>NW_028133299.1:0-657917 GCF_964374135.1 Grampus griseus | reverse complement strand
ACGTTCTGCCTCTTTTCCTATGCTTTCAATGCAATTCCAGTCTACCTCCTGAAATCGGTTTCCTGCAATTCTGCCCCGCTTTCAAGTCCTCTTGGCAGCCTTACTTCAGTATAATTTTGGACGATAGCTGTGATTTATAACTCTGCAGGTTTGTGAATTACAGTGCCCTTGAGCTCCTTTCTTCAACTCGCTTTCTTGTGAGCTGGCCGCCACACCGCAGGATGGCTTCAGGCCCTAATCTGGTTCCGGCACGGCACGCTGAGCCTTTGTGAATTCCTCTTCCTTGTGGGAAATGAGAGTTAAATTTGCCCGTCCAGACACCTCCAGCTAGTCTCTCATTGGTTCTCATTATTCCTGTTCATCTTCCGCAGAAATTGCAAACTGGGCCAAACAGGAAGTTAAAGGCGCTGACTCTCCAAGTGGGGAGAGTCTTAGTAAAGGGTCTGGAATGTTGCACCCGAGTACCAGGGGAGGAAAACTGAGACATATTTGAACATGTCTCCCGTTCACACGGTTGATCATACTCTGGGTTCCACATGCATGTTTTAGCTGAAGGAAGAATACCTTAAACCTGGGTAGTTGAAACCCGTGGAATGGGTACCATGCAATATGACTTCAAAGGGTCTTCATTTGCTCACCGAACCTCTCCAATCCTATCACTGCTGCGTTTATGCCCCTGTACACATGCTTGATTCTCTTTCGGAAACATAGCAATCCATAGGTTTTAAGATACTTACTAGTCAGGTACATTCTTAGGCGTTTAATATGCGGTGATGAGTCCATTTCGTTGAGCAAGGAGTAGCTCTTGTCTATTCCATATTTGGCTTAAGGAACATTATCTGTGCTCATTTCAATCTCTGGTTTTATGCAGCACCCCAACTCACCTTTCCCCTTAAGCAACCATAAGTTGGTTTTCTAAATTTGAGACCCTGTTCTGTTTTGGAATTCAGTTCCTGTGTAGCCAAGTTTACATTCCGTGTATTACTGATATCTTATGATGTTTCTTTTTCTGTGTGACTTATTTCAGTTAGAATCATCATACCTGAATCCACTCATTATGCTGCTACGGGACTGATGACATAGATTTCATTGCTGAGTGATACTGCATTGTACATAAGTACCACAAGTTCTTTATCCATTTTTCACTTTCTGTGATATTGAACTTGTATGGTAAACGAGGTTCTTGTAAACAGAGGCGTCCCAAACTTTGAGGTGGCTGTGTCTTTTTAATTTTAATTTCCCTAAGCTATAGGACCATAAGTGGAAGTGCCCTAGGCTCTGTTGCTTTGTTTTCTAGATGTTTCAGGAAACACCATACACTTCTCCCGAGTGTCTGTTGGCAATTTACATCCCGCCCATCAGCATAACAAGGCTCCCAGTTCTCCATGGCCTGTCCTGTCTTTCTGGATTTTACACTTTTTTCAGATGGCCCTTTTGACCGGGGGGAAGTGAGACTTCATTGTAGTGCAGATTTCCTTTGCAAGCTTGCTTGGTTGGCCAAAAAGGGCGTATGCGTTTTTTCCTGAATATATTCAGGAAAAAACGCATACGCCCTTTTTGGCCAAGTGCATCATTGTGGACGTTCTGCCTCTTTTCCTATGCTTTCAATGCAATTCCAGTCTACCTCCTGAAATCGGTTTCCTGCAATTCTGCCCCACTTTCAAGTCCTCTTGGCAGCCTTACTTCAGTATATTTTTGGACGATAGCTGTCATTTATAACTCTGCAGGTTTGTGAATTACAGTGCCCCTGAGCTCCTTTCTTCAACTCGCTTTCTTGTGACCTGGCCGCAACACCGCAGGATGGCTTCAGGCCCTAATCTGGTTCCGGCACGGCACGCTGAGCCTTTGGTTAGTTCCTCTTCCTGGTGGGAAATGAGAGTTAAATTTGCCCGTCCAGACCCCTCCAGCTAGTCTCTCATTGGTTCTCCCTATTCCTGTTCATCTTCCGCAGAAATTGCAAACTGGGCCACACAGGAGGTTAAAGGCGCTGACTCTCCAAGTGGGGAGAGTGTTAGTAAAGCGTCTGGAATGTTGCACCCGAGTACCAGGGTACGAAAACTGAATCATATTTGAACACGTCTCCCGATCACATGGTTGATCATACTCTGGGTTCCACATGCATGTTTTAGCTGAAGGAAGAATACCTTATACCTGGGTAGTTGAAACCCGTAGAATGGGTACCATGCAATATGACTTCAAAGGGTCTTCATTTGCTCACCGAACCTCTCCAATCCTATCACTGCTGCGTTTATGCCCCTGTACACATGCTTGATTTTCTTTTGGAGACATAGCAATCCATAGGTTTTAAGATACTTACTAGTCAGGTACATTCTTAGGCGTTTAATATGGGGTGTTGAGTCCATTTCGTTGAGCAAGGAGTAGCTCTTGTCTATTCCATATTTGGCTTAAGGAACTTTATCTGTGCTCATTTCAATCTCTGGTTTTATGCAGCACCCCAACTCACCTTTCCCCTTAAGCAAGCATAGGTTGGTTTTCTAAATTTGAGACCCTGTTCTGTTCTGTAATTCAGTTCCTGTGTAGCCAAGTTTACATTCCGTGTATTAGTGATATCTTATGATGTTTCTTTTTCTGTGTGACTTATTTCAGTTAGAATCATCATACCTGAATCCACTCATTGTGCTGCTAAGGGCCTGATGACATAGATTTCATTGCTGAGTGATATTGCTTTGTAAGTAAATACCACAACTGCTTTATCCATTTTTCACTTTCTGCGATGTTGAAATTGTACTGTAAACAACGTTCTTGTAAACAGAGGCGTCCCAAACTTTGGGGTGGCTGTGTCTTTTTGATTTTAATTTCCCTAAGCTATAGGACCATAAGTGGAAGTGCCCTAGGCTCTGTTGCTTTGCTTTTTAGATGTTTCAGGAAACACCATACACTTCTCCCGAGTGTCTGTTGGCAATTTACATCCCACCCATCAGCATAACAAGGCTCCCAGTTCTCCATGGCCTGTCCTGCCTTTCTGGATTTTACACTTTTTTCAGATGGCCCTTTTGACCGGGGGGAAGTGAGACTTCATTGTAGTGCAGATTTCCTTTGCAAGCTTGCTTGGTTGGCCAAAAATGGCGTATGCGTTTTTTCCTGAATATATTCAGGAAAAAACGCATACGCCCTTTTTGGCCAAGTGCATCATTGTGGACGTTTTGCCTCTTTTCCTATGCTTTCAATGCAATTCCAGTCTACCTCCTGAAATCGGTTTCCTGCAATTCTGCCCCGCTTTCAAGTCCTCTTGGCAGCCTTACTTCAGTATAATTTTGGACGATAGCTGTCATTTATAACTCTGCAGGTTTGTGAATTACAGTGCCCCTGAGCTCCTTTCTTCAACTCGCTTTCTTGTGACCTGGCCGCAACACCGCAGGATGGCTTCAGGCCATAATCTGGTTCCGGCACGGCACGCTGAGCCTTTGGTTATTTCCTCTTCCTGGTGGGAAATGAGAGTTAAATTTGCCCGTCCAGACCCCTCCAGCTAGTCTCTCATTGGTTCTCCCTATTCCTGTTCATCTTCCGCAGAAATTGCAAACTGGGCCAAACAGGTTAAAGGCGCTGACTCTCCAAGTGGGGAGAGTGTTAGTAAAGCGTCTGGAATGTTGCACCCGAGTACCAGGGTACGAAAACTGAATCATATTTGAACACGTCTCCCGATCACATGGTTGATCATACTCTGGGTTCCACATGCATGTTTTAGCTGAAGGAAGAATACCTTAAACCTGGGTAGTTGAAACCCGTAGAATGGGTACCATGCAATATGACTTCAAAGGGTCTTCATTTGCTCACCGAACCTCTCCAATCCTATCACTGCTGCGTTTATGCCCCTGTACACATGCTTAATTCTCTTTTGGAGACATAGCAATCCATAGGTTTTAAGATACTTACTAGTCAGGTACATTCTTAGGCGTTTAATATGGGGTGTTGAGTCCATTTCATTGAGCAAGGAGTAGCTCTTGTCTATTCCATATTTGGCTTAAGGAACTTTATCTGTGCTCATTTCAATCTCTGGTTTTATGCAGCACCCCAACTCACCTTTCCCCTTAAGCAAGCATAAGTTGGTTTTCTAAGTTTGAGACCCTGTTCTGTTTTGGAATTCATATCCTGTGTAGCCAAGTTTACATTCCGTGTATTACTGATATCTTATGATGTTTCTTTTTCTGTGTGACTTATTTCAGATAGAATCATCATACCTGAATCCACTCATTATGCTGCTACGGGCCTGATGACATAGATTTCATTGCTGAGTGATACTGCATTGTACATAAGTACCACAAGTTCTTTATCCATTTTCCACTTTCTGTGATATTGAACTTGTACGGTAAACGAGGTTCTTGTAAACAGAGGCGTCCCAAACTTTGGGGTGGCTGTGTCTTTTTAATTTTAATTTCCCTAAGCTATAGGACCATAAGTGGAAGTGCCCTAGGCTCTGTTGCTTTGTTTTTTAGATGTTTCAGGAAACACCATACACTTCTCCCGAGTGTCTGTTGGCAATTTACATCCCGCCCATCAGCATAACTAGGCTCCCAGTTCTCCATGGCCTGTCCTGCCTTTCTGGATTTTACACTTTTTTCAGATGGCCCTTTTGACCGGGGGTAAGTGAGACTTCATTGTAGTGCAGATTTCCTTTGCAAGCTTGCTTGGTTGGTCAAAAAGGGCGTATGCGTTTTTTCCTGAATATATTCAGGAAAAAACGCATACGCCCTTTTTGGCCAAGTGCATCATTGTGGACGTTCTGCCTCTTTTCCTATGCTTTCAATGCAATTCCAGTCTACCTCCTGAAATCGGTTTCCTGCAATTCTGCCCCGCTTTCAAGTCCTCTTGGCAGCCTTACTTCAGTATATTTTTGGACGATAGCTGTGATTTATAACTCTGCAGGTTTGTGAATTACAGTGCCCCTGAGCTCCTTTCTTCAACTCGCTTTCTTGTGACCTGGCCACAACACCGCAGGATGGCTTCAGGCCCTAATCTGGTTCCGGCACGGCACGCTGAGCCTTTGGTTATTTCCTCTTCCTGGTGGGAAATGAGAGTTAAATTTGCCCGTCCAGACACCTCCAGCTAGTCTCTCATTGGTTCTCCCTATTCCTGTTCATCTTCCGCAGAAATTGCAAACTGGGCCAAACAGGAGGTTAAAGGCGCTGACTCTCCAAGTGGGGAGAGTGTTAGTAAAGCGTCTGGAATGTTGCACCCGAGTACCAGGGCACGAAAACTGAATCATATTTGAACACGTCTCCCGATCACATGGTTGATCATACTCTGGGTTCCACATGCATGTTTTAGCTGAAGGAAGAATACCTTAAACCTGGGTAGTTGAAACCCGTAGAATGGGTACCATGCAATATGACTTCAAAGGGTCTTCATTTGCTCACCGAACCTCTCCAATCCTATCACTGCTGCGTTTATGCCCCTGTACACATGCTTGATTCTCTTTTGGAGACATAGCAATCCATAGGTTTTAAGATACTTACTAGTCAGGTACATTCTTAGGCGTTTAATATGGGGTGTTGAGTCCATTTCGTTGAGCAAGGAGTAGCTCTTGTCTATTCCATATTTGGCTTAAGGAACTTTATCTGTGTTCATTTCAATCTCTGGTTTTATGCAGCACCCCAACTCACCTTTCCCCTTAAGCAAGCATAAGTTGGTTTTCTAAACTTGAGACCCTGTTCTGTTCTGTAATTCAGTTCCTGTGTAGCCAAGTTTACATTCCGTGTATTACTGATATCTTATGATGTTTCTTTTTCTGTGTGACTTATTTCAGATAGAATCATCATACCTGAATCCACTCATTATGCTGCTACGGGCCTGATGACATAGATTTCATTGCTGAGTGATACTGCATTGTACATAAGTACCACAAGTTCTTTATCCATTTTCCACTTTCTGTGATATTGAACTTGTACGGTAAACGAGGTTCTTGTAAACAGAGGCGTCCCAAACTTTGGGGTGGCTGTGTCTTTTTAATTTTAATTTCCCTAAGCTATAGGACCATAAGTGGAAGTGCCCTAGGCTCTGTTGCTTTGTTTTTTAGATGTTTCAGGAAACACCATACACTTCTCCCGAGTGTCTGTTGGCAATTTACATCCCGCCCATCAGCATAACTAGGCTCCCAGTTCTCCATGGCCTGTCCTGCCTTTCTGGATTTTACACTTTTTTCAGATGGCCCTTTTGACCGGGGGGAAGTGAGACTTCATTGTAGTGCAGATTTCCTTTGCAAGCTTGCTTGGTTGGCCAAAAAGGGCGTATGCGTTTTTTACTGAATATATTCAGGAAAAAACACATACGCCCTTTTTGGCCAAGTGCATCATTGTGGACGTTCTGCCTCTTTTCCTATGCTTTCAATGCAATTCCAGTCTACCTCCTGAAATCGGTTTCCTGCAATTCTGCCCCGCTTTCAAGTCCTCTTGGCAGCCTTACTTCAGTATATTTTTGGACGATAGCTGTGATTTATAACTCTGCAGGTTTGTGAATTACAGTGCCCCTGAGCTCCTTTCTTCAACTCGCTTACTTGTGACCTGGCCACAACACCGCAGGATGGCTTCAGGCCCTAATCTGGTTCCGGCACGGCACGCTGAGCCTTTGGTTATTTCCTCTTCCTGGTGGGAAATGAGAGTTAAATTTGCCCGTCCAGACACCTCCAGCTAGTCTCTCATTGGTTCTCCCTATTCCTGTTCATCTTCCGCAGAAATTGCAAACTGGGCCAAACAGGAGGTTAAAGGCGCTGACTCTCCAAGTGGGGAGAGTGTTAGTAAAGCGTCTGGAATGTTGCACCCGAGTACCAGGGTACGAAAACTGAATCATATTTGAACACGTCTCCCGATCACATGGTTGATCATACTCTGGGTTCCACATGCATGTTTTAGCTGAAGGAAGAATACCTTATACCTGGGTAGTTGAAACCCGTAGAATGGGTACCATGCAATATGACTTCAAAGGGTCTTCATTTGCTCACCGAACCTCTCCAATCCTATCACTGCTGCGTTTATGCCCCTGTACACATGCTTGATTCTCTTTTGGAGACATAGCAAGCCATAGGTTTTAAGATACTTACTAGTCAGGTACATTCTTAGGCGTTTAATATGGGGTGTTGAGTCCATTTCGTTGAGCAAGGAGTAGCTCTTGTCTATTCCATATTTGGCTTAAGGAACTTTATCTGTGCTCATTTCAATCTCTGGTTTTATGCAGCACCCCAACTCACCTTTCCCCTTAAGCAAGCATAAGTTGGTTTTCTAAACTTGAGACCCTGTTCTGTTCTGTAATTCAGTTCCTGTGTAGCCAAGTTTACATTCCGTGTATTAGTGATATCTTATGATGTTTCTTTTTCTGTGTGACTTATTTCAGTTAGAATCATCATACCTGAATCCACTCATTGTGCTGCTAAGGGCCTGATGACATAGATTTCATTGCTGAGTGATATTGCTTTGTAAGTAAATACCATAACTGCTTTATCCATTTTTCACTTTCTGCGATGTTGAACTTGTACTGTAAACGACGTTCTTGTAAACAGAGGCGTCCCAAACTTTGGGGTGGCTGTGTCTTTTTGATTTTAATTTCCCTAAGCTATAGGACCATAAGTGGAAGTGCCCTAGGCTCTGTTGCTTTGCTTTTTAGATGTTTCAGGAAACACCATACACTTCTCCCGAGTGTCTGTTGGCAATTTACATCCCGCCCATCAGCATAACAAGGCTCCCAGTTCTCCATGGCCTGTCCTGCCTTTCTGGATTTTACACTTTTTTCAGATGGCCCTTTTGACCGGGGGGAAGTGAGACTTCATTGTAGTGCAGATTTCCTTTGCAAGCTTGCTTGGTTGGCCAAAAAGCGCGTATGCGTTTTTTCCTGAATATATTCAGGAAAAAACGCATACGCCCTTTTTGGCCAAGTGCATCATTGTGGACGTTCTGCCTCTTTTCCTATGCTTTCAATGCAATTCCAGTCTACCTCCTGAAATCGGTTTCCTGCAATTCTGCCCCGCATTCAAGTCCTCTTGGCAGCCTTACTTCAGTATATTTTTGGACGATAGCTGTCATTTATAACTCTGCAGGTTTGTGAATTACAGTGCCCCTGAGCTCCTTTCTTCAACTCGCTTTCTTGTGACCTGGCCACAACACCGCAGGATGGCTTCAGGCCCTAATCTGGTTCCGGCACGGCACGCTGAGCCTTTGGTTAGTTCCTCTTCCTGGTGGGAAATGAGAGTTAAATTTGCCCGTCCAGACACCTCCAGCTAGTCTCTCATTGGTTCTCCCTATTCCTGTTCATCTTCCGCAGAAATTGCAAACTGGGCCAAACAGGAGGTTAAAGGGACTGACTCTCCAAGTTGGGAGAGTGTTAGTAAAGCGTCTGGAATGTTGCACCCGAGAACCAGGGTACGAAAACTGAATCATATTTGAACACGTCTCCCGATCACATGGTTGATCATACTCTGGGTTCCACATGCATGTTTTAGCTGAAGGAAGAATACCTTAAACCTGGGTAGTTGAAACACGTGGAATGGGTACCATGCAATATGACTTCAAACGGTCTTCATTTGCTCACCGAACCTCTCCAATCCTATCACTGCTGCGTTTATGCCCCTGTACACATGCTTGATTCTCTTTCGGAGACATAGCAATCCATAGGTTTTAAGATACTTATTAGTCAGGTACATTCTTAGGCGATTAATATGGGGTGTTGAGTCCATTTCGTTGAGCAAGGTGTAGCTCTTGTCTATTCCATATTTGACTTAAGGAACTTTATCTGTGCTCATTTCAATCTCTGGTTTTATGCAGCACCCCAACTCACCTTTCCCCTTAAGCAAGCATATGTTGGTTTTCTAAATTTGAGACCCTGTTCTGTTGTGGAATTCATATCCTGTGTAGCCAAGTTTACATTCCGTGTATTACTGATATCTTATGATGTTTCTTTTTCTGTGTGACTTATTTCAGATAGAATCATCATACCTGAATCCACTCATTATGCTGCTACGGGCCTGATGACATAGATTTCATTGCTGAGTGATACTGCATTGTACGTAAGTACCACCAGTTCTTTATCCATTTTCCACTTTCTGTGATATTGAACTTGTACGGTAAACGAGGTTCTTGTAAACAGAGGCGTCCCAAACTTTGGGGTGGCTGTGTCTTTTTGATTTTAATTTCCCTAAGCTATAGGACCATAAGTGGAAGTGCCCTAGGCTCTGTTGCTTTGCTTTTTAGATGTTTCAGGAAACACCATACACTTCTCCCGAGTGTCTGTTGGCAATTTACATCCCGCCCATCAGCATAACAAGGCTCCCAGTTCTCCATGGCCTGTCCTGCCTTTCTGGATTTTACACTTTTTTCAGATGGCCCTTTTGACCGGGGGGAAGTGAGACTTCATTGTAGTGCAGATTTCCTTTGCAAGCTTGCTTGGTTGGCCAAAAAGGGCGTATGCGTTTTTTCCTGAATATATTCAGGAAAAAACGCATACGCCCTTTTTGGCCAAGTGCATCATTGTGGACGTTCTGCCTCTTTTCCTATGCTTTCAATGCAATTCCAGTCTACCTCCTGAAATCGGTTTCCTGCAATTCTGCCCCGCTTTCAAGTCCTCTTGGCAGCCTTACTTCAGTATATTTTTGGACGATAGCTGTGATTTATAACTCTGCAGGTTTGTGAATTACAGTGCCCCTGAGCTCCTTTCTTCAACTCACTTTCTTGTGACCTGGCCACAACACCGCAGGATGGCTTCAGGCCCTAATCTGGTTCCGGCACGGCACGCTGAGCCTTTGGTTAGTTCCTCTTCCTGGTGGGAAATGAGAGTTAAATTTGCCCGTCCAGACACCTCCAGCTAGTCTCTCATTGGTTCTCCCTATTCCTGTTCATCTTCCGCAGAAATTGCAAACTGGGCCAAACAGGAGGTTAAAGGGACTGACTCTCCAAGTGGGGAGAGTGTTAGTAAAGCGTCTGGAATGTTGCACCTGAGTACCAGGGGAGGAAAACTGAGACATATTTGAACACGTCTCCCGTTCACACGGTTGATCATACTCTGGGTTCCACATGCATGTTTTAGCTGAAGGAAGAATACCTTAAACCTGGGTAGTTGAAACCCGTAGAATGGGTACCATGCAATATGACTTCAAAGGGTCTTCATTTGCTCACCGAACCTCTCCAATCCTATCACTGCTGCGTTTATGCCCCTGTACACATGCTTGATTCTCTTTCGGAGACATAGCAATCCATAGGTTTTAAGATACTTATTAGTCAGGTACATTCTTAGGCGTTTAATATGGGGTGTTGAGTCCATTTCGTTGAGCAAGGTGTAGCTCTTGTCTATTCCATATTTGACTTAAGGAACTTTATCTGTGCTCATTTCAATCTCTGGTTTTATGCAGCACCCCAACTCACCTTTCCCCTTAAGCAAGCATATGTTGGTTTTCTAAATTTGAGACCCTGTTCTGTTTTGGAATTCATATCCTGTGTAGCCAAGTTTACATTCCGTGTATTACTGATATCTTATGATGTTTCTTTTTCTGTGTGACTTATTTCAGATAGAATCATCATACCTGAATCCACTCATTATTCTGCTACGGGCCTGATGACATAGATTTCATTGCTGAGTGATACTGCATTGTACGTAAGTACCACAAGTTCTTTATCCATTTTCCACTTTCTGTGATATTGAACTTGTACGGTAAACGAGGTTCTTGTAAACAGAGGCGTCCCAAACTTTGGGGTGGCTGTGTCTTTTTGATTTTAATTTCCCTAAGCTATAGGACCATAAGTGGAAGTGCCCTAGGCTCTGTTGCTTTGCTTTTTAGATGTTTCAGGAAACACCATACACTTCTCCCGAGTGTCTGTTGGCAATTTACATCCCGCCCATCATCATAACAAGGCTCCCAGTTCTCCATGGCCTGTCCTGCCTTTCTGGATTTTACACTTTTTTCAAATGGCCCTTTTGACCGGGGGGAAGTGAGACTTCATTGTAGTGCAGATTTCCTTTGCAAGCTTGCTTGGTTGGCCAAAAAGGGCGTATGAGTTTTTTCCTGAATATGTTCAGGAAAAAACGCATACGCCCTTTTTGGCCAAGTGCATCATTGTGGACGTTCTGCCTGTTTTCCTATGTTTTCAATGCAATTCCAGTCTACCTCCTGAAATCGGTTTCCTGCAATTCTGCCCAACTTTCAAGTCCTCTTGGCAGCCTTACTTCAGTATATTTTTGGACGATAGCTGTCATTTATAACTCTGCAGGTTTGTGAATTACAGTGCCCCTGAGCTCCTTTCTTCAGCTCGCTTTCTTGTGACCTGGCCGCAACACCGCAGGATGGCTTCAGGCCCTAATCTGGTTCCGGCACGGCACGCTGAGCCTTTGGTTAGTTCCTCTTCCTGGTGGGAAATGAGAGTTAAATTTGCCCGTCCAGACACCTCCAGCTAGTCTCTCATTGGTTCTCCCTATTCCTGTTCATCTTCCGCAGAAATTGCAAACTGGGCCAAACAGGAGGTTAAAGGGACTGACTCTCCAAGTTGGGAGAGTGTTAGTAAAGCGTCTGGAATGTTGCACCCGAGTACCAGGGTACGAAAACTGAATCATATTTCAACACGTCTCCCGATCACACGGTTGATCATACTCTGGGTTCCACATGCATGTTTTAGCTGAAGGAAGAATACCTTAAACCTGGGTAGTTGAAACCCGTAGAATGGGTACCATGCAATATGACTTCAAAGGGTCTTCATTTGCTCACCGAACCTCTCCAATCCTATCACTGCTGCGTTTATGCCCCTGTACACATGCTTGATTCTCTTTTGGAGACATAGCAAGCCATAGGTTTTAAGATACTTACTAGTCAGGTACATTCTTAGGCGTTTAATATGCGTTGTTGAGTCCATTTCGTTGAGCAAGGAGTAGCTCTTGTCTATTCCATATTTGGCTTAAGGAACTTTATCTGTGCTCATTTCAATCTCTGGTTTTATGCAGCACCCCAACTCACCTTTCCCCTTAAGCAAGCATAAGGTGGTTTTCTAAATTTGAGACCCTGTTCTGTTCTGTAATTCAGTTCCTGTGTAGCCAAGTTTACATTCCGTGTATTACTGATATCTTATGATGTTTCTTTTTCTGTGTGACTTATTTCAGATAGAATCATCATACCTGAATCCACTCATTATGCTGCTACGGGCCTGATGACATAGATTTCATTGCTGAGTGATACTGCATTGTACATAAGTACCACAAGTTCTTTATCCATTTTCCACTTTCTGTGATATTGAACTTGTACGGTAAACGAGGTTCTTGTAAACAGAGGCGTCCCAAACTTTGGGGTGGCTGTGTCTTTTTAATTTTAATTTCCCTAAGCTATAGGACCATAAGTGGAAGTGCCCTAGGCTCTGTTGCTTTGTTTTTTAGATGTTTCAGGAAACACCATACACTTCTCCCGAGTGTCTGTTGGCAATTTACATCCCGCCCATCAGCATAACTAGGCTCCCAGTTCTCCATGGCCTGTCCTGCCTTTCTGGATTTTACACTTTTTTCAGATGGCCCTTTTGACCGGGGGTAAGTGAGACTTCATTGTAGTGCAGATTTCCTTTGCAAGCTTGCTTGGTTGGTCAAAAAGGGCGTATGCGTTTTTTCCTGAATATATTCAGGAAAAAACGCATACGCCCTTTTTGGCCAAGTGCATCATTGTGGACGTTCTGCCTCTTTTCCTATGCTTTCAATGCAATTCCAGTCTACCTCCTGAAATCGGTTTCCTGCAATTCTGCCCCGCTTTCAAGTCCTCTTGGCAGCCTTACTTCAGTATATTTTTGGACGATAGCTGTGATTTATAACTCTGCAGGTTTGTGAATTACAGTGCCCCTGAGCTCCTTTCTTCAACTCGCTTTCTTGTGACCTGGCCACAACACCGCAGGATGGCTTCAGGCCCTAATCTGGTTCCGGCACGGCACGCTGAGCCTTTGGTTATTTCCTCTTCCTGGTGGGAAATGAGAGTTAAATTTGCCCGTCCAGACACCTCCAGCTAGTCTCTCATTGGTTCTCCCTATTCCTGTTCATCTTCCGCAGAAATTGCAAACTGGGCCAAACAGGAGGTTAAAGGCGCTGACTCTCCAAGTGGGGAGAGTGTTAGTAAAGCGTCTGGAATGTTGCACCCGAGTACCAGGGCACGAAAACTGAATCATATTTGAACACGTCTCCCGATCACATGGTTGATCATACTCTGGGTTCCACATGCATGTTTTAGCTGAAGGAAGAATACCTTAAACCTGGGTAGTTGAAACCCGTAGAATGGGTACCATGCAATATGACTTCAAAGGGTCTTCATTTGCTCACCGAACCTCTCCAATCCTATCACTGCTGCGTTTATGCCCCTGTACACATGCTTGATTCTCTTTTGGAGACATAGCAATCCATAGGTTTTAAGATACTTACTAGTCAGGTACATTCTTAGGCGTTTAATATGGGGTGTTGAGTCCATTTCGTTGAGCAAGGAGTAGCTCTTGTCTATTCCATATTTGGCTTAAGGAACTTTATCTGTGTTCATTTCAATCTCTGGTTTTATGCAGCACCCCAACTCACCTTTCCCCTTAAGCAAGCATAAGTTGGTTTTCTAAACTTGAGACCCTGTTCTGTTCTGTAATTCAGTTCCTGTGTAGCCAAGTTTACATTCCGTGTATTACTGATATCTTATGATGTTTCTTTTTCTGTGTGACTTATTTCAGATAGAATCATCATACCTGAATCCACTCATTATGCTGCTACGGGCCTGATGACATAGATTTCATTGCTGAGTGATACTGCATTGTACATAAGTACCACAAGTTCTTTATCCATTTTCCACTTTCTGTGATATTGAACTTGTACGGTAAACGAGGTTCTTGTAAACAGAGGCGTCCCAAACTTTGGGGTGGCTGTGTCTTTTTAATTTTAATTTCCCTAAGCTATAGGACCATAAGTGGAAGTGCCCTAGGCTCTGTTGCTTTGTTTTTTAGATGTTTCAGGAAACACCATACACTTCTCCCGAGTGTCTGTTGGCAATTTACATCCCGCCCATCAGCATAACTAGGCTCCCAGTTCTCCATGGCCTGTCCTGCCTTTCTGGATTTTACACTTTTTTCAGATGGCCCTTTTGACCGGGGGGAAGTGAGACTTCATTGTAGTGCAGATTTCCTTTGCAAGCTTGCTTGGTTGGCCAAAAAGGGCGTATGCGTTTTTTACTGAATATATTCAGGAAAAAACACATACGCCCTTTTTGGCCAAGTGCATCATTGTGGACGTTCTGCCTCTTTTCCTATGCTTTCAATGCAATTCCAGTCTACCTCCTGAAATCGGTTTCCTGCAATTCTGCCCCGCTTTCAAGTCCTCTTGGCAGCCTTACTTCAGTATATTTTTGGACGATAGCTGTGATTTATAACTCTGCAGGTTTGTGAATTACAGTGCCCCTGAGCTCCTTTCTTCAACTCGCTTTCTTGTGACCTGGCCACAACACCGCAGGATGGCTTCAGGCCCTAATCTGGTTCCGGCACGGCACGCTGAGCCTTTGGTTAGTTCCTCTTCCTGGTGGGAAATGAGAGTTAAATTTGCCCGTCCAGACACCTCCAGCTAGTCTCTCATTGGTTCTCCCTATTCCTGTTCATCTTCCGCAGAAATTGCAAACTGGGCCAAACAGGAGGTTAAAGGCGCTGACTCTCCAAGTGGGGAGAGTGTTAGTAAAGCGTCTGGAATGTTGCACCCGAGTACCAGGGTACGAAAACTGAATCATATTTGAACACGTCTCCCGATCACATGGTTGATCATACTCTGGGTTCCACATGCATGTTTTAGCTGAAGGAAGAATACCTTAAACCTGGGTAGTTGAAACCCGTAGAATGGGTACCATGCAATATGACTTCAAAGGGTCTTCATTTGCTCACCGAACCTCTCCAATCCTATCACTGCTGCGTTTATGCCCCTGTACACATGCTTGATTCTCTTTTGGAGACATAGCAAGCCATAGGTTTTAAGATACTTACTAGTCAGGTACATTCTTAGGCGTTTAATATGGGGTGTTGAGTCCATTTCGTTGAGCAAGGAGTAGCTCTTGTCTATTCCATATTTGGCTTAAGGAACTTTATCTGTGCTCATTTCAATCTCTGGTTTTATGCAGCACCCCAACTCACCTTTCCCCTTAAGCAAGCATAAGTTGGTTTTCTAAACTTGAGACCCTGTTCTGTTCTGTAATTCAGTTCCTGTGTAGCCAAGTTTACATTCCGTGTATTACTGATATCTTATGATGTTTCTTTTTCTGTGTGACTTATTTCAGTTAGAATCATCATACCTGAATCCACTCATTGTGCTGCTAAGGGCCTGATGACATAGATTTCATTGCTGAGTGATATTGCTTTGTAAGTAAATACCATAACTGCTTTATCCATTTTCCACTTTCTGTGATATTGAACTTGTACGGTAAACGACGTTCTTGTAAACAGAGGCGTCCCAAACTTTGGGGTGGCTGTGTCTTTTTGATTTTAATTTCCCTAAGCTATAGGACCATAAGTGGAAGTGCCCTAGGCTCTGTTGCTTTGCTTTTTAGATGTTTCAGGAAACACCATACACTTCTCCCGAGTGTCTGTTGGCAATTTACATCCCGCCCATCAGCATAACAAGGCTCCCAGTTCTCCATGGCCTGTCCTGCCTTTCTGGATTTTACACTTTTTTCAGATGGCCCTTTTGACCGGGGGGAAGTGAGACTTCATTGTAGTGCAGATTTCCTTTGCAAGCTTGCTTGGTTGGCCAAAAAGCGCGTATGCGTTTTTTCCTGAATATATTCAGGAAAAAACGCATACGCCCTTTTTGGCCAAGTGCATCATTGTGGACGTTCTGCCTCTTTTCCTATGCTTTCAATGCAATTCCAGTCTACCTCCTGAAATCGGTTTCCTGCAATTCTGCCCCGCATTCAAGTCCTCTTGGCAGCCTTACTTCAGTATATTTTTGGACGATAGCTGTCATTTATAACTCTGCAGGTTTGTGAATTACAGTGCCCCTGAGCTCCTTTCTTCAACTCGCTTTCTTGTGACCTGGCCACAACACCGCAGGATGGCTTCAGGCCCTAATCTGGTTCCGGCACGGCACGCTGAGCCTTTGGTTAGTTCCTCTTCCTGGTGGGAAATGAGAGTTAAATTTGCCCGTCCAGACACCTCCAGCTAGTCTCTCATTGGTTCTCCCTATTCCTGTTCATCTTCCGCAGAAATTGCAAACTGGGCCAAACAGGAGGTTAAAGGGACTGACTCTCCAAGTTGGGAGAGTGTTAGTAAAGCGTCTGGAATGTTGCACCCGAGAACCAGGGTACGAAAACTGAATCATATTTGAACACGTCTCCCGATCACATGGTTGATCATACTCTGGGTTCCACATGCATGTTTTAGCTGAAGGAAGAATACCTTAAACCTGGGTAGTTGAAACACGTGGAATGGGTACCATGCAATATGACTTCAAACGGTCTTCATTTGCTCACCGAACCTCTCCAATCCTATCACTGCTGCGTTTATGCCCCTGTACACATGCTTGATTCTCTTTCGGAGACATAGCAATCCATAGGTTTTAAGATACTTATTAGTCAGGTACATTCTTAGGCGATTAATATGGGGTGTTGAGTCCATTTCGTTGAGCAAGGTGTAGCTCTTGTCTATTCCATATTTGACTTAAGGAACTTTATCTGTGCTCATTTCAATCTCTGGTTTTATGCAGCACCCCAACTCACCTTTCCCCTTAAGCAAGCATATGTTGGTTTTCTAAATTTGAGACCCTGTTCTGTTTTGGAATTCATATCCTGTGTAGCCAAGTTTACATTCCGTGTATTACTGATATCTTATGATGTTTCTTTTTCTGTGTGACTTATTTCAGATAGAATCATCATACCTGAATCCACTCATTATGCTGCTACGGGCCTGATGACATAGATTTCATTGCTGAGTGATACTGCATTGTACGTAAGTACCACAAGTTCTTTATCCATTTTCCACTTTCTGTGATATTGAACTTGTACGGTAAACGAGGTTCTTGTAAACAGAGGCGTCCCAAACTTTGGGGTGGCTGTGTCTTTTTGATTTTAATTTCCCTAAGCTATAGGACCATAAGTGGAAGTGCCCTAGGCTCTGTTGCTTTGCTTTTTAGATGTTTCAGGAAACACCATACACTTCTCCCGAGTGTCTGTTGGCAATTTACATCCCGCCCATCAGCATAACAAGGCTCCCAGTTCTCCATGGCCTGTCCTGCCTTTCTGGATTTTACACTTTTTTCAGATGGCCCTTTTGACCGGGGGGAAGTGAGACTTCATTGTAGTGCAGATTTCCTTTGCAAGCTTGCTTGGTTGGCCAAAAAGGGCGTATGCGTTTTTTCCTGAATATATTCAGGAAAAAACGCATACGCCCTTTTTGGCCAAGTGCATCATTGTGGACGTTCTGCCTCTTTTCCTATGCTTTCAATGCAATTCCAGTCTACCTCCTGAAATCGGTTTCCTGCAATTCTGCCCCGCTTTCAAGTCCTCTTGGCAGCCTTACTTCAGTATATTTTTGGACGATAGCTGTGATTTATAACTCTGCAGGTTTGTGAATTACAGTGCCCCTGAGCTCCTTTCTTCAACTCACTTTCTTGTGACCTGGCCACAACACCGCAGGATGGCTTCAGGCCCTAATCTGGTTCCGGCACGGCACGCTGAGCCTTTGGTTAGTTCCTCTTCCTGGTGGGAAATGAGAGTTAAATTTGCCCGTCCAGACACCTCCAGCTAGTCTCTCATTGGTTCTCCCTATTCCTGTTCATCTTCCGCAGAAATTGCAAACTGGGCCAAACAGGAGGTTAAAGGGACTGACTCTCCAAGTGGGGAGAGTGTTAGTAAAGCGTCTGGAATGTTGCACCTGAGTACCAGGGGAGGAAAACTGAGACATATTTGAACACGTCTCCCGTTCACACGGTTGATCATACTCTGGGTTCCACATGCATGTTTTAGCTGAAGGAAGAATACCTTAAACCTGGGTAGTTGAAACCCGTAGAATGGGTACCATGCAATATGACTTCAAAGGGTCTTCATTTGCTCACCGAACCTCTCCAATCCTATCACTGCTGCGTTTATGCCCCTGTACACATGCTTGATTCTCTTTCGGAGACATAGCAATCCATAGGTTTTAAGATACTTATTAGTCAGGTACATTCTTAGGCGTTTAATATGGGGTGTTGAGTCCATTTCGTTGAGCAAGGTGTAGCTCTTGTCTATTCCATATTTGACTTAAGGAACTTTATCTGTGCTCATTTCAATCTCTGGTTTTATGCAGCACCCCAACTCACCTTTCCCCTTAAGCAAGCATATGTTGGTTTTCTAAATTTGAGACCCTGTTCTGTTTTGGAATTCATATCCTGTGTAGCCAAGTTTACATTCCGTGTATTACTGATATCTTATGATGTTTCTTTTTCTGTGTGACTTATTTCAGATAGAATCATCATACCTGAATCCACTCATTATTCTGCTACGGGCCTGATGACATAGATTTCATTGCTGAGTGATACTGCATTGTACGTAAGTACCACAAGTTCTTTATCCATTTTCCACTTTCTGTGATATTGAACTTGTACGGTAAACGAGGTTCTTGTAAACAGAGGCGTCCCAAACTTTGGGGTGGCTGTGTCTTTTTGATTTTAATTTCCCTAAGCTATAGGACCATAAGTGGAAGTGCCCTAGGCTCTGTTGCTTTGCTTTTTAGATGTTTCAGGAAACACCATACACTTCTCCCGAGTGTCTGTTGGCAATTTACATCCCGCCCATCATCATAACAAGGCTCCCAGTTCTCCATGGCCTGTCCTGCCTTTCTGGATTTTACACTTTTTTCAAATGGCCCTTTTGACCGGGGGGAAGTGAGACTTCATTGTAGTGCAGATTTCCTTTGCAAGCTTGCTTGGTTGGCCAAAAAGGGCGTATGAGTTTTTTCCTGAATATGTTCAGGAAAAAACGCATACGCCCTTTTTGGCCAAGTGCATCATTGTGGACGTTCTGCCTGTTTTCCTATGTTTTCAATGCAATTCCAGTCTACCTCCTGAAATCGGTTTCCTGCAATTCTGCCCAACTTTCAAGTCCTCTTGGCAGCCTTACTTCAGTATATTTTTGGACGATAGCTGTCATTTATAACTCTGCAGGTTTGTGAATTACAGTGCCCCTGAGCTCCTTTCTTCAGCTCGCTTTCTTGTGACCTGGCCGCAACACCGCAGGATGGCTTCAGGCCCTAATCTGGTTCCGGCACGGCACGCTGAGCCTTTGGTTAGTTCCTCTTCCTGGTGGGAAATGAGAGTTAAATTTGCCCGTCCAGACACCTCCAGCTAGTCTCTCATTGGTTCTCCCTATTCCTGTTCATCTTCCGCAGAAATTGCAAACTGGGCCAAACAGGAGGTTAAAGGGACTGACTCTCCAAGTTGGGAGAGTGTTAGTAAAGTGTCTGGAATGTTGCACCCGAGTACCAGGGTACGAAAACTGAATCATATTTCAACACGTCTCCCGATCACACGGTTGATCATACTCTGGGTTCCACATGCATGTTTTAGCTGAAGGAAGAATACCTTAAACCTGGGTAGTTGAAACCCGTAGAATGGGTACCATGCAATATGACTTCAAAGGGTCTTCATTTGCTCACCGAACCTCTCCAATCCTATCACTGCTGCGTTTATGCCCCTGTACACATGCTTGATTCTCTTTTGGAGACATAGCAAGCCATAGGTTTTAAGATACTTACTAGTCAGGTACATTCTTAGGCGTTTAATATGCGTTGTTGAGTCCATTTCGTTGAGCAAGGAGTAGCTCTTGTCTATTCCATATTTGGCTTAAGGAACTTTATCTGTGCTCATTTCAATCTCTGGTTTTATGCAGCACCCCAACTCACCTTTCCCCTTAAGCAAGCATAAGGTGGTTTTCTAAATTTGAGACCCTGTTCTGTTCTGTAATTCAGTTCCTGTGTAGCCAAGTTTACATTCCGTGTATTACTGATATCTTATGATGTTTCTTTTTCTGTGTAACTTATTTCAGTTAGAATCATCATACCTGAATCCACTCATTGTGCTGCTAAGGGCCTGATGACATAGATTTCATTGCTGAGTGATATTGCTTTGTAAGTAAATACCACAACTGCTTTATCCATTTTTCACTTTCTGCGATGTTGAACTTGTACTGTAAACGAGGTTCTTGTAAACAGAGGCGTCCCAAACTTTGGGGTGGCTGTGTCTTTTTGATTTTAATTTCCCTAAGCTATAGGACCATAAGTGGAAGTGCCCTAGGCTCTGTTGCTTTGCTTTTTAGATGTTTCAGGAAACACCATACACTTCTCCCGAGTGTCTGTTGGCAATTTACATCCCGCCCATCAGCATAACAAGGCTCCCAGTTCTCCATGGCCTGTCCTGCCTTTCTGGATTTTACACTTTTTTCAGATGGCCCTTTTGACCGGGGGGAAGTGAGACTTCATTGTAGTGCAGATTTCCTTTGCAAGCTTGCTTGGTTGGCCAAAAAGGGCGTATGCGTTTTTTCCTGAATATATTCAGGAAAAAACGCATACGCACTTTTTGGCCAAGTGCATCATTGTGGACGTTCTGCCTCTTTTCCTATGCTTTCAATGCAATTCCAGTCTACCTCCTGAAATCGGTTTCCTGCAATTCTGCCCCGCTTTCAAGTCCTCTTGGCAGCCTTACTTCAGTATATTTTTGGACGATAGCTGTGATTTATAACTCTGCAGGTTTGTGAATTACAGTGCCCCTGAGCTACTTTCTTCAACTCACTTTCTTGTGACCTGGCCACAACACCGCAGGATGGCTTCAGGCCCTACTCTGGTTCCGGCACGGCACGCTGAGCCTTTGGTTAGTTCCTCTTCCTGGTGGGAAATGAGAGTTAAATTTGCCCGTCCAGACACCTCCAGCTAGTCTCTCATTGGTTCTCCCTATTCCTGTTCATCTTCTGCAGAAATTGCAAACTGGGCCAAACAGGAGGTTAAAGGGACTGACTCTCCAAGTGGGGAGAGTGTTAGTAAAGCGTCTGGAATGTTGCACCCGAGTACCAGGGGAGGAAAACTGAGACATATTTGAACACATCTCCCGTTCACACGGTTGATCATACTCTGGGTTCCACATGCATGTTTTAGCTGAAGGAAGAATACCTTAAACCTGGGTAGTTGAAACACGTGGAATGGGTACCATGCAATATGACTTCAAAGGGTCTTCATTTGCTCACCGAACCTCTCCAATCCTATCACTGCTGCGTTTATGCCCCTGTACACATGCTTGATTCTCTTTCGGAGACATAGCAATCCATAGGTTTTAAGATACTTATTAGTCAGGTACATTCTTAGGCGTTTAATATGCGGTGTTGAGTCCATTTCGTTGAGCAAGGTGTAGCTCTTGTCTATTCCATATTTGACTTAAGGAACTTTATCTGTGCTCATTTCAATCTCTGGTTTTATGCAGCACCCCAACTCACCTTTCCCCTTAAGCAAGCATAAGTTGGTTTTCTAAATTTGAGACCCTGTTCTGTTTTGGAATTCATATCCTGTGTAGCCAAGTTTACATTCCGTGTATTACTGATATCTTATGATGTTTCTTTTTCTGTGTGACTTATTTCAGATAGAATCATCATACCTGAATCCACTCATTATGCTGCTACGGGCCTGATGACATAGATTTCATTGCTGAGTGATACTGCATTGTACGTAAGTACCACAAGTTCTTTATCCATTTTCCACTTTCTGTGATATTGAACTTGTACGGTAAACGAGGTTCTTGTAAACAGAGGCGTCCCAAACTTTGGGGTGGCTGTGTCTTTTTGATTTTAATTTCCCTTAGCTATAGGACCATAAGTGGAAGTGCCCTAGGCTCTGTTGCTTTGCTTTTTAGATGTTTCAGGAAACACCATACACTTCTCCCGAGTGTCTGTTGGCAATTTACATCCCGCCCATCAGCATAACAAGGCTCCCAGTTCTCCATGGCCTGTCCTGCCTTTCTGGATTTTACACTTTTTTCAAATGGCCCTTTTGACCGGGGGGAAGTGAGACTTCATTGTAGTGCAGATTTCCTTTGCAAGCTTGCTTGGTTGGCCAAAAAGGGCGTATGCGTTTTTTCCTGAATATGTTCAGGAAAAAACGCATACACCCTTTTTGGCCAAGTGCATCATTGTGGACGTTCTGCCTCTTTTCCTATGTTTTCAATGCAATTCCAGTCTACCTCCTGAAATCGGTTTCCTGCAATTCTGCCCCACTTTCAAGTCCTCTTGGCAGCCTTACTTCAGTATATTTTTGGACGATAGCTGTGATTTATAACTCTGCAGGTTTGTGAATTACAGTGCCCCTGAGCTCCTTTCTTCAGCTCGTTTCTTGTGACCTGGCCGCAACACCGCAGGATGGCTTCAGGCCCTAATCTGGTTCCGGCACGGCACGCTGAGCCTTTGGTTAGTTCCTCTTCCTGGTGGGAAATGAGAGTTAAATTTACCCGTCCAGACACCTCCAGCTAGTCTCTCATTGGTTCTCCCTATTCCTGTTCATCTTCCGCAGAAATTGCAAACTGGGCCAAACAGGAGGTTAAAGGGACTGACTCTCCAAGTGGGGAGAGTGTTAGTAAAGCGTCTGGAATGTTGTACCCGAGTACCAGGGGAGGAAAACTGAATCATATTTGAACACGTCTCCCGATCACACGGTTGATCATACTCTGGGTTCCACATGCATGTTTTAGCTGAAGGAAGAATACCTTAAACCTGAGTAGTTGAAACCCGTAGAATGGGTACCATGCAATATGACTTCAAAGGGTCTTCATTTGCTCACCGAACCTCTCCAATCCTATCACTGCTGCGTTTATGCCCCTGTACACATGCTTGATTCTCTTTCGGAGACATAGCAATCCATAGGTTTTAAGATACTTACTAGTCAGGTACATTCTTAGGCGTTTAATATGCAGTGTTGAGTCCATTTCGTTGAGCAAGGAGTAGCTCTTGTCTATTCCATATTTGGCTTAAGGAACATTATCTGTGCTCATTTCAATCTCTGGTTTTATGAAGCACCCCAACTCACCTTTCCCCTTAAGCAAGCATAAGTTGGTTTTCTAAATTTGAGACCCTGTTCTGTTTTGGAATTCATATCCTGTGTAGCCAAGTTTACATTCCGTGTATTACTGATATCTTATGATGTTTCTTTTTCTGTGTGACTTATTTCAGTTAGAATCATCATACCTGAATCCACTCATTGTGCTGCTAAGGGCCTGATGACATAGATTTCATTGCTGAGTGATATTGCTTTGTAAGTAAATACCACAACTGCTTTATCCATTTTTCACTATCTGCGATGTTGAACTTGTACTGTAAACGACGTTCTTGTAAACAGAGGCGTCCCAAACTTTGGGGTGGCTGTGTCTTTTTGATTTTAATTTCCCTAAGCTATACGACCATAAGTGGAAGTGCCCTAGGCTCTGTTGCTTTGCTTTTTAGATGTTTCAGGAAACACCATACACTTCTCCCGAGTGTCTGTTGGCAATTTACATCCCGCCCATCAGCATAACAAGGCTCCCAGTTCTCCATGGCCTGTCCTGCCTTTCTGGATTTTACACTTTTTTCAGATGGCCCTTTTGACCGGGGGGAAGTGAGACTTCATTGTAGTGCAGATTTCCTTTGCAAGCTTGCTTGGTTGGCCAAAAAGGGCGTATGCGATTTTTCCTGAATATGTTCAGGGAAAAACGCATACGCCCTTTTTGGCCAAGTGCATCATTGTGGACGTTCTGCCTCTTTTCCTATGTTTTCAATGCAATTCCAGTCTACCTCCTGAAATCGGTTTCCTGCAATTCTGCCCCACTTTCAAGTCCTCTTGGCAGCCTTACTTCAGTATATTTTTGGACGATAGCTGTCATTTATAACTCTGCAGGTTTGTGAATTACAGTGCCCCTGAGCTCCTTTCTTCAGCTCGCTTTCTTGTGACCTGGCCGCAACACCGCAGGATGGCTTCAGGCCCTAATCTGGTTCCGGCACGGCACGCTGAGCCTTTGGTTATTTCCTCTTCCTGGTGGGAAATGAGAGTTAAATTTGCCCGTCCAGACACCTCCAGCTAGTCTCTCATTGGTTCTTCCTATTCCTCTTCATCTTCCGCAGAAATTGCAAACTGGGCCAAACAGGAGGTTAAAGGCGCTGACTCTCCAAGTGGGGAGAGTGTTAGTAAAGCGTCTGGAATGTTGCACCCGAGTACCAGGGTACGAAAACTGAATCATATTTGAACACGTCTCCCGATCACATGGTTGATCATACTCTGGGTTCCACATGCATGTTTTAGCTGAAGGAAGAATACCTTAAACCTGGGTAGTTGAAACCCGTAGAATGGGTACCATGCAATATGACTTCAAAGGGTCTTCATTTGCTCACCGAACCTCTCCAATCCTATCACTGCTGCGTTTATGCCCCTGTACACATGCTTGATTCTCTTTTGGAGACATAGCAATCCATAGGTTTTAAGATACTTACTAGTCAGGTACATTCTTAGGCGTTTAATATGGGGTGTTGAGTCCATTTCGTTGAGCAAGGAGTAGCTCTTGTCTATTCCATATTTGGCTTAAGGAACTTTATCTGTGCTCATTTCAATCTCTGGTTTTATGCAGCACCCCAACTCACCTTTCCCCTTAAGCAAGCATAAGTTGGTTTTCTAAATTTGAGACCCTGTTCTGTTCTGTAATTCAGTTCCTGTGTAGCCAAGTTTACATTCCGTGTATTACTGATATCTTATGATGTTTCTTTTTCTGTGTGACTTATTTCAGTTAGAATCATCATACCTGAATCCACTCATTGTGCTGCTAAGGGCCTGATGACATAGATTTCATTGCTGAGTGATATTGCTTTGTAAGTAAATACCACAACTGCTTTATCCATTTTTCACTTTCTGCGATGTTGAACTTGTACTGTAAACGACGTTCTTGTAAACAGAGGCGTCCCAAACTTTGGGGTGGCTGTGTCTTTTTGATTTTAATTTCCCTAAGCTATAGGACCATAAGTGGAAGTGCCCTAGGCTCTGTTGCTTTGCTTTTTAGATGTTTCAGGAAACACCATACACTTCTCCCGAGTGTCTGTTGGCAATTTACATCCCGCCCATCAGCATAACAAGGCTCCCAGTTCTCCATGGCCTGTCCTGCCTTTCTGGATTTTACACTTTTATCAGATGGCCCTTTTGACCGGGGGGAAGTGAGACTTCATTGTAGTGCAGATTTCCTTTGCAAGCTTGCTTGGTTGGCCAAAAAGGGCGTATGCGTTTTTTCCTGAATATATTCAGGAAAAAACGCATACGCCCTTTTTGGCCAAGTGCATCATTGTGGACGTTCTGCCTCTTTTCCTATGCTTTCAATGCAATTCCAGTCTACCTCGTGAAATCGGTTTCCTGCAATTCTGCCCCGCTTTCAAGTCCTCTTGGCAGCCTTACTTCAGTATATTTTTGGACGATAGCTGTCATTTATAACTCTGCAGGTTTGTGAATTACAGTGCCCCTGAGCTCCTTTCTTCAACTCGCTTTCTTGTGACCTGGCCACAACACCGCAGGATGGCTTCAGGCCCTAATCTGGTTCCGGCACGGCACGCTGAGCCTTTGGTTAGTTCCTCTTCCTGGTGGGAAATGAGAGTTAAATTTGCCCGTCCAGACACCTCCAGCTAGTCTCTCATTGGTTCTCCCTATTCCTGTTCATCTTCCGCAGAAATTGCAAACTGGGCCAAACAGGAGGTTAAAGGGACTGACTCTCCAAGTGGGTAGAGTGTTAGTAAAGCGTCTGGAATGTTGCACCCGAGTACCAGGGGAGGAAAACTGAGACATATTTGAACACATCTCCCGTTCACACGGTTGATCATACTCTGGGTTCCACATGCATGTTTTAGCTGAAGGAAGAATACCTTAAACCTGGGTAGTTGAAACACGTGGAATGGGTACCATGCAATATGACTTCAAAGGGTCTTCATTTGCTCACCGAACCTCTCCAATCCTATCACTGCTGCGTTTATGCCCCTGTACACATGCTTGATTCTCTTTCGGAGACATAGCAATCCATAGGTTTTAAGATACTTATTAGTCAGGTACATTCTTAGGCGTTTAATATGCGGTGTTGAGTCCATTTCGTTGAGCAAGGTGTAGCTCTTGTCTATTCCATATTTGACTTAAGGAACTTTATCTGTGCTCATTTCAATCTCTGGTTTTATGCAGCACCCCAACTCACCTTTCCCCTTAAGCAAGCATAAGTTGGTTTTCTAAATTTGAGACCCTGTTCTGTTTTGGAATTCATATCCTGTGTAGCCAAGTTTACATTCCGTGTATTACTGATATCTTATGATGTTTCTTTTTCTGTGTGACTTATTTCAGATAGAATCATCATACCTGAATCCACTCATTATGCTGCTACGGGCCTGATGACATAGATTTCATTGCTGAGGGATACTGCATTGTACGTAAGTACCACAAGTTCTTTATCCATTTTCCACTTTCTGTGATATTGAACTTGTACGGTAAACGAGGTTCTTGTAAACAGAGGCGTCCCAAACTTTGGGGTGGCTGTGTCTTTTTGATTTTAATTTCCCTAAGCTATAGGACCATAAGTGGAAGTGCCCTAGGCTCTGTTGCTTTGCTTTTTAGATGTTTCAGGAAACACCATACACTTCTCCCGAGTGTCTGTTGGCAATTTACATCCCGCCCATCAGCATAACAAGGCTCCCAGTTCTCCATGGCCTGTCCTGCCTTTCTGGATTTTACACTTTTTTCAAATGGCCCTTTTGACCGGGGGGAAGTGAGACTTCATTGTAGTGCAGATTTCCTTTGCAAGCTTGCTTGGTTGGCCAAAAAGGGCGTATGCGTTTTTTCCTGAATATGTTCAGGAAAAAACGCATACGCCCTTTTTGGCCAAGTGCATCATTGTGGACGTTCTGCCTCTTTTCCTATGCTTTCAATGCAATTCCAGTCTACCTCCTGAAATCGGTTTCCTGCAATTCTGCCCCACTTTCAAGTCCTCTTGGCAGCCTTACTTCAGTATATTTTTGGACGATAGCTGTGATTTATAACTCTGCAGGTTTGTGAATTACAGTGCCCCTGAGCTCCTTTCTTCAGCTCGCTTTCTTGTGACCTGGCCGCAACACCGCTGGATGGCTTCAGGCCCTAATCTGGTTCCGGCACGGCACGCTGAGCCTTTGGTTAGTTCCTCTTCCTGGTGGGAAATGAGAGTTAAATTTGCCCGTCCAGACACCTCCAGCTAGTCTCTCATTGGTTCTCCCTATTCCTGTTCATCTTCCGCAGAAATTGCAAACTGGGCCAAACAGGAGGTTAAAGGGACTGACTCTCCAAGTGGGGAGAGTGTTAGTAAAGCATCTGGAATGTTGCACCCGAGTACCAGGGGAGGAAAACTGAATCATATTTGAACACGTCTCCCGTTCACACGGTTGATCATACTCTGGGTTCCACATGCATGTTTTAGCTGAAGGAAGAATACCTTAAACCTGGGTAGTTGAAACCCGTAGAATGGGTACCATGCAATATGACTTCAAAGGGTCTTCATTTGCTCACCGAACCTCTCCAATCCTATCACTGCTGCGTTTATGCCCCTGTACACATGCTTGATTCTCTTTCGGAGACATAGCAATCCATAGGTTTTAAGATACTTACTAGTCAGGTACATTCTTAGGCGTTTAATATGGGGTGTTGAGTCCATTTCGTTGAGCAAGGAGTAGCTCTTGTCTATTCCATATTTGGCTTAAGGAACTTTATCTGTGCTCATTTCAATCTCTGGTTTTATGCAGCACCCCAACTCACCTTTCCCCTTAAGCAAGCATAAGTTGGTTTTCTAAATTTGAGACCCTGTTCTGTTCTGTAATTCAGTTCCTGTGTAGCCAAGTTTACATTCCGTGTATTACTGATATCTTATGATGTTTCTTTTTCTGTGTGACTTATTTCAGTTAGAATCATCATACCTGAATCCACTCATTGTGCTGCTAAGGGCCTGATGACATAGATTTCATTGCTGAGTGATATTGCTTTGTAAGTAAATACCACAACTGCTTTATCCATTTTTCACTTTCTGCGATGTTGAACTTGTACTGTAAACGACGTTCTTGTAAACAGAGGCGTCCCAAACTTTGGGGTGGCTGTGTCTTTTTGATTTTAATTTCCCTAAGCTATACGACCATAAGTGGAAGTGCCCTAGGCTCTGTTGCTTTGCTTTTTAGATGTTTCAGGAAACACCATACACTTCTCCCGAGTGTCTGTTGGCAATTTACATCCCGCCCATCAGCATAACAAGGCTCCCAGTTCTCCATGGCCTGTCCTGCCTTTCTGGATTTTACACTTTTTTCAGATGGCCCTTTTGACCGGGGGGAAGTGAGACTTCATTGTACTGCAGATTTCCTTTGCAAGCTTGCTTGGTTGGCCAAAAAGTGCGTATGCGTTTTTTCCTGAATATATTCAGGAAAAAACGCATACGCCCTTTTTGGCCAAGTGCATCATTGTGGACGTTCTGCCTCTTTTCCTATGCTTTCAATGCAATTCCAGTCTACCTCCTGAAATCGGTTTCCTGCAATTCTGCCCCGCTTTCAAGTCCTCTTGGCAGCCTTACTTCAGTATATTTTTGGACGATAGCTGTCATTTATAACTCTGCAGGTTTGTGAATTACAGTGCCCCTGAGCTCCTTTCTTCAACTCGCTTTCTTGTGACCTGGCCGCAACACCGCAGGATGGCTTCAGGCCCTAATCTGGTTCCGGCACGGCACGCTGAGCCTTTGGTTATTTCCTCTTCCTGGTGGGAAATGAGAGTTAAATTTGCCCGTCCAGACACCTCCAGCTAGTCTCTCATTGGTTCTCCCTATTCCTGTTCATCTTCCGCAGAAATTGCAAACTGGGCCAAACAGGAGGTTAAAGGCGCTGACTCTCCAAGTGGGGAGAGTGTTAGTAAAGCGTCTGGAATGTTGCACCCGAGTACCAGGGTACGAAAACTGAATCATATTTGAACACGTCTCCCGATCACATGGTTGATCTTACTCTGGGTTCCACATGCATGTTTTAGCTGAAGGAAGAATACCTTAAACCTGGGTAGTTGAAACCCGTAGAATGGGTACCATGCAATATGACTTCAAAGGGTCTTCATTTGCTCACCGAACCTCTCCAATCCTATCACTGCTGCGTTTATGCCCCTGTACACATGCTTGATTCTCTTTTGGAGACATAGCAAGCCATAGGTTTTAAGATACTTACTAGTCAGGTACATTCTTAGGCGTTTAATATGCGTTGTTGAGTCCATTTCGTTGAGCAAGGAGTAGCTCTTGTCTATTCCATATTTGGCTTAAGGAACTTTATCTGTGCTCATTTCAATCTCTGGTTTTATGCAGCACCCCAACTCACCTTTCCCCTTAAGCAAGCATAAGGTGGTTTTCTAAATTTGAGACCCTGTTCTGTTCTGTAATTCAGTTCCTGTGTAGCCAAGTTTACATTCCGTGTATTACTGATATCTTATGATGTTTCTTTTTCTGTGTAACTTATTTCAGTTAGAATCATCATACCTGAATCCACTCATTGTGCTGCTAAGGGCCTGATGACATAGATTTCATTGCTGAGTGATATTGCTTTGTAAGTAAATACCACAACTGCTTTATCCATTTTTCACTTTCTGCGATGTTGAACTTGTACTGTAAACGAGGTTCTTGTAAACAGAGGCGTCCCAAACTTTGGGGTGGCTGTGTCTTTTTGATTTTAATTTCCCTAAGCTATAGGACCATAAGTGGAAGTGCCCTAGGCTCTGTTGCTTTGCTTTTTAGATGTTTCAGGAAACACCATACACTTCTCCCGAGTGTCTGTTGGCAATTTACATCCCGCCCATCAGCATAACAAGGCTCCCAGTTCTCCATGGCCTGTCCTGCCTTTCTGGATTTTACACTTTTTTCAGATGGCCCTTTTGACCGGGGGGAAGTGAGACTTCATTGTAGTGCAGATTTCCTTTGCAAGCTTGCTTGGTTGGCCAAAAAGGGCGTATGCGTTTTTTCCTGAATATATTCAGGAAAAAACGCATACGCACTTTTTGGCCAAGTGCATCATTGTGGACGTTCTGCCTCTTTTCCTATGCTTTCAATGCAATTCCAGTCTACCTCCTGAAATCGGTTTCCTGCAATTCTGCCCCGCTTTCAAGTCCTCTTGGCAGCCTTACTTCAGTATATTTTTGGACGATAGCTGTGATTTATAACTCTGCAGGTTTGTGAATTACAGTGCCCCTGAGCTACTTTCTTCAACTCACTTTCTTGTGACCTGGCCACAACACCGCAGGATGGCTTCAGGCCCTACTCTGGTTCCGGCACGGCACGCTGAGCCTTTGGTTAGTTCCTCTTCCTGGTGGGAAATGAGAGTTAAATTTGCCCGTCCAGACACCTCCAGCTAGTCTCTCATTGGTTCTCCCTATTCCTGTTCATCTTCTGCAGAAATTGCAAACTGGGCCAAACAGGAGGTTAAAGGGACTGACTCTCCAAGTGGGGAGAGTGTTAGTAAAGCGTCTGGAATGTTGCACCCGAGTACCAGGGGAGGAAAACTGAGACATATTTGAACACATCTCCCGTTCACACGGTTGATCATACTCTGGGTTCCACATGCATGTTTTAGCTGAAGGAAGAATACCTTAAACCTGGGTAGTTGAAACACGTGGAATGGGTACCATGCAATATGACTTCAAAGGGTCTTCATTTGCTCACCGAACCTCTCCAATCCTATCACTGCTGCGTTTATGCCCCTGTACACATGCTTGATTCTCTTTCGGAGACATAGCAATCCATAGGTTTTAAGATACTTATTAGTCAGGTACATTCTTAGGCGTTTAATATGCGGTGTTGAGTCCATTTCGTTGAGCAAGGTGTAGCTCTTGTCTATTCCATATTTGACTTAAGGAACTTTATCTGTGCTCATTTCAATCTCTGGTTTTATGCAGCACCCCAACTCACCTTTCCCCTTAAGCAAGCATAAGTTGGTTTTCTAAATTTGAGACCCTGTTCTGTTTTGGAATTCATATCCTGTGTAGCCAAGTTTACATTCCGTGTATTACTGATATCTTATGATGTTTCTTTTTCTGTGTGACTTATTTCAGATAGAATCATCATACCTGAATCCACTCATTATGCTGCTACGGGCCTGATGACATAGATTTCATTGCTGAGTGATACTGCATTGTACGTAAGTACCACAAGTTCTTTATCCATTTTCCACTTTCTGTGATATTGAACTTGTACGGTAAACGAGGTTCTTGTAAACAGAGGCGTCCCAAACTTTGGGGTGGCTGTGTCTTTTTGATTTTAATTTCCCTTAGCTATAGGACCATAAGTGGAAGTGCCCTAGGCTCTGTTGCTTTGCTTTTTAGATGTTTCAGGAAACACCATACACTTCTCCCGAGTGTCTGTTGGCAATTTACATCCCGCCCATCAGCATAACAAGGCTCCCAGTTCTCCATGGCCTGTCCTGCCTTTCTGGATTTTACACTTTTTTCAAATGGCCCTTTTGACCGGGGGGAAGTGAGACTTCATTGTAGTGCAGATTTCCTTTGCAAGCTTGCTTGGTTGGCCAAAAAGGGCGTATGCGTTTTTTCCTGAATATGTTCAGGAAAAAACGCATACACCCTTTTTGGCCAAGTGCATCATTGTGGACGTTCTGCCTCTTTTCCTATGTTTTCAATGCAATTCCAGTCTACCTCCTGAAATCGGTTTCCTGCAATTCTGCCCCACTTTCAAGTCCTCTTGGCAGCCTTACTTCAGTATATTTTTGGACGATAGCTGTGATTTATAACTCTGCAGGTTTGTGAATTACAGTGCCCCTGAGCTCCTTTCTTCAGCTCGTTTCTTGTGACCTGGCCGCAACACCGCAGGATGGCTTCAGGCCCTAATCTGGTTCCGGCACGGCATGCTGAGCCTTTGGTTAGTTCCTCTTCCTGGTGGGAAATGAGAGTTAAATTTACCCGTCCAGACACCTCCAGCTAGTCTCTCATTGGTTCTCCCTATTCCTGTTCATCTTCCGCAGAAATTGCAAACTGGGCCAAACAGGAGGTTAAAGGGACTGACTCTCCAAGTGGGGAGAGTGTTAGTAAAGCGTCTGGAATGTTGTACCCGAGTACCAGGGGAGGAAAACTGAATCATATTTGAACACGTCTCCCGATCACACGGTTGATCATACTCTGGGTTCCACATGCATGTTTTAGCTGAAGGAAGAATACCTTAAACCTGAGTAGTTGAAACCCGTAGAATGGGTACCATGCAATATGACTTCAAAGGGTCTTCATTTGCTCACCGAACCTCTCCAATCCTATCACTGCTGCGTTTATGCCCCTGTACACATGCTTGATTCTCTTTCGGAGACATAGCAATCCATAGGTTTTAAGATACTTACTAGTCAGGTACATTCTTAGGCGTTTAATATGCGGTGTTGAGTCCATTTCGTTGAGCAAGGAGTAGCTCTTGTCTATTCCATATTTGGCTTAAGGAACATTATCTGTGCTCATTTCAATCTCTGGTTTTATGAAGCACCCCAACTCACCTTTCCCCTTAAGCAAGCGTAAGTTGGTTTTCTAAATTTGAGACCCTGTTCTGTTTTGGAATTCATATCCTGTGTAGCCAAGTTTACATTCCGTGTATTACTGATATCTTATGATGTTTCTTTTTCTGTGTGACTTATTTCAGTTAGAATCATCATACCTGAATCCACTCATTGTGCTGCTAAGGGCCTGATGACATAGATTTCATTGCTGAGTGATATTGCTTTGTAAGTAAATACCACAACTGCTTTATCCATTTTTCACTATCTGCGATGTTGAACTTGTACTGTAAACGACGTTCTTGTAAACAGAGGCGTCCCAAACTTTGGGGTGGCTGTGTCTTTTTGATTTTAATTTCCCTAAGCTATACGACCATAAGTGGAAGTGCCCTAGGCTCTGTTGCTTTGCTTTTTAGATGTTTCAGGAAACACCATACACTTCTCCCGAGTGTCTGTTGGCAATTTACATCCCGCCCATCAGCATAACAAGGCTCCCAGTTCTCCATGGCCTGTCCTGCCTTTCTGGATTTTACACTTTTTTCAGATGGCCCTTTTGACCGGGGGGAAGTGAGACTTCATTGTAGTGCAGATTTCCTTTGCAAGCTTGCTTGGTTGGCCAAAAAGGGCGTATGCGATTTTTCCTGAATATGTTCAGGAAAAAACGCATACGCCCTTTTTGGCCAAGTGCATCATTGTGGACGTTCTGCCTCTTTTCCTATGTTTTCAATGCAATTCCAGTCTACCTCCTGAAATCGGTTTCCTGCAATTCTGCCCCACTTTCAAGTCCTCTTGGCAGCCTTACTTCAGTATATTTTTGGACGATAGCTGTCATTTATAACTCTGCAGGTTTGTGAATTACAGTGCCCCTGAGCTCCTTTCTTCAGCTCGCTTTCTTGTGACCTGGCCGCAACACCGCAGGATGGCTTCAGGCCCTAATCTTGTTCCGGCACGGCACGCTGAGCCTTTGGTTATTTCCTCTTCCTGGTGGGAAATGAGAGTTAAATTTGCCCGTCCAGACACCTCCAGCTAGTCTCTCATTGGTTCTTCCTATTCCTCTTCATCTTCCGCAGAAATTGCAAACTGGGCCAAACAGGAGGTTAAAGGCGCTGACTCTCCAAGTGGGGAGAGTGTTAGTAAAGCGTCTGGAATGTTGCACCCGAGTACCAGGGTACGAAAACTGAATCATATTTGAACACGTCTCCCGATCACATGGTTGATCATACTCTGGGTTCCACATGCATGTTTTAGCTGAAGGAAGAATACCTTAAACCTGGGTAGTTGAAACCCGTAGAATGGGTACCATGCAATATGACTTCAAAGGGTCTTCATTTGCTCACCGAACCTCTCCAATCCTATCACTGCTGCGTTTATGCCCCTGTACACATGCTTGATTCTCTTTTGGAGACATAGCAATCCATAGGTTTTAAGATACTTACTAGTCAGGTACATTCTTAGGCGTTTAATATGGGGTGTTGAGTCCATTTCGTTGAGCAAGGAGTAGCTCTTGTCTATTCCATATTTGGCTTAAGGAACTTTATCTGTGCTCATTTCAATCTCTGGTTTTATGCAGCACCCCAACTCACCTTTCCCCTTAAGCAAGCATAAGTTGGTTTTCTAAATTTGAGACCCTGTTCTGTTCTGTAATTCAGTTCCTGTGTAGCCAAGTTTACATTCCGTGTATTACTGATATCTTATGATGTTTCTTTTTCTGTGTGACTTATTTCAGTTAGAATCATCATACCTGAATCCACTCATTGTGCTGCTAAGGGCCTGATGACATAGATTTCATTGCTGAGTGATATTGCTTTGTAAGTAAATACCACAACTGCTTTATCCATTTTTCACTTTCTGCGATGTTGAACTTGTACTGTAAACGACGTTCTTGTAAACAGAGGCGTCCCAAACTTTGGGGTGGCTGTGTCTTTTTGATTTTAATTTCCCTAAGCTATAGGACCATAAGTGGAAGTGCCCTAGGCTCTGTTGCTTTGCTTTTTAGATGTTTCAGGAAACACCATACACTTCTCCCGAGTGTCTGTTGGCAATTTACATCCCGCCCATCAGCATAACAAGGCTCCCAGTTCTCCATGGCCTGTCCTGCCTTTCTGGATTTTACACTTTTATCAGATGGCCCTTTTGACCGGGGGGAAGTGAGACTTCATTGTAGTGCAGATTTCCTTTGCAAGCTTGCTTGGTTGGCCAAAAAGGGCGTATGCGTTTTTTCCTGAATATATTCAGGAAAAAACGCATACGCCCTTTTTGGCCAAGTGCATCATTGTGGACGTTCTGCCTCTTTTCCTATGCTTTCAATGCAATTCCAGTCTACCTCGTGAAATCGGTTTCCTGCAATTCTGCCCCGCTTTCAAGTCCTCTTGGCAGCCTTACTTCAGTATATTTTTGGACGATAGCTGTCATTTATAACTCTGCAGGTTTGTGAATTACAGTGCCCCTGAGCTCCTTTCTTCAACTCGCTTTCTTGTGACCTGGCCACAACACCGCAGGATGGCTTCAGGCCCTAATCTGGTTCCGGCACGGCACGCTGAGCCTTTGGTTAGTTCCTCTTCCTGGTGGGAAATGAGAGTTAAATTTGCCCGTCCAGACACCTCCAGCTAGTCTCTCATTGGTTCTCCCTATTCCTGTTCATCTTCCGCAGAAATTGCAAACTGGGCCAAACAGGAGGTTAAAGGGACTGACTCTCCAAGTGGGTAGAGTGTTAGTAAAGCGTCTGGAATGTTGCACCCGAGTACCAGGGGAGGAAAACTGAGACATATTTGAACACATCTCCCGTTCACACGGTTGATCATACTCTGGGTTCCACATGCATGTTTTAGCTGAAGGAAGAATACCTTAAACCTGGGTAGTTGAAACACGTGGAATGGGTACCATGCAATATGACTTCAAAGGGTCTTCATTTGCTCACCGAACCTCTCCAATCCTATCACTGCTGCGTTTATGCCCCTGTACACATGCTTGATTCTCTTTCGGAGACATAGCAATCCATAGGTTTTAAGATACTTATTAGTCAGGTACATTCTTAGGCGTTTAATATGCGGTGTTGAGTCCATTTCGTTGAGCAAGGTGTAGCTCTTGTCTATTCCATATTTGACTTAAGGAACTTTATCTGTGCTCATTTCAATCTCTGGTTTTATGCAGCACCCCAACTCACCTTTCCCCTTAAGCAAGCATAAGTTGGTTTTCTAAATTTGAGACCCTGTTCTGTTTTGGAATTCATATCCTGTGTAGCCAAGTTTACATTCCGTGTATTACTGATATCTTATGATGTTTCTTTTTCTGTGTGACTTATTTCAGATAGAATCATCATACCTGAATCCACTCATTATGCTGCTACGGGCCTGATGACATAGATTTCATTGCTGAGTGATACTGCATTGTACGTAAGTACCACAAGTTCTTTATCCATTTTCCACTTTCTGTGATATTGAACTTGTACGGTAAACGAGGTTCTTGTAAACAGAGGCGTCCCAAACTTTGGGGTGGCTGTGTCTTTTTGATTTTAATTTCCCTAAGCTATAGGACCATAAGTGGAAGTGCCCTAGGCTCTGTTGCTTTGCTTTTTAGATGTTTCAGGAAACACCATACACTTCTCCCGAGTGTCTGTTGGCAATTTACATCCCGCCCATCAGCATAACAAGGCTCCCAGTTCTCCATGGCCTGTCCTGCCTTTCTGGATTTTACACTTTTTTCAAATGGCCCTTTTGACCGGGGGGAAGTGAGACTTCATTGTAGTGCAGATTTCCTTTGCAAGCTTGCTTGGTTGGCCAAAAAGGGCGTATGCGTTTTTTCCTGAATATGTTCAGGAAAAAACGCATACGCCCTTTTTGGCCAAGTGCATCATTGTGGACGTTCTGCCTCTTTTCCTATGCTTTCAATGCAATTCCAGTCTACCTCCTGAAATCGGTTTCCTGCAATTCTGCCCCACTTTCAAGTCCTCTTGGCAGCCTTACTTCAGTATATTTTTGGACGATAGCTGTGATTTATAACTCTGCAGGTTTGTGAATTACAGTGCCCCTGAGCTCCTTTCTTCAGCTCGCTTTCTTGTGACCTGGCCGCAACACCGCTGGATGGCTTCAGGCCCTAATCTGGTTCCGGCACGGCACGCTGAGCCTTTGTTTAGTTCCTCTTCCTGGTGGGAAATGAGAGTTAAATTTGCCCGTCCAGGCACCTCCAGCTAGTCTCTCATTGGTTCTCCCTATTCCTGTTCATCTTCCGCAGAAATTGCAAACTGGGCCAAACAGGAGGTTAAAGGGACTGACTCTCCAAGTGGGGAGAGTGTTAGTAAAGCATCTGGAATGTTGCACCCGAGTACCAGGGGAGGAAAACTGAATCATATTTGAACACGTCTCCCGTTCACACGGTTGATCATACTCTGGGTTCCACATGCATGTTTTAGCTGAAGGAAGAATACCTTAAACCTGGGTAGTTGAAACCCGTAGAATGGGTACCATGCAATATGACTTCAAAGGGTCTTCATTTGCTCACCGAACCTCTCCAATCCTATCACTGCTGCGTTTATGCCCCTGTACACATGCTTGATTCTCTTTCGGAGACATAGCAATCCATAGGTTTTAAGATACTTACTAGTCAGGTACATTCTTAGGCGTTTAATATGGGGTGTTGAGTCCATTTCGTTGAGCAAGGAGTAGCTCTTGTCTATTCCATATTTGGCTTAAGGAACTTTATCTGTGCTCATTTCAATCTCTGGTTTTATGCAGCACCCCAACTCACCTTTCCCCTTAAGCAAGCATAAGTTGGTTTTCTAAATTTGAGACCCTGTTCTGTTCTGTAATTCAGTTCCTGTGTAGCCAAGTTTACATTCCGTGTATTACTGATATCTTATGATGTTTCTTTTTCTGTGTGACTTATTTCAGTTAGAATCATCATACCTGAATCCACTCATTGTGCTGCTAAGGGCCTGATGACATAGATTTCATTGCTGAGTGATATTGCTTTGTAAGTAAATACCACAACTGCTTTATCCATTTTTCACTTTCTGCGATGTTGAACTTGTACTGTAAACGACGTTCTTGTAAACAGAGGCGTCCCAAACTTTGGGGTGGCTGTGTCTTTTTGATTTTAATTTCCCTAAGCTATACGACCATAAGTGGAAGTGCCCTAGGCTCTGTTGCTTTGCTTTTTAGATGTTTCAGGAAACACCATACACTTCTCCCGAGTGTCTGTTGGCAATTTACATCCCGCCCATCAGCATAACAAGGCTCCCAGTTCTCCATGGCCTGTCCTGCCTTTCTGGATTTTACACTTTTTTCAGATGGCCCTTTTGACCGGGGGGAAGTGAGACTTCATTGTAGTGCAGATTTCCTTTGCAAGCTTGCTTGGTTGGCCAAAAAGTGCGTATGCGTTTTTTCCTGAATATATTCAGGAAAAAACGCATACGCCCTTTTTGGCCAAGTGCATCATTGTGGACGTTCTGCCTCTTTTCCTATGCTTTCAATGCAATTCCAGTCTACCTCCTGAAATCGGTTTCCTGCAATTCTGCCCCGCTTTCAAGTCCTCTTGGCAGCCTTACTTCAGTATATTTTTGGACGATAGCTGTCATTTATAACTCTGCAGGTTTGTGAATTACAGTGCCCCTGAGCTCCTTTCTTCAACTCGCTTTCTTGTGACCTGGCCGCAACACCGCAGGATGGCTTCAGGCCCTAATCTGGTTCCGGCACGGCACGCTGAGCCTTTGGTTATTTCCTCTTCCTGGTGGGAAATGAGAGTTAAATTTGCCCGTCCAGACACCTCCAGCTAGTCTCTCATTGGTTCTCCCTATTCCTGTTCATCTTCTGCAGAAATTGCAAACTGGGCCAAACAGGAGGTTAAAGGCGCTGACTCTCCAAGTGGGGAGAGTGTTAGTAAAGCGTCTGGAATGTTGCACCCGAGTACCAGGGTACGAAAACTGAATCATATTTGAACACGTCTCCCGATCACATGGTTGATCTTACTCTGGGTTCCACATGCATGTTTTAGCTGAAGGAAGAATACCTTAAACCTGGGTAGTTGAAACCCGTAGAATGGGTACCATGCAATATGACTTCAAAGGGTCTTCATTTGCTCACCGAACCTCTCCAATCCTATCACTGCTGCGTTTATGCCCCTGTACACATGCTTGATTCTCTTTTGGAGACATAGCAATCCATAGGTTTTAAGATACTTACTAGTCAGGTACATTCTTAGGCGTTTAATATGGGGTGTTGAGTCCATTTCGTTGAGCAAGGAGTAGCTCTTGTCTATTCCATATTTGGCTTAAGGAACTTTATCTGTGCTCATTTCAATCTCTGGTTTTATGCAGCACCCCAACTCACCTTTCCCCTTAAGCAAGCATAAGTTGGTTTTCTAAATTTGAGACCCTGTTCTGTTCTGTAATTCAGTTCCTGTGTAGCCAAGTTTACATTCCGTGTATTACTGATATCTTATGATGTTTCTTTTTCTGTGTGACTTATTTCAGTTAGAATCATCATACCTGAATCCACTCATTGTGCTGCTAAGGGACTGATGACATAGATTTCTTTGCTGAGTGATATTGCTTTGTAAGTAAATACCACAACTGCTTTATCCATTTTTCACTTTCTGCGATGTTGAACTTGTACTGTAAAAGACGTTCTTGTAAACAGAGGCATCCCAAACTTTGGGGTGGCTGTGTCTTTTTGATTTTAATTTCCCTAAGCTATAGGACCATAAGTGGAAGTGCCCTAGGCTCTGTTGCTTTGCTTTTTAGATGTTTCAGGAAACACCATACACTTCTCCCGAGTGTCTGTTGGCAATTTACATCCCGCCCATCAGCATAACAAGGCTCCCAGTTCTCCATGGCCTGTCCTGCCTTTCTGGATTTTACACTTTTTTCAGATGGCCCTTTTGACCGGGGGGAAGTGAGACTTCATTGTAGTGCAGATTTCCTTTGCAAGCTTGCTTGGTTGGCCAAAAAGGGCGTATGCGTTTTTTCCTGAATATATTCAGGAAAAAACGCATATGCCCTTTTTGGCCAAGTGCATCATTGTGGACGTTCTGCCTCTTTTCCTATGCTTTCAATGCAATTCCAGTCTACCTCCTGAAATCGGTTTCCTGCAATTCTGCCCCGCTTTCAAGTCCTCTTGGCAGCCTTACTTCAGTATATTTTTGGACGATAGCTGTCATTTATAACTCTGCAGGTTTGTGAATTACAGTGCCCCTGAGCTCCTTTCTTCAACTCGCTTTCTTGTGACCTGGCCACAACACCGCAGGATGGCTTCAGGCCCTAATCTGGTTCCGGCACGGCACGCTGAGCCTTTGGTTAGTTCCTCTTCCTGGTGGGAAATGAGAGTTAAATTTGCCCGTCCAGACACCTCCAGCTAGTCTCTCATTGGTTCTCCCTATTCCTGTTCATCTTCCGCAGAAATTGCAAACTGGGCCAAACAGGAGGTTAAAGGGACTGACTCTCCAAGTGGGGAGAGTGTTAGTAAAGTGTCTGGAATGTTGCACCCGAGTACCAGGGGAGGAAAACTGAGACATATTTGAACACGTCTCCCGTTCACACGGTTGATCATACTCTGGGTTCCACATGCATGTTTTAGCTGAAGGAAGAATACCTTAAACCTGGGTAGTTGAAACCCGTGGAATGGGTACCATGCAATAAGACTTCAAATGGTCTTCATTTGCTCACCAAACCTCTGTAATCCTATCACTGCTGCGTTTATGCCCCTGTACACACGCTTGATTCTCTTTTGGAGACATAGCAATCCATAGGTTTTAAGATACTTACTAGTCAGGTACATTCTTAGGCGTTTAATATGGGGTGTTGAGTCCATTTCATTGAGCAAGGAGTAGCTCTTGTCTATTCCATATTTGGCTTAAGGAACTTTATCTGTGCTCATTTCAATCTCTGGTTTTATGCAGCACCCCAACTCACCTTTCCCCTTAAGCAAGCATAAGTTGGTTTTCTAAATTTGAGACCCTGTTCTGTTTTGGAATTCAGTTCCTGTGTAGCCAAGTTTACATTCCGTGTATTAGTGATATCTTATGATGTTTCTTTTTCTGTGTGACTTATTTCAGTTAAAATCATTGTACCTGAATCCACTCATTATGCTGCTACGGGCCTGATGACATAGATTTCATTGCTGAGTGATACTGCATTGTACGTAAGTACCACAAGTTCTTTATCCATTTTTCACTTTCTGTGATATTGAACTTGTACGGTAAACGAGGTTCTTGTAAACAGAGGCGTCCCAAACTTTGGGGTGGCTGTGTCTTTTTGATTTTAATTTCCCTAAGCTATAGGACCATAAGTGGAAGTGCCCTAGGCTCTGTTGCTTTGTTTTTTAGATGTTTCAGGAAACACCATACACTTCTCCCGAGTGTCTGTTGGCAATTTCCATCCTGCCCATCAGCATAACAAGGCTCCCTGTTCTCCATGGCCTGTCCTGCCTTTCTGGATTTTACACTTTTTTCAGATGGCCCTTTTGACCGGGGGGAAGTGAGACTTCATTGTAGTGCAGATTTCTTTTGCAAGCTTGCTTGGTTGGCCAAAAAGGGCGTATGCGTTTTTTCCTGAATATATTCAGGAAAAAACGCATACGCCCTTTTTGGCCAAGTGCATCCTTGTGGACGTTCTGCCTCTTTTCCTATGCTTTCAATGCAATTCCAGTCTACCTCCTGAAATCGGTTTCCTGCAATTCCTCCCCACTTTCAAGTCCTCTTGGCAGCCTTACTTCAGTATATTTTTGGACGATAGCTGTCATTTATAACTCTGCAGGTTTGTGAATTACAGTGCCCCTGAGCTCCTTTCTTCAGCTCGCTTTCTTGTGACCTGGCCGCAACACCGCAGGATGGCTTCAGGCCCTAATCTGGTTCCGGCACGGCACGCTGAGCCTTTGGTTAGTTCCTCTTCCTGGTGGGAAATGAGAGTTAAATTTGCCCGTCCAGACACCTCCAGCTAGTCTCTCATTGGTTCCCCCTATTCCTGTTCATCTTCCGCAGAAATTGCAAACTGGGCCAAACAGGAGGTTAAAGGGACTGACTCTCCAAGTTGGGAGAGTGTTAGTAAAGCGTCTGGAATGTTGCACCCGAGTACCAGGGTACGAAAACTGAATCATATTTCAACACGTCTCCCGATCACATGGTTGATCATACTCTGGGTTCCACATGCATGTTTTAGCTGAAGGAAGAATACCTTAAACCTGGGTAGTTGAAACCCGTAGAATGGGTACCATGCAATATGACTTCAAAGGGTCTTCATTTGCTCACCGAACCTCTCCAATCCTATCACTGCTGCGTTTATGCCCCTGTACACATGCTTGATTCTCTTTTGGAGACATAGCAAGCCATAGGTTTTAAGATACTTACTAGTCAGGTACATTCTTAGGCGTTTAATATGCGTTGTTGAGTCCATTTCGTTGAGCAAGGAGTAGCTCTTGTCTATTCCATATTTGGCTTAAGGAACTTTATCTGTGCTCATTTCAATCTCTGGTTTTATGCAGCACCCCAACTCACCTTTCCCCTTAAGCAAGCATAAGGTGGTTTTCTAAATTTGAGACCCTGTTCTGTTCTGTAATTCAGTTCCTGTGTAGCCAAGTTTACATTCCGTGTATTACTGATATCTTATGATGTTTCTTTTTCTGTGTAACTTATTTCAGTTAGAATCATCATACCTGAATCCACTCATTGTGCTGCTAAGGGCCTGATGACATAGATTTCATTGCTGAGTGATATTGCTTTGTAAGTAAATACCACAACTGCTTTATCCATTTTTCACTTTCTGCGATGTTGAACTTGTACTGTAAACGACGTTCTTGTAAACAGAGGCGTCACAAACTTTGGGGTGGCTGTGTCTTTTTGATTTTAATTTCCCTAAGCTATAGGACCATAAGTGGAAGTGCCCTAGGCTCTGTTGCTTTGCTTTTTAGATGTTTCAGGAAACACCATACACTTCTCCCGAGTGTCTGTTGGCAATTTACATCCCGCCCATCAGCATAACAAGGCTCCCAGTTCTCCATGGCCTGTCCTGCCTTTCTGGATTTTACACTTTTTTCAGATGGCCCTTTTGACCGGGGGGAAGTGAGACTTCATTGTAGTGCAGATTTCCTTTGCAAGCTTGCTTGGTTGGCCAAAAAGGGCGTATGCGTTTTTTCCTGAATATATTCAGGAAAAAACGCATACGCCCTTTTTGGCCAAGTGCATCATTGTGGACGTTCTGCCTCTTTTCCTATGCTTTCAATGCAATTCCAGTCTACCTCCTGAAATCGGTTTCCTGCAATTCTGCCCCGCTTTCAAGTCCTCTTGGCAGCCTTACTTCAGTATATTTTTGGACGATAGCTGTGATTTATAACTCTGCAGGTTTGTGAATTACAGTGCCCCTGAGCTACTTTCTTCAACTCACTTTCTTGTGACCTGGCCACAACACCGCAGGATGGCTTCAGGCCCTAATCTGGTTCCGGCACGGCACGCTGAGCCTTTGGTTAGTTCCTCTTCCTGGTGGGAAATGAGAGTTAAATTTGCCCGTCCAGACACCTCCAGCTAGTCTCTCATTGGTTCTCCCTATTCCTGTTCATCTTCTGCAGAAATTGCAAACTGGGCCAAACAGGAGGTTAAAGGGACTGACTCTCCAAGTGGGGAGAGTGTTAGTAAAGCGTCTGGAATGTTGCACCCGAGTACCAGGGGAGGAAAACTGAGACATATTTGAACACATCTCCCGTTCACATGGTTGATCATACTCTGGGTTCCACATGCATGTTTTAGCTGAAGGAAGAATACCTTAAACCTGGGTAGTTGAAACACGTGGAATGGGTACCATGCAATATGACTTCAAAGGGTCTTCATTTGCTCACCGAACCTCTCCAATCCTATCACTGCTGCGTTTATGCCCCTGTACACATGCTTGATTCTCTTTCGGAGACATAGCAATCCATAGGTTTTAAGATACTTATTAGTCAGGTACATTCTTAGGCGTTTAATATGCGGTGTTGAGTCCATTTCGTTGAGCAAGGTGTAGCTCTTGTCTATTCCATATTTGACTTAAGGAACTTTATCTGTGCTCATTTCAATCTCTGGTTTTATGCAGCACCCCAACTCACCTTTCCCCTTAAGCAAGCATAAGTTGGTTTTCTAAATTTGAGACCCTGTTCTGTTTTGGAATTCATATCCTGTGTAGCCAAGTTTACATTCCGTGTATTACTGATATCTTATGATGTTTCTTTTTCTGTGTGACTTATTTCAGATAGAATCATCATACCTGAATCCACTCATTATGCTGCTACGGGCCTGATGACATAGATTTCATTGCTGAGTGATACTGCATTGTACGTAAGTACCACAAGTTCTTTATCCGTTTTCCACTTTCTGTGATATTGAACTTGTACGGTAAACGAGGTTCTTGTAAACAGAGGCGTCCCAAACTTTGGGGTGGCTGTGTCTTTTTGATTTTAATTTCCCTAAGCTATAGGACCATAAGTGGAAGTGCCCTAGGCTCTGTTGCTTTGTTTTTTAGATGTTTCAGGAAACACCATACACTTCTCCCGAGTGTCTGTTGGCAATTTCCATCCCGCCCATCAGCATAACAAGGCTCCCTGTTCTCCATGGCCTGTCCTGCCTTTCTGGATTTTACACTTTTTTCAGATGGCCCTTTTGACCGGGGGGAAGTGAGACTTCATTGTAGTGCAGATTTCTTTTGCAAGCTTGCTTGGTTGGCCAAAAAGGGCGTATGCGTTTTTTCCTGAATATATTCAGGAAAAAACGCATACGCCCTTTTTGGCCAAGTGCATCCTTGTGGACGTTCTGCCTCTTTTCCTATGCTTTCAATGCAATTCCAGTCTACCTCCTGAAATCGGTTTCCTGCAATTCCTCCCCACTTTCAAGTCCTCTTGGCAGCCTTACTTCAGTATATTTTTGGACGATAGCTGTCATTTATAACTCTGCAGGTTTGTGAATTACAGTGCCCCTGAGCTCCTTTCTTCAGCTCGCTTTCTTGTGACCTGGCCGCAACACCGCAGGATGGCTTCAGGCCCTAATCTGGTTCCGGCACGGCACGCTGAGCCTTTGGTTAGTTCCTCTTCCTGGTGGGAAATGAGAGTTAAATTTGCCCGTCCAGACACCTCCAGCTAGTCTCTCATTGGTTCTCCCTATTCCTGTTCATCTTCCGCAGAAATTGCAAACTGGGCCAAACAGGAGGTTAAAGGGACTGACTCTCCAAGTGGGGAGAGTGTTAGTAAAGCATCTGGAATGTTGCACCCGAGTACCAGGGGAGGAAAACTGAATCATATTTGAACACGTCTCCCGTTCACACGGTTGATCATACTCTGGGTTCCACATGCATGTTTTAGCTGAAGGAAGAATACCTTAAACCTGGGTAGTTGAAACCCGTAGAATGGGTACCATGCAATATGACTTCAAAGGGTCTTCATTTGCTCACCGAACCTCTCCAATCCTATCACTGCTGCGTTTATGCCCCTGTACACATGCTTGATTCTCTTTCGGAGACATAGCAATCCATAGGTTTTAAGATACTTACTAGTCAGGTACATTCTTAGGCGTTTAATATGGGGTGTTGAGTCCATTTCGTTGAGCAAGGAGTAGCTCTTGTCTATTCCATATTTGGCTTAAGGAACTTTATCTGTGCTCATTTCAATCTCTGGTTTTATGCAGCACCCCAACTCACCTTTAACCTTAAGGAAGCATAAGTTGGTTTTCTAAATTTGAGACCCTGTTCTGTTCTGTAATTCATATCCTGTGTAGCCAAGTTTACATTCCGTGTATTACTGATATCTTATGATGTTTCTTTTTCTGTGTGACTTATTTCAGTTAGAATCATCATACCTGAATCCACTCATTGTGCTGCTAAGGGCCTGATGACATAGATTTCATTGCTGAGTGATATTGCTTTGTAAGTAAATACCACAACTGCTTTATCCACTTTTCACTTTCTGCGATGTTGAACTTGTACTGTAAACGACGTTCTTGTAAACAGAGGCGTCCCAAACTTTGGGGTGGCTGTGTCTTTTTGATTTTAATTTCCCTAAGCTATACGACCATAAGTGGAAGTGCCCTAGGCTCTGTTGCTTTGCTTTTTAGATGTTTCAGGAAACACCATACACTTCTCCCGAGTGTCTGTTGGCAATTTACATCCCGCCCATCAGCATAACAAGGCTCCCAGTTCTCCATGGCCTGTCCTGCCTTTCTGGATTTTACACTTTTTTCAGATGGCCCTTTTGACCGGGGGGAAGTGAGACTTCATTGTAGTGCAGATTTCCTTTGCAAGCTTGCTTGGTTGGCCAAAAAGTGCGTATGCGTTTTTTCCTGAATATATTCAGGAAAAAACGCATACGCCCTTTTTGGCCAAGTGCATCATTGTGGACGTTCTGCCTCTTTTCCTATGCTTTCAATGCAATTCCAGTCTACCTCCTGAAATCGGTTTCCTGCAATTCTGCCCCGCTTTCAAGTCCTCTTGGCAGCCTTACTTCAGTATATTTTTGGACGATAGCTGTCATTTATAACTCTGCAGGTTTGTGAATTACAGTGCCCCTGAGCTCCTTTCTTCAACTCGCTTTCTTGTGACCTGGCCGCAACACCGCAGGATGGCTTCAGGCCCTAATCTGGTTCCGGCACGGCACGCTGAGCCTTTGGTTATTTCCTCTTCCTGGTGGGAAATGAGAGTTAAATTTGCCCGTCCAGACACCTCCAGCTAGTCTCTCATTGGTTCTCCCTATTCCTGTTCATCTTCCGCAGAAATTGCAAACTGGGCCAAACAGGAGGTTAAAGGCGCTGACTCTCCAAGTGGGGAGAGTGTTAGTAAAGCGTCTGGAATGTTGCACCCGAGTACCAGGGTACGAAAACTGAATCATATTTGAACACGTCTCCCGATCACATGGTTGATCTTACACTGGGTTCCACATGCATGTTTTAGCTGAAGGAAGAATACCTTAAACCTGGGTAGTTGAAACCCGTAGAATGGGTACCATGCAATATGACTTCAAAGGGTCTTCATTTGCTCACCGAACCTCTCCAATCCTATCACTGCTGCGTTTATGCCCCTGTACACATGCTTGATTCTCTTTTGGAGACATAGCAAGCCATAGGTTTTAAGATACTTACTAGTCAGGTACATTCTTAGGCGTTTAATATGGGGTGTTGAGTCCATTTCGTTGAGCAAGGAGTAGCTCTTGTCTATTCCATATTTGGCTTAAGGAACTTTATCTGTGCTCATTTCAATCTCTGGTTTTATGCAGCACCCCAACTCACCTTTCCCCTTAAGCAAGCATAAGTTGGTTTTCTAAATTTGAGACCCTGTTCTGTTCTGTAATTCAGTTCCTGTGTAGCCAAGTTTACATTCCGTGTATTACTGATATCTTATGATGTTTCTTTTTCTGTGTGACTTATTTCAGTTAGAATCATCATACCTGAATCCACTCATTGTGCTGCTAAGGGACTGATGACATAGATTTCATTGCTGAGTGATATTGCTTTGTAAGTAAATACCACAACTGCTTTATCCATTTTTCACTTTCTGCGATGTTGAACTTGTACTGTAAACGACGTTCTTGTAAACAGAGGCATCCCAAACTTTGGGGTGGCTGTGTCTTTTTGATTTTAATTTCCCTAAGCTATAGGACCATAAGTGGAAGTGCCCTAGGCTCTGTTGCTTTGCTTTTTAGATGTTTCAGGAAACACCATACACTTCTCCCGAGTGTCTGTTGGCAATTTACATCCCGCCCATCAGCATAACAAGGCTCCCAGTTCTCCATGGCCTGTCCTGCCTTTCTGGATTTTACACTTTTTTCAGATGGCCCTTTTGACCGGGGGGAAGTGAGACTTCATTGTAGTGCAGATTTCCTTTGCAAGCTTGCTTGGTTGGCCAAAAAGGGCGTATGCGTTTTTTCCTGAATATATTCAGGAAAAAACGCATATGCACTTTTTGGCCAAGTGCATCATTGTGGACGTTCTGCCTCTTTTCCTATGCTTTCAATGCAATTCCAGTCTACCTCCTGAAATCGGTTTCCTGCAATTCTGCCCCGCTTTCAAGTCCTCTTGGCAGCCTTACTTCAGTATATTTTTGGACGATAGCTGTCATTTATAACTCTGCAGGTTTGTGAATTACAGTGCCCCTGAGCTCCTTTCTTCAACTCGCTTTCTTGTGACCTGGCCACAACACCGCAGGATGGCTTCAGGCCCTAATCTGGTTCCGGCACGGCACGCTGAGCCTTTGGTTAGTTCCTCTTCCTGGTGGGAAATGAGAGTTAAATTTGCCCGTCCAGACACCTCCAGCTAGTCTCTCATTGGTTCTCCCTATTCCTGTTCATCTTCCGCAGAAATTGCAAACTGGGCCAAACAGGAGGTTAAAGGGACTGACTCTCCAAGTGGGGAGAGTGTTAGTAAAGTGTCTGGAATGTTGCACCCGAGTACCAGGGGAGGAAAACTGAGACATATTTGAACACGTCTCCCGTTCACACGGTTGATCATACTCTGGGTTCCACATGCATGTTTTAGCTGAAGGAAGAATACCTTAAACCTGGGTAGTTGAAACCCGTGGAATGGGTACCATGCAATAAGACTTCAAATGGTCTTCATTTGCTCACCAAACCTCTGTAATCCTATCACTGCTGCGTTTATGCCCCTGTACACACGCTTGATTCTCTTTTGGAGACATAGCAATCCATAGGTTTTAAGATACTTACTAGTCAGGTACATTCTTAGGCGTTTAATATGGGGTGTTGAGTCCATTTCATTGAGCAAGGAGTAGCTCTTGTCTATTCCATATTTGGCTTAAGGAACTTTATCTGTGCTCATTTCAATCTCTGGTTTTATGCAGCACCCCAACTCACCTTTCCCCTTAAGCAAGCATAAGTTGGTTTTCTAAATTTGAGACCCTGTTCTGTTTTGGAATTCAGTTCCTGTGTAGCCAAGTTTACATTCCGTGTATTAGTGATATCTTATGATGTTTCTTTTTCTGTGTGACTTATTTCAGTTAAAATCATTGTACCTGAATCCACTCATTATGCTGCTACGGGCCTGATGACATAGATTTCATTGCTGAGTGATACTGCATTGTACGTAAGTACCACAAGTTCTTTATCCATTTTTCACTTTCTGTGATATTGAACTTGTACGGTAAACGAGGTTCTTGTAAACAGAGGCGTCCCAAACTTTGGGGTGGCTGTGTCTTTTTGATTTTAATTTCCCTAATCTATAGGACCATAAGTGGAAGTGCCCTAGGCTCTGTTGCTTTGTTTTTTAGATGTTTCAGGAAACACCATACACTTCTCCCGAGTGTCTGTAGGCAATTTACATCCCGCCCATCAGCATAACAAGGCTCCCAGTTCTCCATGGCCTGTCCTGCCTTTCTGGATTTTACACTTTTTTCAGATGGCCCTTTTGATGGGGGCAAAATGAGACTTCATTGTAGTGCAGATTTCCTTTGCAAGCTTGCTTGGTTGGCCAAAAAGGGCATATGCGTTTTTTCCAGAATATATTCAGGAAAAAACGCATACGCCCTTTTTGGCCAAGTGCATCATTGTGGACGTTCTGCCTCTTTTCCTATGCTTTCAATGCAATTCCAGTCTACCTCCTGAAATCGGTTTCCTGCAATTCTGCCCCGCTTTCAAGTCCTCTTGGCAGCCTTACTTCAGTATATTTTTGGACGATAGCTGTCATTTATAACTCTGCAGGTTTGTGAATTACAGTGCCCCTGAGCTCCTTTCTTCAACTCGCTTTCTTGTGACCTGGCCGCAACACTGCAGGATGGCTTCAGGCCCTAATCTGGTTCCGGCACGGCACGCTGAGCCTTTGGTTAATTCCTCTTCCTGGTGGGAAATGAGAGATAAATTTGCCCGTCCAGGCACCTCCAGCTATACTCTCATTGGTTCTCGCTATTCCTGTTCATCTTCCGCAGAAATTGCAAACTGGGCCAAACAGGAGGTTAAAGGCGCTGACTCTCCAAGTGGGGAGAGTGTTAGTAAAGCGTCTGGAATGTTGCACCCGAGTACCAGGGGAGGAAAACTGAGACATATTTGAACACGTCTCCCGTTCACACGGTTGATCATACTCTGGGTTCCACATGCATGTTTTAGCTGAAGGAAGAATACCTTAAACCTGGGTAGTTGAAACCCGTGGAATGGGTACCATGCAATATGACTTCAAAGGGTCTTCATTTGCTCACCAAACCTCTCCAATCCTATCACTGCTGCGTTTATGCCCCTGTACACATGCTTGATTCTCTTTCGGAGACATAGCAATCCATAGGTTTTAAGATACTTACTAGTCAGGTACATTCTTAGGCGTTTAATATGCGGTGTTGAGTCCATTTCGTTGAGCAAGTAGTAGCTCTTGTCTATTCCATATTTGGCTTAAGGAACTTTATCTGTGCTCATTTCAATCTCTGGTTTTATGCAGCACCCCAACTCACCTTTCCCCTTAAGCAAGCATAAGTTGGTTTTCTAAATTTGAGACCCTGTTCTGTTTTGGAATTCATATCCTGTGTAGCCAAGTTTACATTCCGTGTATTACTGATATCTTATGATGTTTCTTTTTCTGTGTGACTTATTTCAGATAGAATCATCATACCTGAATCCACTCATTATGCTGCTACGGGCCTGATGACATAGATTTCTTTGCTGAATGATACTGCATTGTACATAAGTACCACAAGTTCTTTATCCATTTTCCACTTTCTCTGATATTGAACTTGTACGGTAAATGAGGTTCTTGTAAACAGAGGCGTCCCAAACTTTGGGGTGGCTGTGTCTTTTTGATTTTAATTTCCCTAAGCTATAGGACCATAAGTGGAAGTGCCCTAGGCTCTGTTGCTTTGTTTTTTAGATGTTTCAGGAAACACCATACACTTCTCCGGAGTGTCTGTTGGCAATTTACATCCTGCCCATCAGCATAACAAGGCTCCCAGTTCTCCATGGCCTGTCCTGCTTTTCTGGATTTTACACTTTTTTCAGATGGCCCTTTTGACCGGGGGGAAGTGAGACTTCATTGTAGTGCAGATTTCCTTTGCAAGCTTGCTTGGTTGGCCAAAAAGGGCGTATGCGTTTTTTCCTGAATATATTCAGGAAAAAACGCATACGCCCTTTTTGGCCAAGTGCATCATTGTGGACGTTCTGCCTCTTTTCCTATGCTTTCAATGCAATTCCAGTCCACCTCCTGAAATCGGTTTCCTGCAATTCTGCCCCGCTTTCAAGTCCTCTTGGCAGCCTTACTTCAGTATATTTTTGGACGATAGCTGTCATTTATAACTCTGCAGGTTTGTGAATTACAGTGACCCTGAGCTCCTTTCTTCAACTCGCTTTCTTGTGACCTGGCCGCAACACCGCAGGATGGCTTCAGGCCCTAATCTGGTTCCGGCATGGCACGCTGAGCCTTTGGTTAATTCCTCTTCCCTGTGGGAAATGAGAGTTAAATTTGCCCGTCCAGACACCTCCAGCTAGTCTCTCATTGGTTCTCGCTATTCCTGTTCATCTTCCGCAGAAATTGCAAACTGGGCCAAACAGGAGTTTAAAGGGACTGACTCTCCAAGTCGGGAGAGTGTTAGTAAAGCGTCTGGAATGTTGCACCCGAGTACCAGGGTACGAAAACTGAATCATATTTGAACACGTCTCCCGATCACATGGTTGATCATACTCTGGGTTCCACATGCATGTTTTAGCTGAAGGAAGAATACCTTAAAACTGGGTAGTTGAAATCCGTAGAATGGGTACCATGCAATATGACTTCAAAGGGTCTTCATTTGCTCACCGAACCTCTCCAATCCTATCACTGCTGCGTTTATGCCCCTGTACACATGCTTGATTCTCTTTCGGAGACATAGCAATCCATAGGTTTTAAGATACTTACTAGTCAGGTACATTCTTAGACGTTTAATATGGGGTGTTGAGTCCATTTCGTTGAGCAAGGAGTAGCTCTTGTCTATTCCATATTTGGCTTAAGGAACTTTATCTGTGCTCATTTCAATCTCTGGTTTTATGCAGCACCCCAACTCACCTTTCCCCTTAAGCAAGCATAAGTTGGTTTTCTAAATTTGAGACCCTGTTCTGTTCTGTAATTCAGTTCCTGTGTAGCCAAGTTTACATTCCGTGTATTACTGATATCTTATGATGTTTCTTTTTCTGTGTGACTTATTTCAGTTAGAATCATCGTACCTGAATCCACTCATTATGCTGCTACAGGCCTGATGACATAGATTTCATTGCTGAGTGACATTGCTTTGTAAGTAAATACCACAACTGCTTTATCCATTTTTCACTTTCTGCGATGTTGAACTTGTACTGTAAACGACGTTCTTGTAAACAGAGGCGTCCCAAACTTTGGGGTGGCTGTGTCTTTTTGATTTTAATTTCCCTAAGCTATAGGACCATAAGTGGAAGAGCCCTAGGCTCTGTTGCTTTGTTTTTTAGATGTTTCAGGAAACACCATACACTTCTCCCGAGTGTCTGTTGGCAATTTACATCCCGCCCATCAGCATAACAAGGCTCCCAGTTCTCCATGGCCTGTCCTGCCTTTCTGGATTTTACACTTTTTTCAGATGGCCCTTTTGACCGGGGGGAAGTGAGACTTCATTGTAGTGCAGATTTCCTTTGCAAGCTTGCTTGGTTGGCCAAAAAGGGCGTATGCGTTTTTTCCTGAATATATTCAGGAAAAAACGCATATGCCCTTTTTGGCCAAGTGCATCATTGTGGACGTTCTGCCTCTTTTCCTATGCTTTCAATGCAATTCCAGTCTACCTCCTGAAATCGGTTTCCTGCAATTCTGCCCCGCTTTCAAGTCCTCTTGGCAGCCTTACTTCAGTATATTTTTGGACGATAGCTGTCATTTATAACTCTGCAGGTTTGTGAATTACAGTGCCCCTGAGCTCCTTTCTTCAACTCGCTTTCTTGTGACCTGGCAGCAACACCGCTGGATGGCTTCAGGCCCTAATCTGGTTCCGGCACGGCACGCTGAACCTTTGGTTATTTCCTCTTCCTGGTGGGAAATGAGAGTTAAATTTGCCCGTCCAGACACCTCCAGCTAGTCTCTCATTGGTTCTCGCTATTCCTGTTCATCTTCCGCAGAAATTGCAAACTGGGCCAAACAGGAGGTTAAAGGGACTGACTCTCCAAGTCGGGAGAGTGTTAGTAAAGTCTCTGGAATGTTGCACCCGAGTACCAGGGTACGAAAACTGAGACATATTTGAACACGTCTCCCGTTCACATGGTTGATCATACTCTGGGTTCCACATGCATGTTTTAGCTGAAGGAAGAATACCTTAAACCTGGGTAGTTGAAACCCGTGGAATGGGTACCATGCAATATGACTTCAAAGGGTCTTCATTTGCTCACCGAACCTCTCCAATCCTATCACTGCTGCGTTTATGCCCCTGTACACACGCTTGATTCTCTTTTGGAGACATAGCAATCCATAGGTTTTAAGATACTTACTAGTCAGGTACATTCTTACGCGTTTAATATGGGGTGTTGAGTCCATTTCGTTGAGCAAGGAGTAGCTCTTGTCTATTCCATATTTGGCTTAAGGAACTTTATCTGTGCTCATTTCAATCTCTGGTTTTATGCAGCACCCCAACTCACCTTTCCCCTTAAGCAAGCATAAGTTGGTTTTCTAAATTTGAGACCCTGTTCTGTTTTGGAATTCAGTTCCTGTGTAGCCAAGTTTACATTCCGTGTATTAGTGATATCTTATGATGTTTCTTTTTCTGTGTGACTTATTTCAGTTAAAATCATCGTACCTGAATCCACTCATTATGCTGCTACGGGCCTGATGACATAGATTTCATTGCTGAGTGATACTGCATTGTACGTAAGTACCACAAGTTCTTTATCCATTTTTCACTTTCTGTGATATTGAACTTGTATGGTAAAGGAGGTTCTTGTAAACAGTGGCGTCCCAAACTTTGGGGTGGCTGTGTCTTTTTGATTTTAATTTCCCTAAGCTATAGGACCATAAGTGGAAGTGCCCTAGGCTCTGTTGCTTTGTTTTTTAGATGTTTCAGGAAACACCATACACTTCTCTGAGTGTCTGTAGGCAATTTACATCCCGCCCATCAGCATAACAAGGCTCCCAGTTCTCCATGGCCTGTCCTGAATTTCTGGATTGTACACTTTTTGCAGATGGCCCTTTTGACCGGGGGGAAGTGAGACTTCATTGTAGTGCAGATTTCCTTTGCAAGTTTGCTTGGTTGGCCAAAAAGGGCGTATGCGTTTTTTCCTGAATATATTCAGGAAAAAACGCATACGCCCTTTTTGGCCAAGTGCATCATTGTGGACGTTCTGCCTCTTTTCCTATGCTTTCAATGCAATTCCAGTCTACCTCCTGAAATCGGTTTCCTGCAATTCTGCCCCGCTTTCAAGTCCTCTTGGCAGCCTTACTTCAGTATATTTTTGGACGATAGCTCTCATTTATAACTCTGCAGGTTTGTGAATTACAGTGCCCCTCAGCTCCTTTGTTCAACTCGCATTCTTGTGAGCTGGCCGCAACACCGCAGGATGGCTTCAGGCACTAATCTGGTTCCGGCACGGCACGTTGAGCCTTTGTTTATTCCTCTTCCTGGTGGGAAATGAGAGTTAAATTTGCCCATCCAGACACCTCCAGCTAGTCTCTCATTGGTTCTCGTTATTCCTGTTCATCTTCCGCAGAAATTGCAAACTGGGCCAAACAGATGGTTAAAGGCGCTGACTCTCCAAGTGGGGAGAGTGTTAGTAAAGCGTCTGGAATGTTGCACCCGAGTACCAGGGGAGGAAAACTGAGACATATTTGAACACGTCTCCCGTTCACACGGTTGATCATACTCTGGGTTCCACATGCATGTTTTAGCTGAAGGAAGAATACCTTAAACCTGGGTAGTTGAAACCCGTGGAATGGGTACCATGCAATATGACTTCAAAGGGTCTTCATTTGCTCACCGAACCTCTCCAATCCTATCACTGCTGCGTTTATGCCCCTGTACACATGCTTGATTCTCTTTCGGAGACATAGCAATCCATAGGTTTTAAGATACTTACTAGTCAGGTACATTCTTAGGCGTTTAATATGCGGTGTTGAGTCCATTTCGTTGAGCAAGGAGTAGCTCTTGTCTATTCCATATTTGGCTTAAGGAACTTTATCTGTGCTCATTTCAATCTCTGGTTTTATGCAGCACCCCAACTCACCTTTCCCCTTAAGCAAGCATAAGTTGGTTTTCTAAATTTGAGACCCTGTTCTGTTTTGGAATTCAGTTCCTGTGTAGCCAAGTTTACATTCCGTGTATTACTGATATCTTATGATGTTTCTTTTTCTGTGTGACTTATTTCAGTTAGAATCATCGTACCTGAATCCACTCATTATGCTGCTACGGGCCTGATGACATAGATTTCATTGCTGAGTGATACTGCATTGTACGTAAGTACCACAAGTTCTTTATCCATTTTTCACTTTCTGTGATATTGAACTTGTACGGTAAATGAGATTCTTGTAAACAGAGGCATCCCAAACTTTGGGGTGGCTGTGTCTTTTTGATTTTAATTTCCCTAAGCTATAGGACCATAAGTGGAAGTGCCCTAGGCTCTGTTGCTTTGTTTTTTAGATGTTTCAGGAAACACCATACACTTCTCCGGAGTGTCTGTTGGCAATTTACATCCTGCCCATCAGCATAACAAGGCTCCCAGTTCTCCATGGCCTGTCCTGCTTTTCTGGATTTTACACTTTTTTCAGATGGCCCTTTTGACCGGGGGGAAGTGAGACTTCATTGTAGTGCAGATTTCCTTTGCAAGCTTGCTTGGTTGGCCAAAAAGGGCGTATGCGTTTTTTCCTGAATATATTCAGGAAAAAACGCATACGCCCTTTTTGGCCAAGTGCATCATTGTGGACGTTCTGCCTCTTTTCCTATGCTTTCAATGCAATTCCCGTCCACCTCCTGAAATCGGTTTCCTGCAATTCTGCCCCGCTTTCAAGTCCTCTTGGCAGCCTTACTTCAGTATATTTTTGGACGATAGCTGTCATTTATAACTCTGCAGGTTTGTGAATTACAGTGACCCTGAGCTCCGTTCTTCAACTCGCTTTCTTGTGACCTGGCCGCAACACCGCAGTATGGCTTCAGGCCCTAATCTGGTTCCGGCACGGCATGCTGAGCCTTTGGATAATCCCTCTTCCTGGTGGGAAATGAGAGTTAAATTTGCCCGTCCAGACACCTCCAGCTAGTCTCTCATTGGTTCTCGCTATTCCTGTTCATCTTCCGCAGAAATTGCAAACTGGGCCAAACAGGAGGTTAAAGGGACTGACTCTCCAAGTCGGGAGAGTGTTAGTAAAGCGTCTGGAATGTTGCACCCGAGTACCAGGGTACGAAAACTGAATCATATTTGAACACGTCTCCCGATCACATGGTTGATCATACTCTGGGTTCCACATGCATGGTTTAGCTGAAGGAAGAATACCTTAAAACTGGGTAGTTGAAACCCGTGGAATGGGTACCATGCAATATGACTTCAAAGGGTCTTCATTTGCTCACCGAACCTCTCCAATCCTATCACTGCTGCGTTTATGCCCCTGTACACATGCTTGATTCTCTTTCGGAGACATAGCAATCCATAGGTTTTAAGATACTTACTAGTCAGGTACATTCTTAGACGTTTAATATGGGGTGTTGAGTCCATTTCGTTGAGCAAGGAGTCGCTCTTGTCTATTCCATATTTGGCTTAAGGAACTTTATCTGTGCTCATTTCAATCTCTGGTTTTATGCAGCACCCCAACTCACCTTTCCCCTTAAGCAAGCATAAGTTGGTTTTCTAAATTTGAGACCCTGTTCTGTTCTGTAATTCAGTTCCTGTGTAGCCAAGTTTACATTCCGTGTATTACTGATATCTTATGATGTTTCTTTTTCTGTGTGACTTATTTCAGTTAGAATCATCGTACCTGAATCCACTCATTATGCTTCTACAAGCCTGATGACATAGATTTCATTGCTGAGTGATATTGCTTTGTAAGTAAATACCACAACTGCTTTATCCATTTTTCACTTTCTGCGATGTTGAACTTGTACTGTAAACGACGTTCTTGTAAACAGAGGCGTCCCAAACTTTGGGGTGGCTGTGTCTTTTTGATTTTAATTTCCCTAAGCTATAGGACCATAAGTGGAAGTGCCCTAGGCTCTGTTGCTTTGCTTTTTAGATGTTTCAGGAAACACCATACACTTCTCCCGAGTGTCTGTTGGCAATTTACATCCCGCCCATCAGCATAACAAGGCTCCCAGTTCTCCATGGCATGTCCTGCCTTTCTGGATTTTACACTTTTTTCAGATGGCCCTTTTGACCGGGGGGAAGTGAGACTTCATTGTAGTGCAGATTTCCTTTGCAAGCTTGCTTGGTTGGCCAAAAAGGGCGTATGCGTTTTTTCCTGAATATATTCAGGAAAAAACGCATACGCCCTTTTTGGCCAAGTGCATCATTGTGGACGTTCTGCCTCTTTTCCTATGCTTTCAATGCAATTCCAGTCTACCTCCTGAAATCGGTTTCCTGCAATTCTGCCCCGCTTTCAAGTCCTCTTGGCAGCCTTACTTCAGTATATTTTTGGACGATACCTGTCATTTATAACTCTGCAGGTTTGTGAATTACAGTGCCCCTGAGCTCCTTTCTTCAACTCGCTTTCTTGTGACCTGGCCGCAACACCGCAGGATGGCTTCAGGCCCTAATCTGGTTCCGGCACGGCACGCTGAACCTTTGGTTAATTCCTCTTCCTGGTGGGAAATGAGAGTTAAATTTGCCCGTCCAGACACCTCCAGCTAGTCTCTCATTGGTTCTCGCTATTCCTGTTCATCTTCTGCAGAAATTGCAAACTGGGCCAAACAGGGGGTTAAAGGCGCTGACTCTCCAAGTGGGGAGAGTGTTAGTAAAGCGTCTGGAATGTTGCACCCGAGTACCAGGGGAGGAAAACTGAGACATATTTGAACACGTCTCCCGTTCACACGGTTGATCATACTCTGGGTTCCACATGCATGTTTTAGCTGAAGGAAGAATACCTTAAACCTGGGTAGTTGAAACCCGTGGAATGGGTACCATGCAATAAGACTTCAAAGGGTCTTCATTTGCTCACCGAACCTCTCTAATCCTATCACTGCTGCGTTCATGCCCCTGTACACACGCTTGATTCTCTTTTGGAGACATAGCAATCCATAGGTTTTAAGATACTTACTAGTCAGGTACATTCTTAGGCGTTTAATATGGGGTGTTGAGTCCATTTCATTGAGCAAGGAGTAGCTCTTGTCTATTCCATATTTGGCTTAAGGAAATTTATCTGTGCTCATTTCAATCTCTGGTTTTATGCAGCACCCCAACTCACCTTTCCCCTTAAGCAAGCATAAGTTGGTTTTCTAAATTTGAGACCCTGTTCTGTTTTGGAATTCAGTTCCTGTGTAGCCATGTTTACATTCCGTGTATTAGTGATATCTTATGATGTTTCTTTTTCTGTGTGACTTATTTCAGATAGAATCATCGTACCTGAATCCACTCATTATGCTGCTACGGGCCTGATGACATAGATTTCATTGCTGAGTGATACTGCATTGTACGTAAGTACCACAAGTTCTTTATCCATTTTTCACTTTCTGTGATATTGAACTTGTACGGTAAACGAGGTTCTTGTAAACAGAGGCGTCCCAAACTTTGGGGTGGCTGTGTCTTTTTGATTTTAATTTCCCTAAGCTATAGGACCATAAGTGGAAGTGCCCTAGGCTCTGTTGCTTTGTTTTTTAGATGTTTCAGGAAACACCATACACTTCTCCCGAGTGTCTGTAGGCAATTTACATCCCGCCCATCAGCATAACAAGGCTCCCAGTTCTCCATGGCCTGTCCTGCCTTTCTGGATTTTACACTTTTTTCAGATGGCCCTTTTGATGGGGGCAAAATGAGACTTCATTGTAGTGCAGATTTCCTTTGCAAGCTTGCTTGGTTGGCCAAAAAGGGCATATGCGTTTTTTCCAGAATATATTCAGGAAAAAACGCATACGCCCTTTTTGGCCAAGTGCATCATTGTGGACGTTCTGCCTCTTTTCCTATGCTTTCAATGCAATTCCAGTCTACCTCCTGAAATCGGTTTCCTGCAATTCTGCCCCGCTTTCAAGTCCTCTTGGCAGCCTTACTTCAGTATATTTTTGGACGATAGCTGTCATTTATAACTCTGCAGGTTTGTGAATTACAGTGCCCCTGAGCTCCTTTCTTCAACTCGCTTTCTTGTGACCTGGCCGCAACACTGCAGGATGGCTTCAGGCCCTAATCTGGTTCCGGCACGGCACGCTGAGCCTTTGGTTAATTCCTCTTCCTGGTGGGAAATGAGAGATAAATTTGCCCGTCCAGGCACCTCCAGCTATACTCTCATTGGTTCTCGCTATTCCTGTTCATCTTCCGCAGAAATTGCAAACTGGGCCAAACAGGAGGTTAAAGGCGCTGACTCTCCAAGTGGGGAGAGTGTTAGTAAAGCGTCTGGAATGTTGCACCCGAGTACCAGGGGAGGAAAACTGAGACATATTTGAACACGTCTCCCGTTCACACGGTTGATCATACTCTGGGTTCCACATGCATGTTTTAGCTGAAGGAAGAATACCTTAAACCTGGGTAGTTGAAACCCGTGGAATGGGTACCATGCAATATGACTTCAAAGGGTCTTCATTTGCTCACCAAACCTCTCCAATCCTATCACTGCTGCGTTTATGCCCCTGTACACATGCTTGATTCTCTTTCGGAGACATAGCAATCCATAGGTTTTAAGATACTTACTAGTCAGGTACATTCTTAGGCGTTTAATATGCGGTGTTGAGTCCATTTCGTTGAGCAAATAGTAGCTCTTGTCTATTCCATATTTGGCTTAAGGAACTTTATCTGTGCTCATTTCAATCTCTGGTTTTATGCAGCACCCCAACTCACCTTTCCCCTTAAGCAAGCATAAGTTGGTTTTCTAAATTTGAGACCCTGTTCTGTTTTGGAATTCATATCCTGTGTAGCCAAGTTTACATTCCGTGTATTACTGATATCTTATGATGTTTCTTTTTCTGTGTGACTTATTTCAGATAGAATCATCATACCTGAATCCACTCATTATGCTGCTACGGGCCTGATGACATAGATTTCTTTGCTGAATGATACTGCATTGTACATAAGTACCACAAGTTCTTTATCCATTTTCCACTTTCTCTGATATTGAACTTGTACGGTAAATGAGGTTCTTGTAAACAGAGGCGTCCCAAACTTTGGGGTGGCTGTGTCTTTTTGATTTTAATTTCCCTAAGCTATAGGACCATAAGTGGAAGTGCCCTAGGCTCTGTTGCTTTGTTTTTTAGATGTTTCAGGAAACACCATACACTTCTCCGGAGTGTCTGTTGGCAATTTACATCCTGCCCATCAGCATAACAAGGCTCCCAGTTCTCCATGGCCTGTCCTGCTTTTCTGGATTTTACACTTTTTTCAGATGGCCCTTTTGACCGGGGGGAAGTGAGACTTCATTGTAGTGCAGATTTCCTTTGCAAGCTTGCTTGGTTGGCCAAAAAGGGCGTATGCGTTTTTTCCTGAATATATTCAGGAAAAAACGCATACGCCCTTTTTGGCCAAGTGCATCATTGTGGACGTTCTGCCTCTTTTCCTATGCTTTCAATGCAATTCCAGTCCACCTCCTGAAATCGGTTTCCTGCAATTCTGCCCCGCTTTCAAGTCCTCTTGGCAGCCTTACTTCAGTATATTTTTGGACGATAGCTGTCATTTATAACTCTGCAGGTTTGTGAATTACAGTGACCCTGAGCTCCTTTCTTCAACTCGCTTTCTTGTGACCTGGCCGCAACACCGCAGGATGGCTTCAGGCCCTAATCTGGTTCCGGCATGGCACGCTGAGCCTTTGGTTAATTCCTCTTCCCTGTGGGAAATGAGAGTTAAATTTGCCCGTCCAGACACCTCCAGCTAGTCTCTCATTGGTTCTCGCTATTCCTGTTCATCTTCCGCAGAAATTGCAAACTGGGCCAAACAGGAGTTTAAAGGGACTGACTCTCCAAGTCGGGAGAGTGTTAGTAAAGCGTCTGGAATGTTGCACCCGAGTACCAGGGTACGAAAACTGAATCATATTTGAACACGTCTCCCGATCACATGGTTGATCATACTCTGGGTTCCACATGCATGTTTTAGCTGAAGGAAGAATACCTTAAAACTGGGTAGTTGAAATCCGTAGAATGGGTACCATGCAATATGACTTCAAAGGGTCTTCATTTGCTCACCGAACCTCTCCAATCCTATCACTGCTGCGTTTATGCCCCTGTACACATGCTTGATTCTCTTTCGGAGACATAGCAATCCATAGGTTTTAAGATACTTACTAGTCAGGTACATTCTTAGACGTTTAATATGGGGTGTTGAGTCCATTTCGTTGAGCAAGGAGTAGCTCTTGTCTATTCCATATTTGGCTTAAGGAACTTTATCTGTGCTCATTTCAATCTCTGGTTTTATGCAGCACCCCAACTCACCTTTCCCCTTAAGCAAGCATAAGTTGGTTTTCTAAATTTGAGACCCTGTTCTGTTCTGTAATTCAGTTCCTGTGTAGCCAAGTTTACATTCCGTGTATTACTGATATCTTATGATGTTTCTTTTTCTGTGTGACTTATTTCAGTTAGAATCATCGTACCTGAATCCACTCATTATGCTGCTACAGGCCTGATGACATAGATTTCATTGCTGAGTGACATTGCTTTGTAAGTAAATACCACAACTGCTTTATCCATTTTTCACTTTCTGCGATGTTGAACTTGTACTGTAAACGACGTTCTTGTAAACAGAGGCGTCCCAAACTTTGGGGTGGCTGTGTCTTTTTGATTTTAATTTCCCTAAGCTATAGGACCATAAGTGGAAGAGCCCTAGGCTCTGTTGCTTTGTTTTTTAGATGTTTCAGGAAACACCATACACTTCTCCCGAGTGTCTGTTGGCAATTTACATCCCGCCCATCAGCATAACAAGGCTCCCAGTTCTCCATGGCCTGTGCTGCCTTTCTGGATTTTACACTTTTTTCAGATGGCCCTTTTGACCGGGGGGAAGTGAGACTTCATTGTAGTGCAGATTTCCTTTGCAAGCTTGCTTGGTTGGCCAAAAAGCGTGTATGCGTTTTTTCCTGAATATATTCAGGAAAAAACGCATACGCCCTTTTTGGCCAAGTGCATCATTGTGGACGTTCTGCCTCTTTTCCTATGCTTTCAATGCAATTCCAGTCTACCTCCTGAAATCGGTTTCCTGCAATTCTGCCCCGCTTTCAAGTCCTCTTGGCAGCCTTACTTCAGTATATTTTTGGAAGATAACTGTCATTTATAACTCTGCAGGTTTGTGAATTACAGTGCCCCTGAGCTCCTTTCTTCAACTCGCTTTCTTGTGACCTGGCCGCAAAACTGCAGGATGGCTTCAGGGCCTAATCTGGTTCCGGCACGGCATGCTGAACCTTTGGTTAATTCCTCTTCCTGGTGGGAAATGAGAGTTAAATTTGCCCGTCCATACACCTCCAGCTAGTCTCTCATTGGTTCTCGCTATTCCTGTTCATCTTCCGCAGAAATTGCAAACTGGGCCAAACAGGAGGTTAAAGGGACTGACTCTCCAAGTCGGGAGAGTGTTAGTAAAGCGTCTGGAATGTTGCACCCGAGTACCAGGGTACGAAAACTGAATCATATTTGAACACGTCTCCCGATCACATGGTTGATCATACTCTGGGTTCCACATGCATGTTTTAGCTGAAGGAAGAATACCTTAAAACTGGGTACTTGAAACCCGTAGAATGGGTACCATGCAATATGACTTCAAAGGGTCTTCATTTGCTCACCGAACCTCTCCAATCCTATCACTGCTGCGTTTATGCCCCTGTACACATGCTTGATTCTCTTTCGGAGACATAGCAATCCATAGGTTTTAAGATACTTACTAGTCAGGTACATTCTTAGACGTTTAATATGGGGTGTTGAGTCCATTTCGTTGAGCAAGGAGTCGCTCTTGTCTATTCCATATTTGGCTTAAGGAACTTTATCTGTGCTCATTTCAATCTCTGGTTTTATGCAGCACCCCAACTCACCTTTCCCCTTAAGCAAGCATAAGTTGGTTTTCTAAATTTGAGACCCTGTTCTGTTCTGTAATTCAGTTCCTGTGTAGCCAAGTTTACATTCCGTGTATTACTGATATCTTATGATGTTTCTTTTTCTGTGTGACTTATTTCAGTTAGAATCATCGTACCTGAATCCACTCATTATGCTGCTACAGGCCTGATGACATAGATTTCATTGCTGAGTGATATTGCTTTGTAAGTAAATACCACAACTGCTTTATCCATTTTTCACTTTCTGCGATGTTGAACTTGTACTGTAAACGACGTTCTTGTAAACAGAGGCGTCCCAAACTTTGGGGTGGCTGTGTCTTTTTGATTTTAATTTCCCTAAGCTATAGGACCATAAGTGGAAGTGCCCTAGGCTCTGTTGCTTTGTTTTTTAGATGTTTCAGGAAACACCATACACTTCTCCCGAGTGTCTGTTGGCAATTTACATCCCGCCCATCAGCATAACAAGGCTCCCAGTTCTCCATGGCCTGTCCTGCCTTTCTGGATTTTACACTTTTTTCAGATGGCCCTTTTGACCGGGGGGAAGTGAGACTTCATTGTAGTGCAGATTTCCTTTGCAAGCTTGCTTGGTTGGCCAAAAAGGGCGTATGCGTTTTTTCCTGAATATATTCAGGAAAAAACGCCTATGCCCTTTTTGGCCAAGTGCATCATTGTGGACGTTCTGCCTCTTTTCCTATGCTTTCAATGCAATTCCAGTCTACCTCCTGAAATCGGTTTCCTGCAATTCTGCCCCGCTTTCAAGTCCTCTTGGCAGCCTTACTTCAGTATATTTTTGGACGATAGCTGTCATTTATAACTCTGCAGGTTTGTGAATTACAGTGCCCCTGAGCTCCTTTCTTCAACTCGCTTTCTTGTGACCTGGCAGCAACACCGCTGGATGGCTTCAGGCCCTAATCTGGTTCCGGCACGGCACGCTGAACCTTTGGTTATTTCCTCTTCCTGGTGGGAAATGAGAGTTAAATTTGCCCGTCCAGACACCTCCAGCTAGTCTCTCATTGGTTCTCGCTATTCCTGTTCATCTTCCGCAGAAATTGCAAACTGGGCCAAACAGGAGGTTAAAGGGACTGACTCTCCAAGTCGGGAGAGTGTTAGTAAAGTCTCTGGAATGTTGCACCCGAGTACCAGGGTACGAAAACTGAGACATATTTGAACACGTCTCCCGTTCACATGGTTGATCATACTCTGGGTTCCACATGCATGTTTTAGCTGAAGGAAGAATACCTTAAACCTGGGTAGTTGAAACCCGTGGAATGGGTACCATGCAATATGACTTCAAAGGGTCTTCATTTGCTCACCGAACCTCTCCAATCCTATCACTGCTGCGTTTATGCCCCTGTACACACGCTTGATTCTCTTTTGGAGACATAGCAATCCATAGGTTTTAAGATACTTACTAGTCAGGTACATTCTTACGCGTTTAATATGGGGTGTTGAGTCCATTTCGTTGAGCAAGGAGTAGCTCTTGTCTATTCCATATTTGGCTTAAGGAACTTTATCTGTGCTCATTTCAATCTCTGGTTTTATGCAGCACCCCAACTCACCTTTCCCCTTAAGCAAGCATAAGTTGGTTTTCTAAATTTGAGACCCTGTTCTGTTTTGGAATTCAGTTCCTGTGTAGCCAAGTTTACATTCCGTGTATTAGTGATATCTTATGATGTTTCTTTTTCTGTGTGACTTATTTCAGTTAAAATCATCGTACCTGAATCCACTCATTATGCTGCTACGGGCCTGATGACATAGATTTCATTGCTGAGTGATACTGCATTGTACGTAAGTACCACAAGTTCTTTATCCATTTTTCACTTTCTGTGATATTGAACTTGTATGGTAAAGGAGGTTCTTGTAAACAGTGGCGTCCCAAACTTTGGGGTGGCTGTGTCTTTTTGATTTTAATTTCCCTAAGCTATAGGACCATAAGTGGAAGTGCCCTAGGCTCTGTTGCTTTGTTTTTTAGATGTTTCAGGAAACACCATACACTTCTCTGAGTGTCTGTAGGCAATTTACATCCCGCCCATCAGCATAACAAGGCTCCCAGTTCTCCATGGCCTGTCCTGAATTTCTGGATTGTACACTTTTTGCAGATGGCCCTTTTGACCGGGGGGAAGTGAGACTTCATTGTAGTGCAGATTTCCTTTGCAAGTTTGCTTGGTTGGCCAAAAAGGGCGTATGCGTTTTTTCCTGAATATATTCAGGAAAAAACGCATACGCCCTTTTTGGCCAAGTGCATCATTGTGGACGTTCTGCCTCTTTTCCTATGCTTTCAATGCAATTCCAGTCTACCTCCTGAAATCGGTTTCCTGCAATTCTGCCCCGCTTTCAAGTCCTCTTGGCAGCCTTACTTCAGTATATTTTTGGACGATAGCTCTCATTTATAACTCTGCAGGTTTGTGAATTACAGTGCCCCTCAGCTCCTTTGTTCAACTCGCATTCTTGTGAGCTGGCCGCAACACCGCAGGATGGCTTCAGGCACTAATCTGGTTCCGGCACGGCACGTTGAGCCTTTGTTTATTCCTCTTCCTGGTGGGAAATGAGAGTTAAATTTGCCCATCCAGACACCTCCAGCTAGTCTCTCATTGGTTCTCGTTATTCCTGTTCATCTTCCGCAGAAATTGCAAACTGGGCCAAACAGATGGTTAAAGGCGCTGACTCTCCAAGTGGGGAGAGTGTTAGTAAAGCGTCTGGAATGTTGCACCCGAGTACCAGGGGAGGAAAACTGAGACATATTTGAACACGTCTCCCGTTCACACGGTTGATCATACTCTGGGTTCCACATGCATGTTTTAGCTGAAGGAAGAATACCTTAAACCTGGGTAGTTGAAACCCGTGGAATGGGTACCATGCAATATGACTTCAAAGGGTCTTCATTTGCTCACCGAACCTCTCCAATCCTATCACTGCTGCGTTTATGCCCCTGTACACATGCTTGATTCTCTTTCGGAGACATAGCAATCCATAGGTTTTAAGATACTTACTAGTCAGGTACATTCTTAGGCGTTTAATATGCGGTGTTGAGTCCATTTCGTTGAGCAAGGAGTAGCTCTTGTCTATTCCATATTTGGCTTAAGGAACTTTATCTGTGCTCATTTCAATCTCTGGTTTTATGCAGCACCCCAACTCACCTTTCCCCTTAAGCAAGCATAAGTTGGTTTTCTAAATTTGAGACCCTGTTCTGTTTTGGAATTCAGTTCCTGTGTAGCCAAGTTTACATTCCGTGTATTACTGATATCTTATGATGTTTCTTTTTCTGTGTGACTTATTTCAGTTAGAATCATCGTACCTGAATCCACTCATTATGCTGCTACGGGCCTGATGACATAGATTTCATTGCTGAGTGATACTGCATTGTACGTAAGTACCACAAGTTCTTTATCCATTTTTCACTTTCTGTGATATTGAACTTGTACGGTAAATGAGATTCTTGTAAACAGAGGCATCCCAAACTTTGGGGTGGCTGTGTCTTTTTGATTTTAATTTCCCTAAGCTATAGGACCATAAGTGGAAGTGCCCTAGGCTCTGTTGCTTTGTTTTTTAGATGTTTCAGGAAACACCATACACTTCTCCGGAGTGTCTGTTGGCAATTTACATCCTGCCCATCAGCATAACAAGGCTCCCAGTTCTCCATGGCCTGTCCTGCCTTTCTGGATTTTACACTTTTTTCAGATGGCCCTTTTGACCGGGGGGAAGTGAGACTTCATTGTAGTGCAGATTTCCTTTGCAAGCTTGCTTGGTTGGCCAAAAAGGTCGTATGCGTTTTTTCCTGAATATATTCAGGAAAAAACGCATACGCCCTTTTTGGCCAAGTGCATCATTGTGGACGTTCTGCCTCTTTTCCTATGCTTTCAATGCAATTCCCGTCCACCTCCTGAAATCGGTTTCCTGCAATTCTGCCCCGCTTTCAAGTCCTCTTGGCAGCCTTACTTCAGTATATTTTTGGACGATAGCTGTCATTTATAACTCTGCAGGTTTGTGAATTACAGTGACCCTGAGCTCCGTTCTTCAACTCGCTTTCTTGTGACCTGGCCGCAACACCGCAGTATGGCTTCAGGCCCTAATCTGGTTCCGGCACGGCATGCTGAGCCTTTGGATAATCCCTCTTCCTGGTGGGAAATGAGAGTTAAATTTGCCCGTCCAGACACCTCCAGCTAGTCTCTCATTGGTTCTCGCTATTCCTGTTCATCTTCCGCAGAAATTGCAAACTGGGCCAAACAGGAGGTTAAAGGGACTGACTCTCCAAGTCGGGAGAGTGTTAGTAAAGCGTCTGGAATGTTGCACCCGAGTACCAGGGTACGAAAACTGAATCATATTTGAACACGTCTCCCGATCACATGGTTGATCATACTCTGGGTTCCACATGCATGGTTTAGCTGAAGGAAGAATACCTTAAAACTGGGTAGTTGAAACCCGTGGAATGGGTACCATGCAATATGACTTCAAAGGGTCTTCATTTGCTCACCGAACCTCTCCAATCCTATCACTGCTGCGTTTATGCCCCTGTACACATGCTTGATTCTCTTTCGGAGACATAGCAATCCATAGGTTTTAAGATACTTACTAGTCAGGTACATTCTTAGACGTTTAATATGGGGTGTTGAGTCCATTTCGTTGAGCAAGGAGTCGCTCTTGTCTATTCCATATTTGGCTTAAGGAACTTTATCTGTGCTCATTTCAATCTCTGGTTTTATGCAGCACCCCAACTCACCTTTCCCCTTAAGCAAGCATAAGTTGGTTTTCTAAATTTGAGACCCTGTTCTGTTCTGTAATTCAGTTCCTGTGTAGCCAAGTTTACATTCCGTGTATTACTGATATCTTATGATGTTTCTTTTTCTGTGTGACTTATTTCAGTTAGAATCATCGTACCTGAATCCACTCATTATGCTTCTACAAGCCTGATGACATAGATTTCATTGCTGAGTGATATTGCTTTGTAAGTAAATACCACAACTGCTTTATCCATTTTTCACTTTCTGCGATGTTGAACTTGTACTGTAAACGACGTTCTTGTAAACAGAGGCGTCCCAAACTTTGGGGTGGCTGTGTCTTTTTGATTTTAATTTCCCTAAGCTATAGGACCATAAGTGGAAGTGCCCTAGGCTCTGTTGCTTTGCTTTTTAGATGTTTCAGGAAACACCATACACTTCTCCCGAGTGTCTGTTGGCAATTTACATCCCGCCCATCAGCATAACAAGGCTCCCAGTTCTCCATGGCATGTCCTGCCTTTCTGGATTTTACACTTTTTTCAGATGGCCCTTTTGACCGGGGGGAAGTGAGACTTCATTGTAGTGCAGATTTCCTTTGCAAGCTTGCTTGGTTGGCCAAAAAGGGCGTATGCGTTTTTTCCTGAATATATTCAGGAAAAAACGCATACGCCCTTTTTGGCCAAGTGCATCATTGTGGACGTTCTGCCTCTTTTCCTATGCTTTCAATGCAATTCCAGTCTACCTCCTGAAATCGGTTTCCTGCAATTCTGCCCCGCTTTCAAGTCCTCTTGGCAGCCTTACTTCAGTATATTTTTGGACGATACCTGTCATTTATAACTCTGCAGGTTTGTGAATTACAGTGCCCCTGAGCTCCTTTCTTCAACTCGCTTTCTTGTGACCTGGCCGCAACACCGCAGGATGGCTTCAGGCCCTAATCTGGTTCCGGCACGGCACGCTGAACCTTTGGTTAATTCCTCTTCCTGGTGGGAAATGAGAGTTAAATTTGCCCGTCCAGACACCTCCAGCTAGTCTCTCATTGGTTCTCGCTATTCCTGTTCATCTTCTGCAGAAATTGCAAACTGGGCCAAACAGGGGGTTAAAGGCGCTGACTCTCCAAGTGGGGAGAGTGTTAGTAAAGCGTCTGGAATGTTGCACCCGAGTACCAGGGGAGGAAAACTGAGACATATTTGAACACGTCTCCCGTTCACACGGTTGATCATACTCTGGGTTCCACATGCATGTTTTAGCTGAAGGAAGAATACCTTAAACCTGGGTAGTTGAAACCCGTGGAATGGGTACCATGCAATAAGACTTCAAAGGGTCTTCATTTGCTCACCGAACCTCTCTAATCCTATCACTGCTGCGTTCATGCCCCTGTACACACGCTTGATTCTCTTTTGGAGACATAGCAATCCATAGGTTTTAAGATACTTACTAGTCAGGTACATTCTTAGGCGTTTAATATGGGGTGTTGAGTCCATTTCATTGAGCAAGGAGTAGCTCTTGTCTATTCCATATTTGGCTTAAGGAAATTTATCTGTGCTCATTTCAATCTCTGGTTTTATGCAGCACCCCAACTCACCTTTCCCCTTAAGCAAGCATAAGTTGGTTTTCTAAATTTGAGACCCTGTTCTGTTTTGGAATTCAGTTCCTGTGTAGCCATGTTTACATTCCGTGTATTAGTGATATCTTATGATGTTTCTTTTTCTGTGTGACTTATTTCAGATAGAATCATCGTACCTGAATCCACTCATTATGCTGCTACGGGCCTGATGACATAGATTTCATTGCTGAGTGATACTGCATTGTACGTAAGTACCACAAGTTCTTTATCCATTTTTCACTTTCTGTGATGTTGAACTTGTACGGTAAACGAGCTTCTTGTAAACAGAGGCGTCCCAAACTTTGGGGTGGCTGTGTCTTTTTGATTTTAATTTCCCTAATCTATAGGACCATAAGTGGAAGTGCCCTAGGCTCTGTTGCTTTGTTTCCTAGATGTTTCAGGAAACACCATACACTTCTCCCGAGTGTCTGTTGGCAATTTACATCCCGCCCATCAGCATAACAAGGCTCCCAGTTCTCCATGGCCTGTCCTGCCTTTCTGGATTTTACACTTTTTTCAGATGGCCCTTTTGACCGGGGGGAAGTGAGACTTCATTGTAGTGCAGATTTCCTTTGCAAGCTTGCTTGGTTGGCCAAAAAGGGCGTATGCGTTTTTTCCTGAATATATTCAGGAAAAAACGCATACGCCCTTTTTGGCCAAGTGCATAATGGTGGACGTTCTGCCTCTTTTCCTATGCTTTCAATGCAATTCCAGTCTACCTCCTGAAATCGGTTTCCTTCAATTCTGCCCCGCTTTCAAGTCCTCTTGGCAGCCTTACTTCAGTATATTTTTGGACGATAGCTGTCATTTATAACTCTGCAGGTTTGTGAATTACAGTGCCCCTGAGCTCCTTTCTTCAACTCGCTTTCTTGTGAGCTGGCCGCAACACCGCAGGATGGCTTCAGGCGCTAATCTGGTTCCGGCACCGCATGCTGAGCCTTTGGTTATTTCCTCTTCCTGGTGGGAAATGAGAGTTAAATTTGCCCGTCCAGACACTTCCAGCTAGTCACTCATTGGTTCTCCCTATTCCTGTTCATCTTCCGCAGAAATTGCAAACTGGGCCAAACAGGAGGTTAAAGGCGCTGACTCTCCAAGTCGGGAGAGTGTTAGTAAAGCGTCTGGAATGTTGCACCCGAGTACCAGGGGAGGAAAACTGAGACATATTTGAACACGTCTCCCGTTCACACAGTTGATCATACTCTGGGTTCCACATGCATGTTTTAGCTGAAGGAAGAATACCTTAAAACTGGGTAGTTGAAACCCGTGGAATGGGTACCATGCAATATGACTTCAAAGGGTCTTCATTTGCTCACCGAACCTCTCCAATCCTATCACTGCTGCGTTTATGCCCCTGTACACATGCTTGATTCTCTTTTGGAGACATAGCAATCCATAGGTTTTAAGATACTTACTAGTCAGGTACATTCTTAGGCGTTTAATATGCGGTGTTTAGTCCATTTTGTTGAGCAAGGAGTAGCTCTTGTCTATTCCATATTTGGCTTAAGGAACTTTATCTGTGCTCATTTCAATCTCTGGTTTTATGCAGCACCCCAACTCACCTTTCCCCTTAAGCAAGCATAAGTTGGTTTTCTAAATTTGAGACCCTGTTCTGTTTTGGAATTCAGTTCCTGTGTAGCCAAGTTTACATTCCGTGTATTACTGATATCTTATGATGTTTCTTTTTCTGTGTGACTTATTTCAGTTAGAATCATCATACCTGAATCCACTCATTATGCTGCTACGGGCCTGATGACATAGATTTCATTGCTGAGTGATACTGCATTGTACATAAGTACCACAAGTTCTTTATCCATTTTTCACTTTCTGTGATATTGAACTTGTACGGTAAACGAGGTTCTTGTAAAAAGAGGCGTCCCAAACTTTGAGGTGGCTGTGTCTTTGTAATTTTAATTTCCCTAAGCTATAGGACCATAAGTGGAAGTGCCCTAGGCTCTGTTGCTTTGTTTTTTAGATGTTTCAGGAAACACCATACACTTCTTCCGAGTGTCTGTTGGCAATTTACATCCCGCTCATCAGCATAACAAGGCTCCCAGTTCTCCATGGCCTGTCCTGCCTTTCTGGATTTTACACTTTTTTCAGATGGCCCTTTTGACCGTGGGGAAGTGAGACTTCATTGTAGTGCAGATTTCCTTTGCAAGCTTGCTTGGTTGTCCAAAAAGGGCGTATGCGTTCTTTCCTGAATATATTCAGGAAAAAACACATACGCCCTTTTTGGCCAAGTGCATCATTGTGGACGTTCTGCCTCTTTTCCTATGCTTTCAATGCAATTCCAGTCTACCTCCTGAAATCGTTTTCCTGCAATTCTGCCCCACTTTCAAATCCTCTTGGCAGCCTTACTTCAGTATATTTTTGGACGATAGCTGTCATTTATAACTCTGCATGTTTGTGAATTACAGTGCCCCTGAGCTCGTTTCTTCAAATCGCTTTCTTGTGACCTGGCCGCAACACCGCAGGGTGGCTTCAGGCCCTAATCTCGTTCCGGCACGGCACGCTGAGCCTTTGGTTATTTCTTCTTCCTGGTGGGAAATGAAAGTTAAATTTGCCCGTCCAGACACCTGCAGCTAGTCTCTCATTGGTTCTCCCTATTCCTGTTCATCTTCCGCAGAAATTGCAAACTGGGCCAAACAGGAGGTTAAAGGGACTGACTCTCCAAATCGGGAGAGTGTTAGTAAAGCGTCTGGAATGTTGCACCCGAGTACCAGGGTACGAAAACTGAGACATGTTTGAACACGTCTCCCGATCACATGGTTGATCATACTCTAGGTTCCACATGCATGTTTTAGCTGAAGGAAGAATACCTTAAAACTGGGTAGTTGAAACCCGTGGAATGGGTACCATGCAATATGACTTCAAAGGGTCTTCATTTGCTCACCGAACCTCTCCAATCCTATCACTGCTGCGTTTATGCCCCTGTACACACGCTTGATTCTCTTTTGGAGACATAGCAATCCATAGGTTTTAAGATACTTACTAGTCAGGTACATTCTTAGGCGTTTAATATGGGGTGTTGAGTCCATTTCGTTGAGCAAGGAGTAGCTCTTGTCTATTCCATATTTGGCTTAAGGAACTTTATCTGTGCTCATTTCAATCTCTGGTTTTATGCAGCACCCCAACTCACCTTTCCCATTAAGCAAGCATAAGTTGGTTTTCTAAATTTGAGACCCTGTTCTGTTCTGTAATTCAGTTCCTGTGTAGCCAAGTTTACATTCCGTGTATTACTGATATCTTATGATGTTTCTTTTTCTGTGTGACTTATTTCAGTTAGAATCATCATACCTGAATCCACTCATTGTGCTGCTAAGGGCCTGATGACATAGATTTCATTGCTGAGTGATATTGCTTTGTAAGTAAATACCACAACTGCTTTATCCATTTTTCACTTTCTGTGATGTTGAACTTGTACTGTAAACGAGGTTCTTGTAAACAGAGGCGTCCCAAACTTTGGGGTGGCTGTGTCTTTTTGATTTTAATTTCCCTAAGCTATAGGACCATAAGTGGAAGTGCCCTAGGCTCTGTTGCTTTGTTTTTTAGATGTTTCAGGAAACACCATACACTTCTCCCGAGTGTCTGTAGGCAATTTACATCCCGCCCATCAGCATAACAAGGCTCCCAGTTCTCCAAGGCCTGTACTGCCTTTCTGGATTTTACACTTTTTTCAGATGGCCCTTTTGACCGGGGGGAAGTGAGACTTCATTGTAGTGCAGATTTCCTTTGCAAGTTTGCTTGGTTGGCCAAAAAGGGCGTATGCGTTTTTTCCTGAATATATTCAGGAAAAAACGCATACGCCCTTTTTGGCCAAGTGCATCATTGTGGACGTTCTGCCTCTTTTCCTATGCTTTCAATGCAATTCCAGTCTACCTCCTGAAATCGTTTTCCTGCAATTCTGCCCCACTTTCAAATCCTCTTGGCAGCCTTACTTCAGTATATTTTTGGACGATAGCTGTCATTTATAACTCTGCATGTTTGTGAATTACAGTGCCCCTGAGCTCGTTTCTTCAAATCGCTTTCTTGTGACCTGGCCGCAACACCGCAGGATGGCTTCAGGCCGTAATCTGGTTCCGGCACGGCACGCTGAGCCTTTGGTTATTTCCTCTTCCCGGTGGGAAATGAGAGTTAAATTTGCCCGTCCAGACACTTCCGGCTAGTCACTCATTGGTTCTCCCTATTCCTGTTCATCTTCCGCAGAAATTGCAAACTGGGCCAAACAGGAGGTTAAAGGGACTGACTCTCCAAGTGGGGAGAGTGTTACTAAAGCATCTGGAATGTTGCACCCGAGTACCAGGGGAGGAAAACTGAGACATATTTGAACACGTCTCCCGTTCACACGGTTGATCATACTCTGGGTTCCACATGCATGTTTTAGCTGAAGGAAGAATACCTTAAACCAGGAGAGTTGAGACCCGTGGAATGGGTACCATGCAATATGACTTCAAAGGGTCTTCATTTGCTCACCGAACCTCTCCAATCCTATCACTGCTGCGTTTATGCCCCTGTACACACGCTTGATTCTCTTTTGGAGACGTAGCAATCCATAGGTTTTAAGATACTTACTAGTCAGGTACATTCTTAGGCGTTTAATATGGGGTGTTGAGTCCATTTCGTTGAGCAAGGAGTAGCTCTTGTCTATTCCATATTTGGCTTAAGGAACTTTATCTGTGCTCATTTCAATCTCTGGTTTTATGCAGCACCCCAACTCACCTTTCCCCTTAAGCAAGCATAAGTTGGTTTTCTAAATTTGAGACCCTGTTCTGTTTTGGAATTCAGTTCCTGTGTAGCCATGTTTACATTCCGTGTATTAGTGATATCTTATGATGTTTCTTTTTCTGTGTGACTTATTTCAGTTAGAATCATCGTACCTGAATCCACTCATTATGCTTCTACGGGCCTGATGACATAGATTTCATTGCTGAGTGATACTGCATTGTACGTAAGTACCACAAGTTCTTTATCCATTTTTCACTTTCTGTGATATTGAACTTGTACGGTAAACGAGGTTCTTGTAAACAGAGGCGTCCCAAACTTTGGGGTGGCTGTGTCTTTTTGATTTTAATTTCCCTAAGCTATAGGACCATAAGTGGAAGTGCCCTAGGCTCTGTTGCTTTGTTTCCTAGATGTTTCAGGAAACACCATACACTTCTCCCGAGTGTCTGTTGGCAATTTACATCCCGCCCATCAGCATAACAAGGCTCCCAGTTCTCCATGGCCTGTCCTGCCTTTCTGGATTTTACACTTTTTTCAGATGGCCTTTTTGACCGGGGCGAAGTGAGACTTCATTGTAGTGCAGATTTCCTTTGCAAGTTTGCTTGGTTGGCCAAAAAGGGCGTATGCGTTTCTTCCTGAATATATTCAGGAAAAAACGCATACGCCCTTTTTGGCCAAGTGCATCATTGTGGACGTTCTGCCTCTTTTCCTATGCTTTCAATGCAATTCCAGTCTACCTCCTGAAATCGGTTTCCTGCAATTCTGCCCCGCTTTCAAGTCCTCTTGGCAGCCTTACTTCAGTATATTTTTGGACGATAGCTGTCATTTATAACTCTGCAGGTTTGTGAATTACAGTGCCCCTGAGCTCCTTTCTTCAAATCGCTTTCTTGTGACCTGGCCGAAACACCGCACGATGGCTTCAGGCTCTAATCTTGCTCCGGCACGGCACGCTGAGCTTTTGGTTATTTCTTCTTCCTGGTGGGAAATGAGAGTTAAATTTGCCCGTCCAGACACCTCCAGCTAGTCTCTCATTGGTTCTCCCTATTCCTGTTCATCTTCCGCAGAAATTGCAAACTGGGCCAAACAGGAGGTTAAAGGCGCTGACTCTCCAAGTGGGGAGAGTGTTAGTAAAGCGTCTGGAATGTTGCACCCGAGTTCCAGGGGAGGACAACTGAGACATATTTGAACACGTCTCCCGTTCACACGGTTGATCATACTCTGGGTTCCACATGCATGTTTTAGCTGAAGGAAGAATACCTTAAACCTGGAGAGTTGAGACCCGAGGAATGGGTACCATGCAATATGACATCAAAGGGTCTTCATTTGCTCACCGAACCTCTCCAATCCTATCACTGCTGCGTTTATGCCCCTGTACACACGCTTGATTCTCTTTTGGAGACATAGCAATCCATAGGTTTTAAGATACTTACTAGTCAGGTACATTCTTAGGCGTTTAATATGGGGTGTTGAGTCCATTTCGTTGAGCAAGGAGTAGCTCTTGTCTATTCCATATTTGGCTTAAGGAAATTTATCTGTGCTCATTTCAATCTCTGGTTTTATGCAGCACCCCAACTCACCTTTCTCCTTAAGCAAGCATAAGTTGATTTTCTAAATTTGAGACCCTGTTCTGTTCTGTAATTCAGTTCCTGTGTAGCCAAGTTTACATTCCGTGTATTACTGATATCTTATGATGTTTCTTTTTCTGTGTGACTTATTTCAGTTAGAATCATCATACCTGAATCCACTCATTGTGCTGCTAAGGGCCTGATGACATAGATTTCATTGCTGAGTGATATTGCTTTGTAAGTAAATACCACAACTTCTTTATCCATTTTTTACTTTCTGCGATGTTGAACTTGGACGGTAAACGAGGTTCTTGTAAACAGAGGCGTCCCAAACCTTGGGGTGGCTGTGTCTTTCTGATTTTAATTTCCCTAAGCTATAGGACCATAAGTGGAAGTGCCCTAGGCTCTGTTGCTTTGTTTTTTAGATGTTTCAGGAAACACCATACACTTCTCCCGAGTGTCTGTTGGCAATTTACATCCCGCCCATCAGCATAACAAGGCTCCCAGTTCTCCATGGCCTGTCCTGCCTTTCTGGATTTTACACTTTTTTCAGATGGCCCTTTTGACCGGGTGGAATTGAGACTTCATTGTAGTGCAGATTTCCTTTGCAAGCTTGCTTGGTTGGCCAAAAAGGGCGTATGCGTTTTTTCCTGAATATATTCAGGAAAAAACGCATACGCCCTTTTAGGCCAAGTGCATCATGGTGGACGTTCTGCCTCTTTTCCTATGCTTTCAATGCAATTCCAGTCTACCTCCTGAAATCGGTTTCCTTCAATTCTGCCCCGCTTTCAAGTCCTCTTGGCAGCCTTACTTCAGTATATTTTTGGACGATAGCTGTCATTTATAACTCTGCAGGTTTGTGAATTACAGTGCCCCTGAGCTCCTTTCTTCAACTCGCTTTCTTGTGAGCTGGCCGCAACACCGCAGGATGGCTTCAGGCGCTAATCTGGTTCCAGCACGGCACACTGAGCCTTTGGTTATTTCCTCTTCCTGGTGGGAAATGAGAGTTAAATTTGCCCGTCCAGACACTTCCAGCTAGTCACTCATTGGTTCTCCCTATTCCTGTTCATCTTCCGCAGAAATTGCAAACTGGGCCAAACAGGAGGTTAAAGGCGCTGACTCTCCAAGTGGGGAAAGTGTTAGTAAAGCATCTGGAATGTTGCACCCGAGTACCAGGGGAGGAAAACTGAGACATATTTGAACATGTCTCCCATTCACACGGTTGATCATACTCTGGGTTCCACATGCATGTTTTAGCTGAAGGAAGAATACCTTAAACCTGGAGAGTTGAGACCCGTGTAATGGGTACCATGCAATATGACTTCAAAGGGTCTTCATTTGCTCACCGAACCTCTCCAATCCTATCACTGCTTCGTTGATGCCCCTGTACACATGCTTGATTCTCTTTTGGAGACATAGCAATCCATAGGTTTTAAGATACTTACTAGTCAGGTACATTCTTACGCGTTTAATATGGGGTGTTGAGTCCATTTCGTTGAGCAAGGAGTAGTTCTTGTCTATTCCATATTTGGCTTAAGGAACTTTATCTGTGCTCATTTCAATCTCTGGTTTTATGCAGCACCCCAACTCACCTTTACCCTTTAGCAAGCATAAGTTGGTTTTCTAAATTTGAGACCCTGTTCTGTTTTGGAATTCAGTTCCTGTGTAACCAAGTTTACATTCCAGGTATTAGTGATATCTTATGATGTTTCTATTTCTGTGTGACTTATTTCAGTTAGAATCATCGTACCTGAATCCACTCATTATGCTGCTACGGGCCTGATGACGTAGATTTCATTGCTGAGTGATACTGCATTGTACGTAAGTACCACAAGTTCTTTATCCATTTTTCACTTTCTGTGATATTGAACTTGTACGGTAAATGAGGTTCTTGTAAACAGAGGCGTCCCAAACTTTGGGGTGGCTGTGTCTTTTTGATTTTAATTTCCCTAAGCTATAGGAACATAAGTGGAAGTGCCCTAGGCTCTGTTGCTTTGTTTCTTAGATGTTTCAGGAAACACCATACACTTCTCCCGAGTGTCTGTTGGCAATTTACATCCCGCCCATCAGCATAACAAGGCTCCCAGTTCTCCATGCCCTGTCCTGCCTTTCTGGATTTTACACTTTTTTCAGATGGCCCTTTTGACCGGGGGGAAGTGAGACTTCATTGTAGTGCAGATTTCCTTTGCAAGCTTGCTTGGTTGGCCAAAAAGGGCGTATGCGTTTTTTCCTGAATATATTCAGGACAAAACGCATACGCCCTTTTTGGCCAAGTGCATCATTGTGGACGTTCTGCCTGTTTTCCTATGCTTTCAATGCAATTCCAGTCTACCTCCTGAAATCGGTTTCCTGCAATTCTGCCCCGCTTTCAAGTCCTCTTGGCAGCCTTACTTCAGTATATTTTTGGACGATAGCTCTCATTTATAACTCTGCAGGTTTGTGAATTACAGTGCCCCTCATCTCCTTTGTTCAACTCGCATTCTTGTGAGCTGGCCGCAACACCGCAGGATGGCTTCAGGCCCTAATCTGGTTCCGGCACGGCACTTTGAGCCTTTGTTTATTACTCTTCCTGGTGGGAAATGAGAGTTAAATTTGCCCGTCCAGACACCTCCAGCTAGTCTCTCATTGGTTCTCGTTATTCCTGTTCATCTTCCGCAGAAATTGCAAACTGGGCCAAACAGATGGTTAAAGGCGCTGACTCTCCAAGTGGGGAGAGTGTTAGTAAAGCGTCTGGAATGTTGCACCCGAGTACCAGGGGAGGAAAACTGAGACATATTTGAACACGTCTCCCGTTCACACGGTTGATCATACTCTGGGTTCCACATGCATGTTTTAGCTGAAGGAAGAATACCTTAAACCTGGGTAGTTGAAACCCGTGGAATGGGTACCATGCAATATGACTTCAAAGGGTCTTCATTTGCTCACCGAACCTCTCCAATCCTATCACTGCTGCGTTTATGCCCCTGTACACATGCTTGATTCTCTTTCGGAGACATAGCAATCCATAGGTTTTAAGATACTTACTAGTCAGGTACATTCTTAGGCGTTTAATATGCGGTGTTGAGTCCATTTCGTTGAGCAAGGAGTAGCTCTTGTCTATTCCATATTTGGCTTAAGGAACTTTATCTGTGCTCATTTCAATCTCTGGTTTTATGCAGCACCCCAACTCACCTTTCCCCTTAAGCAAGCATAAGTTGGTTTTCTAAATTTGAGACCCTGTTCTGTTCTGTAATTCAGTTCCTGTGTAGCCAAGTTTACATTCCGTGTATTACTGATATCTTATGATGTTTCTTTTTCTGTGTGACTTATTTCAGTTAGAATCATCGTACCTGAATCCACTCATTATGCTGCTACGTGCCTGATGACATAGATTTCATTGCTGAGTGATACTGCATTGTACGTAAGTACCACAAGTTCTTTATCCATTTTTCACTTTCTGTGATATTGAACTTGTACGGTAAATGAGGTTCTTGTAAACAGAGGCGTCCCAAACTTTGGGGTGGCTGTGTCTTTTTGATTTTAATTTCCCTAAGCTATAGGACCATAAGTGGAAGTGCCCTAGGCTCTGTTGCTTTGTTTTTTAGATGTTTCAGGAAACACCATACACTTCTCCGGAGTGTCTGTTGGCAATTTACATCCTGCCCATCAGCATAACAAGGCTCCCAGTTCTCCATGGCCTGTCCTGCTTTTCTGGATTTTACACTTTTTTCAGATGGCCCTTTTGACCGGGGGGAAGTGAGACTTCATTGTAGTGCAGATTTCCTTTGCAAGCTTGCTTGGTTGGCCAAAAAGGGCGTATGCGTTTTTTCCTGAATATATTCAGGAAAAAACGCATACGCCCTTTTTGGCCAAGTGCATCATTGTGGACGTTCTGCCTCTTTTCCTATGCTTTCAATGCAATTCCAGTCCACCTCCTGAAATCGGTTTCCTGCAATTCTGCCCCGCTTTCAAGTCCTCTTGGCAGCCTTACTTCAGTATATTTTTGGACGATAGCTGTCATTTATAACTCTGCAGGTTTGTGAATTACAGTGACCCTGAGCTCCGTTCTTCAACTCGCTTTCTTGTGACCTGGCCGCAACACCGCAGGATGGCTTCAGGCCCTAATCTGGTTCCGGCACGGCATGCTGAGCCTTTGGTTAATTCCTCTTCCTGGTGGGAAATGAGAGTTAAATTTGCCCGTCCAGACACCTCCAGCTAGTCTCTCATTGGTTCTCGCTATTCCTGTTCATCTTCGGCAGAAATTGCAAACTGGGCCAAACAGGAGGTTAAAGGGACTGACTCTCCAAGTCGGGAGAGTGTTAGTAAAGCGTCTGGAATGTTGCACCCGAGTACCAGGGTACGAAAACTGAATCATATTTGAACACGTCTCCCGATCACATGGTTGATCATACTCTGGGTTCCACATGCATGGTTTAGCTGAAGGAAGAATACCTTAAAACTGGGTAGTTGAAACCCGTGGAATGGGTACCATGCAATATGACTTCAAAGGGTCTTCATTTGCTCACCGAACCTCTCCAATCCTATCACTGCTGCGTTTATGCCCCTGTACACATGCTTGATTCTCTTTCGGAGACATAGCAATCCATAGGTTTTAAGATACTTACTAGTCAGGTACATTCTTAGACGTTTAATATGGGGTGTTGAGTCCATTTCGTTGAGCAAGGAGTAGCTCTTGTCTATTCCATATTTGGCTTAAGGAACTTTATCTGTGCTCATTTCAATCTCTGGTTTTATGCAGCACCCCAACTCACCTTTCCCCTTAAGCAAGCATAAGTTGGTTTTCTAAATTTGAGACCCTGTTCTGTTCTGTAATTCAGTTCCTGTGTAGCCAAGTTTACATTCCGTGTATTACTGATATCTTATGATGTTTCTTTTTCTGTGTGACTTATTTCAGTTAGAATCATCGTACCTGAATCCACTCATTATGCTGCTACGGGCCTGATGACATAGATTTCATTGCTGAGTGATACTGCATTGTACGTAAGTACCACAAGTTCTTTATCCATTTTTCACTTTCTCTGATATTGAACTTGTACGGTAAATGAGGTTCTTGTAAACAGAGGCGTCCCAAACTTTGGGGTGGCTGTGTCTTTTTGATTTTAATTTCCCTAAGCTATAGGACCATAAGTGGAAGTGCCCTAGGCTCTGTTGCTTTGTTTTTTAGATGTTTCAGGAAACACCATACACTTCTCCGGAGTGTCTGTTGGCAATTTACATCCTGCCCATCAGCATAACAAGGCTCCCAGTTCTCCATGGCCTGTCCTGCTTTTCTGGATTTTACACTTTTTTCAGATGGCCCTTTTGACCGGGGGGAAGTGAGACTTCATTGTAGTGCAGATTTCCTTTGCAAGCTTGCTTGGTTGGCCAAAAAGGGCGTATGCGTTTTTTCCTGAATATATTCAGGAAAAAACGCATACGCCCTTTTTGGCCAAGTGCATCATTGTGGACGTTCTGCCTCTTTTCCTATGCTTTCAATGCAATTCCAGTCCACCTCCTGAAATCGGTTTCCTGCAATTCTGCCCCGCTTTCAAGTCCTCTTGGCAGCCTTACTTCAGTATATTTTTGGACGATAGCTGTCATTTATAACTCTGCAGGTTTGTGAATTACAGTGACCCTGAGCTCCGTTCTTCAACTCGCTTTCTTGTGACCAGGCCGCAACACCGCAGGATGGCTTCAGGCGCTAATCTGGTTCCGGCACGGCATGCTGAGCCTTTGGTTAATTCCTCTTCCTGGTGGGAAATGAGAGTTAAATTTGCCCGTCCAGACACCTCCAGCTAGTCTCTCATTGGTTCTCGCTATTCCTGTTCATCTTCGGCAGAAATTGCCAACTGGGCCAAACAGGAGGTTAAAGGGACTGACTCTCCAAGTCGGGAGAGTGTTAGTAAAGCGTCTGGAATGTTGCACCCGAGTACCAGGGTACGAAAACTGAATCATATTTGAACACGTCTCCCGATCACATGGTTGATCATACTCTGGGTTCCACATGCATGGTTTAGCTGAAGGAAGAATACCTTAAAACTGGGTAGTTGAAACCCGTGGAATGGGTACCATGCAATATGACTTCAAAGGGTCTTCATTTGCTCACCGAACCTCTCCAATCCTATCACTGCTGCGTTTATGCCCCTGTACACATGCTTGATTCTCTTTCGGAGACATAGCAATCCATAGGTTTTAAGATACTTACTAGTCAGGTACATTCTTAGACGTTTAATATGGGGTGTTGAGTCCATTTCGTTGAGCAAGGAGTAGCTCTTGTCTATTCCATATTTGGCTTAAGGAACTTTATCTGTGCTCATTTCAATCTCTGGTTTTATGCAGCACCCCAACTCACCTTTCCCCTTAAGCAAGCATAAGTTGGTTTTCTAAATTTGAGACCCTGTTCTGTTCTGTAATTCAGTTCCTGTGTAGCCAAGTTTACATTCCGTGTATTACTGATATCTTATGATGTTTCTTTTTCTGTGTGACTTATTTCAGTTAGAATCATCGTACCTGAATCCACTCATTATGCTGCTACGTGCCTGATGACATAGATTTCATTGCTGAGTGATACTGCATTGTACGTAAGTACCACAAGTTCTTTATCCATTTTTCACTTTCTGTGATATTGAACTTGTACGGTAAATGAGGTTCTTGTAAACAGAGGCGTCCCAAACTTTGGGGTGGCTGTGTCTTTTTGATTTTAATTTCCCTAAGCTATAGGACCATAAGTGGAAGTGCCCTAGGCTCTGTTGCTTTGTTTTTTAGATGTTTCAGGAAACACCATACACTTCTCCGGAGTGTCTGTTGGCAATTTACATCCTGCCCATCAGCATAACAAGGCTCCCAGTTCTCCATGGCCTGTCCTGCTTTTCTGGATTTTACACTTTTTTCAGATGGCCCTTTTGACCGGGGGGAAGTGAGACTTCATTGTAGTGCAGATTTCCTTTGCAAGCTTGCTTGGTTGGCCAAAAAGGGCGTATGCGTTTTTTCCTGAATATATTCAGGAAAAAACGCATACGCCCTTTTTGGCCAAGTGCATCATTGTGGACGTTCTGCCTCTTTTCCTATGCTTTCAATGCAATTCCAGTCCACCTCCTGAAATCGGTTTCCTGCAATTCTGCCCCGCTTTCAAGTCCTCTTGGCAGCCTTACTTCAGTATATTTTTGGACGATAGCTGTCATTTATAACTCTGCAGGTTTGTGAATTACAGTGACCCTGAGCTCCGTTCTTCAACTCGCTTTCTTGTGACCTGGCCGCAACACCGCAGGATGGCTTCAGGCCCTAATCTGGTTCCGGCACGGCATGCTGAGCCTTTGGTTAATTCCTCTTCCTGGTGGGAAATGAGAGTTAAATTTGCCCGTCCAGACACCTCCAGCTAGTCTCTCATTGGTTCTCGCTATTCCTGTTCATCTTCGGCAGAATTTGCAAACTGGGCCAAACAGGAGGTTAAAGGGACTGACTCTCCAAGTCGGGAGAGTGTTAGTAAAGCGTCTGGAATGTTGCACCCGAGTACCAGGGTACGAAAACTGAATCATATTTGAACACGTCTCCCGATCACATGGTTGATCATACTCTGGGTTCCACATGCATGGTTTAGCTGAAGGAAGAATACCTTAAAACTGGGTAGTTGAAACCCGTGGAATGGGTACCATGCAATATGACTTCAAAGGGTCTTCATTTGCTCACCGAACCTCTCCAATCCTATCACTGCTGCGTTTATGCCCCTGTACACATGCTTGATTCTCTTTCGGAGACATAGCAATCCATAGGTTTTAAGATACTTACTAGTCAGGTACATTCTTAGACGTTTAATATGGGGTGTTGAGTCCATTTCGTTGAGCAAGGAGTAGCTCTTGTCTATTCCATATTTGGCTTAAGGAACTTTATCTGTGCTCATTTCAATCTCTGGTTTTATGCAGCACCCCAACTCACCTTTCCCCTTAAGCAAGCATAAGTTGGTTTTCTAAATTTGAGACCCTGTTCTGTTCTGTAATTCAGTTCCTGTGTAGCCAAGTTTACATTCCGTGTATTACTGATATCTTATGATGTTTCTTTTTCTGTGTGACTTATTTCAGTTAGAATCATCATACCTGAATCCACTCATTATGCTGCTACGGGCCTGATGACATAGATTTCATTGCTGAGTGATATTGCTTTGTAAGTAAATACCACAACTGCTTTATCCATTTTTCACTTTCTGCGATGTTGAACTTGTACTGTAAACGACGTTCTTGTAAACAGAGGCGTCCCAAACTTTGGGGTGGCTGTGTCTTTTTGATTTTAATTTCCCTAAGCTATAGGACCATAAGTGGAAGTGCCCTAGGCTCTGTTGCTTTGCTTTTTAGATGTTTCAGGAAACACCATACACTTCTCCCGAGTGTCTGTTGGCAATTTACATCCCGCCCATCAGCATAACAAGGCTCCCAGTTCTCCATGGCCTGTCCTGAATTTCTGGATTGTACACTTTTTGCAGATGGCCCTTTTGACCGGGGGGAAGTGAGACTTCATTGTAGTGCAGATTTCCTTTGCAAGTTTGCTTGGTTGGCCAAAAAGGGCGTATGCGTTCTTTCCTGAATATATTCAGGAAAAAACGCATACGCCCTTTTTGGCCAAGTGCATCATTGTGGACGTTCTGCCTCTTTTCCTATGCTTTCAATGCAATTCCAGTCTACCTCCTGAAATCGGTTTCCTGCAATTCTGCCCCGCTTTCAAGTCCTCTTGGCAGCCTTACTTCAGTATATTTTTGGACGATAGCTCTCATTTATAACTCTGCAGGTTTGTGAATTACAGTGCCCCTCAGCTCCTTTGTTCAACTCGCATTCTTGTGACCTGGCCGCAACACCGCAGGATGGCTTCAGGCCCTAATCTGGTTCCGGAACGGCACGCTGAGCCTTTGTTTATTCCTCTTCCTGGTGGGAAATGAGAGTTAAATTTGCCCGTCCAGACCCCTCCAGCTAGTCTCTCATTGGTTCTCGTTATTCCTGTTCATCTTCCGCAGAAATTGCAAACTGGGCCAAACAGGAGGTTAAAGGCGCTGACTCTCCAAGTGGGGAGAGTGTTAGTAAAGCATCTGGAATGTTGCACCCGAGTACCAGGGGAGGAAAACTGAGACATATTTGAACATGTCTCCCGTTCACACGGTTGATCATACTCTGGGTTCCACATGCATGTTTTAGCTGAAGGAAGAATACCTTAAACCTGGGTAGTTGAAACCCGTGGAATGGGTACCATGCAATATGACTTCAAAGGGTCTTCATTTGCTCACCGAACCTCTCCAATCCTATCACTGCTGCATTTATGCCCCTGTACACATGCTTGATTCTCTTTCGGAGACATAGCAATCCATAGGTTTTAAGATACTTACTAGTCAGGTACATTCTTAGGCGTTTAATATGCGGTGTTGAGTCCATTTCGTTGAGCAAGGAGTAGCTCTTGTCTATTCCATATTTGGCTTAAGGAACTTTATCTGTGCTCATTTCAATCTCTGGTTTTATGCAGCACCCCAACTCACCTTTCCCCTTAAGCAAGCATAAGTTGGTTTTCTAAATTTGAGACCCTGTTCTGTTTTGGAATTCATATCCTGTGTAGCCAAGTTTACATTCCGTGTATTACTGATATCTTATGATGTTTCTTTTTCTGTGTGACTTATTTCAGTTGGAATCATCATACCTGAATCCACTCATTATGCTGCTACGGGCCTGATGACATAGATTTCATTGCTGAGTGATATTGCTTTGTAAGTAAATACCACAACTGCTTTATCCATTTTTCACTTTCTGCGATGTTGAACTTGTACTGTAAACGACGTTCTTGTAAACAGAGGCGTCCCAACTTTGGGGTGGCTGTGTCTTTTTGATTTTAATTTCCCTAAGCTATAGGACCATAAGTGGAAGTGCCCTAGGCTCTGTTGCTTTGTTTTTTAGATGTTTCAGGAAACACCATACACTTCTCCGAGTGTCTGTAGGCAATTTACATCCCGCCCATCAGCATAACAAGGCTCCCAGTTCTCCATGGCCTGTCCTGAATTTCTGGATTGTACACTTTTTGCAGATGGCCCTTTTGACCGGGGGGAAGTGAGACTTCATTGTAGTGCAGATTTCCTTTGCAAGTTTGCTTGGTTGGCCAAAAAGGGCGTATGCGTTCTTTCCTGAATATATTCAGGAAAAAACGCATACGCCCTTTTTGGCCAAGTGCATCATTGTGGACGTTCTGCCTCTTTTCCTATGCTTTCAATGCAATTCCAGTCTACCTCCTGAAATCGGTTTCCTGCAATTCTGCCCCGCTTTCAAGTCCTCTTGGCAGCCTTACTTCAGTATATTTTTGGACGATAGCTCTCATTTATAACTCTGCAGGTTTGTGAATTACAGTGCCCCTCAGCTCCTTTGTTCAACTCGCATTCTTGTGAGCTGGCCGCAACACCGCAGGATGGCTTCAGGCCCTAATCTGGTTCCGGAACGGCACGTTGAGCCTTTGTTTATTCCTCTTCCTGGTGGGAAATGAGAGTTAAATTTGCCCGTCCAGACACCTCCAGCTAGTCTCTCATTGGTTCTCGTTATTCCTGTTCATCTTCCGCAGAAATTGCAAACTGGGCCAAACAGATGGTTAAAGGCGCTGACTCTCCAAGTGGGGAGAGTGTTAGTAAAGCGTCTGGAATGTTGCACCCGAGTACCAGGGGAGGAAAACTGAGACATATTTGAACACGTCTCCCGTTCACATGGTTGATCATACTCTGGGTTCCACATGCATGTTTTAGCTGAAGGAAGAATACCTTAAACCTGGGTAGTTGAAACCCGTGGAATGGGTACCATGCAATATGACTTCAAAGGGTCTTCATTTGCTCACCGAACCTCTCCAATCCTATCACTGCTGAATTTATGCCCCTGTACACATGCTTGATTCTCTTTCGGAGACATAGCAATCCATAGGTTTTAAGATACTTACTAGTCAGGTACATTCTTAGGCGTTAAATATGCGGTGTTGAGTCTATTTCATTGAGCAAGGAGTAGCTCTTGTCTATTCCATATTTGGCTTAAGGAACTTTATCTGTGCTCATTTCAATCTCTGGTTTTATGCAGCACCCCAACTCACCTTTCCCCTTAAGCAAGCATAAGTTGGTTTTCTAAATTTGAGACCCTGTTCTGTTTTGGAATTCAGTTCCTGTGTAGCCAAGTTTACATTCCGTGTATTACTGATATCTTATGATGTTTCTTTTTCTGTGTGACTTATTTCAGTTAGAATCATCGTACCTGAATCCACTCATTATGCTGCTACGGGCCTGATGACATAGATTTCATTGCTGAGTGATACTGCATTGTACGTAAGTACCACAAGTTCTTTATCCATTTTTCACTTTCTCTGATATTGAACTTGTACGGTAAATGAGGTTCTTGTAAACAGAGGCGTCCCAAACTTTGGGGTGGCTGTGTCTTTTTGATTTTAATTTCCCTAAGCTATAGGACCATAAGTGGAAGTGCCCTAGGCTCTGTTGCTTTGTTTTTTAGATGTTTCAGGAAACACCATACACTTCTCCGGAGTGTCTGTTGGCAATTTACATCCTGCCCATCAGCATAACAAGGCTCCCAGTTCTCCATGGCCTGTCCTGCTTTTCTGGATTTTACACTTTTTTCAGATGGCCCTTTTGACCGGGGGGAAGTGAGACTTCATTGTAGTGCAGATTTCCTTTGCAAGCTTGCTTGGTTGGCCAAAAAGGGCGTATGCGTTTTTTCCTGAATATATTCAGGAAAAAACGCATACGCCCTTTTTGGCCAAGTGCATCATTGTGGACGTTCTGCCTCTTTTCCTATGCTTTCAATGCAATTCCAGTCCACCTCCTGAAATCGGTTTCCTGCAATTCTGCCCCGGTTTCAAGTCCTCTTGGCAGCCTTACTTCAGTATATTTTTAGACGATAGCTGTCATTTATAACTCTGCAGGTTTGTGAATTACAGTGACCCTGAGCTCCGTTCTTCAACTTGCTTTCTTGTGACCTGGCCGCAACACCGCAGGATGGCTTCAGGCCCTAATCTGGTTCCGGCACGGCACGCTGAGCCTTTGGTTAATTCCTCTTCCTGGTGGGAAATGAGAGTTAAATTTGCCCGTCCAGACACCTCCAGCTAGTCTCTCATTGGTTCTCGCTATTCCTGTTCATCTTCCGCAGAAATTGCAAACTGGGCCAAACAGGAGGTTAAAGGGACTGACTCTCCAAGTCGGGAGAGTGTTAGTAAAGCGTCTGGAATGTTGCACCCGAGTACCAGGGTACGAAAACTGAATCATATTTGAACACGTCTCCCGATCACATGGTTGATCATACTCTGGGTTCCACATGCATGGTTTAGCTGAAGGAAGAATACCTTAAACCTGGGTAGTTGAAACCCGTAGAATGGGTACCATGCAATATGACTTCAAAGGGTCTTCATTTGCTCACCGAACCTCTCCAATCCTATCACTGCTGCGTTTATGCCCCTGTACACATGCTTGATTCTCTTTCGGAGACATAGCAATCCATAGGTTTTAAGATACTTACTAGTCAGGTACATTCTTAGGCGTTTAGTATGCGGTGTTGAGTCCATTTTGTTGAGCAAGGAGTAGTTCTTGTCTATTCCATATTTGGCTTAAGGAACTTTATCTGTGCTCATTTCAATCTCTGGTTTTATGCAGCACCCCAACTCACCTTTCCGCTTAAGCAACCATAAGTTGGTTTTCTAAATTTGAGACCCTGTTCTGTTTTGGAATTCATATCCTGTGTAGCCAAGTTTACATTCCGTGTATTACTGATATCTTATGATGTTTCTTTTTCTGTGTGACTTATTTCAGTTGGAATCATCATACCTGAATCCACTCATTATGCTGCTACGGGCCTGATGACATAGATTTCATTGCTGAGTGATATTGCTTTATAAGTAAATACCACAACTGCTTTATCCATTTTTCACTTTATGCGATGTTGAACTTGTACTGTAAACGAGGTTCTTGTAAACAGAGGCGTCCCAAACTTTGGGGTGGCTGTGTCTTTTTGATTTTAATTTCCCTAAGCTATAGGACCGTAAGTGGAAGTGCCCTAGGCTCTGTTGCTTTGTTTTTTAGATGTTTCAGGAAACACCATACACTTCTCCGAGTGTCTGTAGGCAATTTACATCCCGCCCATCAGCATAACAAGGCTCCCAGTTCTCCATGGCCTGTCCTGAATTTCTGGATTGTACACTTTTTGCAGATGGCCCTTTTGACCGGGGGGAAGTGAGACTTCATTGTAGTGCAGATTTCCTTTGCAAGTTTGCTTGGTTGGCCAAAAAGGGCGTATGCGTTCTTTTCTGAATATATTCAGGAAAAAACGCATACGCCCTTTTTGGCCAAGTGCATCATTGTGGACGTTCTGCCTCTTTTCCTATGCTTTCAATGCAATTCCAGTCTACCTCCTGAAATCGGTTTCCTGCAATTCTGCCCCGCTTTCAAGTCCTCTTGGCAGCCTTAATTCCGTATATTTTTGGACGATAGCTGTCATTTATAACTCTGCAGGTTTGTGAATTACAGTGCCCCTGAGCTCCTTTCTTCAACTCGCTTTCTTGTGACCTGGCCGCAACACCGCAGGATGGCTTCAGGCCCTAATCTGGTTTCGGCACGGCACGCTGAGCCTTTGGTTATTTCCTCTTCCTGGTGGGAAATGAGAGTTAAATTTGCCCATCCAGACACCTCCAGCTAGTCTCTCATTGGTTCTCCCTATTCCTGTTCATCTTCCGCAGAAATTGCAAACTGGGCCAAACAGGAGGTTAAAGGCGCTGACTCTCCAAGTGGGGAGAGTGTTAGTAAAGCGTCTGGAATGTTGCACCCGAGTACCAGGGGAGGAAAACTGAGACATATTTGAACACGTCTCCCGTTCACACGGTTGATCATACTCTGGGTTCCACATGCATGTTTTAGCTGAAGGAAGAATACCTTAAACCTGGGTAGTTGAAACCCGTGGAATGGGTACCATGCAATATGACTTCAAAGGGTCTTCATTTGCTCACCGAACCTCTCCAATCCTATCACTGCTGCGTTTATTCTCCTGTACACATGCTTGATTCTCTTTTGGAGACATAGCAATCCATAGGTTTTAAGATACTTACTAGTCAGGTACATTCTTAGGCGTTTAATATGCGGTGTTGAGTCCATTTCGTTGAGCAAGGAGTAGCTCTTGTCTATTCCATATTTGGCTTAAGGAAATTTATCTGTGCTCATTTCAATCTCTGGTTTTATGCAGCACCCCAACTCACCTTTCCCCTTAAGCAAGCATAAGTTGGTTTTCTAAATTTGAGACCCTGTTCTGTTCTGTAATTCAGTTCCTGTGTAGCCAAGTTTACATTCCGTGTATTACTGATATCTTATGATGTTTCTTTTTCTGTGTGACTTATTTCAGTTAGAATCATCGTACCTGAATCCACTCATTGTGCTGCTAAGGGCCTGATGACATAGATTTCATTGCTGAGTGATACTGCATTGTACGTAAGTACCACAAGTTCTTTATCCATTTTTCACTTTCTGTGATATTGAACTTGTACGGTAAACGAGGTTCTTGTAAACAGAGGCGTCCCAAACTTTGGGGTGGCTGTGTCTTTTTGATTTTAATTTCCCTAAGCTATAGGACCATAAGTGGAAGTGCCCTAGGCTCTGTTGCTTTGTTTTTTAGATGTTTCAGGAAACACCATACACTTCTCCCGAGTGTCTGTAGGCAATTTACATCCCGCCCATCAGCATAACAAGGCTCCCAGTTCTCCATGGCCTGTCCTGCCTTTCTGGATTGTACACTTTTTTCAGATGGCCCTTTTGACCGGGGGGAAGTGAGACTTCATTGTAGTGCAGATTTCCTTTGCAAGCTTGCTTGGTTGGCCAAAAAGGGCATATGCGTTTTTTCCTGAATATATTCAGGAAAAAACGCATATGCCCTTTTTGGCCAAGTGCATCATTGTGGACGTTCTGCCTCTTTTCCTATGCTTTCAATGCAATTCCAGTCTACCTCCTGAAATCGGTTTCCTGCAATTCTGCCCCGCTTTCAAGTCCTCTTGGCAGCCTTACTTCAGTATATTTTTGGACGATAGCTGTCATTTATAACTCTGCAGGTTTGTGAATTACAGTGCCCCTGAGCTCCTTTCTTCAACTCGATTTCTTGTGAGCTGGCCGCAACACCGCAGGATGGCTTCAGGCCCTAATCTGGTTCCGGCACGGCACGCTGAGCCTTTGGTTATTTCTTCTTCCTGGTGGGAAATGAGAGTTAAATTTGCCCGTCCAGACACCTCCAGCTTGTCTCTCATTGGTTCTCCCTATTCCTGTTCATCTTCCGCAGAAATTGCAAACTGGGCCAAACAGGAGGTTAAAGGGACTGACTCTCCAAGTCGGGAGAGTGTTAGTAAAGCGTCTGGAATATTGCACACGAGTACCAGGGTACGAAAACTGAGACATATTTGAACACGTCTCCCGTTCACACGGTTGATCATACTCTGGGTTCCACATGCATGTTTTAGCTGAAGGAAGAATACCTTAAACCTGGGTAGTTGAAACCCGTGGAATGGGTACCATGCAATATGACTTCAAAGGGTCTTCATTTGCTCACCGAACCTCTCCAATCCTATCACTGCTGCGTTTATTCTCCTGTACACATGCTTGATTCTCTTTTGGAGACATAGCAATCCATAGGTTTTAAGATACTTACTAGTCAGGTACATTCTTAGGCGTTTAATATGCGGTGTTGAGTCCATTTCGTTGAGCAAGGAGTAGCTCTTGTCTATTCCATATTTGGCTTAAGGAACTTTATCTGTGCTCATTTCAATCTCTGGTTTTATGCAGCACCCCAACTCACCTTTACCCTTAAGCAAGCATAAGTTGGTTTTCTAAATTTGAGACCCTGTTCTGTTCTGTAATTCAGTTCCTGTGTAGCCAAGTTTACATTCCGTGTATTACTGATATCTTATGATGTTTCTTTTTCTGTGTGACTTATTTCAGTTAGAATCATCGTACCTGAATCCACTCATTGTGCTGCTAAGGGCCTGATGACATAGATTTCATTGCTGATTGATACTGCATTGTACGTAAGTACCACAAGTTCTTTATCCATTTTTCACTTTCTGTGATATTGAACTTGTACGGTAAATGAGGTTCTTGTAAACAGAGGCGTCCCAAACTTTGGGGTGGCTGTGTCTTTTTGATTTTAATTTCCCTAAGCTATAGGACCATAAGTGGAAGTGCCCTAGGCTCTGTTGCTTTGTTTTTTAGATGTTTCAGGAAACACCATACACTTCTCCCGAGTGTCTGTAGGCAATTTACATCCCGCCCATCAGCATAACAAGGCTCCCAGTTCTCCATGGCCTGTCCTGCCTTTCTGGATTGTACACTTTTTTCAGATGGCCCTTTTGACCGGGGGGAAGTGAGACTTCATTGTAGTGCAGATTTCCTTTGCAAGCTTGCTTGGTTGGCCAAAAAGGGCATATGCGTTTTTTCCTGAATATATTCAGGAAAAAACGCATACGCCCTTTTTGGCCAAGTGCATCATTGTGGACGTTCTCCCTCTTTTCCTATGCTTTCAATGCAATTCCAGTCTACCTCCTGAAATCGGTTTCCTGCAATTCTGCCCCGCTTTCAAGTCCTCTTGGCAGCCTTACTTCAGTATATTTTTGGACGATAGCTGTCATTTATAACTCTGCAGGTTTGTGAATTACAGTGCCCCTGAGCTCCTTTCTTCAACTCGCTTTCTTGTGAGCTGGCCGCAACACCGCAGGATGGCTTCAGGCCCTAATCTGGTTCCGGCACGGCACGCTGAGCCTTTGGTTATTTCTTCTTCCTGGTGGGAAATGAGAGTTAAATTTGCCCGTCCAGACACCTGCAGCTAGTCTCTCATTGGTTCTCCCTATTCCTGTTCATCTTCCGCAGAAATTGCAAACTGGGCCAAACAGGAGGTTAAAGGGACTGACTCTCCAAGTCGGGAGAGTGTTAGTAAAGCGTCTGGAATATTGCACACGAGTACCAGGGTACGAAAACTGAGACATATTTGAACACGTCTCCCGATCACATGTTTGATCATACTCTAGGTTCCACATGCATGTTTTAGCTGAAGGAAGAATACCTTAAAACTGGGTAGTTGAAACCCGTGGAATGGGTACCATGCAATATGACTTCAAAGGGTCTTCATTTGCTCACCGAACCTCTCCAATCCTATCACTGCTGCGTTTATGCCCCTGTACACACGCTTGATTCTCTTGTGGAGACATAGCAATCCATAGGTTTTAAGATACTTACTAGTCAGGTACATTCTTAGGCGTTTAATATGGGGTGTTGAGTCCATTTCGTTGAGCAAGGAGTAGCTCTTGTCTATTCCATATTTGGCTTAAGGAACTTTATCTGTGCTCATTTCAATCTCTGGTTTTATGCAGCACCCCAACTCACCTTTCCCCTTAAGCAAGCATAAGTTGGTTTTCTAAATTTGAGACCCTGTTCTGTTGTGTAATTCTGTTCCTGTGTAGCCAAGTTTACATTCCGTGTATTACTGATATCTTATGATGTTTGTTTTTCTGTGTGACTTATTTCAGTTAGAATCATCGTACCTGAATCCACTCATTATGCTGCTACAGGCCTGATGACATAGATTTCATTGCTGAGTGATATTGCTTTGTAAGTAAATACCACAACTGCTTTATCCATTTTTCACTTTCTGCGATGTTGAACTTGTACTGTAAACGACGTTCTTGTAAACAGAGGCGTCCCAAACTTTGGGGTGGCTGTGTCTTTTTGATTTTAATTTCCCTAAGCTATAGGACCATAAGTGGAAGTGCCCTAGGCTCTGTTGCTTTGTTTTTTAGATGTTTCAGGAAACACCATACACTTCTCCCGAGTGTCTGTTGGCAATTTACATCCCGCCCATCAGCATAACAAGGCTCCCAGTTCTCCATCGCCTGTCCTGCCTTTCTGGATTTTACACTTTTTTCAGATGGCCCTTTAGACCGGGGGGAAGTGAGACTTCATTGTAGTGCAGATTTCCTTTGCAAGCTTGCTTGGTTGGCCAAAAAGGGCGTATGCGTTTTTTCCTGAATATATTCAGGAAAAAACGCATACGCCCTTTTTGGCCAAGTGCATCATTGTGGACGTTCTGCCTCTTTTCCTATGCTTTCAATGCAATTCCAGTCTACCTCCTGAAATCGGTTTCCTGCAATTCTGCCCCACTTTCAAGTCCTCTTGGCAGCCTTAATTCCGTATATTTTTGGACGATAGCTGTCATTTATAACTCTGCAGGTTTGTGAATTACAGTGCCCCTGAGCTCCTTTCTTCAACTCGCTTTCATGTGACCTGGCCGCAACACCGCAGGATGGCTTCAGGCCCTAATCTGGTTTCGGCACGGCACGCTGAGCCTTTGGTTATTTCCTCTTCCTGGTGGGAAATGAGAGTTAAATTTGCCCATCCAGACACCTCCAGCTAGTCTCTCATTGGTTCTCCCTATTCCTGTTCATCTTCCGCAGAAATTGCAAACTGGGCCAAACAGGAGGTTAAAGGCGCTGACTCTCCAAGTGGGGAGAGTGTTAGTAAAGCGTCTGGAATGTTGCACCCGAGTACCAGGGGAGGAAAACTGAGACATATTTGAACACGTCTCCCGTTCACATGGTTGATCATACTCTGGGTTCCACATGCATGTTTTAGCTGAAGGAAGAATACCTTAAACCTGGGTAGTTGAAACCCGTGGAATGGGTACCATGCAATATGACTTCAAAGGGTCTTCATTTGCTCACCGAACCTCTCCAATCCTATCACTGCTGCGTTTATTCTCCTGTACACATGCTTGATTCTCTTTTGGAGACATAGCAATCCATAGGTTTTAAGATACTTACTAGTCAGGTACATTCTTAGGCGTTTAATATGCGGTGTTGAGTCCATTTCGTTGAGCAAGGAGTAGCTCTTGTCTATTCCATATTTGGCTTAAGGAACTTTATCTGTGCTCATTTCAATCTCTGGTTTTATGCAGCACCCCAACTCACCTTTCCCCTTAAGCAAGCATAAGTTGGTTTTCTAAATTTGAGACCCTGTTCTGTTCTGTAATTCAGTTCCTGTGTAGCCAAGTTTACATTCCGTGTATTACTGATATCTTATGATGTTTCTTTTTCTGTGTGACTTATTTCAGTTAGAATCATCGTACCTGAATCCACTCATTGTGCTGCTAAGGGCCTGATGACATAGATTTCATTGCTGAGTGATACTGCATTGTACGTAAGTACCACAAGTTCTTTATCCATTTTTCACTTTCTGTGATATTGAACTTGTACGGTAAACGAGGTTCTTGTAAACAGAGGCGTCCCAAACTTTGGGGTGGCTGTGTCTTTTTGATTTTAATTTCCCTAAGCTATAGGACCATAAGTGGAAGTGCCCTAGGCTCTGTTGCTTTGTTTTTTAGATGTTTCAGGAAACACCATACACCTCTCCCGAGTGTCTGTAGGCAATTTACATCCCGCCCATCAGCATAACAAGGCTCCCAGTTCTCCATGGCCTGTCCTGCCTTTCTGGATTTTACACTTTATTCAGATGGCCCTTTTGACCGGGGGAAGTGAGACTTCATTGTAGTGCAGATTTCCTTTGCAAGCTTGCTTGGTTGGCCAAAAAGGGCGTATGCGTTTTTTCCTGAATATATTCAGGAAAAAACGCATACGCCCTTTTTGGCCAAGTGCATCATTGTGGACGTTCTGCCTCTTTTCCTATGCTTTCAATGCAATTCCAGTCTACCTCCTGAAATCGGTTTCCTGCAATTCTGCCCCGCTTTCAAGTCCTCTTGGCAGCCTTACTTCAGTATATTTTTGGACGATAGCTGTCATTTATAACTCTGCAGGTTTGTGAATTACAGTGCCCCTGAGCTCCTTTCTTCAACTCGCTTTCTTGTGAGCTGGCCGCAACACCGCAGGATGGCTTCAGGCCCTAATCTGGTTCCGGCACGGCATGCTGAGCCTTTGGTTATTTCTTCTTCCTGGTGGGAAATGAGAGTTAAATTTGCCCGTCCAGACACCTGCAGCTAGTCTCTCATTGGTTCTCCCTATTCCTGTTCATCTTCCGCAGAAATTGCAAACTGGGCCAAACAGGAGGTTAAAGGGACTGACTCTCCAAGTCGGGAGAGTGTTAGTAAAGCATCTGGAATATTGCACACGAGTACCAGGGTACGAAAACTGAGACATATTTGAACACGTCTCCCGATCACATGTTTGATCATACTCTAGGTTCCACATGCATGTTTTAGCTGAAGGAAGAATACCTTAAAACTGGGTAGTTGAAACCCGTGGAATGGGTACCATGCAATATGACTTCAAAGGGTCTTCATTTGCTCACCGAACCTCTCCAATCCTATCACTGCTGCGTTTATGCCCCTGTACACACGCTTGATTCTCTTGTGGAGACATAGCAATCCATAGGTTTTAAGATACTTACTAGTCAGGTACATTCTTAGGCGTTTAATATGGGGTGTTGAGTCCATTTCGTTGAGCAAGGAGTAGCTCTTGTCTATTCCATATTTGGCTTAAGGAACTTTATCTGTGCTCATTTCAATCTCTGGTTTTATGCAGCACCCCAACTCACCTTTCCCCTTAAGCAAGCATAAGTTGGTTTTCTAAATTTGAGACCCTGTTCTGTTGTGTAATTCTGTTCCTGTGTAGCCAAGTTTACATTCCGTGTATTACTGATATCTTATGATGTTTCTTTTTCAGTGTGACTTATTTTAGTTAGAATCATCATACCTGAATCCACTCATTGTGCTGCTAAGGGCCTGATGACATAGATTTCATTGCTGAGTGATATTGCTTTGTAAGTAAATACCACAACTTCTTTATCCATTTTTCACTTTCTGCGATGTTGAACTTGTACTGTAAACGAGGTTCTTGTAAACAGAGGCGTCCCAAACTTTGGGGTGGCTGTGTCTTTTTGATTTTAATTTCCCTAAGCTATAGGACCATAAGTGGAAGTGCCCTAGCCTCTGTTGCTTTGTTTTTTAGATGTTTCTGGAAACACCATACACTTCTCCCGAGTGTCTGTTGGCAATTTACATCCCGCCCATCAGCATAACAAGGCTCCCAGTTCTCCATGGCCTGTCCTGCCTTTCTGGATTGTACACTTTTTTCAGATGGCCCTTTTGACCGGGGGGAAGTGAGACTTCATTGCAGTGCAGATTTCCTTTGCAAACTTGCTTGGTTGGCCAAAAAGGGCGTATGCGTTTTTTCCTGAATATATTCAGGAAAAAATGCATACGCCCTTTTTGGCCAAGTGCATCATTGTGGACGTTCTGCCTCTTTTCCTATGCTTTCAATGCAATTCCAGTCTACCTGTGAAATCGGTTTCCTGCAATTCTGCCCCGCTTTCAAGTCCCCTTGGCAGCCTTACTTCAGTATATTTTTGGACGATAGCTGCGATTTATAACTCTGCAGGTTTGTGAATTACAGTGCCCCTGAGCTCCTTTCTTCAACTCGCTTTCTTGTGACCTGGCCACAACACCGCAGGATGGCTTCAGGCCCTAATCTGGTTCCGGCACGGCACGCTGAGCCTTTGTTAATTCCTCTTCCTGGTGGGAAATGAGAGTTAAATTTGCCCGTCCAGACACCTCCAGCTAGTCTCTCATTGGTTCTCCCTATTCCTGTTCATCTTCCGCAGAAATTGCAAACTGGGCCAAACAGGAGGTTAAAGGCGCTGACTCTCCAAGTGGGGAGAGTGTTAGTAAAGCGTCTGGAATGTTGCACCCGAGTACCAGGGGAGGAAAACTGAGACATATTTGAACATGTCTCCCGTTCACACGGTTGATCATACTCTGGGTTCCACATGCATGTTTTAGCTGAAGGAAGAATAACTTAAACCTGGGTAGTTGAAACCCGTGGAATGGGTACCATGCAATATGACTTCAAAGGGTCTTCATTTGCTCACCGAACCTCTCCAATCCTATCACTGCTGCGTTTATGCCCCTGTACACATGCTTGATTCTCTTTCGGAGACATAGCAATCCATAGGTTTTAAGATACTTACTAGTCAGGTACATTCTTAGGCGTTTAGTATGCGGTGTTGAGTCCATTTTGTTGAGCAAGGAGTAGTTCTTGTCTATTCCATATTTGGCTTAAGGAACTTTATCTGTGCTCATTTCAATCTCTGGTTTTATGCAGCACCCCAACTCACCTTTCCCCTTAAGCAAGCATAAGTTGGTTTTCTAAATTTGAGACCCTGTTCTGTTTTGGAATTCATATCCTGTGTAGCCAAGTTTACATTCCGTGTATTACTGATATCTTATGATGTTTCTTTTTCTGTGTGACTTATTTCAGTTGGAATCATCATACCTCAATCCACTCATTATGCTGCTACGGGCCTGATGACATAGATTTCATTGCTGAGTGATATTGCTTTGTAAGTAAATACCACAACTGCTTTATCCATTTTTCACTTTCTGCGATGTTGAACTTGTACTGTAAACGACGTTCTTGTAAACAGAGGCGTCCCAAACTTTGGGGTGGCTGTGTCTTTTTGATTTTAATTTCCCTAAGCTATAGGACCATAAGTGGAAGTGCCCTAGGCTCTGTTGCTTTGTTTTTTAGATGTTTCAGGAAACACCATACACTTCTCCCGAGTGTCTTTAGGCAATTTACATCCCGCCCATCAGCATAACAAGGCTCCCAGTTCTCCATGGCCTGTCCTGAATTTCTGGATTGTACACATTTTGCAGATGGCCCTTTTGACCGGGGGGAAGTGAGACTTCATTGTAGTGCAGATTTCCTTTGCAAGTTTGCTTGGTTGGCCAAAAAGGGCGTATGCGTTCTTTCCTGAATATATTCAGGAAAGAACGCATACGCTCTTTTTGGCCAAGTGCATCATTGTGGACGTTCTGCCTCTTTTCCTATGCTTTCAATGCAATTCCAGTCTACCTCCTGAAATCGGTTTCCTGCAATTCTGGCCCGCTTTCAAGTCCTCTTGGCAGCCTTACTTCAGTATATTTTTGGACGATAGCTGTGATTTATAACTCTGCAGGTTTGTGAATTACAGTGCCCCTGAGCTCCTTTCTTCAACTCGCTTTCATGTGACCTGGCCGCAACACCGCAAGATGGCTTCAGGCCCTAATCTGGTTTCGGCACGGCACGCTGAGCCTTTGGTTATTTCCTCTTCCTGGTGGGAAATGAGAGTTAAATTTGCCCATCCAAACACCTCCAGCTAGTCTCTCATTGGTTCTCCCTATTCCTGTTCATCTTCCGCAGAAATTGCAAACTGGGCCAAACAGGAGGTTAAAGGCGCTGACTCTGCAAGTGGGGAGAGTGTTAGTAAAGCGTCTGGAATGTTGCACCCGAGTACCAGGGGAGGAAAACTGAGACATATTTGAACACGTCTCCCGTTCACACGGTTGATCATACTCTGGGTTCCACATGCATGTTTTAGCTGAAGGAAGAATACCTTAAACCTGGGTAGTTGAAACCCGTGGAATGGGTACCATGCAATATGACTTCAAAGGGTCTTCATTTGCTCACCGAACCTCTCCAATCCTATCACTGCTGCGTTTATTCTCCTGTACACATGCTTGATTCTCTTTTGGAGACATAGCAATCCATAGGTTTTAAGATACTTACTAGTCAGGTACATTCTTAGGCGTTTAATATGCGGTGTTGAGTCCATTTCGTTGAGCAAGGAGTAGCTCTTGTCTATTCCATATTTGGCTTAAGGAACTTTATCTGTGCTCATTTCAATCTCTGGTTTTATGCAGCACCCCAACTCACCTTTCCCCTTAAGCAAGCATAAGTTGGTTTTCTAAATTTGAGACCCTGTTCTGTTCTGTAATTCAGTTCCTGTGTAGCCAAGTTTACATTCCGTGTATTACTGATATCTTATGATGTTTCTTTTTCTGTGTGACTTATTTCAGTTAGAATCATCGTACCTGAATCCACTCATTGTGCTGCTAAGGGCCTGATGACATAGATTTCATTGCTGAGTGATACTGCATTGTACGTAAGTACCACAAGTTCTTTATCCATTTTTCACTTTCTGTGATATTGAACTTGTACGGTAAACGAGGTTCTTGTAAACAGAGGCGTCCCAAACTTTGGGGTGGCTGTGTCTTTTTGATTTTAATTTCCCTAAGCTATAGGACCATAAGTGGAAGTGCCCTAGGCTCTGTTGCTTTGTTTTTTAGATGTTTCAGGAAACACCATACACTTCTCCCGAGTGTCTGTTGGCAGTTTCCATCCCGCCCATCAGCATAACAAGGCTCCCAGTTCTCCATGGCCTGTCCTGCCTTTCTGGATTTTACACTTTATTCAGATGGCCCTTTTGACCGGGGGGAAGTGACACTTCATTGCAGTGCAGATTTCCTTTGCAAGCTTGCTTGGTTGGCCAAAAAGGGCGTATGCGTTTTTTCCTGAATATATTCAGGAAAAAACGCATACGCCCTTTTTGGCCAAGTGCATCATTGTGGACGTTCTGCCTCTTTTCCTATGCTTTCAATGCAATTCCAGTCTACCTCCTGAAATCGGTTTCCTGCAATTCTGCCCCGCTTTCAAGTCCTCTTGGCAGCCTTACTTCAGTATATTTTTGGACGATAGCTGTCATTTATAACTCTGCAGGTTTGTGAATTACAGTGCCCCTGAGCTCCTTTCTTCAACTCGCTTTCTTGTGACCTGGCCGCAACACCGCAGGATGGCTTCAGGCCCTAATCTGGTTCCGGCACGGCACGCTGAGCCTTTGTTTATTCCTCTTGCTGGTGGGAAATGAGAGTTAAATTTGCCCGTCCAGACACCTCCAGCTAGTCTCTCATTGGTTCTCGTTATTCCTGTTCATCTTCCGCAGAAATTGCCAACTGTGCCAAACAGATGGTTAAAGGCGCTGACTCTCCAAGTGGGGAGAGTGTTAGTAAAGCGTCTGGAATGTTGCACCCGAGTACCAGGGGAGGAAAACTGAGACATATTTGAACACGTCTCCCGTTCACACGGTTGATCATACTCTGGGTTCCACATGCATGTTTTAGCTGAAGGAAGAATACCTTAAACCTGGGTAGTTGAAACCCGTGGAATGGGTACCATGCAATATGACTTCAAAGGGTCTTCATTTGCTCACCGTACCTCTCCAATCCTATCACTGCTGCGTTTATGCCCCTGTACACATGCTTGATTCTCTTTCGGAGACATAGCAATCCATAGGTTTTAAGATGCTTACTAGTCAGGTACATTCTTAGGCGTTTAATATGCGGTGTTGAGTCCATTTCGTTGAGCAAGGAGTAACTCTTGTCTATTCCATATTTGGCTTAAGGAACTTTACCTGTGCTCATTTCAATCTCTGGTTTTATGCAGCACCCCAACTCACCTTTCCCCTTAAGCAAGCATAAGTTGGTTTTCTAAATTTGAGACCCTGTTCTGTTTTAGAATTCAGTTCCTGTGTAGCCACGTTTACATTCCGTGTATTACTGATACCTTATGATGTTTCTTTTTCTGTGTGACTTATTTCAGTTAGAATCATCGTACCTGAATCCACTCATTGTGCTGTTAAGGGCCTGATGACATAGATTTCATTGCTGAATGATATTGCTTTGTAAGTAAATACCACAAATTCTTTATCCATTTTTCACTTTCTGCGATGTTGAACTTGTACTGTAAACGAGGTTCTTGTAAACAGAGCCGTTCCAAACTTCGGGGTGGCTGTGTCTTTTTGATTTTAATTTCCCTAAGCTATAGGACCATAAGTGGAAGTGCCCTAGGCTCTGTTGCTTTGTTTTTTAGATGTTTCAGGAAACACCATACACTTCTCCCGAGTGTCTGTTGGCAATTTCCATCCCGCCCATCAGCATAACAAGGCTCCCAGTTCTCCATGACCTGTCCTGCCTTTCTGGATTGTACACTTTTTTCAGATGGCCCTTTTGACCGGGGGGAAGTGAGACTTCATTGTAGTGCAGATTTCCTTTGCAAGCTTGCTTGGTTGGCCAAAAAGGGCGTATGCGTTTTTTCCTGAATATATTCAGGAAAAAACGCATACGCCCTTTTTGGCCAAGTGCATCATTGTGGACGTTCTGCCTCTTTTCCTATGCTTTCAATGCAATTCCAGTCTACCTCCTGAAATCGGTTTCCTGCAATTCTGCCCCGCTTTCAAGTCCTCTTGGCAGCCTTACTTCAGTATATTTTTGGACGATAGCTGTCATTTATAACTCTGCAGGTTTGTGAATTACAGTGCCCCTGAGATCCTTTCTTCAACTCGCTTTCTTGTGAGCTGGCCCCAACACCGCAGGATGGCTTCAGGCGCTAATCTGGTTCCGGCACCGCATGCTGAGCCTTTGGTTATTTCCTCTTCCTGGTGGGAAATGAGAGTTAAATTTGCCCGTCCAGACACCTCCAGCTAGTCTCTCATTGGTTCTCCCTATTCCTGTTCATCTTCCGCAGAAATTGCAAACTGGGCCAAACAGGAGGTTAAAGGCGCTGACTCTCCAAGTGGGGAGAGTGTTAGTAAAGCATCTGGAATGTTGCACCCGAGTACCAGGGGAGGAAAACTGAGACATATTTGAACACGTCTCCCGTTCACACGGTTGATCATACTCTGGGTTCCACATGCATGTTTTAGCTGAAGGAAGAATACCTTAAACCTGGGTAGTTGAAACCCGTGGAATGGGTACCATGCAATATGACTTCAAAGGGTCTTCATTTGCTCACCGAACCTCTCCAATCCTATCACTGCTGCATTTATGCCCCTGTACACACGCTTGATTCTCTTTTGGAGACATAGCAATCCATAGGTTTTAAGATACTTACTAGTCAGGTACATTCTTAGGCGTTTAATATGCGGTTTTGAGTCCATTTCGTTGAGCAAGGAGTAGCTCTTGTCTATTCCATATTTGGCTTAAGGAACTTTATCTGTGCTCATTTCAATCTCTGGTTTTATGCAGCACCCCAACTCACCTTTCCCCTTAAGCAAGCATAAGTTGGTTTTCTAAATTTGAGACCCTGTTCTGTTCCGTAATTCAGTTCCTGTGTAGCCAAGTTTACATTCCATGTATTACTGATATCTTATGATGTTTCTTTTTCTGTGTGACTTATTTCAGTTAGAATCATCGTACCTGAATCCACTCATTGTGCTGCTAAGGGCCTGATGACATAGATTTCATTGCTGAGTGATACTGCATTGTACGTAAGTACCACAAGTTCTTTATCCATTTTTCACTTTCTGTGATATTGAACTTGTACGGTAAACTAGGTTCTTGTAAACAGAGGCGTCCCAAATTTTGGGGTGGCTGTGTCTTTTTGATTTTAATTTCCCTAAGCTATAGGACCATAAGTGGAAGTGCCCTAGGCTCTGTTGCTTTGTTTTTTAGATGTTTCAGGAAACACCATACACTTCTCCCGAGTGTCTGTAGGCAATTTACATCCCGCCCATCAGCATAACAAGGCTCCCAGTTCTCCATGGCCTGTCCTGCCTTTCTGGATTGTACACTTTTTGCAGATGGCCCTTTTGACCGGGGGGAAGTGAGTCTTCATTGTAGTGCAGATTTCCTTTGCAAGTTTGCTTGGTTGGCCAAAAAGGGCGTATGCGTTTTTTCCTGAATATATTCAGGAAAAAACGCATACGCCCTTTTTGGCCAAGTGCATCATTGTGGACGTTCTGCCTCTTTTCCTATGCTTTCAATGCAATTCCAGTCTACCTCCTGAAATCGGTTTCCTGCAATTCTGCCCCGCTTTCAAGTCCTCTTGGCAGCCTTACTTCAGTATATTTTTGGACGATAGCTGTCATTTATAACTCTGCAGGTTTGTGAATTACAGTGCCCCTGAGCTCCTTTCTTCAACTCGCTTTCTTGTGAGCTGGCCGCAACACCGCAGGATGGCTTCAGGCCCTAATCTGGTTCCGGCACGGAACACTGAGCCTTTGGTTAATTCCTCTTCCTGGTGGGAAATGAGAGTTAAATTTGCCCGTCCAGACACCTCCAGCTAGTCTCTCATTGGTTCTCGCTATTCCTCTTCATCTTCCGCAGAAATTGCAAACTGGGCCAAACAGGAGGTTAAAGGCGCTGACTCTCCAAGTGGGGAGAGTGTTAGTAAAGCGTCTGGAATGTTGCACCCGAGTACCAGGGTACGAAAACTGAATCATATTTGAACACGTCAACCGATCACATGGTTGATCATACTCTGGGTTCCACATGCATGTTTTAGCTGAAGGAAGAATACCTTAAACCTGGGTAGTTGAAACCCGTAGAATGGGTACCATGCAATATGACTTCAAAGTGTCTTCATTTGCTCACCGAACCTCTCCAATCCTATCACTGCTGCGTTTATGCCCCTATACACATGCTTGATTCTCTTTTGGAGACATAGCAATCCATAGGTTTTAAGATACTTACTAGTCAGGTACATTCTTAGGCGTTTAATATGGGGTGTTGAGTCCATTTCGTTGAGCAAGGAGTAGCTCTTGTCTATTCCATATTTGGCTTAAGGAACTTTATCTGTGCTCATTTCAATCTCTGGTTTTATGCAGCACCCCAACTCACCTTTCCCCTTAAGCAAGCATAAGTTGGTTTTCTAAATTTGAGACCCTGTTCTGTTCTGTAATTCAGTTCCTGTGTAGCCAAGTTTACATTCCGTGTATTAGTGATATCTTATGATGTTTCTTTTTCTGTGTGACTTATTTCAGTTAGAATCATCGTACCTGAATCCACTCATTGTGCTGTTAAGGGCCTGATGACATAGATTTCATTGCTGAATGATATTGCTTTGTAAGTAAATACCACAAATTCTTTATCCATTTTTCACTTTCTGCGATGTTGAACTTGTACTGTAAACGAGGTTCTTGTAAACAGAGCCGTTCCAAACTTCGGGGTGGCTGTGTCTTTTTGATTTTAATTTCCCTAAGCTATAGGACCATAAGTGGAAGTGCCCTAGGCTCTGTTGCTTTGTTTTTTAGATGTTTCAGGAAACACCATACACTTCTCCCGAGTGTCTGTTGGCAATTTCCATCCCGCCCATCAGCATAACAAGGCTCCCAGTTCTCCATGGCCTGTCCTGACTTTCTGGATTGTACACTTTTTTCAGATGGCCCTTTTGACCGGGGGGAAGTGAGACTTCATTGTAGTGCAGATTTCCTTTGCAAGCTTGCTTGGTTGGCCAAAAAGGGCGTATGCGTTTTTTCCTGAATATATTCAGGAAAAAACGCATACGCCCTTTTTGGCCAAGTGCATCATTGTGGACGTTCTGCCTCTTTTCCTATGCTTTCAATGCAATTCCAGTCTACCTCCTGAAATCGGTTTCCTGCAATTCTGCCCCACTTTCAAGTCCTCTTGGCAGCCTTACTTCAGTATATTTTTGGACGATAGCTGTCATTTATAACTCTGCAGGTTTGTGAATTACAGTGCCCCTGAGATCCTTTCTTCAACTCGCTTTCTTGTGAGCTGGCCGCAACACCGCAGGATGGCTTCAGGCGCTAATCTGGTTCCGGCACCGCATGCTGAGCCTTTGGTTATTTCCTCTTCCTGGTGGGAAATGAGAGTTAAATTTGCCCGTCCAGACACCTCCAGCTAATCTCTCATTGGTTCTCCCTATTCCTGTTCATCTTCCGCAGAAATTGCAAACTGGGCCAAACAGGAGGTTAAAGGCGCTGACTCTCCAAGTGGGGAGAGTGTTAGTAAAGCGTCTGGAATGTTGCACCCGAGTACCAGGGGAGGAAAACTGAGACATATTTGAACACGTCTCCCGTTCACACGGTTGATCATACTCTGGGTTCCACATGCATGTTTTAGCTGAAGGAAGAATACCTTAAACCTGGGTAGTTGAAACCCGTGGAATGGGTACCATGCAATATGACTTCAAAGGGTCTTCATTTGCTCACCGAACCTCTCCAATCCTATCACTGCTGCGTTTATGCCCCTGTACACACGCTTGATTCTCTTTTGGAGACATAGCAATCCATAGGTTTTAAGATACTTACTAGTCAGGTACATTCTTAGGCGTTTAATATGCGGTGTTGAGTCCATTTCGTTGAGCAAGGAGTAGCTCTTGTCTATTCCATATTTGGCTTAAGGAACTTTATCTGTGCTCATTTCAATCTCTGGTTTTATGCAGCACCCCAACTCACCTTTCCCCTTAAGCAAGCATAAGTTGGTTTTCTAAATTTGAGACCCTGTTCTGTTCTGTAATTCAGTTCCTGTGTAGCCAAGTTTACATTCCGTGTATTACTGATATCTTATGATGTTTCTTTTTCTGTGTGACTTATTTCAGTTAGAATCATCGTACCTGAATCCACTCATTGTGCTGCTAAGGGCCTGATGACATAGATTTCATTGCTGAGTGATACTGCATTGTACGTAAGTACCACAAGTTCTTTATCCATTTTTCACTTTCTGTGATATTGAACTTGTACGGTAAACTAGGTTCTTGTAAACAGAGGCGTCCCAAATTTCGGGGTGGCTGTGTCTTTTTGATTTTAATTTCCCTAAGCTATAGGACCATAAGTGGAAGTGCCCTAGGCTCTGTTGCTTTGTTTTTTAGATGTTTCAGGAAACACCATACACTTCTCCCGAGTGTCTGTAGGCAATTTACATCCCGCCCATCAGCATAACAAGGCTCCCAGTTCTCCATGGCCTGTCCTGCCTTTCTGGATTGTACACTTTTTGCAGATGGCCCTTTTGACCGGGGGGAAGTGAGACTTCATTGTAGTGCAGATTTCCTTTGCAAGTTTGCTTGGTTGGCCAAAAAGGGCGTATGCGTTTTTTCCTGAATATATTCAGGAAAAAACGCATACGCCCTTTTTGGCCAAGTGCATCATTGTGGACGTTCTGCCTCTTTTCCTATGCTTTCAATGCAATTCCAGTCTACCTCCTGAAATCGGTTTCCTGCAATTCTGCCCCGCTTTCAAGTCCTCTTGGCAGCCTTACTTCAGTATATTTTTGGATGATAGCTGTCATTTATAACTCTGCAGGTTTGTGAATTACAGTGCCCCTGAGCTCCTTTCTTCAACTCGCTTTCTTGTGAGCTGGCCGCAACACCGCAGGATGGCTTCAGGCCCTAATCTGGTTCCGGCACGGCACACTGAGCCTTTGGTTAATTCCTCTTCCTGGTGGGAAATGAGAGTTAAATTTGCCCGTCCAGACACCTCCAGCTAGTCTCTCATTGGTTCTCGCTATTCCTCTTCATCTTCCGCAGAAATTGCAAACTGGGCCAAACAGGAGGTTAAAGGCGCTGACTCTCCAAGTGGGGAGAGTGTTAGTAAAGCGTCTGGAATGTTGCACCCGAGTACCAGGGTACGAAAACTGAATCATATTTGAACACGTCTCCCGATCACATGGTTGATCATACTCTGGGGTCCACATGCATGTTTTAGCTGAAGGAAGAATACCTTAAACCTGGGTAGTTGAAACCCGTGGAATGGGTACCATGCAATATGACTTCAAAGGGTCTTCATTTGCTCACCGAACCTCTCCAATCCTATCACTGCTGCGTTTATGCCCCTGTACACATGCTAGATTCTCTTGTGGAGACATAGCAATCCATAGGTTTTAAGATACTTACTAGTCAGGTACATTCTTAGGCGTTTAATATGGGGTGTTGAGTCCATTTCGTTGAGCAAGGAGTAGCTCTTGTCTATTCCATATTTGGCTTAAGGAAATTTATCTGTGCTCATTTCAATCTCTGGTTTTATGCAGCACCCCAACTCACCTTTCTCCTTAAGCAAGCATAAGTTGATTTTCTAAATTTGAGACCCTGTTCTGTTCTGTAATTCAGTTCCTGTGTAGCCAAGTTTACATTCCGTGTATTACTGATATCTTATGATGTTTCTTTTTCTGTGTGACTTATTTCAGTTAGAATCATCATACCTGAATCCACTCATTGTGCTGCTAAGGGCCTGATGACATAGATTTCATTGCTGAGTGATATTGCTTTGTAAGTAAATACCACAACTGCTTTATCCATTTTTCACTTTCTGCGATGTTGAACTTGTACGGTAAACGAGGTTCTTGTAAACAGAGGCGTCCCAAACTTTGGGGTGGCTGTGTCTTTTTGATTTTAATTTCCCTAAGCTATAGGACCATAAGTGGAAGTGCCCTAGGCTCTGTTGCTTTGTTTTTTAGATGTTTCAGGAAACACCATACACTTCTCCCGAGTGTCTGTTGGCAATTTACATCCCGCCCATCAGCATAACTAGGCTCCCAGTTCTCCATGGCTGTCCTGCCTTTCTGGATTGTACACTTTTTGCAGATGGCCCTTTTGACCGGGGGGAAGTGAGACTTCATTGTAGTGCAGATTTCCTTTGCAAGTTTGCTTGGTTGGCCAAAAAGGGCGTATGCGTTTTTTCCTGAATATATTCAGGAAAAAATGCATACGCCCTTTTTGGCCAAGTGCATCATTGTGGACGTTCTGCCTCTTTTCCTATGCTTTTAATGCAATTCCAGTCTACCTCCTGAAATCGGTTTCCTGCAATTCTGCCCCGCTTTCAAGTCCTCTTGGCAGCCTTACTTCAGTATATTTTTGGACGATAGCTGTCATTTATAACTCTGCAGGTTTGTGAATTACAGTGCCCCTGAGCTCCTTTCTTCAACTCGCTTTCTTGTGACCTGGCCGCAACACCGCAGGATGGCTTCAGGCCCTAATCTGGTTCCGGCACGGCACGCTGAGCCTTTGTTTATTCCTCTTCCTGGTGGGAAATGAGAGTTAAATTTGCCCGTCCAGACACCTCCAGCTAGTCTCTCATTGGTTCTCGTTATTCCTGTTCATCTTCCGCAGAAATTGCAAACTGTGCCAAACAGATGGTTAAAGGCGCTGACTCTCCAAGTGGGGAGAGTGTTAGTAAAACGTCTGGAATGTTGCACCCGAGTACCAGGGGAGGAAAACTGAGACATATTTGAACACGTCTCCCGTTCACACAGTTGATCATACTCTGGGTTCCACATGCATGTTTTAGCTGAAGGAAGAATACCTTAAGCCTGGGTAGTTGAAACCCGTGGAATGGGTACCATGCAATATGACTTCAAAGGGTCTTCATTTGCTCACCAAACCGCTCCAATCCTATCACTGCTGCGTTTATGCCCCTGTACACATGCTTGATTCTCTTTCGGAGACATAGCAATCCATAGGTTTTAAGATACTTACTAGTCAGGTACATTCTTAGGCGTTTAATATGCGGTGTTGAGTCCATTTCGTTGAGCAAGGAGTAGCTCTTGTCTATTCCATATTTGGCTTAAGGAACTTTATCTGTGCTCATTTCAATCTCTGGTTTTATGCAGCACCCCAACTCACCTTTCCCCTTAAGCAAGCATTAGTTGGTTTTCTAAATTTGAGACCCTGTTCTGTTTTGGAATTCAGTTCCTGTGTAGCCAAGTTTACATTCCGTGTATTACTGATATCTTATGATGTTTCTTTTTCTGTGTGACTTATTTCAGTTAGAATCATCGTACCTGAATCCACTCATTATGCTGCTACGGGCCTGATGACATAGATTTCATTGCTGAGTGATCCTGCATTGTACATAATTGCCACAAGTTCTTTATCCATTTTTCACTTTCTGTGATATTGAACTTGTACGGTAAACGAGGTTCTTGTAAACAGAGGCGTCCCAAACTTTGGGGTGGCTGTGGCTTTTTGATTTTAATTTCCCTAAGCTATAGGACCATAAGTGGAAGTGCCCTAGGCTCTGTTGCTTTGTTTTTTAGATGTTTCAGGAAACACCATACACTTCTCCCGAGTGTCTGTTGGCAATGTACATCCCGCCCATCAGCATAACAAGGCTCCCAGTTCTCCATGGCCTGTCCTGCCTTTCTGGATTTTACACTTTTTTCAGATGGCCCTTTTGACCAGGGGGAAGTGAGACTTCATTGTAGTGCAGATTTCCTTTGCAACCTTGCTTGGTTGGCCAAAAAGGGCGTATGCGTTTTTTCCTGAATATATTCAGGAAAAAACGCATACGCCCTTTTTGGCCAAGTGCATCATTGTGGACGTTCTGCCTCTTTTCCTATGCTTTCAATGCAATTCCAGTCTACCTCCTGAAATCGGTTTCCTGCAATTCTGCCCCGCTTTCAAGTCCTCTTGGCAGCCTTACTTCAGTATATTTTTGGACGATAGCTGTCATTTATAACTCTGCAGGTTTGTGAATTACAGTGCCCCTGAGCTCCTTTCTTCAACTCGCTTTCTTGTGAGCTGGCCGCAACACCGCAGGATGGCTTCAGGCCCTAATATGGTTCCGGCACGGCACGCTGAGCCTTTGCTTAATTCCTCTTCCTGGTGGGAAATGAGAGTTAAATTTGCCCGTCCAGACACCTCCAGCTAGTCTCTCATTGGTTCTCGCTATTCCTGTTCATCTTCCGCAGAAATTGCAAACTGGGCCAAACAGGAGGTTAAAGGGACTGACTCTCCAAGTCGGGAGAGTGTTAGTAAAGCGTCTGGAATGTTGCACCCGAGTACCAGGGTACGAAAACTGAGACATATTTGAACACGTCTCCCGATCACATGGTTGATCATACTCTAGGTTCCACATGCATGTTTTAGCTGAAGGAAGAATACCTTAAAACTGGGTAGTTGAAACCCGTAGAATGGGTACCATGCAATATGAATTCAAAGGGTCTTCATTTGCTCACCGAACCTCTCCAATCCTATCACTGCTGCGTTTATGCCCCTGTACACACGCTTGATTCTCTTTTGGAGACATAGCAATCCATAGGTTTTAAGATACTTACCAGTCAGCTACATTCTTAGGCGTTTAATATGGGGTGTTGAGTCCATTTCGTTGAGCAAGGAGTAGCTCTTGTATATTCCATATTTGGCTTAAGGAACTTTATCTGTGCTCATTTCAATCTCTGGTTTTATGCAGCACCCCAACTCACCTTTCCCCTTAAGCAAGCATAAGTTGGTTTTCTAAATTTGAGACCCTGTTCTGTTCTGTAATTCAGTTCCTGTGTATCCAAGTTTACATTCTGTGTATTACTGATATCTTATGATGTTCCTTTTTCTGTGTGAATTATTTCAGTTAGAATCATCATACCTGAATCCACTCATTGTGCTGCTAAGGGCCTGATGACATAGATTTCATTGCTGAGTGATATTGCTTTGTAAGTAAATACCACAAATTCTTTATCCATTTTTCACATTCTGCAATGTTGAACTTGTACTGTAAACGAGGTTCTTGTAAACAGAGCCGTTGCAAACTTAGAGGTGGCTGTGTCTTTTTGATTTTAATTTCCCTAAGCTATAGGACCATAAGTGGAAGTGCCCTAGGCTCTGTTGCTTTGTTTTTTAGATGTTTCAGGAAACACCATACACTTCTCCGGAGTGTCTGTTGGCAATTTACATCCCACCCATCAGCAAAACAAGGCTCCCAGTTCTCCATGGCCTGTCCTGCCTTTCTGGATTTTACACTTTTTTCAGATGGCCCTTTTGACCGGGGGGAAGTGAAACTTCATTGTAGTGCAGATTTCCTTTGCAAGCTTGCTTGGTTGGCCAAAAAGTGCGTATGCGTTTTTTCCTGAATATATTCAGCAAAAAACGCATACGCCCTTTTTGGCCAAGTGCATCATTGTGGACGTTCTGCCTCTTTTCCTATGCTTTCAATGCAATTCCAGTCTACCTCCTGAAATCGGTATCCTGCAATTCTGCCCCGCTTTCAAGTCCTCTTGGCAGCCTTACTTCAGTATATTTTTGGACGTTAGCTGTCATTTATAACTCTGCAGGTTTGTGAATTACAGTGCCCCTGAGCTCCTTTCTTCAACTCGCTTTCTTGTGAGCTGGCCGCAACACCACAGGATGGCTTCAGGCCCTAATCTGGTTCCGGAACGGCACGCTGAGCCTTTGGTTATTTCCTCTTCCTGGTGGGAAATGAGAGTTAAATTTGCCCGTCCAGACACCTCCAGCTAGTCTCTCATTGGTTCTCCCTATTCCTGTTCATCTTCCGCAGAAATTGCAAACTGGGCCAAACAGGAGGTTAAAGGGACTGACTCTCCAAGTGGGGAGAGTGTTAGTAAAGCGTCTGGAATGTTGCACCCGAGTACCAGGGTATGAAAACTGAGACATATTTGAACACGTCTCCCGATCACATGGTTGATCATACTCTAGGTTCCACATGCGTGTTTTAGCTGAAGGAAGAATACCTTAAAACTGGGTAGTTGAAACCCGTAGAATGGGTACCATGCAATATGACTTCAAAGGGTCTTCATTTGCTCACCGAACCTCTCCAATCCTATCACTGCTGCGTTTATGCCCCTGTACACACGCTTGATTCTCTTTTGGAGACATAGCAATCCATAGGTTTTAAGATACTTACAAGTCAGCTACATTCTTAGGCGTTTAATATGGGGTGTTGAGTCCATTTCGTTGAGCAAGGAGTAGCTCTTGTCTATTCCATATTTGGCTTAAGGAACTTTATCTGTGCTCATTTCAATATCTGGTTTTATGCAGCACCCCAACTCACCTTTCCCCTTAAGCAAGCATAAGTTGGTTTTCTAAATTTGAGACCCTGTTCTGTTCTGTAATTCAGTTCCTGTGTAGCCAAGTTTACATTCCGTGTATTACTGATATCTTATGATGTTCCTTTTTCTGTGTGAATTATTTCAGTTAGAATCATCATACCTGAATCCACTCATTGTGCTGCTAAGGGCCTGATGACATAGATTTCATTGCTGAGTGATATTGCTTTGTAAGTAAATACCACAAATTCTTTATCCATTTTTCACTTTCTGCGATGTTGAACTTGTACTGTAAACGAGGTTCTTGTAAACAGAGCCGTTGCAAACTTCGGGGTGGCTGTGTCTTTTTGATTTTAATTTCCCTAAGCTATAGGACCATAAGTGGAAGTGCCCTAGGCTCTGTTGCTTTGTTTTTTAGATGTTTCAGGAAACAACATACACTTCTCCCGAGTGTCTGTTGGCAATTTACATCCCGCCCATCAGCATAACAAGGCTCCCAGTTCTCCATGGCCTGTCCTGCCTTTCTGGATTTTACACTTTTTTCAGATGGCCCTTTTGACCGGGGGGAAGTGAGACTTCATTGTAGTGCAGATTTCCTTTGCAAGCTTGCTTGGTTGGCCAAAAAGGGCGTATGCGTTTTTTCCTGAATATATTCAGGAAAAAACGCATACGCCCTTTTTGGCCAAGTGCATCCTTGTGGACGTTCTGCCTCTTTTCCTATGCTTTCAATGCAATTCCAGTCTACCTCCTGAAATCGGTTTCCTGCAATTCTGCCCCGCTTTCAAGTCCTCTTGGCAGCCTTACTTCAGTATATTTTGGACGATAGCTGTCATTTATAACTCTGCAGGTTTGTGAATTACAGTGCCCCTGAGCTCCTTTCTTCAACTCGCTTTCTTGTGACCTGGCCACAACACCGCAGGATGGCTTCAGGCCTTAATCTGGTTCCGGCACGGCACGCTGAGCCTTTGGTTATTTCCTCTTCTTGGTGGGAAATGAGAGTTAAATTTGCCTGTCCAGACACCTCCAGCTAGTCTCTCATTGGTTCTCGCTATTCCTGTTCATCTTCCGCAGAAATTGCAAACTGGGCCAAACAGGGGGTTAAAGGCGCTGACTCTCCTAGTGGGGAGAGTGTTAGTAAAGCGTCTGGAATGTTGCACCCGAGTACCAGGGGAGGAAAACTGAGACATATTTGAACACGTCTCCCGTTCACACGGTTGATCATACTCTGGGTTCCACATGCATGTTTTAGCTGAAGGAAGAATACCTTAAACCTGGGTAGTTGAAACCCGTGGAATGGGTACCATGCAATATGACTTCAAAGGGTCTTCATTTGCTCACCGAACCTCTCCAATCCTATCACTGCTGCGTTTATGCCCCTGTACACACGCTTGATTCTCTTTTGGAGACATAGCAATTCATAGGTTTTAAGATACTTACTAGTCAGGTACATTCTTAGGCGTTTAATATGGGGTGTTGAGTCCATTTCGTTGAGCAAGGAGTAGCTCTTGTCTATTCCATATTTGGCTTAAGGAAATTTATCTGTGCTCATTTCAATCTCTGGTTTTATGCAGCACCCCAACTCACCTTTCTCCTTAAGCAAGCATAAGTTGGTTTTCTAAATTTGAGACCCTGTTCTGTTCTGTAATTCAGTTCCTGTGTAGCCAAGTTTACATTCCGTGTATTACTGATATCTTATGATGTTTCTTTTTCTGTGTGACTTATTTCAGTTAGAATCATCATACCTGAATCCACTCATTGTGCTGCTAAGGGCCTGATGACATAGATTTCATTGCTGAGTGATATTGCTTTGTAAGTAAATACCACAACTTCTTTATCCATTTTTTACTTTCTGCGATGTTGAACTTGTACGGTAAACGAGGTTCTTGTAAACAGAGGCGTCCCAAACCTTGGGGTGGCTGTGTCTTTTTGATTTTAATTTCCCTAAGCTATAGGACCATAAGTGGAAGTGCCCTAGGCTCTGTTGCTTTGTTTTTTAGATGTTTCAGGAAACACCATACACTTCTCCCGAGTGTCTGTTGGCAATTTACATCCCGCCCATCAGCATAACAAGGCTCCCAGTTCTCCATGGCCTGTCCTGCCTTTCTGGATTTTACACTTTTTTCAGATGGCCCTTTTGACCGGGTGGAAGTGAGACTTCATTGTAGTGCAGATTTCCTTTGCAAGCTTGCTTGGTTGGCCAAAAAGGGCGTATGCGTTTTTTCCTGAAGATATTCAGGAAAAAACGCATACGCCCTTTTTGACCAAGTGCATCATTGTGGACGTTCTGCCTCTTTTCCTATGCTTTCAATGCAATTCCAGTCTACCTCTTGAAATCGGTTTCCTTCAATTCTGCCCCGCTTTCAAGTCCTCTTGGCAGCCTTACTTCAGTATATTTTTGGACGATAGCTGTCATTTATAACTCTGCAGGTTTGTGAATTACAGTGCCCCTGAGCTCCTTTCTTCAACTCGCTTTCTTGTGAGCTGGCCGCAACACCGCAGGATGGCTTCAGGCGCTAATCTGGTTCCGGCACCGCACGCTGAGCCTTTGGTTATTTCCTCTTCCTGGTGGGAAATGAGAGTTAAATTTGCCCGTCCAGACACCTGCAGCTAGTTTCTCATTGGTTCTCCCTATTCCTGTTCATCTTCCGCAGAAATTGCAAACTGGGCCAAACAGGAGGTTAAAGGCGCTGACTCTCCAAGTGGGGAAAGTGTTAGTAAAGCATCTGGAATGTTGCACCCGAGTACCAGGGGAGGAAAACTGAGACATATTTGAACATGTCTCCCATTCACACGGTTGATCATACTCTGGGTTCCACATGCATGTTTTAGCTGAAGGAAGAATACCTTAAACCTGGAGAGTTGAGACCCGTGTAATGGGTACCATGCAATATGACTTCAAAGGGTCTTCATTTGCTCACCGAACCTCTCCAATCCTATCACTGCTTCGTTTATGCCCCTGTACACATGCTTGATTCTCTTTTGGAGACATAGCAATCCATAGGTTTTAAGATACTTACTAGTCAGGTACATTCTTAGGCGTTTAATATGGGGTGTTGAGTCCATTTCGTTGAGCAAGGAGTAGCTCTTGTCTATTCCATATTTGGCTTAAGGAACTTTATCTGTGCTCATTTCAATATCTGGTTTTATGCAGCACCCCAACTCACCTTTCCCCTTAAACAAGCATAAGTTGGTTTTCTAAATTTGAGACCCTGTTCTGTTTTGGAATTCAGTTCCTGTGTAGCCAAGTTTACATTCCAGGTATTAGTGATATCTTATGATGTTTCTATTTCTGTGTGACTTATTTCATTTAGAATCATCGTACCTGAATCCACTCATTATGCTGCTACGGGCCTGATGACGTAGATTTCATTGCTGAGTGATACTGCATTGTACGTAAGTACCACAAGTTCTTTATCCATTTTTCACTTTCTGTGATATTGAACTTGTACGGTAAATGAGGTTCTTGTAAACAGAGGCGTCCCAAACTTTGGGGTGGCTGTGTCTTTTTGATTTTAATTTCCCTAAGCTATAGGAACATAAGTGGAAGTGCCCTAGGCTCTGTTGCTTTGTTTCTTAGATGTTTCAGGAAACACCATACACTTCTCCCGAGTGTCTGTTGGCAATTTACATCCCGCCCATCAGCATAACAAGGCTCCCAGTTCTCCATGCCCTGTCCTGCCTTTCTGGATTTTACACATTTTTCAGATGGCCCTTTTGACCGGGGGAAGTGAGACTTCACTGTAGTGCAGATTTCCTTTGCAAGCTTGCTTGGTTGGCCAAAAAGGGCGTATGCGTTTTTTCCTGAATATATTCAGGAAAAAACGCATACGCACTTTTTGGCCAAGTGCATCATTGTGGACGTTCTGCATCTTTTCCTATGCTTTCAATGCAATTCCAGTCTACCTCCTGAAATCGGTTTCCTACAATTCTGGCCCGCTTTCAAGTCCTCTTGGCAGCCTTACTTCAGTATATTTTTGGACGATAGCTGTCATTTATAACTCTGCAGGTTTCTGAATTACAGTGCCCCTGAGCTCGTTTCTTCAAATCGCTTTCTTGTGACCTGACCGAAACACCGCAGGATGGCTTCAGGCCCTAATCTGGTTCCGGCACGGCACGCTGAACCTTTGGTTATTTCTTCTTCCTGGTGGGAAATGAGAGTTAAATTTGCCTGTCCAGACACCTGCAGCTAGTCTCTCATTGGTTCTCCCTATTCCTGTTCATCTTCCGCAGAAATTGCAAACTGGGCCAAACAGGAGGTTAAAGGCGCTGACTCTCCAAGTGGGGAGAGTGTTAGTAAAGCGTCTGGAATGTTGCACCCGAGTACCAGGGGAGGAAAACTGAGACATATTTGAACACGTCTCCTGTTCACACGGTTGATCATACTCTGGGTTCCACATGCATGTTTTAGCTGAAGGAAGAATACCTTAAACCTGGGTAGTTGAAACCCGTGGAATGGGTACCATGCAATATGACTTCAAAGGGTCTTCATTTTCTAACCGAACCTCTCCAATCCTATCACTGCTGCGTTTATGCCCCTGTAAACATCCTTGATTCTCTTTTGGAGACATAGCAATCCATAGGTTTTAAGATACTTACTAGTCAGGTACATTCTTAGGCGTTTAATATGGGGTGTTGAGTCCATTTCGTTGAGCAAGGAGTAGCTCTTGTCTATTCCATATTTGGCTTAAGGAACTTTATCTGTGCTCATTTCAATCTCTGGTTTTATGCAGCACCCCAACTCACCTTTCCCCTTAAGCAACCATAAGTTGGTTTTCTAAATTTGAGACCCTGTTCTGTTTTGGAATTCATATCCTGTGTAGCCAAGTTTACATTCCGTGTATTACTGATATCTTATGATGTTTCTTTTTCTGTGTGACTTATTTCAGTTAGAATCATCATACCTGAATCCACTCATTATGCTGCTACGGGCCTGATGACATAGATTTCATTGCTGAGTGATACTGCATTGTACATAAGTACCACAAGTTCTTTATCCATTTTTCACTTTCTGTGATATTGAACTTGTACGGTAAACGAGGTTCTTGTAAACAGAGGCGTCCCAAACTTTTAGGTGGCTGTGTGTTTTTAATTTTAATTTCCCTAAGCTATAGGACCATAAGTGGAAGTGCCCTAGGCTCTGTTGCTTTGTTTTTTAGATGTTTCAGGAAACACCATACACTTCTCCCCAGTGTCTGTTGGCAATTTACATCCCGCCCATCAGCATAACAAGGCTCCCAGTTCTCCATGGCCTGTCCTGCCTTTCTGGATTGTACACTTTTTTCAGATGGCCCTTTTGACCGGGGGGAAGTGAAACTTCATTGTAGTGCAGATTTCCTTTGCAAGCTTGCTTGGTTGGCCAAAAAGGGCGTATGCGTTTTTTCCTGAATATATTCAGGAAAAAACGCATATGCCCTTTTTGGACAAGGGCATCATTGTGGACGTTCTGCCTCTTTTCCTATGCTTTCAATGCAATTCCAGTCTACCTCCTGAAATCGGTTTCCTGCAATTCTGCCCCACTTTCAAGTCCTCTTGGCAGCCTTACTTCAGTATATTTTTGGACGATAGCTGTCATTTATAACTCTGCAGGTTTGTGAATTACAGTGCCCCTGAGCTCCTTTCTTCAACTCGCTTTCTTGTGAGCTGGCCGCAACACCGCAGGATGGCTTCAGGCCGTAATCTGGTTCCGGCACGGCACGCTGAGCCTTTGGTTATTTCCTCTTCCTGGTGGGAAATGAGAGTTAAATTTGCCCGTCCAGACACCTCAAGCTAGTCTCTCATTGTTTCTCCCTATTCCTGTTCATCTTCCGCAGAAATTGCAAACTGGGCCAAACAGGAGGTTAAAGGGACTGACTCTCCAAGTCGGGAGAGTGTTAGTAAAGCGTCTGGAATGTTGCACACGAGTACCAGGGTACGAAAACTGAGACATATTTGAACACGTCTCCCGATCACATGGTTGATCATACTCTAGGTTCCACATGCATGTTTTAGCTGAAGGAAGAATACCTTAAAACTGGGTAGTTGAAACCCGTGGAATGGGTACCATGCAATATGACTTCAAAGGGTCTTCATTTGCTCACCGAACCTCTCCAATCCTATCACTGCTGCGTTTATGCCCCTGTACACACGCTTGATTCTCTTTTGGAGACATAGCAATCCATAGGTTTTAAGATACTTACTAGTCAGCTACATTCTTAGGCGTTTAATATGGGGTGTTGAGTCCATTTCGTTGAGCAAGGAGTAGCTCTTGTCTATTCCATATTTGGCTTAAGGAACTTTATCTGTGCTCATTTCAATCTCTGGTTTTATGCAGCACCCCAACTCACCTTTCCCATTAAGCAAGCATAAGTTGGTTTTCTAAATTTGAGACCCTGTTCTGTTCTGTAATTCAGTTCCTGTGTAGCCAAGTTTACATTCCGTGTATTACTGATATCTTATGATGTTTCTTTTTCTGTGTGACTTATTTCAGTTAGAATCATCATACCTGAATCCACTCATTATGCTGCTACGGGCCTGATGACATAGATTTCATTGCTGAGTGATACTGCATTATACATAAGTACCACAAGTTCTTTATCCATTTTTCACTTTCTGTGATATTGAACTTGTACGGTAAACGAGGTTCTTGTAAACAGAGGCGTCCCAAACTTTGAGGTGGCTGTGTCTTTTTAATTTTAATTTCCCTAAGCTATAGGACCATAAGTGGAAGTGCCCTAGGCTCTGTTGCTTTGTTTTTTAGATGTTTCAGGAAACACCATACACTTCTCCCGAGTGTCTGTTGGCAATTTACATCCCGCCCATCAGCATAACAAGGCTCCCAGTTCTCCATGGCCTGTCCTGCCTTTCTGGATTTTACACTTTTTTCAGATGGCCCTTTTGACCGGGGGGAAGTGAGACTTCATTGTAGTGCAGATTTCCTTTGCAAGCTTGCTTGGTTGGCCAAAAAGGGCGTATGCGTTTTTTCCTGAATATATTCAGGAAAAAACGCATACGCCCTTTTTGGCCAAGTGCATCATTGTGGACGTTCTGCCTCTTTTCCTATGCTTTCAATGCAATTCCAGTCTACCTCCTGAAATCGGTTTCCTGCAATTCTGCCCCGCTTTCAAGTCCTCTTGGCAGCCTTACTTCAGTATATTTTGGACGATAGCTGTCATTTATAACTCTGCAGGTTTGTGAATTACAGTGCCCCTGAGCTCCTTTCTTCAACTCGCTTTCTTGTGACCTGGCCACAACACCGCAGGATGGCTTCAGGCCTTAATCTGGTTCCGGCACGGCACGCTGAGCCTTTGGTTATTTCCTCTTCTTGGTGGGAAATGAGAGTTAAATTTGCCTGTCCAGACACCTCCAGCTAGTCTCTCATTGGTTCTCGCTATTCCTGTTCATCTTCCGCAGAAATTGCAAACTGGGCCAAACAGGGGGTTAAAGGCGCTGACTCTCCTAGTGGGGAGAGTGTTAGTAAAGCGTCTGGAATGTTGCACCCGAGTACCAGGGGAGGAAAACTGAGACATATTTGAACACGTCTCCCGTTCACACGGTTGATCATACTCTGGGTTCCACATGCATGTTTTAGCTGAAGGAAGAATACCTTAAACCTGGGTAGTTGAAACCCGTGGAATGGGTACCATGCAATATGACTTCAAAGGGTCTTCATTTGCTCACCGAACCTCTCCAATCCTATCACTGCTGCGTTTATGCCCCTGTACACATGCTTGATTCTCTTTTGGAGACATAGCAATTCATAGGTTTTAAGATACTTACTAGTCAGGTACATTCTTAGGCGTTTAATATGGGGTGTTGAGTCCATTTCGTTGAGCAAGGAGTAGCTCTTGTCTATTCCATATTTGGCTTAAGGAAATTTATCTGTGCTCATTTCAATCTCTGGTTTTATGCAGCACCCCAACTCACCTTTCTCCTTAAGCAAGCATAAGTTGGTTTTCTAAATTTGAGACCCTGTTCTGTTCTGTAATTCAGTTCCTGTGTAGCCAAGTTTACATTCCGTGTATTAGTGATATCTTATGATGTTTCTTTTTCTGTGAGACTTATTTCAGTTAGAATCATCATACCTGAATCCACTCATTGTGCTGCTAAGGGCCTGATGACATAGCTTTCATTGCTGAGTGATATTGCTTTGTAAGTAAATACCACAACTTCTTTATCCATTTTTTACTTTCTGCGATGTTGAACTTGTACGGTAAACGAGGTTCTTGTAAACAGAGGCGTCCTAAACCTTGGGGTGGCTGTGTCTTTTTGATTTTAATTTCCCTAAGCTATAGGACCATAAGTGGAAGTGCCCTAGGCTCTGTTGCTTTGTTTTTTAGATGTTTCAGGAAACACCATACACTTCTCCCGAGTGTCTGTTGGCAATTTACATCCCGCCCATCAGCATAACAAGGCTCCCAGTTCTCCATGGCCTGTCCTGCCTTTCTGGATTTTACACTTTTTTCAGATGGCCCTTTTGACCGGGTGGACGTGAGACTTCATTGTAGTGCAGATTTCCTTTGCAAGCTTGCTTGGTTGGCCAAAAAGGGCGTATGCGTTTTTTCCTGAAGATATTCAGGAAAAAACGCATACGCCCTTTTTGACCAAGTGCATCATTGTGGACGTTCTGCCTCTTTTCCTATGCTTTCAATGCAATTCCAGTCTACCTCCTGAAATCGGTTTCCTGCAATTCTGCCCCGCTTTCAAGTCCTCTTGGCAGCCTTACTTCAGTATATTTTTGGACGATAGCTGTCATTTATAACTCTGCAGGTTTGTGCATTACAGTGCCCCTGAGCTCCTTTCTTCAACTCGCTTTCTTGTGACCTGGCCGCAACACCGCAGGATGGCTTCAGGCGCTAATCTGGTTCCGGCACCGCATGCTGAGCCTTTGGTTATTTCCTCTTCCTGGTGGGAAATGAGAGTTAAATTTGCCCGTCCAGACACCTGCAGCTAGTTTCTCATTGGTTCTCCCTATTCCTGTTCATCTTCCGCAGAAATTGCAAACTGGGCCAAACAGGAGGTTAAAGGCGCTGACTCTCCAAGTGGGGAAAGTGTTAGTAAAGCATCTGGAATGTTGCACCCGAGTACCAGGGGAGGAAAACTGAGACATATTTGAACATGTCTCCCATTCACACGGTTGATCATACTCTGGGTTCCACATGCATGTTTTAGCTGAAGGAAGAATACCTTAAACCTGGAGAGTTGAGACCCGTGTAATGGGTACCATGCAATATGACTTCAAAGGGTCTTCATTTGCTCACCGAACCTCTCCAATCCTATCACTGCTTCGTTTATGCCCCTGTACACATGCTTGATTCTCTTTTGGAGACATAGCAATCCATAGGTTTTAAGATACTTACTAGTCAGGTACATTCTTAGGCGTTTAATATGGGGTGTTGAGTCCATTTCGTTGAGCAAGGAGTAGCTCTTGTCTATTCCATATTTGGCTTAAGGAACTTTATCTGTGCTCATTTCAATATCTGGTTTTATGCAGCACCCCAACTCACCTTTCCCCTTAAACAAGCATAAGTTGGTTTTCTAAATTTGAGACCCTGTTCTGTTTTGGAATTCAGTTCCTGTGTAGCCAAGTTTACATTCCAGGTATTAGTGATATCTTATGATGTTTCTATTTCTGTGTGACTTATTTCATTTAGAATCATCGTACCTGAATCCACTCATTATGCTGCTACGGGCCTGATGACGTAGATTTCATTGCTGAGTGATACTGCATTGTACGTAAGTACCACAAGTTCTTTATCCATTTTTCACTTTCTGTGATATTGAACTTGTACGGTAAATGAGGTTCTTGTAAACAGAGGCGTCCCAAACTTTGGGGTGGCTGTGTCTTTTTGATTTTAATTTCCCTAAGCTATAGGACCATAAGTGGAAGTGCCCTAGGCTCTGTTGCTTTGTTTTTTAGATGTTTCAGGAAACACCATACACTGCTCCCGAGTGTTGGCAATTTACATCCCGCCCATCAGCATAACAAGGCTCCCAGTTCTCCATGGCCTGTCCTGCCTTTCTGGATTTTACACTTTTTTCAGATGGCCCTTTTGACCGGGGGGAAGTGAGACTTCATTGTAATGCATATTTCCTTTGCAAGCTTGCTTGGTTGGCCAAAAAGGGCGTATGCGTTTTTTCCTGAATATATTCAGGAAAAAACGCATACGCCCTTTTTGGCCAAGTGCATCATTGTGGACGTTCTGCCTCTTTTCCTATGCTTTCAATGCAATTCCAGTCTACCTCCTGAAATCGGTTTCCTGCAATTCTGCCCCGCTTTCAAGTCCTCTTGGCAGCCTTACTTCAGTATATTTTTGGACGATAGCTGTCATTTATAACTCTGCAGGTTTGTGAATTACAGTGCCCCTGAGCTCCTTTCTTCAACTCGCTTTCTTGTGAGCTGGCCGCAACACCGCAGGATGGCTTCAGGCCCTAATCTGGTTCCGGCACGGCACGCTGAGCCTTTGGTTATTTCCTCTTCCTGGTGGGAAATGAGAGTTAAATTTGCCCGTCCAGACACCTCCAGCTAGTCTCTCATTGGTTCTCGCTATTCCTGTTCATCTTCCGCAGAAATTGCAAACTGGGCCAAACAGGGGGTTAAAGGCGATGACTCTCCAAGTGGGGAGAGTGTTATTAAAGCGTCTGGAATATTGCACCCGAGTACCAGGGGAGGAAAACTGAGACATATTTGAACACGTCTCCCGTTCACACGGTTGATCATACTCTGGGTTCCACATGCATGTTTTAGCTGAAGGAAGAATACCTTAAACCTGGGTAGTTGAAACCCGTGGAATGGGTACCATGCAATAAGACTTCAAAGGGTCTTCATTTGCTCACCGAACCTCTCCAATCCTATCACTGCTGCGTTCATGCCCCTGTACACACACTTGATTCTCTTTTGGAGACATAGCAATCCATAGGTTTTAAGATACTTACGAGTCAGGTACATTCTTAGGCGTTTAATATGGGGTGTTGAGTCCATTTCATTGAGCAAGGAGTAGCTCTTGTCTATTCCATATTTGGCTTAAGGAACTTTATCTGTGCTCATTTCAATCTCTGGTTTTATGCAGCACCCCAACTCACCTTTCCCCTTAAGCAAGCATAAGTTGGTTTTCTAAATTTGAGACCCTGTTCTGTTTTGGAATTCAGTTCCTGTGTAGCCAAGTTTACATTCCGTGTATTAGTGATATCTTATGATGTTTCTTTTTCTGTGTGACTTATTTCAGTTAGAATCATCGTACCTGAATCCACTCATTATGCTACTACGGGCCTGATGACATAGATTTCATTGCTGAGTGATACTGCATTGTACATAATTGCCACAAGTTCTTTATCCATTTTTCACTTTCTGTGATATTGAACTTGTACGGTAAACGAGGTTCTTGTTAACAGAGGTGTCCCAAACTTTGGGGTGGCTGTGGCTTTTTGATTTTAATTTCCCTAAGCTATAGGACCATAAGTGGAAGTGCCCTAGGCTCTGTTGCTTTGTTTTTTAGATGTTTCAGGAAACACCATACACTTCTCCCGAGTGTCTGTTGGCAATGTACATCCCGCCCATCAGCATAACAAGGCTCCCAGTTCTCCATGGCCTGTCCTGCCTTTCTGGACTTTACACTTTTTTCAGATGGCCCTTTTGACCGGGGGGAAGTGAGACTTCATTGTAGTGCAGATTTCCTTTGCAAGCTTGCTTGGTTGGCCAAAAAGTGCGTGTGCGTTTTTTCCTGAATATATTCAGGAAAAAACGCATACGCCCTTTTTGGCCAAGTGCATCATTGTGGACGTTCTGCCTCTTTTCCTATGCGTTCAATGCAATTCCAGTCTACCTCCTGAAATCGGTTTCCTGCAATTCTGCCCCGCTTTCAAGTCCTCTTGGCAGCCTTACTTCAGTATATTTTTGGACGATAGCTGTCATTTATAACTCTGCAGGTTTGTGAATTACAGTGCCCCTGAGCTCCTTTCTTCAACTCGCTTTCTTGTGAGCTGGCCGCAACACCACAGGATGGCTTCAGGCCCTAATCTGGTTCCGGCACGGCACGCTGAGCCTTTGGTTAATTCCTCTTCCTGGTGGGAAATGAGAGTTAAATTTGCCCGTCCAGACACCTCCAGCTAGTCTCTCATTGGTTCTCGCTATTCCTGTTCATCTTCCGCAGAAATTGCAAACTGGGCCAAACAGGGGGTTAAAGGCGCTGACTCTCCAAGTGGGGAAAGTGTTAGTAAAGCATCTGGAATGTTGCACCCGAGTACCAGGGGAGGAAAACTGAGACATATTTGAACATGTCTCCCATTCACACGGTTGATCATACTCTGGGTTCCACATGCATGTTTTAGCTGAAGGAAGAATACCTTAAACCTGGAGAGTTGAGACCCGTGTAATGGGTACCATGCAATATGACTTCAAAGGGTCTTCATTTGCTCACCGAACCTCTCCAATCCTATCACTGCTTCGTTTATGCCCCTGTACACATGCTTGATTCTCTTTTGGAGACATAGCAATCCATAGGTTTTAAGATACTTACTAGTCAGGTACATTCTTAGGCGTTTAATATGGGGTGTTGAGTCCATTTCGTTGAGCAAGGAGTAGCTCTTGTCTATTCCATATTTGGCTTAAGGAACTTTATCTGTGCTCATTTCAATCTCTGGTTTTATGCAGCACCCCAACTCACCTTTCCCCTTAAACAAGCATAAGTTGGTTTTCTAAATTTGAGACCCTGTTCTGTTTTGGAATTCAGTTCCTGTGTAGCCAAGTTTACATTCCAGGTATTAGTGATATCTTATGATGTTTCTATTTCTGTGTGACTTATTTCATTTAGAATCATCGTACCTGAATCCACTCATTATGCTGCTACGGGCCTGATGACGTAGATTTCATTGCTGAGTGATACTGCATTGTACGTAAGTACCACAAGTTCTTTATCCATTTTTCACTTTCTGTGATATTGAACTTGTACGGTAAACGAGGTTCTTGTAAACAGAGGCGTCCCAAACTTTGGGGTGGCTGTGTCTTTTTGATTTTAATTTCCCTAAGCTATAGGACCATAAGTGGAAGTGCCCTAGGCTCTGTTGCTTTGTTTTTTAGATGTTTCAGGAAACACCATACACTTCTCCCGAGTGTCTGTTGGCAATTTACATCCCGCCCATCAGCATAACAAGGCTCCCAGTTCTCCATGGCCTGTGCTGCCTTTCTGGATTTTACACTTTTTTCAGATGGCCCTTTTGACCGGGGGGAAGTGACACTTCATTGTAGTGCAGATTTCCTTTGCAAGTTTGCTTGGTTGGCCAAAAAGGGCGTATGCGTTTTTTCCTGAATATATTCAGGAAAAAAGGCATACGCCCTTTTTGGCCAAGTGCATCATTGTGGACGTTCTGCCTCTTTTCCTATGCTTTCAATGCAATTCCAGTCTACCTCCTGAAATCGGTTTCCTGCAATTCTGCCCCGCTTTCAAGGCCTCTTGGCAGCCTTACTTCAGTATATTTTTGGACGATAGCTGTGATTTATAACTCTGCAGGTTTGTGAATTACAGTGCCCCTGAGCTCCTTTCTTCAACTCGCTTTCTTGTGACCTGGCCACAACACCGCAGGATGGCTTCAGGCCCTAATCTGGTTCCGGCACGGCACGCTGAGCCTTTGTTAATTCCTCTTCCTGGTGGGAAATGAGAGTTAAATTTGCCCGTCCAGACACCTCCAGCTAGTCTCTCATTGGTTCTCATTATTCCTGTTCATCTTCCGCAGAAATTGCAAACTGGGCCAAACAGGAGGTTAAAGGCGCTGACTCTCCAAGTGGGGAGAGTGTTAGTAAAGCGTCTGGAATGTTGCACCCGAGTACCAGGGGAGGAAACCTGAGACATATTTGAACATGTCTCCCGTTCACACGGTTGATCATACTCTGGGTTCCACATGCATGTTTTAGCTGAAGGAAGAATACCTTAAACCTGGGTAGTTGAAACCCGTGGAATGGGTACCATGCAATATGACTTCAAAGGGTCTTCATTTGCTCACCGAACCTCTCCAGTCCTATCACTGCTGCGTTTATGCCCCTGTACACATGCTTGATTCTCTTTCGGAGACATAGCAATCCATAGGTTTTAAGACACTTACTAGTCAGGTACATTCTTAGGCGTTTAATATGCGGTGTTGAGTCCATTTTGTTGAGCAAGGAGTAGCTCTTGTCTATTCCATATTTGGCTTAAGGAACTTTATCTGTGCTCATTTCAATCTCTGGTTTTATGCAGCACCCCAACTCACCTTTCCCCTTAAGCAAGCATAAGTTGGTTTTCTAAATTTGAGACCCTGTTCTGTTTTGGAATTCATATCCTGTGTAGCCAAGTTTACATTCCGTGTATTACTGATATCTTATGATGTTTCTTTTTCTGTGTGACTTATTTCAGTTGGAATCATCATACCTGAATCCACTCATTATGCTGCTACGGGCCTGATGACATAGATTTCATTGCTGAGTGATACTGCATTATACATAAGTACCACAAGTTCTTTATCCATTTTTCACTTTCTGTGATATTGAACTTGTACGGTAAACGAGGTTCTTGTAAACAGAGGCGTCCCAAACTTTGAGGTGGCTGTGTCTTTTTAATTTTAATTTCCCTAAGCTATAGGACCATAAGTGGAAGTGCCCTAGGCTCTGTTGCTTTGTTTTTTAGATGTTTCAGGAAACACCATACACTTCTCCCCAGTGTCTCTTGGCAATGTACATCCCGCCCATCAGCATAACAAGGCTCCCAGTTCTCCATGGCCTGTCCTGCCTTTCTGGATTTTACACTTTTTTCAGATGGCCCTTTTGACCCGAGCGAAGTGAGACTTCATTGTAGTGCAGATTTCCTTTGCAAGCTTGCTTGGTTGGCCAAAAAGGGCGTATGCGTTTTTTCCTGAATATATTCAGGAAAAAACGCATACGCCCTTTTTGGCCAAGTGCATCATTGTGGACGTTCTGCCTCTTTTCCTATGCTTTCAATGCAATTCCAGTCTACCTCCTGAAATCGGTTTCCTGCAATTCTGCCCCACTTTCAAGTCCTCTTGGCAGCCTTACTTCAGTATATTTTTGGACGATAGCTGTCATTTATAACTCGGCATGTTTGTGAATTACAGTGCCCCTGAGCTCCTTTCTTCAACTCGCTTTCTTGTGAGCTGGCCGCAACACCGCAGGATGGCTTCAGGCCGTAATCTGGTTCCGGCACGGCACGCTGAGCCTTTGGTTATTTCCTCTTCCTGGTGGGAAATGAGAGTTAAATTTGCCCGTCCAGACACCTCAAGCTAGTCTCTCATTGTTTCTCCCTATTCCTGTTCATCTTCCGCAGAAATTGCAAACTGGGCCAAACAGGAGGTAAAAGGCGCTGACTCTCCAAGTGGGGAGAGTGTTAGTAAAGCGTCTGGAATGTTGCACCCGAGTACCAGGGGAGGAAAACTGAGACATATTTGAACACGTCTCCCGTTCACACGGTTGATCATACTCTGGGTTCCACATGCATGTTTTAGCTGAAGGAAGAATACCTTAAACCTGGGTAGTTGAAACCCGTGGAATGGGTACCATGCAATATGACTTCAAAGGGTCTTCATTTTCTAACCGAACCTCTCCAATCCTATCACTGCTGCGTTTATGCCCCTGTACACATCCTTGATTCTCTTTTGGAGACATAGCAATCCATAGGTTTTAAGATACTTACTAGTCAGGTACATTCTTAGGCGTTTAATATGCGGTGTTGAATCCATTTCGTTGAGCAAGGAGTAGCTCTTGTCTATTCCATATTTGGCTTAAGGAACTTTATCTGTGCTCATTTCAGTCTCTGGTTTTATGCAGCACCCCAACTCATCTTTCCCCTTAAGAAAGCATAAGTTGGTTTTCTAAATTTGAGACCCTGTTCTGTTCTGTAATTCAGTTCCTGTGTAGCCAAGTTTACATTCCGTGTATTACTGATATCTTATGATGTTTCTTTTTCTGTGTGACTTATTTCAGTTAGAATCATCATACCTGAATCCACTCATTGTGCTGCTAAGGGCCTGATGACATAGATTTCATTGCTGAGTGATATTGCTTTGTAAGTAAATACCACAAATTCTTTATCCATTTTTCACTTTCTGCGATGTTTTACTTGTACTGTAAACGAGATTCTTGTAAACAGAGGCGTCCCAAACTTTGGGGTGGCTGTGTCTTTTTGATTTTAATTTCCCTATGCTATAGGATCATAAGTGGAAGTGCCCTAGGCTCTGTTGCTTTGTTTTTTAGATGTTTCAGGAAACACCATACACTTCTCCCGAGTGTCTGTAGGCAATTTACATCCCGCCCATCAGCATAACAAGGCTCCCAGTTCTCCATGGCCTGTCCTGCCTTTCTGGATTTTACACTTTTTTCAGATGGCCCTTTTGACCGGGGGGAAGTGAGACTTCATTGTAGTGCAGATTTCCTTTGCAAGTTTGCTTGGTTGGCCAAAAAGGGCGTATGCGTTTTTTCCTGAATATATTCAGGAAAAAATGCATACGCCCTTTTTGGCCAAGTGCATCATTGTGGACGTTCTGCATCTTTTCCTATGCTTTCAATGCAATTCCAGTCTACCTCCTGAAATCGGTTTCCTGCAATTCTGCCCCGCTTTCAAGTCCTCTTGGCAGCCTTACTTCAGTATATTTTTGGACGATAGCTGTCATTTATAACTCTGCAGGTTTGTGAATTACAGTGCCCCTGAGCTCCTTTCTTCAACTCGCTTTCTTGTGAGCTGGCCGCAACATCGCAGGATGGCTTCAGGCCCTAATCTGGTTCCGGCACGGCACGCTGAGCCTTTGGTTAATTCCTCTTCCTGGTGGGAAATGAGAGTTAAATTTGCCCGTCCAGACACCTCCAGCTAGTCTCTCATTGGTTCTCGCTATTCCTGTTAATCTTCCGCAGAAATTGCAAACTGGGCCAAACAGGAGGTTAAAGGCGCTGACTCTCCAAGTGGGGAGAGTGTTAGTAAAGCGTCTGGAATGTTGCACCCGAGTACCAGGGTACGAAAACTGAATCATATTTGAACACGTCTCCCGATCACATGGTTGATCATACTCTGGGTTCCACATGCATGTTTTAGCTGAAGGAAGAATACCTTAAACCTGGGTAGTTGAAACCCGTAGAATGGGTACCATGCAATATGACTTCAAAGGGTCTTCATTTGCTCACCGAACCTCTCCAATCCTATCACTGCTGCGTTTATGCCCCTGTACACATGCTTGATTCTCTTTTGGAGACATAGCAATCCATAGGTTTTAAGATACTTACTAGTCAGGTACATTCTTAGGCGTTTAATATGGGGTGTTGAGTCCATTTCGTTGAGCAAGGAGTAGCTCTTGTCTATTCCATATTTGGCTTAAGGAACTTTATCTGTGCTCATTTCAATCTCTGGTTTTATGCAGCACCCCAACTCACCTTTCCCCTTAAGCAAGCATAAGTTGGTTTTCTAAATTTGAGACCCTGTTCTGTTCTGTAATTCAGTTCCTGTGTAGCCAAGTTTACATTCCGTGTATTACTGATATCTTATGATGTTTCTTTTTCTGTGTGACTTATTTCAGTTAGAATCATCATACCTGAATCCACTCATTGTGCTGCTAAGGGCCTGATGACATAGATTTCATTGCTCAGTGATATTGCTTTGTAAGTAAATACCACAACTGCTTTATCCATTTTTCACTTTCTGCGATGTTGAACTTGTACTGTAAACGACGTTCTTGTAAACAGAGGCGTCCCAAACTTTGGGGTGGCTGTGTCTTTTTGATTTTAATTTCCCTAAGCTATAGGACCATAAGTGGAAGTGCCCTAGGCTCTGTTGCTTTGTTTTTTAGATGTTTCAGGAAACACCATACACTTCTCCCGAGTGTCTGTTGGCAATTTACATCCCGCCCATCAGCATAACAAGGCTCCCAGTTCTCCATGGCCTGTGCTGCCTTTCTGGATTTTACACTTTTTTCAGATGGCCCTTTTGACCGGGGGGAAGTGAGACTTCATTGTAGTGCAGATTTCCTTTGCAACCTTGCTTGGTTGGCCAAAAAGGGCGTATGCGTTTTTTCCTGAATATATTCAGGAAAAAAGGCATACGCCCTTTTTGGCCAAGTGCATCATTGTGGACGTTCTGCCTCTTTTCCTATGCTTTCAATGCAATTCCAGTCTACCTCCTGAAATCGGTTTCCTGCAATTCTGCCCCGCTTTCAAGGCCTCTTGGCAGCCTTACTTCAGTATATTTTTGGACGATAGCTGTGATTTATAACTCTGCAGGTTTGTGAATTACAGTGCCCCTGAGCTCCTTTCTTCAACTCGCTTTCTTGTGACCTGGCCACAACACCGCAGGATGGCTTCAGGCCCTAATCTGGTTCCGGCACGGCACGCTGAGCCTTTGTTAATTCCTCTTCCTGGTGGGAAATGAGAGTTAAATTTGCCCGTTCAGACACCTCCAGCTAGTCTCTCATTGGTTCTCATTATTCCTGTTCATCTTCCGCAGAAATTGCAAACTGGGCCAAACAGGAGGTTAAAGGCGCTGACTCTCCAAGTGGGGAGAGTGTTAGTAAAGCGTCTGGAATGTTGCACCCGAGTACCAGGGGAGGAAAACTGAGACATATTTGAACATGTCTCCCGTTCACACGGTTGATCATACTCTGGGTTCCACATGCATGTTTTAGCTGAAGGAAGAATACCTTAAACCTGGGTAGTTGAAACCCGTGGAATGGGTACCATGCAATATGACTTCAAAGGGTCTTCATTTGCTCACCGAACCTCTCCAATCCTATCACTGCTGCGTTTATGCCCCTGTACACATGCTTGATTCTCTTTCGGAGACATAGCAATCCATAGGTTTTAAGACACTTACTAGTCAGGTACATTCTTAGTCGTTTAATATGCGGTGTTGAGTCCATTTTGTTGAGCAAGGAGTAGCTCTTGTCTATTCCATATTTGGCTTAAGGAACTTTATCTGTGCTCATTTCAATCTCTGGTTTTATGCAGCACCCCAACTCACCTTTACCCTTAAGCAAGCATAAGTTGGTTTTCTAAATTTGAGACCCTGTTCTGTTTTGGAATTCATATCCTGTGTAGCCAAGTTTACATTCCATGTATTACTGATATCTTATGATGTTTCTTTTTCTGTGTGACTTATTTCAGTTGGAATCATCATACCTGAATCCACTCATTATGCTGCTACGGGCCTGATGACATAGATTTCATTGCTGAGTGATACTGCATTATACATAAGTACCACAAGTTCTTTATCCATTTTTCACTTTCTGTGATATTGAACTTGTACGGTAAACGAGGTTCTTGTAAACAGAGGCGTCCCAAACTTTGAGGTGGCTGTGTCTTTTTAATTTTAATTTCCCTAAGCTATAGGACCATAAGTGGAAGTGCCCTAGGCTCTGTTGCTTTGTTTTTTAGATGTTTCAGGAAACACCATACACTTCTCCCGAGTGTCTCTTGGCAATGTACATCCCGCCCATCAGCATAACAAGGCTCCCAGTTCTCCATGGCCTGTCCTGCCTTTCTGGATTTTACACTTTTTTCAGATGGCCCTTTTGACCCGAGCGAAGTGAGACTTCATTGTAGTGCAGATTTCCTTTGCAACCTTGCTTGGTTGGCCAAAAAGGGCGTATGCGTTTTTTCCTGAATATATTCAGGAAAAAACGCATACGCCCTTTTTGGCCAAGTGCATCATTGTGGACGTTCTGCCTCTTTTCCTATGCTTTCAATGCAATTCCAGTCTACCTCCTGAAATCGGTTTCCTGCAATTCTGCCCCACTTTCAAGTCCTCTTGGCAGCCTTACTTCAGTATATTTTTGGACGATAGCTGTCATTTATAACTCGGCATGTTTGTGAATTACAGTGCCCCTGAGCTCCTTTCTTCAACTCGCTTTCTTGTGAGCTGGCCGCAACACCGCAGGATGGCTTCAGGCCGTAATCTGGTTCCGGCACGGCACGCTGAGCCTTTGTTAATTCCTCTTCCTGGTGGGAAATGAGAGTTAAATTTGCCCGTCCAGACACCTCCAGCTAGTCTCTCATTGTTTCTCCCTATTCCTGTTCATCTTCCCCAGAAATTGCAAACTGGGCCAAACAGGAGGTTAAAGGCGCTGACTCTCCAAGTGGGGAGAGTGTTAGTAAAGCGTCTGGAATGTTGCACCCGAGTACCAGGGGAGGAAAACTGAGACATATTTGAACATGTCTCCCGTTCACACGGTTGATCATACTCTGGGTTCCACATGCATGTTTTAGCTGAAGGAAGAATACCTTAAACCTGGGTAGTTGAAACCCGTGGAATGGGTACCATGCAATATGACTTCAAAGGGTCTTCATTTGCTCACCGAACCTCTCCAATCCTATCACTGCTGCGTTTATGCCCCTGTACACATGCTTGATTCTCTTTCGGAGACATAGCAATCCATAGGTTTTAAGACACTTACTAGTCAGGTACATTCTTAGTCGTTTAATATGCGGTGTTGAGTCCATTTTGTTGAGCAAGGAGTAGCTCTTGTCTATTCCATATTTGGCTTAAGGAACTTTATCTGTGCTCATTTCAATCTCTGGTTTTATGCAGCACCCCAACTCACCTTTACCCTTAAGCAAGCATAAGTTGGTTTTCTAAATTTGAGACCCTGTTCTGTTTTGGAATTCATATCCTGTGTAGCCAAGTTTACATTCCATGTATTACTGATATCTTATGATGTTTCTTTTTCTGTGTGACTTATTTCAGTTGGAATCATCATACCTGAATCCACTCATTATGCTGCTACGGGCCTGATGACATAGATTTCATTGCTGAGTGATACTGCATTATACATAAGTACCACAAGTTCTTTATCCATTTTTCACTTTCTGTGATATTGAACTTGTACGGTAAACGAGGTTCTTGTAAACAGAGGCGTCCCAAACTTTGGGGTGGCTGTGGCTTTTTGATTTTAATTTCCCTAAGCTATAGGACCATAAGTGGAAGTGCCCTAGGCTCTGTTGCTTTGTTTTTTAGATGTTTCAGGAAACACCATACACTTCTCCCGAGTGTCTCTTGGCAATGTACATCCCGCCCATCAGCATAACAAGGCTCCCAGTTCTCCATGGCCTGTCCTGCCTTTCTGGATTTTACACTTTTTTCAGATGGCCCTTTTGACCGGGGGGAAGTGAGACTTCATTGTAGTGCAGATTTCCTTTGCAACCTTGCTTGGTTGGCCAAAAAGGGCGTATGCGTTTTTTCCTGAATATATTCAGGAAAAAACGCATACGCCCTTTTTGGCCAAGTGCATCATTGTGGACGTTCTGCCTCTTTTCCTATGCTTTCAATGCAATTCCAGTCTACCTCCTGAAATCGGTTTCCTGCAATTCTGCCCCGCTTTCAAGTCCTCTTGGCAGCCTTACTTCAGTATATTTTTGGACGATAGCTGTCATTTATAACTCTGCAGGTTTGTGAATTACAGTGCCCCTGAGCTCCTTTCTTCAACTCGCTTTCTTGTGAGCTGGCCGCAACACCGCAGGATGGCTTCAGGCCCTAATATGGTTCCGGCATGGCACGCTGAGCCTTTGGTTAATTCCTCTTCCTGGTGGGAAATGAGAGTTAAATTTGCCCGTCCAGACACCTCCAGCTAGTCTCTCATTGGTTCTCGCTATTCCTGTTCATCTTCCGCAGAAATTGCAAACTGGGCCAAACAGGAGGTTAAAGGGACTGACTCTCCAAGTCGGGAGAGTGTTAGTAAAGCGTCTGGAATGTTGCACCCGAGTACCAGGGTACGAAAACTGAGACATATTTGAACACGTCTCCCGATCACATGGTTGATCATACTCTAGGTTCCACATGCATGTTTTAGCTGAAGGAAGAATACCTTAAAACTGGGTAGTTGAAACCCGTAGAATGGGTACCATGCAATATGACTTCAAAGGGTCTTCATTTGCTCACCGAACCTCTCCAATCCTATCACTGCTGCGTTTATGCCCCTGTACACACGCTTGATTCTCTTTTGGAGACATAGCAATCCATAGGTTTTAAGATACTTACCAGTCAGCTACATTCTTAGGCGTTTAATATGGGGTGTTGAGTCCATTTCGTTGAGCAAGGAGTAGCTCTTGTCTATTCCATATTTGGCTTAAGGAACTTTATCTGTGCTCATTTCAATCTCTGGTTTTATGCAGCACCCCAACTCACCTTTCCCCTTAAGCAAGCATAAGTTGGTTTTCTAAATTTGAGACCCTGTTCTGTTCTGTAATTCAGTTCCTGTGTAGCCAAGTTTACATTCCGTGTATTACTGATATCTTATGATGTTCCTTTTTCTGTGTGAATTATTTCAGTTAGAATCATCATACCTGAATCCACTCATTGTGCTGCTAAGGGCCTGATGACATAGATTTCATTGCTGAGTGATATTGCTTTGTAAGTAAATACCACAAATTCTTTATCCATTTTTCACATTCTGCGATGTTGAACTTGTACGGTAAACGAGGTTCTTGTAAACAGAGCCGTTGCAAACTTAGAGGTGGCTGTGTCTTTTTGATTTTAATTTCCCTAAGCTATAGGACCATAAGTGGAAGTGCCCTAGGCTCTGTTGCTTTGTTTTTTAGATGTTTCAGGAAACACCATACACTTCTCCGGAGTGTCTGTTGGCAATTTACATCCCACCCATCAGCATAACAAGGCTCCCAGTTCTCCATGGCCTGTCCTGCCTTTCTGGATTTTACACTTTTTTCAGATGGCCCTTTAGACCGGGGGAAGTGAGACTTCATTGTAGTGCAGATTTCCTTTGCAAGCTTGCTTGGTTGGCCAAAAAGGGCGTATGCGTTTTTTCCTGAATATATTCAGGAAAAAACGCATACGCCCTTTTTGGCCAAGTGCATCATTGTGGACGTTCTGCCTCTTTTCCTATGCTTTCAATGCAATTCCAGTCTACCTCCTGAAATCGGTTTCCTGCAATTCTGCCCCGCTTTCAAGTCCTCTTGGCAGCCTTAATTCCGTATATTTTTGGACGATAGCTGTCATTTATAACTCTGCAGGTTTGTGAATTACAGTGCCCCTGAGCTCCTTTCTTCAACTCGCTTTCATGTGACCTGGCCGCAACACCGCAGGATGGCTTCAGGCCCTAATCTGGTTTCGGCACGGCACGCTGAGCCTTTGGTTATTTCCTCTTCCTGGTGGGAAATGAGAGTTAAATTTGCCCGTCCAGACACCTCCAGCTAGTCTCTCATTGGTTCTCGCTTTTCCTGTTCATCTTCCGCAGAAATTGCAAACTGGGCCAAACAGGAGGTTAAAGGCGCTGACTCTCCAAGTGGGGAGAGTGTTAGTAAAGCGTCTGGAATGTTGCACCCGAGTACCAGGGGAGGAAAACTGAGACATATTTGAACACGTCTCCCGTTCACACGGTTGATCATACTCTGGGTTCCACATGCATGTTTTAGCTGAAGGAAGAATACCTTAAACCTGGGTAGTTGAAACCCGTGGAATGGGTACCATGCAATATGACTTCAAAGGGTCTTCATTTGCTCACCGAACCTCTCCAATCCTATCACTGCTGCGTTTATTCTCCTGTACACATGCTTGATTCTCTTTTGGAGACATAGCAATCCATAGGTTTTAAGATACTTTCTAGTCAGGTACATTCTTAGGCGTTTAATATGCGGTGTTGAGTCCATTTCGTTGAGCAAGGTGTAGCTCTTGTCTATTCCATATTTGGCTTAAGGAACTTTATCTGTGCTCATTTCAATCTCTGGTTTTATGCAGCACCCCAACTCACCTTTCCCCTTAAGCAAGCATAAGTTGGTTTTCTAAATTTGAGACCCTGTTCTGTTCTGTAATTCAGTTCCTGTGTAGCCAAGTTTACATTCCGTGTATTACTGATATCTTATGATGTTTCTTTTTCTGTGTGACTTATTTCAGTTAGAATCATCGTACCTGAATCCACTCATTATGCTGCTACGGGCCTGATGACATAGATTTCATTGCTGAGTGATACTGCATTGTACATAATTGCCACAAGTTCTTTATCCATTTTTCACTTTCTGTGATATTGAACTTGTACGGTAAATGAGGTTCTTGTAAACAGAGGCGTCCCAAACTTTGGGGTGGCTGTGGCTTTTTGATTTTAATTTCCCTAAGCTATAGGACCATAAGTGGAAGTGCCCTAGGCTCTGTTGCTTTGTTTTTTAGATGTTTCAGGAAACACCATACACTTCTCCCGAGTGTCTGTTGGCAATGTACATCCCGCCCATCAGCATAACAAGGCTCCCAGTTCTCCATGGCCTGTCCTGCCTTTCTGGATTTTACACTTTTTTCAGATGGCCCTTTTGACCGGGGGGAAGTGAGACTTCATTGTAGTGCAGATTTCCTTTGCAACCTTGTTTGGTTGGCCAAAAAGGGCGTATGCGTTTTTTCCTGAATATATTCAGGAAAAAACGCATACGCCCTTTTTGGCCAAGTGCATCATTGTGGACGTTCTGCCTCTTTTCCTATGCTTTCAATGCAATTCCAGTCTACCTCCTGAAATCGGTTTCCTGCAATTCTGCCCCGCTTTCAAGTCCTCTTGGCAGCCTTACTTCAGTATATTTTTGGACGATAGCTGTCATTTATAACTCTGCAGGTTTGTGAATTACAGTGCCCCTGAGCTCCTTTCTTCAACTCGCTTTCTTGTGAGCTGGCCGCAACACCGCAGGATGGCTTCAGGCCGTAATCTTGTTCCGGCACGGCACGCTGAGCCTTTGGTTATTTCCTCTTCCTGGTGGGAAATGAGAGTTAAATTTGCCCGTCCAGACACCTCAAGCTAGTCTCTCATTGTTTCTCCCTATTCCTGTTCATCTTCCGCAGAAATTGCAAACTGGGCCAAACAGGAGGTTAAAGGGACTGACTCTCCAAGTCGGGAGAGTGTTAGTAAAGCGTCTGGAAGGTTGCACACGAGTACCAGGGTACGAAAACTGAGACATATTTGAACACGTCTCCCGATCACATGGTTGATCATACTCTAGGTTCCACATGCATGTTTTAGCTGAAGGAAGAATACCTTAAAACTGGGTAGTTGAAACCCGTGGAATGGGTACCATGCAATATGACTTCAAAGGGTCTTCATTTGCTCACCGAACCTCTCCAATCCTATCACTGCTGCGTTTATGCCCCTGTACACACGCTTGATTCTCTTTTGGAGACATAGCAATCCATAGGTTTTAAGATACTTACTAGTCAGCTACATTCTTAGGCGTTTAATATGGGGTGTTGAGTCCATTTCGTTGAGCAAGGAGTAGCTCTTGTCTATTCCATATTTGGCTTAAGGAACTTTATCTGTGCTCATTTCAATCTCTGGTTTTATGCAGCACCCCAACTCACCATTCCCATTAAGCAAGCATAAGTTGGTTTTCTAAATTTGAGACCCTGTTCTGTTCTGTAATTCAGTTCCTGTGTAGCCAAGTTTACATTCCGTGTATTACTGATATCTTATGATGTTTCTTTTTCTGTGTGACTTATTTCAGTTAGAATCATCATACCTGAATCCACTCATTGTGCTGCTAAGGGCCTGATGACATAGATTTCATTGCTGAGTGATATTGCTTTGTAAGTAAATACCACAACTGCTTTATCCATTTTTCACTTTCTGCGATGTTGAACTTGTACTGTAAACGAGGTTCTTGTAAACAGAGGCGTCCCAAACTTTGGGGTGGCTGTGTCTTTTTGATTTTAATTTCCCTAAGCTATAGGACCATAAGTGGAAGTGCCCTAGGCTCTGTTGCTTTGTTTTTTAGATGTTTCAGGAAACACCATACACTTCTCCCGAGTGTCTGTTGGCAATTTACATCCCGCCCATCAGCATAACAAGGCTCCCAGTTCTCCATGGCCTGTGCTGCCTTTCTGGATTTTACACTTTTTTCAGATGGCCCTTTTGACCGGGGGGAAGTGACACTTCATTGTAGTGCAGATTTCCTTTGCAAGTTTGCTTGGTTGGCCAAAAAGGGCGTATGCGTTTTTTCCTGAATATATTCAGGAAAAAAGGCATACGCCCTTTTTGGCCAAGTGCATCATTGTGGACGTTCTGCCTCTTTTCCTATGCTTTCAATGCAATTCCAGTCTACCTCCTGAAATCGGTTTCCTGCAATTCTGCCCCGCTTTCAAGGCCTCTTGGCAGCCTTACTTCAGTATATTTTTGGACGATAGCTGTGATTTATAACTCTGCAGGTTTGTGAATTACAGTGCCCCTGAGCTCCTTTCTTCAACTCGCTTTCTTGTGACCTGGCCACAACACCGCAGGATGGCTTCAGGCCCTAATCTGGTTCCGGCACGGCACGCTGAGCCTTTGTTAATTCCTCTTCCTGGTGGGAAATGAGAGTTAAATTTGCCCGTCCAGACACCTCCAGCTAGTCTCTCATTGGTTCTCATTATTCCTGTTCATCTTCCGCAGAAATTGCAAACTGGGCCAAACAGGAGGTTAAAGGCGCTGACTCTCCAAGTGGGGAGAGTGTTAGTAAAGCGTCTGGAATGTTGCACCCGAGTACCAGGGGAGGAAAACTGAGACATATTTGAACATGTCTCCCGTTCACACGGTTGATCATACTCTGGGTTCCACATGCATGTTTTAGCTGAAGGAAGAATACCTTAAACCTGGGTAGTTGAAACCCGTGGAATGGGTACCATGCAATATGACTTCAAAGGGTCTTCATTTGCTCACCGAACCTCTCCAGTCCTATCACTGCTGCGTTTATGCCCCTGTACACATGCTTGATTCTCTTTCGGAGACATAGCAATCCATAGGTTTTAAGACACTTACTAGTCAGGTACATTCTTAGGCGTTTAATATGCGGTGTTGAGTCCATTTTGTTGAGCAAGGAGTAGCTCTTGTCTATTCCATATTTGGCTTAAGGAACTTTATCTGTGCTCATTTCAATCTCTGGTTTTATGCAGCACCCCAACTCACCTTTCCCCTTAAGCAAGCATAAGTTGGTTTTCTAAATTTGAGACCCTGTTCTGTTTTGGAATTCATATCCTGTGTAGCCAAGTTTACATTCCGTGTATTACTGATATCTTATGATGTTTCTTTTTCTGTGTGACTTATTTCAGTTGGAATCATCATACCTGAATCCACTCATTATGCTGCTACGGGCCTGATGACATAGATTTCATTGCTGAGTGATACTGCATTATACATAAGTACCACAAGTTCTTTATCCATTTTTCACTTTCTGTGATATTGAACTTGTACGGTAAACGAGGTTCTTGTAAACAGAGGCGTCCCAAACTTTGAGGTGGCTGTGTCTTTTTAATTTTAATTTCCCTAAGCTATAGGACCATAAGTGGAAGTGCCCTAGGCTCTGTTGCTTTGTTTTTTAGATGTTTCAGGAAACACCATACACTTCTCCCCAGTGTCTCTTGGCAATGTACATCCCGCCCATCAGCATAACAAGGCTCCCAGTTCTCCATGGCCTGTCCTGCCTTTCTGGATTTTACACTTTTTTCAGATGGCCCTTTTGACCCGAGCGAAGTGAGACTTCATTGTAGTGCAGATTTCCTTTGCAAGCTTGCTTGGTTGGCCAAAAAGGGCGTATGCGTTTTTTCCTGAATATATTCAGGAAAAAACGCATACGCCCTTTTTGGCCAAGTGCATCATTGTGGACGTTCTGCCTCTTTTCCTATGCTTTCAATGCAATTCCAGTCTACCTCCTGAAATCGGTTTCCTGCAATTCTGCCCCACTTTCAAGTCCTCTTGGCAGCCTTACTTCAGTATATTTTTGGACGATAGCTGTCATTTATAACTCTGCATGTTTGTGAATTACAGTGCCCCTGAGCTCCTTTCTTCAACTCGCTTTCTTGTGAGCTGGCCGCAACACCGCAGGATGGCTTCAGGCCGTAATCTGGTTCCGGCACGGCACGCTGAGCCTTTGGTTATTTCCTCTTCCTGGTGGGAAATGAGAGTTAAATTTGCCCGTCCAGACACCTCAAGCTAGTCTCTCATTGTTTCTCCCTATTCCTGTTCATCTTCCGCAGAAATTGCAAACTGGGCCAAACAGGAGGTTAAAGGCGCTGACTCTCCAAGTGGGGAGAGTGTTAGTAAAGCGTCTGGAATGTTGCACCCGAGTACCAGGGGAGGAAAACTGAGACATATTTGAACACGTCTCCCGTTCACACGGTTGATCATACTCTGGGTTCCACATGCATGTTTTAGCTGAAGGAAGAATACCTTAAACCTGGGTAGTTGAAACCCGTAGAATGGGTACCATGCAATATGACTTCAAAGGGTCTTCATTTTCTAACCGAACCTCTCCAATCCTATCACTGCTGCGTTTATGCCCCTGTACACATCCTTGATTCTCTTTTGGAGACATAGCAATCCATAGGTTTTAAGATACTTACTAGTCAGGTACATTCTTAGGCGTTTAATATGCGGTGTTGAATCCATTTCGTTGAGCAAGGAGTAGCTCTTGTCTATTCCATATTTGGCTTAAGGAACTTTATCTGTGCTCATTTCAGTCTCTGGTTTTATGCAGCACCCCAACTCATCTTTCCCCTTAAGAAAGCATAAGTTGGTTTTCTAAATTTGAGACCCTGTTCTGTTCTGTAATTCAGTTCCTGTGTAGCCAAGTTTACATTCCGTGTATTACTGATATCTTATGATGTTTCTTTTTCTGTGTGACTTATTTCAGTTAGAATCATCATACCTGAATCCACTCATTGTGCTGCTAAGGGCCTGATGACATAGATTTCATTGCTGAGTGATATTGCTTTGTAAGTAAATACCACAAATTCTTTATCCATTTTTCACTTTCTGCGATGTTGAACTTGTACTGTAAACGAGATTCTTGTAAACAGAGGCGTCCCAAACTTTGGGGTGGCTGTGTCTTTTTGATTTTAATTTCCCTATGCTATAGGATCATAAGTGGAAGTGCCCTAGGCTCTGTTGCTTTGTTTTTTAGATGTTTCAGGAAACACCATACACTTCTCCCGAGTGTCTGTAGGCAATTTACATCCCGCCCATCAGCATAACAAGGCTCCCAGTTCTCCATGGCCTGTCCTGCCTTTCTGGATTTTACACTTTTTTCAGATGGCCCTTTTGACCGGGGGGAAGTGAGACTTCATTGTAGTGCAGATTTCCTTTGCAAGTTTGCTTGGTTGGCCAAAAAGGGCGTATGCGTTTTTTCCTGAATATATTCAGGAAAAAATGCATACGCCCTTTTTGGCCAAGTGCATCATTGTGGACGTTCTGCATCTTTTCCTATGCTTTCAATGCAATTCCAGTCTACCTCCTGAAATCGGTTTCCTGCAATTCTGCCCCGCTTTCAAGTCCTCTTGGCAGCCTTACTTCAGTATATTTTTGGACGATAGCTGTCATTTATAACTCTGCAGGTTTGTGCATTACAGTGCCCCTGAGCTCCTTTCTTCAACTCGCTTTCTTGTGAGCTGGCCGCAACATCGCAGGATGGCTTCAGGCCCTAATCTGGTTCCGGCACGGCACGCTGAGCCTTTGGTTAATTCCTATTCCTGGTGGGAAATGAGAGTTAAATTTGCCCGTCCAGACACCTCCAGCTAGTCTCTCATTGGTTCTCGCTATTCCTGTTAATCTTCCGCAGAAATTGCAAACTGGGCCAAACAGGAGGTTAAAGGCGCTGACTCTCCAAGTGGGGAGAGTGTTAGTAAAGCGTCTGGAATGTTGCACCCGAGTACCAGGGTACGAAAACTGAATCATATTTGAACACGTCTCCCGATCACATGGTTGATCATACTCTGGGTTCCACATGCATGTTTTAGCTGAAGGAAGAATACCTTAAACCTGGGTAGTTGAAACCCGTAGAATGGGTACCATGCAATATGACTTCAAAGGGTCTTCATTTGCTCACCGAACCTCTCCAATCCTATCACTGCTGCGTTTATGCCCCTGTACACATGCTTGATTCTCTTTTGGAGACATAGCAATCCATAGGTTTTAAGATACTTACTAGTCAGGTACATTCTTAGGCGTTTAATATGGGGTGTTGAGTCCATTTCGTTGAGCAAGGAGTAGCTCTTGTCTATTCCATATTTGGCTTAAGGAACTTTATCTGTGCTCATTTCAATCTCTGGTTTTATGCAGCACCCCAACTCACCTTTCCCCTTAAGCAAGCATAAGTTGGTTTTCTAAATTTGAGACCCTGTTCTGTTCTGTAATTCAGTTCCTGTGTAGCCAAGTTTACATTCCGTGTATTACTGATATCTTATGATGTTTCTTTTTCTGTGTGACTTATTTCAGTTAGAATCATCATACCTGAATCCACTCATTGTGCTGCTAAGGGCCTGATGACATAGATTTCATTGCTCAGTGATATTGCTTTGTAAGTAAATACCACAACTGCTTTATCCATTTTTCACTTTCTGCGATGTTGAACTTGTACTGTAAACGACGTTCTTGTAAACAGAGGCGTCCCAAACTTTGGGGTGGCTGTGTCTTTTTGATTTTAATTTCCCTAAGCTATAGGACCATAAGTGGAAGTGCCCTAGGCTCTGTTGCTTTGTTTTTTAGATGTTTCAGGAAACACCATACACTTCTCCCGAGTGTCTGTTGGCAATTTACATCCCGCCCATCAGCATAACAAGGCTCCCAGTTCTCCATGGCCTGTGCTGCCTTTCTGGATTTTACACTTTTTTCAGATGGCCCTTTTGACCGGGGGGAAGTGAGACTTCATTGTAGTGCAGATTTCCTTTGCAACCTTGCTTGGTTGGCCAAAAAGGGCGTATGCGTTTTTTCCTGAATATATTCAGGAAAAAAGGCATACGCCCTTTTTGGCCAAGTGCATCATTGTGGACGTTCTGCCTCTTTTCCTATGCTTTCAATGCAATTCCAGTCTACCTCCTGAAATCGGTTTCCTGCAATTCTGCCCCGCTTTCAAGGCCTCTTGGCAGCCTTACTTCAGTATATTTTTGGACGATAGCTGTCATTTATAACTCTGCAGGTTTGTGAATTACAGTGCCCCTGAGCTCCTTTCTTCAACTCGCTTTCTTGTGACCTGGCCACAACACCGCAGGATGGCTTCAGGCCCTAATCTGGTTCCGGCACGGCACGCTGAGCCTTTGTTAATTCCTCTTCCTGGTGGGAAATGAGAGTTAAATTTGCCCGTTCAGACACCTCCAGCTAGTCTCTCATTGGTTCTCATTATTCCTGTTCATCTTCCCCAGAAATTGCAAACTGGGCCAAACAGGAGGTTAAAGGCGCTGACTCTCCAAGTGGGGAGAGTGTTAGTAAAGCGTCTGGAATGTTGCACCCGAGTACCAGGGGAGGAAAACTGAGACATATTTGAACATGTCTCCCGTTCACACGGTTGATCATACTCTGGGTTCCACATGCATGTTTTAGATGAAGGAAGAATACCTTAAACCTGGGTAGTTGAAACCCGTGGAATGGGTACCATGCAATATGACTTCAAAGGGTCTTCATTTGCTCACCGAACCTCTCCAATCCTATCACTGCTGCGTTTATGCCCCTGTACACATGCTTGATTCTCTTTCGGAGACATAGCAATCCATAGGTTTTAAGACACTTACTAGTCAGGTACATTCTTAGTCGTTTAATATGCGGTGTTGAGTCCATTTTGTTGAGCAAGGAGTAGCTCTTGTCTATTCCATATTTGGCTTAAGGAACTTTATCTGTGCTCATTTCAATCTCTGGTTTTATGCAGCACCCCAACTCACCTTTACCCTTAAGCAAGCATAAGTTGGTTTTCTAAATTTGAGACCCTGTTCTGTTTTGGAATTCATATCCTGTGTAGCCAAGTTTACATTCCATGTATTACTGATATCTTATGATGTTTCTTTTTCTGTGTGACTTATTTCAGTTGGAATCATCATACCTGAATCCACTCATTATGCTGCTACGGGCCTGATGACATAGATTTCATTGCTGAGTGATACTGCATTATACATAAGTACCACAAGTTCTTTATCCATTTTTCACTTTCTGTGATATTGAACTTGTACGGTAAACGAGGTTCTTGTAAACAGAGGCGTCCCAAACTTTGAGGTGGCTGTGTCTTTTTAATTTTAATTTCCCTAAGCTATAGGACCATAAGTGGAAGTGCCCTAGGCTCTGTTGCTTTGTTTTTTAGATGTTTCAGGAAACACCATACACTTCTCCCCAGTGTCTCTTGGCAATGTACATCCCGCCCATCAGCATAACAAGGCTCCCAGTTCTCCATGGCCTGTCCTGCCTTTCTGGATTTTACACTTTTTTCAGATGGCCCTTTTGACCGGGGGGAAGTGAGACTTCATTGTAGTGCAGATTTCCTTTGCAAGCTTGCTTGGTTGGCCAAAAAGTGCGTATGCGTTTTTTCCTGAATATATTCAGGAAAAAACGCATACGCCCTTTTTGGCCAAGTGCATCATTGTGGACGTTCTGCCTCTTTTCCTATGCTTTCAATGCAATTCCAGTCTACCTCCTGAAATCGGTTTCCTGCAATTCTGCCCCACTTTCAAGTCCTCTTGGCAGCCTTACTTCAGTATATTTTTGGACGATAGCTGTCATTTATAACTCTGCATGTTTGTGAATTACAGTGCCCCTGAGCTCCTTTCTTCAACTCGCTTTCTTGTGAGCTGGCCGCAACACCGCAGGATGGCTGCAGGCCGTAATCTGGTTCCGGCACGGCACGCTGAGCCTTTGGTTATTTCCTCTTCCTGGTGGGAAATGAGAGTTAAATTTGCCCGTCCAGACACCTCAAGCTAGTCTCTCATTGTTTCTCCCTATTCCTGTTCATCTTCCGCAGAAATTGCAAACTGGGCCAAACAGGAGGTTAAAGGCGCTGACTCTCCAAGTGGGGAGAGTGTTAGTAAAGCGTCTGGAATGTTGCACCCGAGTACCAGGGGAGGAAAACTGAGACATATTTGAACACGTCTCCCGTTCACACGGTTGATCATACTCTGGGTTCCACATGCATGTTTTAGCTGAAGGAAGAATACCTTAAACCTGGGTAGTTGAAACCCGTGGAATGGGTACCATGCAATATGACTTCAAAGGGTCTTCATTTTCTAACCGAACCTCTCCAATCCTATCACTGCTGCGTTTATGCCCCTGTACACATCCTTGATTCTCTTTTGGAGACATAGCAATCCATAGGTTTTAAGATACTTACTAGTCAGGTACATTCTTAGGCGTTTAATATGCGGTGTTGAATCCATTTCGTTGAGCAAGGAGTAGCTCTTGTCTATTCCATATTTGGCTTAAGGAACTTTATCTGTGCTCATTTCAGTCTCTGGTTTTATGCAGCACCCCAACTCATCTTTCCCCTTAAGAAAGCATAAGTTGGTTTTCTAAATTTGAGACCCTGTTCTGTTCTGTAATTCAGTTCCTGTGTAGCCAAGTTTACATTCCGTGTATTACTGATATCTTATGATGTTTCTTTTTCTGTGTGACTTATTTCAGTTAGAATCATCATACCTGAATCCACTCATTGTGCTGCTAAGGGCCTGATGACATAGATTTCATTGCTGAGTGATATTGCTTTGTAAGTAAATACCACAACTGCTTTATCCATTTTTCACTTTCTGCGATGTTGAACTTGTACGGTAAACGAGGTTCTTGTAAACAGAGGCGTCCCAAACTTTGGGGTGGCTGTGTCTTTTTGATTTTAATTTCCCTAAGCTATAGGACCATAAGTGGAAGTGCCCTAGGCTCTGTTGCTTTGTTTTTTAGATGTTTCAGGAAACACCATACACTTCTCCCGAGTGTCTGTTGGCAATTTACATCCCGCCCATCAGCATAACAAGGCTCCCAGTTCTCCATGGCTGTCCTGCCTTTCTGGATTGTACACTTTTTTCAGATGGCCCTTTTGACCGGGGGGAAGTGAGACTTCATTGTAGTGCAGATTTCCTTTGCAAGTTTGCTTGGTTGGCCAAAAAGGGCGTATGCGTTTTTTCCTGAATATATTCAGGAAAAAATGCATACGCACTTTTTGGCCAAGTGCATCATTGTGGACGTTCTGCCTCATTTCCTATGCTTTTAATGCAATTCCAGTCTACCTCCTGAAATCGGTTTCCTGCAATTCTGCCCCGCTTTCAAGTCCTCTTGGCAGTCTTACTTCAGTATATTTTTGGACGATAGCTGTCATTTATAACTCTGCAGGTTTGTGAATTACAGTGCCCCTGAGCTCCTTTCTTCAACTCGCTTTCTTGTGACCTGGCCGCAACACCGCAGGATGGCTTCAGGCCCTAATCTGGTTCCGGCACGGCACGCTGAGCCTTTGTTTATTCCTCTTCCTGGTGGGAAATGAGAGTTAAATTTGCCCGTCCAGACACCTCCAGCTAGTCTCTCATTGGTTCTCGTTATTCCTGTTCATCTTCCGCTGAAATTGCAAACTGTGCCAAACAGATGGTTAAAGGCGCTGACTCTCCTAGTGGGGAGAGTGTTAGTAAAACGTCTGGAATGTTGCACCCGAGTACCAGGGGAGGAAAACTGAGACATATTTGAACACGTCTCCCGTTCACACGGTTGATCATACTCTGGGTTCCACATGCATGTTTTAGCTGAAGGAAGAATACCTTAAGCCTGGGTAGTTGAAACCCGTGGAATGGGTACCATGCAATATGACTTCAAAGGGTCTTCATTTGCTCACCAAACCGCTCCAATCCTATCACTGCTGCGTTTATGCCCCTGTACACATGCTTGATTCTCTTTCAGAGACATAGCAATCCATAGGTTTTAAGATACTTACTAGTCAGGTACATTCTTAGGCGTTTAATATGCGGTGTTGAGTCCATTTCGTTGAGCAAGGAGTAGCTCTTGTCTATTCCATATTTGGCTTAAGGAACTTTATCTGTGCTCATTTCAATCTCTGGTTTTATGCAGCACCCCAACTCACCTTTCCCCTTAAGCAAGCATTAGTTGGTTTTCTAAATTTGAGACCCTGTTCTGTTTTGGAATTCAGTTCCTGTGTAGCCAAGTTTACATTCCGTGTATTACTGATATCTTATGATGTTTCTTTTTCTGTGTGACTTATTTCAGTTAGAATCATCGTACCTGAATCCACTCATTATGCTGCTACGGGCCTGATGACATAGATTTCATTGCTGAGTGATACTGCATTGTACATAATTGCCACAAGTTCTTTATCCATTTTTCACTTTCTGTGATATTGAACTTGTACGGTAAACGAGGTTCTTGTAAACAGAGGCGTCCCAAACTTTGGGGTGGCTGTGGCTTTTTGATTTTAATTTCCCTAAGCTATAGGACCATAAGTGGAAGTGCCCTAGGCTCTGTTGCTTTGTTTTTTAGATGTTTCAGGAAACACCATACACTTCTCCCGAGTGTCTGTTGGCAATGTACATCCCGCCCATCAGCATAACAAGGCTCCCAGTTCTCCATGGCCTGTCCTGCCTTTCTGGATTTTACACTTTTTTCAGATGGCCCTTTTGACCGGGGGGAAGTGAGACTTCATTGTAGTGCAGATTTCCTTTGCAACCTTGCTTGGTTGGCCAAAAAGGGCGTATGCGTTTTTCCCTGAATATATTCAGGAAAAAACGCATACGCCCTTTTTGGCCAAGTGCATCATTGTGGACGTTCTGCCTCTTTTCCTATGCTTTCAATGCAATTCCAGTCTACCTCCTGAAATCGGTTTCCTGCAATTCTGCCCCGCTTTCAAGTCCTCTTGGCAGCCTTACTTCAGTATATTTTTGGACGATAGCTGTCATTTATAACTCTGCAGGTTTGTGAATTACAGTGCCCCTGAGCTCCTTTCTTCAACTCGCTTTCTTGTGAGCTGGCCGCAACACCGCAGGATGGCTTCAGGCCCTAATATGGTTCCGGCATGGCACGCTGAGCCTTTGGTTAATTCCTCTTCCTGGTGGGAAATGAGAGTTAAATTTGCCCGTCCAGACACCTCCAGCTAGTCTCTCATTGGTTCTCGCTATTCCTGTTCATCTTCCGCAGAAATTGCAAACTGGGCCAAACAGGAGGTTAAAGGGACTGACTCTCCAAGTGGGGAGAGTGTTAGTAAAGCGTCTGGAATGTTGCACCCGAGTACCAGGGTACGAAAACTGAGACATATTTGAACACGTCTCCCGATCACATGGTTGATCATACTCTAGGTTCCACATGCATGTTTTAGCTGAAGGAAGAATACCTTAAAACTGGGTAGTTGAAACCCGTAGAATGGGTACCATGCAATATGACTTCAAAGGGTCTTCATTTGCTCACCGAACCTCTCCAATCCTATCACTGCTGCGTTTATGCCCCTGTACACACGCTTGATTCTCTTTTGGAGACATAGCAATCCATAGGTTTTAAGATACTTACCAGTCAGCTACATTCTTAGGCGTTTAATATGGGGTGTTGAGTCCATTTCGTTGAGCAAGGAGTAGCTCTTGTCTATTCCATATTTGGCTTAAGGAACTTTATCTGTGCTCATTTCAATCTCTGGTTTTATGCAGCACCCCAACTCACCTTTCCCCTTAAGCAAGCATAAGTTGGTTTTCTAAATTTGAGACCCTGTTCTGTTCTGTAATTCAGTTCCTGTGTAGCCAAGTTTACATTCCGTGTATTACTGATATCTTATGATGTTCCTTTTTCTGTGTGAATTATTTCAGTTAGAATCATCATACCTGAATCCACTCATTGTGCTGCTAAGGGCCTGATGACATAGATTTCATTGCTGAGTGATATTGCTTTGTAAGTAAATACCACAAATTCTTTATCCATTTTTCACATTCTGCGATGTTGAACTTGTACGGTAAACGAGGTTCTTGTAAACAGAGCCGTTGCAAACTTAGAGGTGGCTGTGTCTTTTTGATTTTAATTTCCCTAAGCTATAGGACCATAAGTGGAAGTGCCCTAGGCTCTGTTGCTTTGTTTTTTAGATGTTTCAGGAAACACCATACACTTCTCCGGAGTGTCTGTTGGCAATTTACATCCCACCCATCAGCATAACAAGGCTCCCAGTTCTCCATGGCCTGTCCTGCCTTTCTGGATTTTACACTTTTTTCAGATGGCCCTTTAGACCGGGGGAAGTGAGACTTCATTGTAGTGCAGATTTCCTTTGCAAGCTTGCTTGGTTGGCCAAAAAGGGCGTATGCGTTTTTTCCTGAATATATTCAGGAAAAAACGCATACGCCCTTTTTGGCCAAGTGCATCATTGTGGACGTTCTGCCTCTTTTCCTATGCTTTCAATGCAATTCCAGTCTACCTCCTGAAATCGGTTTCCTGCAATTCTGCCCCACTTTCAAGTCCTCTTGGCAGCCTTAATTCCGTATATTTTTGGACGATAGCTGTCATTTATAACTCTGCAGGTTTGTGAATTACAGTGCCCCTGAGCTCCTTTCTTCAACTCGCTTTCATGTGACCTGGCCGCAACACCGCAGGATGGCTTCAGGCGCTAATCTGGTTCCGGCACGGCACGCTGAGCCTTTGGTTATTTCCTCTTCCTGGTGGGAAATGAGAGTTAAATTTGCCCGTCCAGACACCTCCAGCTAGTCTCTCATTGGTTCTCGCTTTTCCTGTTCATCTTCCGCAGAAATTGCAAACTGGGCCAAACAGGAGGTTAAAGGCGCTGACTCTCCAAGTGGGGAGAGTGTTAGTAAAGCGTCTGGAATGTTGCACCCGAGTACCAGGGGAGGAAAACTGAGACATATTTGAACACGTCTCCCGTTCACACGGTTGATCATACTCTGGGTTCCACATGCATGTTTTAGCTGAAGGAAGAATACCTTAAACCTGGGTAGTTGAAACCCGTGGAATGGGTACCATGCAATATGACTTCAAAGGGTCTTCATTTGCTCACCGAACCTCTCCAATCCTATCACTGCTGCGTTTATTCTCCTGTACACATGCTTGATTCTCTTTTGGAGACATAGCAATCCATAGGTTTTAAGATACTTTCTAGTCAGGTACATTCTTAGGCGTTTAATATGCGGTGTTGAGTCCATTTCGTTGAGCAAGGTGTAGCTCTTGTCTATTCCATATTTGGCTTAAGGAACTTTATCTGTGCTCATTTCAATCTCTGGTTTTATGCAGCACCCCAACTCACCTTTCCCCTTAAGCAAGCATAAGTTGGTTTTCTAAATTTGAGACCCTGTTCTGTTCTGTAATTCAGTTCCTGTGTAGCCAAGTTTACATTCCGTGTATTACTGATATCTTATGATGTTTCTTTTTCTGTGTGACTTATTTCAGTTAGAATCATCGTACCTGAATCCACTCATTATGCTGCTACGGGCCTGATGACATAGATTTCATTGCTGAGTGATACTGCATTGTACATAATTGCCACAAGTTCTTTATCCATTTTTCACTTTCTGTGATATTGAACTTGTACGGTAAATGAGGTTATTGTAAACAGAGGCGTCCCAAACTTTGGGGTGGCTGTGGCTTTTTGATTTTAATTTCCCTAAGCTATAGGACCATAAGTGGAAGTGCCCTAGGCTCTGTTGCTTTGTTTTTTAGATGTTTCAGGAAACACCATACACTTCTCCCGAGTGTCTGTTGGCAATGTACATCCCGCCCATCAGCATAACAAGGCTCCCAGTTCTCCATGGCCTGTCCTGCCTTTCTGGATTTTACACTTTTTTCAGATGGCCCTTTTGACCGGGGGGAAGTGAGACTTCATTGTAGTGCAGATTTCCTTTGCAACCTTGTTTGGTTGGCCAAAAAGGGCGTATGCGTTTTTTCCTGAATATATTCAGGAAAAAACGCATACGCCCTTTTTGGCCAAGTGCATCATTGTGGACGTTCTGTCTCTTTTCCTATGCTTTCAATGCAATTCCAGTCTACCTCCTGAAATCGGTTTCCTGCAATTCTGCCCCGCTTTCAAGTCCTCTTGGCAGCCTTACTTCAGTATATTTTTGGACGATAGCTGTCATTTATAACTCTGCAGGTTTGTGAATTACAGTGCCCCTGAGCTCCTTTCTTCAACTCGCTTTCTTGTGAGCTGGCCGCAACACCGCAGGATGGCTTCAGGCCCTAATATGGTTCCGGCACGGCACGCTGAGCCTTTGGTTAATTCCTCTTCCTGGTGGGAAATGAGAGTTAAATTTGCCCGTCCAGACACCTCCAGCTAGTCTCTCATTGGTTCTCGCTATTCCTGTTCATCTTCCGCAGAAATTGCAAACTGGGCCAAACAGGAGGTTAAAGGGACTGACTCTCCAAGTCGGGAGAGTGTTAGTAAAGCGTCTGGAATGTTGCACCCGAGTACCAGGGTACGAAAACTGAGACATATTTGAACACGTCTCCCGATCACATGGTTGATCATACTCTAGGTTCCACATGCATGTTTTAGCTGAAGGAAGAATACCTTAAAACTGGGTAGTTGAAACCCGTAGAATGGGTACCATGCAATATGACTTCAAACGGTCTTCATTTGCTCACCGAACCTCTCCAATCCTATCACTGCTGCGTTTATGCCCCTGTACACACGCTTGATTCTCTTTTGGAGACATAGCAATCCATAGGTTTTAAAATACTTACCAGTCAGCTACATTCTTAGGAGTTTAATATGGGGTGTTGAGTCCATTTCGTTGAGCAAGGAGTAGCTCTTGTCTATTCCATATTTGGCTTAAGGAACTTTATCTGTGCTCATTTCAATCACTGGTTTTATGCAGCACCCCAACTCACCTTTCCCCTTAAGCAAGCATAAGTTGGTTTTCTAAATTTGAGACCCTGTTCTGTTTTGGAATTCAGTTCCTGTGTAGCCAAGTTTACATTCCGTGTATTACTGATATCTTATGATGTTCCTTTTTCTGTGTGAATTATTTCAGTTAGAATCATCATACCTGAATCCACTCATTGTGCTGCTAAGGGCCTGATGACATAGATTTCATTGCTGAGTGATATTGCTTTGTAAGTAAATACCACAAATTCTTTATCCATTTTTCACATTCTGCGATGTTGAACTTGTACTGTAAACGAGGTTCTTGTAAACAGAGCCGTTGCAAACTTAGGGGTGGCTGTGTCTTTTTGATTTTAATTTCCCTAAGCTATAGGACCATAAGTGGAAGTGCCCTAGGCTCTGTTGCTTTGTTTTTTAGATGTTTCAGGAAACAACATACACTTCTCCCGAGTGTCTGTTGGCAATTTACATCCCACCCATCAGCATAACAAGGCTCCCAGTTCTCCATGGCCTGTCCTGCCTTTCTGGATTTTACACTTTTTTCAGATGGCCCTTTTGACGGGGGCGAAGTGAGACTTCATTGTAGTGCAGATTTCCTTTGCAATCTTGCTTGGTTGGCCAAAAAGGGCGTATGCGTTTTTTCCTGAATATATTCAGCAAAAAACGCATACGCCCTTTTTGGCCAAGTGCCTCATTGTGGACGTTCTGCCTCTTTTCCTATGGTTTCAATGCAATTCCAGTCTACCTCCTGAAATCGGTTTCCTGCAATTCTGCCCCGCTTTCAAGTCCTCTTGGCAGCCTTACTTCAGTATATTTTTGGACGTTAGCTGTCATTTATAACTCTGCAGGTTTGTGAATTACAGTGCCCCTGAGCTCCTTTCTTCAACTCGCTTTCTTGTGACCTGGCCACAACACTGCAGGATGGCTTCAGGCCCTAATCTGGTTCCGGCACGGCACGCTGAGCCTTTGGTTATTTCCTCTTCCTGGTGGGAAATGAGAGTTAAATTTGCCCGTCCAGACACCTCCAGCTAGTCTCTCATTGGTTCTCGCTATTCCTGTTCATCTTCCGCAGAAATTGCAAACTGGGCCAAACAGGAGGTTAAAGGCGCTGACTCTCCAAGTGGGGAGAGTGTTAGTAAAGCGTCTGGAATGTTGCACCCGAGTACCAGGGGAGGAAAACTGAGACATATTTGAACACGTCTCCCGTTCACACGGTTGATCATACTCTGGGTTCCACATGCATGTTTTAGCTGAAGGAAGAATACCTTAAACCTGGGTAGTTGAAACCCGTGGAATGGGTACCATGCAATATGACTTCAAAGGGTCTTCATTTGCTCACTGAACCTCTCCAATCCTATCACTGCTGCGTTTATGCCCCTGTACACATGCTTGATTCTCTTTTGGAGACATAGCAATCCATAGGTTTTAAGATACTTACTAGTCAGGTACATTCTTAGACGTTTAATATGCGGTGTTGAGTCCATTTCGTTGAGCAAGGAGTAGCTCTTGTCTATTCCATATTTGGCTTAAGGAACTTTCTCTGTGCTCATTTCAATCTCTGGTTTTATGCAGCACCCCAACTCACCTTTCCCCTTAAGCAAGCATAAGTTGGTTTTTTAAATTTGAGACCCTGTTCTGTTCTGTAATTCAGTTCCTGTGTAGCCAAGTTTACATTCCGTGTATTACTGATATCTTATGATGTTTCTTTTTCTGTGTGACTTATTTCAGTTAGAATCATCACACCTGAATCCACTCATTGTGCTGCTAAGGGCCTGATGACATAGATTTCATTGCTGAGTGATATTGCTTTGTAAGTAAATACCACAAATTCTTTATCCATTTTTCACTTTCTGCGATGTTGAACTTGTACTGTAAACGAGGTTCTTGTAAACAGAGCCGTTGCAAACTTCGGGGTGGCTGTGTCTTTTTGATTTTAATTTCCCTAAGCTATAGGACCATAAGTGGAAGTGCCCTAGGCTCTGTTGCTTTGTTTTTTAGATGTTTCAGGAAACACCATACACTTCTCCCGAGTGTTGGCAATTTACATCCCGCCCATCAGCATAACAAGGCTCCCAGTTCTCCATGGCCTGTCCTGCCTTTCTGGATTTTACACTTTTTTCAGATGGCCCTTTTGACCGGGGGGAAGTGACACTTCATTGTAGTGCAGATTTCCTTTGCAAGCTTGCTTGGTAGGCCAAAAAGGGCGTATGCGTTTTTTCCTGAATATATTCAGGAAAAAACGCATACGCCCTTTTTGGCCAAGTGCATCATTGTGCACGTTCTGCCTCTTTTCCTATGCTTTCAATGCAATTCCAGTCTACCTCCTGAAATCGGTTTCCTGCAATTCTGCCCCGCTTTCAAGTCCTCTTGGCAGCCTTACTTCAGTATATTTTTGGACGATAGCTGTCATTTATAACTCTGCAGGTTTGTGAATTACAGTGCCCCTGAGCTCCTTTCTTCAACTCGCTTTCTTGTGAGCTGGCCGCAACACCGCAGGATGGCTTCAGGCCCTAATCTGGTTCCGGCACGGCACGCTGAGCCTTTGGTTATTTCCTCTTCCTGGTGGGAAATGAGAGTTAAATTTGCCCGTCCAGACACCTCCAGCTAGTCTCTCATTGGTTCTCGCTATTCCTGTTCATCTTCTGCAGAAATTGCAAACTGGGCCAAACAGGGGGTTAAAGGCGCTGACTCTCCAAGTGGGGAGAGTGTTATTAAAGCGTCTGGAATGTTGCACCCGAGTACCAGGGGAGGAAAACTGAGACATATTTGAACACGTCTCCCGTTCACATGGTTGATCATACTCTGGGTTCCACATGCATGTTTTAGCTGAAGGAAGAATACCTTAAACCTGGGTAGTTGAAACCCGTGGAATGGGTACCATGCAATAAGACTTCAAAGGGTCTTCATTTGCTCACCGAACCTCTCTAATCCTATCACTGCTGCGTTCATGCCCCTGTACACACGCTTGATTCTCTTTTGGAGACATAGCAATCCATAGGTTTTAAGATACTTACTAGTCAGGTACATTCTTAGGCGTTTAATATGGGGTGTTGAGTCCATTTCATTGAGCAAGGAGTAGCTCTTGTCTATTCCATATTTGGCTTAAGGAACTTTATCTGTGCTCATTTCAATCTCTGGTTTTATGCAGCACCCCAACTCACCTTTCCCCTTAAGCAAGCATAAGTTGGTTTTCTAAATTTGAGACCCTGTTCTGTTTTGGAATTCAGTTCCTGTGTAGCCAAGTTTACATTCCGTGTATTAGTGATATCTTATGATGTTTCTTTTTCTGTGTGACTTATTTCAGTTAGAATCATCGTACCTGAATCCACTCATTATGCTACTACGGGCCTGATGACATAGATTTCATTGCTGAGTGATACTGCATTGTACATAATTGCCACAAGTTCTTTATCCATTTTTCACTTTCTGTGATATTGAACTTGTACGGTAAACGAGGTTCTTGTAAACAGAGGTGTCCCAAACTTTGGGGTGGCTGTGGCTTTTTGATTTTAATTTCCCTAAGCTATAGGACCATAAGTGGAAGTGCCCTAGGCTCTGTTGCTTTGTTTTTTAGATGTTTCAGGAAACACCATACACTTCTCCCGAGTGTCTGTTGGCAATGTACATCCCGCCCATCAGCATAACAAGGCTCCCAGTTCTCCATGGCCTGTCCTGCCTTTCTGGATTTTACACTTTTTTCAGATGGCCCTTTTGACCGGGGGGAAGTGAGACTTCATTGTAGTGCAGATTTCCTTTGCAAGCTTGCTTGGTTGGCCAAAAAGTGCGTGTGCGTTTTTTCCTGAATATATTCAGGAAAAAACGCATACGCCCTTTTTGGCCAAGTGCATCATTGTGGACGTTCTGCCTCTTTTCCTATGCTTTCAATGCAATTCCAGTCTACCTCCTGAAATCGGTTTCCTGCAATTCTGCCCCGCTTTCAAGTCCTCTTGGCAGCCTTACTTCAGTATATTTTTGGACGATAGCTGTCATTTATAACTCTGCAGGTTTGTGAATTACAGTGCCCCTGAGCTCCTTTCTTCAACTCGCTTTCTTGTGAGCTGGCCGCAACACCGCAGGATGGCTTCAGGCCCTAATCTGGTTCCGGCACGGCATGCTGAGCCTTTGGTTAATTCCTCTTCCTGGTGGGAAATGAGAGTTAAATTTGCCCGTCCAGACACCTCCAGCTAGTCTCTCATTGGTTCTCGCTATTCCTGTTCATCTTCCGCAGAATTTGCAAACTGGGCCAAACAGGAGGTTAAAGGGACTGACTCTCCAAGTGGGGAGAGTGTTAGTAAAGCGTCTGGAATGTTGCACCCGAGTACCAGGGTACGAAAACTGAGACATATTTGAACACGTCTCCCGATCACATGGTTGATCATACTCTAGGTTCCACATGCATGTTTTAGCTGAAGGAAGAATACCTTAAAACTGGGTAGTTGAAACCCGTAGAATGGGTACCATGCAATATGACTTCAAACGGTCTTCATTTGCTCACCGAACCTCTCCAATCCTATCACTGCTGCGTTTATGCCCCTGTACACACGCTTGATTCTCTTTTGGAGACATAGCAATCCATAGGTTTTAAAATACTTACCAGTCAGCTACATTCTTAGGCGTTTAATATGGGGTGTTGAGTCCATTTCGTTGAGCAAGGAGTAGCTCTTGTCTATTCCATATTTGGCTTAAGGAACTTTATCTGTGCTCATTTCAATCACTGGTTTTATGCAGCACCCCAACTCACCTTTCCCCTTAAGCAAGCATAAGTTGGTTTTCTAAATTTGAGACCCTGTTCTGTTTTGGAATTCAGTTCCTGTGTAGCCAAGTTTACATTCCGTGTATTACTGATATCTTATGATGTTCCTTTTTCTGTGTGAATTATTTCAATTAGAATCATCATACCTGAATCCACTCATTGTGCTGCTAAGGGCCTGATGACATAGATTTCATTGCTGAGTGATATTGCTTTGTAAGTAAATACCACAAATTCTTTATCCATTTTTCACATTCTGCGATGTTGAACTTGTACTGTAAACGAGGTTCTTGTAAACAGAGCCGTTGCAAACTTAGGGGTGGCTGTGTCTTTTTGATTTTAATTTCCCTAAGCTATAGGACCATAAGTGGAAGTGCCCTAGGCTCTGTTGCTTTGTTTTTTAGATGTTTCAGGAAACAACATACACTTCTCCCGAGTGTCTGTTGGCAATGTACATCCCACCCATCAGCATAACAAGGCTCCCAGTTCTCCATGGCCTGTCCTGCCTTTCTGGATTTTACACTTTTTTCAGATGGCCCTTTTGACGGGGGCGAAGTGAGACTTCATTGTAGTGCAGATTTCCTTTGCAATCTTGCTTGGTTGGCCAAAAAGGGCGTATGCGTTTTTTCCTGAATATATTCAGCAAAAAACGCATACGCCCTTTTTGGCCAAGTGCCTCATTGTGGACGTTCTGCCTCTTTTCCTATGGTTTCAATGCAATTCCAGTCTACCTCCTGAAATCGGTTTCCTGCAATTCTGCCCCGCTTTCAAGTCCTCTTGGCAGCCTTACTTCAGTATATTTTTGGACGTTAGCTGTCATTTATAACTCTGCAGGTTTGTGAATTACAGTGCCCCTGAGCTCCTTTCTTCAACTCGCTTTCTTGTGACCTGGCCACAACACTGCAGGATGGCTTCAGGCCCTAATCTGGTTCCGGCACGGCACGCTGAGCCTTTGGTTATTTCCTCTTCCTGGTGGGAAATGAGAGTTAAATTTGCCCGTCCAGACACCTCCAGCTAGTCTCTCATTGGTTCTCGCTATTCCTGTTCATCTTCTGCAGAAATTGCAAACTGGGCCAAACAGGGGGTTAAAGGCGCTGACTCTCCAAGTGGGGAGAGTGTTATTAAAGCGTCTGGAATGTTGCACCCGAGTACCAGGGGAGGAAAACTGAGACATATTTGAACACGTCTCCCGTTCACATGGTTGATCATACTCTGGGTTCCACATGCATGTTTTAGCTGAAGGAAGAATACCTTAAACCTGGGTAGTTGAAACCCGTGGAATGGGTACCATGCAATATGACTTCAAAGGGTCTTCATTTGCTCACTGAACCTCTCCAATCCTATCACTGCTGCGTTTATGCCCCTGTACACATGCTTGATTCTCTTTTGGAGACATAGCAATCCATAGGTTTTAAGATACTTACTAGTCAGGTACATTCTTAGACGTTTAATATGCGGTGTTGAGTCCATTTCGTTGAGCAAGGAGTAGCTCTTGTCTATTCCATATTTGGCTTAAGGAACTTTCTCTGTGCTCATTTCAATCTCTGGTTTTATGCAGCACCCCAACTCACCTTTCCCCTTAAGCAAGCATAAGTTGGTTTTTTAAATTTGAGACCCTGTTCTGTTCTGTAATTCAGTTCCTGTGTAGCCAAGTTTACATTCCGTGTATTACTGATATCTTATGATGTTTCTTTTTCTGTGTGACTTATTTCAGTTAGAATCATCATACCTGAATCCACTCATTGTGCTGCTAAGGGCCTGATGACATAGATTTCATTGCTGAGTGATATTGCTTTGTAAGTAAATACCACAAATTCTTTATCCATTTTTCACTTTCTGCGATGTTGAACTTGTACTGTAAACGAGGTTCTTGTAAACAGAGCCGTTGCAAACTTCGGGGTGGCTGTGTCTTTTTGATTTTAATTTCCCTAAGCTATAGGACCATAAGTGGAAGTGCCCTAGGCTCTGTTGCTTTGTTTTTTAGATGTTTCAGGAAACACCATACACTTCTCCCGAGTGTTGGCAATTTACATCCCGCCCATCAGCATAACAAGGCTCCCAGTTCTCCATGGCCTGTCCTGCCTTTCTGGATTTTACACTTTTTTCAGATGGCCCTTTTGACCGGGGGGAAGTGACACTTCATTGTAGTGCAGATTTCCTTTGCAAGCTTGCTTGGTTGGCCAAAAAGGGCGTATGCGTTTTTTCCTGAATATATTCAGGAAAAAACGCATACGCCCTTTTTGGCCAAGTGCATCATTGTGCACGTTCTGCCTCTTTTCCTATGCTTTCAATGCAATTCCAGTCTACCTCCTGAAATCGGTTTCCTGCAATTCTGCCCCGCTTTCAAGTCCTCTTGGCAGCCTTACTTCAGTATATTTTTGGACGATAGCTGTCATTTATAACTCTGCAGGTTTGTGAATTACAGTGCCCCTGAGCTCCTTTCTTCAACTCGCTTTCTTGTGAGCTGGCCGCAACACCGCAGGATGGCTTCAGGCCCTAATCTGGTTCCGGCACGGCACGCTGAGCCTTTGGTTATTTCCTCTTCCTGGTGGGAAATGAGAGTTAAATTTGCCCGTCCAGACACCTCCAGCTAGTCTCTCATTGGTTCTCGCTATTCCTGTTCATCTTCTGCAGAAATTGCAAACTGGGCCAAACAGGGGGTTAAAGGCGCTGACTCTCCAAGTGGGGAGAGTGTTATTAAAGCGTCTGGAATGTTGCACCCGAGTACCAGGGGAGGAAAACTGAGACATATTTGAACACGTCTCCCGTTCACATGGTTGATCATACTCTGGGTTCCACATGCATGTTTTAGCTGAAGGAAGAATACCTTAAACCTGGGTAGTTGAAACCCGTGGAATGGGTACCATGCAATAAGACTTCAAAGGGTCTTCATTTGCTCACCGAACCTCTCTAATCCTATCACTGCTGCGTTCATGCCCCTGTACACACGCTTGATTCTCTTTTGGAGACATAGCAATCCATAGGTTTTAAGATACTTACTAGTCAGGTACATTCTTAGGCGTTTAATATGGGGTGTTGAGTCCATTTCATTGAGCAAGGAGTAGCTCTTGTCTATTCCATATTTGGCTTAAGGAACTTTATCTGTGCTCATTTCAATCTCTGGTTTTATGCAGCACCCCAACTCACCTTTCCCCTTAAGCAAGCATAAGTTGGTTTTCTAAATTTGAGACCCTGTTCTGTTTTGGAATTCAGTTCCTGTGTAGCCAAGTTTACATTCCGTGTATTAGTGATATCTTATGATGTTTCTTTTTCTGTGTGACTTATTTCAGTTAGAATCATCGTACCTGAATCCACTCATTATGCTACTACGGGCCTGATGACATAGATTTCATTGCTGAGTGATACTGCATTGTACATAATTGCCACAAGTTCTTTATCCATTTTTCACTTTCTGTGATATTGAACTTGTACGGTAAACGAGGTTCTTGTAAACAGAGGTGTCCCAAACTTTGGGGTGGCTGTGGCTTTTTGATTTTAATTTCCCTAAGCTATAGGACCATAAGTGGAAGTGCCCTAGGCTCTGTTGCTTTGTTTTTTAGATGTTTCAGGAAACACCATACACTTCTCCCGAGTGTCTGTTGGCAATGTACATCCCGCCCATCAGCATAACAAGGCTCCCAGTTCTCCATGGCCTGTCCTGCCTTTCTGGATTTTACACTTTTTTCAGATGGCCCTTTTGACCGGGGGGAAGTGAGACTTCATTGTAGTGCAGATTTCCTTTGCAAGCTTGCTTGGTTGGCCAAAAAGTGCGTGTGCGTTTTTTCCTGAATATATTCAGGAAAAAACGCATACGCCCTTTTTGGCCAAGTGCATCATTGTGGACGTTCTGCCTCTTTTCCTATGCTTTCAATGCAATTCCAGTCTACCTCCTGAAATCGGTTTCCTGCAATTCTGCCCCGCTTTCAAGTCCTCTTGGCAGCCTTACTTCAGTATATTTTTGGACGATAGCTGTCATTTATAACTCTGCAGGTTTGTGAATTACAGTGCCCCTGAGCTCCTTTCTTCAACTCGCTTTCTTGTGAGCTGGCCGCAACACCGCAGGATGGCTTCAGGCCCTAATCTGGTTCCGGCACGGCACGCTGAGCCTTTGGTTAATTCCTCTTCCTGGTGGGAAATGAGAGTTAAATTTGCCCGTCCAGACACCTCCAGCTAGTCTCTCATTGGTTCTCGCTATTCCTGTTCATCTTCCGCAGAATTTGCAAACTGGGCCAAACAGGAGGTTAAAGGGACTGACTCTCCAAGTGGGGAGAGTGTTAGTAAAGCGTCTGGAATGTTGCACCCGAATACCAGGGTATGAAAACTGAGACATATTTGAACACGTCTCCCGATCACATGGTTGATCATACTCTAGGTTCTACATGCGTGTTTTAGCTGAAGGAAGAATACCTTAAAACTGGGTAGTTGAAACCCGTAGAATGGGTACCATGCAATATGACTTCAAAGGGTCTTCATTTGCTCACCGAACCTCTCCAATCCTATCACTGCTGCGTTTATGCCCTGTACACATGCTTGATTCTCTTTTGGAGACATAGCAATCCATAGGTTTTAAGATACTTACTAGTCAGCTACATTCTTAGGCGTTTAATATGGGGTGTTGAGTCCATTTCGTTGAGCAAGGAGTAGCTCTTGTCTATTCCATATTTGGCTTAAGGAACTTTATCTGTGCTCATTTCAATCTCTGGTTTTATGCAGCACCCCAACTCACCTTTCCCCTTAAGCAAGCATAAGTTGGTTTTCTAAATTTGAGACCCTGTTCTGTTCTGTAATTCAGTTCCTGTGTAGCCAAGTTTACATTCCGTGTATTACTGATATCTTATGATGTTCCTTTTTCTGTGTGACTTATTTCAGTTAGAATCATCATACCTGAATCCACTCATTGTGCTGCTAAGGGCCTGATGACATAGATTTCATTGCTGAGTGATATTGCTTTGTAAGTAAATACCACAACTGCTTTATCCATTTTTCACTTTCTGCGATGTTGAACTTGTATGGTAAACGAGGTTCTTGTAAACAGAGGCGTCCCAAACTTTGGGGTGGCTGTGTCTTTTTGATTTTAATTTCCCTAAGCTATAGGACCATAAGTGGAAGTGCCCTAGGCTCTGTTGCTTTGTTTTTTAGATGTTTCAGGAAACACCATACACTTCTCCCGAGTGTCTGTTGGCAATTTACATCCCGCCCATCAGCATAACAAGGCTCCCAGTTCTCCATGGCTGTCCTGCCTTTCTGGATTGTACACTTTTTGCAGATGGCCCTTTTGACCGGGGGGAACTGAGACTTCATTGTAGTGCAGATTTCCTTTGCAAGTTTGCTTGGTTGGCCAAAAAGGGCGTATGCGTTTTTTCCTGAATATATTCAGGAAAAAATGCATACGCCCTTTTTGGCCAAGTGCATCATTGTGGACGTTCTGCCTCTTTTCCTATGCTTTTAATGCAATTCCAGTCTACCTCCTGAAATCGGTTTCCTGCAATTCTGCCCCGCTTTCAAGTCCTCTTGGCAGTCTTACTTCAGTATATTTTTGGACGATAGCTGTCATTTATAACTCTGCAGGTTTGTGAATTACAGTGCCCCTGAGCTCCTTTCTTCAACTCGCTTTCTTGTGACCTGGCCGCAACACCGCAGGATGGCTTCAGGCCCTAATCTGGTTCAGGCACGGCACGCTGAGCCTTTGTTTATTCCTCTTCCTGGTGGGAAATGAGAGTTAAATTTGCCCGTCCAGACACCTCCAGCTAGTCTCTCATTGGTTCTCGTTATTCCTGTTCATCTTCCGCAGAAATTGCAAACTGTGCCAAACAGATGGTTAAAGGCACTGACTCTCCAAGTGGGGAGAGTGTTAGTAAAACGTCTGGAATGTTGCACCCGAGTACCAGGGGAGGAAAACTGAGACATATTTGAACACGTCTCCCGTTCACACGGTTGATCATACTCTGGGTTCCACATGCATGTTTTAGCTGAAGGAAGAATACCTTAAGCCTGGGTAGTTGAAACCCGTGGAATGGGTACCATGCAATATGACTTCAAAGGGTCTTCATTTGCTCACCAAACCGCTCCAATCCTATCACTGCTGCGTTTATGCCCCTGTACACATGCTTGATTCTCTTTCAGAGACATAGCAATCCATAGGTTTTAAGATACTTACTAGTCAGGTACATTCTTAGGCGTTTAATATGCGGTGTTGAGTCCATTTCGTTGAGCAAGGAGTAGCTCTTGTCTATTCCATATTTGGCTTAAGGAACTTTATCTGTGCTCATTTCAATCTCTGGTTTTATGCAGCACCCCAACTCACCTTTCCCCTTAAGCAAGCATTAGTTGGTTTTCTAAATTTGAGACCCTGTTCTGTTTTGGAATTCAGTTCCTGTGTAGCCAAGTTTACATTCCGTGTATTACTGATATCTTATGATGTTTCTTTTTCTGTGTGACTTATTTCAGTTAGAATCATCGTACCTGAATCCACTCATTATGCTGCTACGGGCCTGATGACATAGATTTCATTGCTGAGTGATACTGCATTGTACATAATTGCCACAAGTTCTTTATCCATTTTTCACTTTCTGTGATATTGAACTTGTACGGTAAACGAGGTTCTTGTAAACAGAGGCGTCCCAAACTTTGGGGTGGCTGTGTCTTTTTGATTTTAATTTCCCTAAGCTATAGGACCATAAGTGGAAGTGCCCTAGGCTCTGTTGCTTTGTTTTTTAGATGTTTCAGGAAACACCATACACTTCTCCCGAGTGTCTGTTGGCAATGTACATCCCGCCCATCAGCATAACAAGGCTCCCAGTTCTCCATGGCCTGTCCTGCCTTTCTGGATTTTACACTTTTTTCAGATGGCCCTTTTGACCGGGGGGAAGTGAGACTTCATTGTAGTGCAGATTTCCTTTGCAACCTTGCTTGGTTGGCCAAAAAGGGCGTATGCGTTTTTTCCTGAATATATTCAGGAAAAAACGCATACGCCCTTTTTGGCCAAGTGCATCATTGTGGACGTTCTGCCTCTTTTCCTATGCTTTCAATGCAATTCCAGTCTACCTCCTGAAATCGGTTTCCTGCAATTCTGCCCCGCTTTCAAGTCCTCTTGGCAGCCTTACTTCAGTATATTTTTGGACGATAGCTGTCATTTATAACTCTGCAGGTTTGTGAATTACAGTGCCCCTGAGCTCCTTTCTTCAACTCGCTTTCTTGTGAGCTGGCCGCAACACCGCAGGATGGCTTCAGGCCCTAATATGGTTCCGGCACGGCACGCTGAGCCTTTGGTTAATTCCTCTTCCTGGTGGGAAATGAGAGTTAAATTTGCCCGCCCAGACACCTCCAGCTAGTCTCTCATTGGTTCTCGCTATTCCTGTTCTTCTTCCGCAGAAATTGCAAACTGGGCCAAACAGGAGGTTAAAGGGACTGACTCTCCAAGTCGGGAGAGTGTTAGTAAAGCGTCTGGAATGTTGCACCCGAGTACCAGGGTACGAAAACTGAGACATATTTGAACACGTCTCCCGATCACATGGTTGATCATACTCTAGGTTCCACATGCATGTTTTAGCTGAAGGAAGAATACCTTAAAACTGGGTAGTTGAAACCCGTAGAATGGGTACCATGCAATATGAATTCAAAGGGTCTTCATTTGCTCACCGAACCTCTCCAATCCTATCACTGCTGCGTTTATGCCCCTGTACACACGCTTGATTCTCTTTTGGAGACATAGCAATCCATAGGTTTTAAGATACTTACCAGTCAGCTACATTCTTAGGCGTTTAATATGGGGTGTTGAGTCCATTTCGTTGAGCAAGGAGTAGCTCTTGTCTATTCCATATTTGGGTTAAGGAACTTTATCTGTGCTCATTTCAATCTCTGGTTTTATGCAACACCCCAACTCACCTTTCCCCTTAAGCAAGCATAAGTTGGTTTTCTAAATTTGAGACCCTGTTCTGTTCTGTAATTCAGTTCCTGTGTAGCCAAGTTTACATTCCGTGTATTACTGATATCTTATAATGTTCCTTTTTCTGTGTGAATTATTTCAGTTAGAATCATCATACCTGAATCCACTCATTGTGCTGCTAAGGGCATGATGACATAGATTTCATTGCTGAGTGATATTGCTTTGTAAGTAAATACCACAAATTCTTTATCCATTTTTCACATTCTGCGATGTTGAACTTGTACTGTAAACGAGGTTCTTGTAAACAGAGCCGTTGCAAACTTAGAGGTGGCTGTGTCTTTTTGATTTTAATTTCCCTAAGCTATAGGACCATAAGTGGAAGTGCCCTAGGCTCTGTTGCTTTGTTTTTTAGATGTTTCAGGAAACACCATACACTTCTCCCGAGTGTCTGTTGGCAATTTACATCCCACCCATCACCATAACAAGGCTCCCAGTTCTCCATGGCCTGTCCTGCCTTTCTGGATTTTACACTTTTTTCAGATGGCCCTTTTGACGGGGGCGAAGTGAGACTTCATTGTAGTGCAGATTTCCTTTGCAAGCTTGCTTGGTTGGCCAAAAAGTGCGTATGCGTTTTTTCCTGAATATATTCAGGAAAAAACGCATACGCCCTTTTTGGCCAAGTGCATCATTGTGGACATTCTGCCTCTTTTCCTATGCTTTCAATGCAATTCCAGTCTACCTCCTGAAATCGGTTTCCTGCAATTCTGCCCCGCCTTCAAGTCCTCTTGGCAGCCTTACTTCAGTATATTTTTGGACGTTAGCTGTCATTTATAACTCTGCAGGTTTGTGAATTACAGTGCCCCTGAGCTCCTTTCTTCAACTCGCTTTCTTGTGAGCTGGCCGCAACACCACAGGATGGCTTCAGGCCCTAATCTGGTTCCGGAACGGCACGCTGAGCTTTTGGTTATTTCCTCTTCCTGGTGGGAAATGAGAGTTAAATTTGCCCGTCCAGACACCTCCAGCTAGTCTCTCATTGGTTCTCCCTATTCCTGTTCATCTTCCGCAGAAATTGCAAACTGGGCCAAACAGGAGGTTAAAGGCGCTGACTCTCCAAGTGGGGAGAGTGTTAGTAAAGCATCTGGAATGTTGCACCCGAGTACCAGGGGAGGAAAACTGAGACATATTTGAACACGTCTCCCGTTCACACGGTTGATCATACTCTGGGTTCCACATGCATGTTTTAGCTGAAGGAAGAATACCTTAAACCTGGGTAGTTGAAACCCGTGGAATGGGTACCATGCAATATGACTTCAAAGGGTCTTCATTTGCTCACCAAACCGCTCCAATCCTATCACTGCTGCGTTTATGCCCCTGTACACATGCTTGATTCTCTTTTGGAGACATAGCAATCCATAGGTTTTAAGATACTTACTAGTCAGGTACATTCTTAGGCGTTTAATATGCAGTGTTGAGTCCATTTCGTTGAGCAAGGAGTAGCTCTTGTCTATTCCATATTTGGCTTAAGGAACTTTATCTGTGCTCATTTCAATCTCTGGTTTTATGCAGCACCCCACCTCACCTTTCCCCTTAAGCAAGCATTAGTTGGTTTTCTAAATTTGAGACCCTGTTCTGTTTTGGAATTCAGTTCCTGTGTAGCCAAGTTTACATTCCGTGTATTACTGATATCTTATGATGTTTCTTTTTCTGTGTGACTTATTTCAGTTAGAATCATCGTACCTGAATCCACTCATTATGCTGCTACGGGCCTGATGACATAGATTTCATTGCTGAGTGATACTGCATTGTACATAATTGCCACAAGTTCTTTATCCATTTTTCACTTTCTGTGATATTGAACTTGTACGGTAAATGAGGTTCTTGTAAACAGAGGCGTCCCAAACTTTGGGGTGGCTGTGGCTTTTTGATTTTAATTTCCCTAAGCTATAGGACCATAAGTGGAAGTGCCCTAGGCTCTGTTGCTTTGTTTTTTAGATGTTTCAGGAAACACCATACACTTCTCCCGAGTGTCTGTTGGCAATGTACATCCCGCCCATCAGCATAACAAGCCTCCCAGTTCTCCATGGCCTGTCCTGCCTTTCTGGATTTTACACTTTTTTCAGATGGCCCTTTTGACGGGGGCGAAGTGAGACTTCATTGTAGTGCAGATTTCCTTTGCAAGCTTGCTTGGTTGGCCAAAAAGGGCGTATGCGTTTTTTCCTGAATATATTCAGGAAAAAACGCATACGCCCTTTTTGGCCAAGTGCATCATTGTGGACATTCTGCCTCTTTTCCTATGCTTTCAATGCAATTCCAGTCTACCTCCTGAAATCGGTTTCCTGCAATTCTGCCCCGCTTTCAAGTCCTCTTGGCAGCCTTACTTCAGTATATTTTTGGACGTTAGCTGTCATTTATAACTCTGCAGGTTTGTGAATTACAGTGCCCCTGAGCTCCTTTCTTCAACTCGCTTTCTTGTGAGCTGGCCGCAACACCACAGGATGGCTTCAGGCCCTAATCTGGTTCCGGCACGGCACGCTGAGCCTTTGGTTATTTCCTCTTCCTGGTGGGAAATGAGAGTTAAATTTGCCCGTCCAGATACCTCCAGCTAGTCTCTCATTGGTTCTCCCTATTCCTGTTCATCTTCCGCAGAAATTGCAAACTGGGCCAAACAGGAGGTTAAAGGCGCTGACTCTCCAAGTGGGGAGAGTGTTAGTAAAGCATCTGGAATGTTGCACCCGAGTACCAGGGGAGGAAAACTGAGACATATTTGAACACGTCTCCCGTTCACACGGTTGATCATACTCTGGGTTCCACATGCATGTTTTAGCTGAAGGAAGAATACCTTAAACCTGGGTAGTTGAAACCCGTGGAATGGGTACCATGCAATATGACTTCAAAGGGTCTTCATTTGCTCACCAAACCGCTCCAATCCTATCACTGCTGCGTTTATGCCCCTGTACACATGCTTGATTCTCTTTCGGAGACATAGCAATCCATAGGTTTTAAGATACTTACTAGTCAGGTACATTCTTAGGCGTTTAATATGGGGTGTTGAGTCCATTTCGTTGAGCAAGGAGTAGCTCTTGTCTATTCCATATTTGGCTTAAGGAACTTTATCTGTGCTCATTTCAATCTCTGGTTTTATGCAGCACCCCACCTCACCTTTCCCCTTAAGCAAGCATTAGTTGGTTTTCTAAATTTGAGACCCTGTTCTGTTTTGGAATTCAGTTCCTGTGTAGCCAAGTTTACATTCCGTGTATTACTGATATCTTATGATGTTTCTTTTTCTGTGTGACTTATTTCAGTTAGAATCATCGTACCTGAATCCACTCATTATGCTGCTACGGGCCTGATGACATAGATTTCATTGCTGAGTGATACTGCATTGTACATAATTGCCACAAGTTCTTTATCCATTTTTCACTTTCTGTGATATTGAACTTGTACGGTAAATGAGGTTCTTGTAAACAGAGGCGTCCCAAACTTTGGGGTGGCTGTGGCTTTTTGATTTTAATTTCCCTAAGCTATAGGACCATAAGTGGAAGTGCCCTAGGCTCTGTTGCTTTGTTTTTTAGATGTTTCAGGAAACACCATACACTTCTCCCGAGTGTCTGTTGGCAATGTACATCCCGCCCATCAGCATAACAAGGCTCCCAGTTCTCCATGGCCTGTCCTGCCTTTCTGGATTTTACACTTTTTTCAGATGGCCCTTTTGACCGGGGGGAAGTGAGACTTCATTGTAGTGCAGATTTCCTTTGCAACCTTGCTTGGTTGGCCAAAAAGTGCGTATGCGTTTTTTCCTGAATATATTCAGGAAAAAAGGCATACGCCCTTTTTGGCCAAGTGCATCATTGTGGACGTTCTGCCTCTTTTCCTATGCTTTCAATGCAATTCCAGTCTACCTCCTGAAATCGGTTTCCTGCAATTCTGCCCCGCTTTCAAGTCCTCTTGGCAGCCTTACTTCAGTATATTTTTGGACGATAGCTGTCATTTATAACTCTGCAGGTTTGTGAATTACAGTGCCCCTGAGCTCCTTTCTTCAACTCGCTTTCTTGTGAGCTGGCCGCAACACCGCAGGATGGCTTCAGGCCCTAATATGGTTCCGGCACGGCACGCTGAGCCTTTGGTTAATTCCTCTTCCTGGTGGGAAATGAGAGTTAAATTTGCCCGTCCAGACACCTCCAGCTAGTCTCTCATTGGTTCTCGCTATTCCTGTTCATCTTCCGCAGAAATTGCAAACTGGGCCAAACAGGAGGTTAAAGGGACTGACTCTCCAAGTCGGGAGAGTGTTAGTAAAGCGTCTGGAATGTTGCACACGAGTACCAGGGTACGAAACCTGAGACATATTTGAACACGTCTCCCGATCACATGGTTGATCATACTCTAGGTTCCACATGCATGTTTTAGCTGAAGGAAGAATACCTTAAACCTGGGTAGTTGAAACCCGTGGAATGGGTACCATGCAATATGACTTCAAAGGGTCTTCATTTGCTCACTGAACCTCTCCAATCCTATCACTGCTGCGTTTATGCCCCTGTACACATGCTTGATTCACTTTTGGAGACATAGCAATCCATAGGTTTTAAGATACTTACTAGTCAGGTACATTCTTAGACGTTTAATATGCGGTGTTGAGTCCATTTCATTGAGCAAGGAGTAGCTCTTGTCTATTCCATATTTGGCTTAAGGAACTTTCTCTGTGCTCATTTCAATCTCTGGTTTTATGCAGCACCCCAACTCACCTTTCCCCTTAAGCAAGCATAAGTTGTTTTTTTAAATTTGAGACCCTGTTCTGTTCTGTAATTCAGTTCCTGTGTAGCCAAGTTTACATTCCGTGTATTACTGATATCTTATGATGTTTCTTTTTCTGTGTGACTTATTTCAGTTAGAATCATCATACCTGAATCCACTCATTGTGCTGCTAAGGGCCTGATGACATAGATTTCATTGCTGAGTGATATTGCTTTGTAAGTAAATACCACAACTTCTTTATCCATTTTTCACTTTCTGCGATGTTGAACTTGTACTGTAAACGAGGTTCTTGTAAACAGAGCCGTTGCAAACTTCGGGGTGGCTGTGTGTTTTTGATTTTAATTTCCCTAAGCTGTAGGACCATAAGTGGAAGTGCCCTAGGCTCTGTTGCTTTGTTTTTTAGATGTTTCAGGAAACACCATACACTTCTCCCGAGTGTTGGCAATTTACATCCCGCCCATCAGCATAACAAGGCTCCCAGTTCTCCATGGCCTGTCCTGCCTTTCTGGATTTTACACTTTTTTCAGATGGCCCTTTTGACCGGGGGGAAGTGAGACTTCATTGTAGTGCAGATTTCCTTTGCAAGCTTGCTTGGTTGGCCAAAAAGGGCGTATGCGTTTTTTCCTGAATATATTCAGCAAAAAACGCATACGCCCTTTTTGGCCAAGTGCCTCATTGTGGACGTTCTGCCTCTTTTCCTATGCTTTCAATGCAATTCCAGTCTACCTCCTGAAATCGGTTTCCTGCAATTCTGCCCCGCTTTCAAGTCCTCTTGGCAGCCTTACTTCAGTATATTTTTGGACGTTAGCTGTCATTTATAACTCTGCAGGTTTGTGAATTAGAGTGCCCCTGAGCTCCTTTCTTCCACTCGCTTTCTTGTGACCTGGCCACAACACTGCAGGATGGCTTCAGGCCCTAATCTGGTTCCGGCACTGCACGCTGAGCCTTTGGTTATTTCCTCTTCCTGGTGGGAAATGAGAGTTAAATTTGCCCGTCCAGACACCTCCAGCTAGTCTCTCATTGGTTCTCCCTATTCCTGTTCATCTTCCGCAGAAATTGCAAACTGGGCCAAACAGGAGGTTAAAGGCGCTGACTCTCCAAGTGGGGAGAGTGTTAGTAAAGCGTCTGGAATGTTGCACCCGAGTACCAGGGGAGGAAAACTGAGACATATTTGAACACGTCTCCCGTTCACACGGTTGATCATACTCTGGGTTCCACATGCATGTTTTAGCTGAAGGAAGAATACCTAAAACCTGGGTAGTTGAAACCCGTGGAATGGGTACCATGCAATATGACTTCAAAGGGTCTTCATTTGCTCACTGAACCTCTCCAATCCTATCACTGCTGCGTTTATGCCCCTGTACACATGCTTGATTCTCTTTTGGAGACATAGCAATCCATAGGTTTTAAGATACTTACTAGTCAGGTACATTCTTAGACGTTTAATATGCGGTGTTGAGTCCATTTCGTTGAGCAAGGAGTAGCTCTTGTCTATTCCATATTTGGCTTAAGGAACTTTCTCTGTGCTCATTTCAATCTCTGGTTTTATGCAGCACCCCAACTCACCTTTCCCCTTAAGCAAGCATAAGTTGGTTTTTTAAATTTGAGACCCTGTTCTGTTCTGTAATTCAGTTCCTGTGTAGCCAAGTTTACATTCCGTGTATTACTGATATCTTATGATGTTTCTTTTTCTGTGTGACTTATTTCAGTTAGAATCATCATACCTGAATCCACTCATTGTGCTGCTAAGGGCCTGATGACATAGATTTCATTGCTGAGTGATATTGCTTTGTAAGTAAATACCACAAATTCTTTATCCATTTTTCACTTTCTGCGATGTTGAACTTGTACTGTAAACGAGGTTCTTGTAAACAGAGCCGTTGCAAACTTCGGGGTAGCTGTGTCTTTTTGATTTTAATTTCCCTAAGCTATAGGACCATAAGTGGAAGTGCCCTAGGCTCTGTTGCTTTGTTTTTTAGATGTTTCAGGAAACACCATACACTTCTCCCGAGTGTTGGCAATTTACATCCCGCCCATCAGCATAACAAGGCTCCCAGTTCTCCATGGCCTGTCCTGCCTTTCTGGATTTTACACTTTTTTCAGATGGCCCTTTTGACCGGGGGGAAGTGAGACTTCATTGTAGTGCAGATTTCCTTTGCAAGCTTGCTTGGTTGGCCAAAAAGGGCGTATGCGTTTTTTCCTGAATATATTCAGGAAAAAACGCATACGCCCTTTTTGGCCAAGTGCATCATTGTGCACGTTCTGCCTCTTTTCCTATGCTTTCAATGCAATTCCAGTCTACCTCCTGAAATCGGTTTCCTGCAATTCTGCCCCGCTTTCAAGTCCTCTTGGCAGCCTTACTTCAGTATATTTTTGGACGATAGCTGTCATTTATAACTCTGCAGGTTTGTGAATTACAGTGCCCCTGAGCTCCTTTCTTCAACTCGCTTTCTTGTGAGCTGGCCGCAACACCGCAGGATGGCTTCAGGCCCTTATCTGGTTCCGGCACGGCACGCTGAGCCTTTGGTTATTTCCTCTTCCTGGTGGGAAATGAGAGTTAAATTTGCCCGTCCAGACACCTCCAGCTAGTCTCTCATTGGTTCTCGCTATTCCTGTTCATCTTCTGCAGAAATTGCAAACTGGGCCAAACAGGGGGTTAAAGGCGCTGACTCTCCAAGTGGGGAGAGTGTTATTAAAGCGTCTGGAATGTTGCACCCGAGTACCAGGGGAGGAAAACTGAGACATATTTGAACACGTCTCCCGTTCACATGGTTGATCATACTCTGGGTTCCACATGCATGTTTTAGCTGAAGGAAGAATACCTTAAACCTGGGTAGTTGAAACCCGTGGAATGGGTACCATGCAATAAGACTTCAAAGGGTCTTCATGTGCTCACCGAACCTCTCTAATCCTATCACTGCTGCGTTCATGCCCCTGTACACACGCTTGATTCTCTTTTGGAGACATAGCAATCCATAGGTTTTAAGATACTTACTAGTCAGCTACATTCTTAGGCGTTTAATATGGGGTGTTGAGTCCATTTCATTGAGCAAGGAGTAGCTCTTGTCTATTCCATATTTGGCTTAAGGAACTTTATCTGTGCTCATTTCAATCTCTGGTTTTATGCAGCACCCCAACTCACCTTTCCCCTTAAGCAAGCATAAGTTGGTTTTCTAAATTTGAGACCCTGTTCTGTTTTGGAATTCAGTTCCTGTGTAGCCAAGTTTACATTCCGTGTATTAGTGATATCTTATGATGTTTCTTTTTCTGTGTGACTTATTTCAGTTAGAATCATCGTACCTGAATCCACTCATTATGCTACTACGGGCCTGATGACATAGATTTCATTGCTGAGTGATACTGCATTGTAAATAATTGCCACAAGTTCTTTATCCATTTTTCACTTTCTGTGATATTGAACTTGTACGGTAAACGAGGTTCTTGTAAACAGAGGTGTCCCAAACTTTGGGGTGGCTGTGGCTTTTTGATTTTAATTTCCCTAAGCTATAGGACCATAAGTGGAAGTGCCCTAGGCTCTGTTGCTTTGTTTTTTAGATGTTTCAGGAAACACCATACACTTCTCCCGAGTGTCTGTTGGCAATGTACATCCCGCCCATCAGCATAACAAGGCTCCCAGTTCTCCATGGCCTGTCCTGCCTTTCTGGATTTTACACTTTTTTCAGATGGCCCTTTTGACCGGGGGGAAGTGAGACTTCATTGTAGTGCAGATTTCCTTTGCAAGCTTGCTTGGTTGGCCAAAAAGTGCGTGTGCGTTTTTTCCTGAATATATTCAGGAAAAAACGCATACGCCCTTTTTGGCCAAGTGCATCATTGTGGACGTTCTGCCTCTTTTCCTATGCTTTCAATGCAATTCCAGTCTACCTCCTGAAATCGGTTTCCTGCAATTCTGCCCCGCTTTCAAGTCCTCTTGGCAGCCTTACTTCAGTATATTTTTGGACGATAGCTGTCATTTATAACTCTGCAGGTTTGTGAATTACAGTGCCCCTGAGCTCCTTTCTTCAACTCGCTTTCTTGTGAGCTGGCCGCAACACCGCAGGATGGCTTCAGGCCCTAATCTGGTTCCGGCACGGCACGCTGAGCCTTTGGTTAATTCCTCTTCCTGGTGGGAAATGAGAGTTAAATTTGCCCGTCCAGACACCTCCAGCTAGTCTCTCATTGGTTCTCGCTATTCCTGTTCATCTTCCGCAGAATTTGCAAACTGGGCCAAACAGGAGGTTAAAGGGACTGACTCTCCAAGTGGGGAGAGTGTTAGTAAAGCGTCTGGAATGTTGCACCCGAGTACCATGGTATGAAAACTGAGACATATTTGAACACGTCTCCCGATCACATGGTTGATCATACTCTAGGTTCCACATGTGTGTTTTAGCTGAAGGAAGAATACCTTAAAACTGGGTAGTTGAAACCCGTAGAATGGGTACCATGCAATATGACTTCAAAGGGTCTTCATTTGCTCACCGAACCTCTCCAATCCTATCACTGCTGCGTTTATGCCCTGTACACATGCTTGATTCTCTTTTGGAGACATAGCAATCCATAGGTTTTAAGATACTTACTAGTCAGGTACATTCTTAGGCGTTTAATATGGGGTGTTGAGTCCATTTCGTTGAGCAAGGAGTAGCTCTTGTCTATTCCATATTTGGCTTAAGGAACTTTATCTGTGCTCATTTCAATCTCTGGTTTTATGCAGCACCCCAACTCACCTTTCCCCTTAAGCAAGCATAAGTTGGTTTTCTAAATTTGAGACCCTGTTCTGTTCTGTAATTCAGTTCCTGTGTAGCCAAGTTTACATTCCGTGTATTACTGATATCTTATGATGTTTCTTTTTCTGTGTGACTTATTTCAGTTAGAATCATCATACCTGAATCCACTCATTGTGCTGCTAATGGCCTGATGACATAGATTTCATTGCTGAGTGATATTGCTTTGTAAGTAAATACCACAACTGCTTTATCCATTTTTCACTTTCTGCGATGTTGAACTTGTACGGTAAACGAGGTTCTTGTAAACAGAGGCGTCCCAAACTTTGGGGTGGCTGTGTCTTTTTGATTTTAATTTCCCTAAGCTATAGGACCATAAGTGGAAGTGCCCTAGGCTCTGTTGCTTTGTTTTTTAGATGTTTCAGGAAACACCATACACTTCTCCCGAGTGTCTGTTGGCAATTTACATCCCGCCCATCAGCATAACAAGGCTCCCAGTTCTCCATGGCTGTCCTGCCTTTCTGGATTGTACACTTTTTGCAGATGGCCCTTTTGACCGGGGGGAAGTGAGACTTCATTGTAGTGCAGATTTCCTTTGCAAGTTTGCTTGGTTGGCCAAAAAGGGCGTATGCGTTTTTTCCTGAATATATTCAGGAAAAAATGCATACGCCCTTTTTGGCCAAGTGCATCATTGTGGACGTTCTGCCTCTTTTCCTATGCTTTTAATGCAATTCCAGTCTACCTCCTGAAATCGGTTTCCTGCAATTCTGCCCCGCTTTCAAGTCCTCTTGGCAGTCTTACTTCAGTATATTTTTGGACGATAGCTGTCATTTATAACTCTGCAGGTTTGTGAATTACAGTGCCCCTGAGCTCCTTTCTTCAACTCGCTTTCTTGTGACCTGGCCGCAACACCGCAGGATGGCTTCAGGCCCTAATCTGGTTCAGGCACGGCACGCTGAGCCTTTGTTTATTCCTCTTCCTGGTGGGAAATGAGAGTTAAATTTGCCCGTCCAGACACCTCCAGCTAGTCTCTCATTGGTTCTCGTTATTCCTGTTCATCTTCCGCAGAAATTGCAAACTGTGCCAAACAGATGGTTAAAGGCACTGACTCTCCAAGTGGGGAGAGTGTTAGTAAAACGTCTGGAATGTTGCACCCGAGTACCAGGGGAGGAAAACTGAGACATATTTGAACACGTCTCCCGTTCACACGGTTGATCATACTCTGGGTTCCACATGCATGTTTTAGCTGAAGGAAGAATACCTTAAGCCTGGGTAGTTGAAACCCGTGGAATGGGTACCATGCAATATGACTTCAAAGGGTCTTCATTTGCTCACCAAACCGCTCCAATCCTATCACTGCTGCGTTTATGCCCCTGTACACATGCTTGATTCTCTTTCAGAGACATAGCAATCCATAGGTTTTAAGATACTTACTAGTCAGGTACATTCTTAGGCGTTTAATATGCAGTGTTGAGTCCATTTCGTTGAGCAAGGAGTAGCTCTTGTCTATTCCATATTTGGCTTAAGGAACTTTATCTGTGCTCATTTCAATCTCTGGTTTTATGCAGCACCCCAACTCACCTTTCCCCTTAAGCAAGCATTAGTTGGTTTTCTAAATTTGAGACCCTGTTCTGTTTTGGAATTCAGTTCCTGTGTAGCCAAGTTTACATTCCGTGTATTACTGATATCTTATGATGTTTCTTTTTCTGTGTGACTTATTTCAGTTAGAATCATCGTACCTGAATCCACTCATTATGCTGCTACGGGCCTGATGACATAGATTTCATTGCTGAGTGATACTGCATTGTACATAATTGCCACAAGATCTTTATCCATTTTTCACTTTCTGTGATATTGAACTTGTACGGTAAACGAGGTTCTTGTAAACAGAGGCGTCCCAAACTTTGGGGTGGCTGTGGCTTTTTGATTTTAATTTCCCTAAGCTATAGGACCATAAGTGGAAGTGCCCTAGGCTCTGTTGCTTTGTTTTTTAGATGTTTCAGGAAACACCATACACTTCTCCCGAGTGTCTGTTGGCAATGTACATCCCACCCATCAGCATAACAAGGCTCCCAGTTCTCCATGGCCTGTCCTGCCTTTCTGGATTTTACACTTTTTTCAGATGGCCCTTTTGACCGGGGGGAAGTGAGACTTCATTGTAGTGCAGATTTCCTTTGCAAGCTTGCTTGGTTGGCCAAAAAGGGCGTATGCGTTTTTTCCTGAATATATTCAGGAAAAAACGCATACGCCCTTTTTGGCCAAGTGCATCATTGTGGACGTTCTGCCTCTTTTCCTATGCTTTCAATGCAATTCCAGTCTACCTCCTGAAATCGGTTTCCTGCAATTCTGCCCCGCTTTCAAGTCCTCTTGGCAGCCTTACTTCAGTATATTTTTGGACGATAGCTGTCATTTATAACTCTGCAGGTTTGTGAATTACAGTGCCCCTGAGCTCCTTTCTTCAACTCGCTTTCTTGTGAGCTGGCCGCAACACCGCAGGATGGCTTCAGGCCCTAATATGGTTCCGGCACGGCACGCTGAGCCTTTGGTTAATTCCTCTTCCTGGTGGGAAATGAGAGTTAAATTTGCCCGTCCAGACACCTCCAGCTAGTCTCTCATTGGTTCTCGCTATTCCTGTTCATCTTCCGCAGAAATTGCAAACTGGGCCAAACAGGAGGTTAAAGGGACTGACTCTCCAAGTCGGGAGAGTGTTAGTAAAGCGTCTGGAATGTTGCACCCGAGTACCAGGGTACGAAAACTGAGACATATTTGAACACGTCTCCCGATCACATGGTTGATCATACTCTAGGTTCCACATGCATGTTTTAGCTGAAGGAAGAATACCTTAAAACTGGGTAGTTGAAACCCGTAGAATGGGTACCATGCAATATGAATTCAAAGGGTCTTCATTTGCTCACCGAACCTCTCCAATCCTATCACTGCTGCGTTTATGCCCCTGTACACACGCTTGATTCTCTTTTGGAGACATAGCAATCCATAGGTTTTAAGATACTTACCAGTCAGCTACATTCTTAGGCGTTTAATATGGGGTGTTGAGTCCATTTCGTTGAGCAAGGAGTAGCTCTTGTCTATTCCATATTTGGGTTAAGGAACTTTATCTGTGCTCATTTCAATCTCTGGTTTTATGCAACACCCCAACTCACCTTTCCCCTTAAGCAAGCATAAGTTGGTTTTCTAAATTTGAGACCCTGTTCTGTTCTGTAATTCAGTTCCTGTGTAGCCAAGTTTACATTCCGTGTATTACTGATATCTTATGATGTTCCTTTTTCTGTGTGAATTATTTCAGTTAGAATCATCATACCTGAATCCACTCATTGTGCTGCTAAGGGCATGATGACATAGATTTCATTGCTGAGTGATATTGCTTTGTAAGTAAATACCACAAATTCTTTATCCATTTTTCACATTCTGCGATGTTGAACTTGTACTGTAAACGAGGTTCTTGTAAACAGAGCCGTTGCAAACTTAGAGGTGGCTGTGTCTTTTTGATTTTAATTTCCCTAAGCTATAGGACCATAAGTGGAAGTGCCCTAGGCTCTGTTGCTTTGTTTCTTAGATGTTTCAGGAAACACCATACACTTCTCCCGAGTGTCTGTTGGCAATTTACATCCCACCCATCAGCATAACAAGGCTCCCAGTTCTCCATGGCCTGTCCTGCCTTTCTGGATTTTACACTTTTTTCAGATGGCCCTTTTGACGGGGGCGAAGTGAGACTTCATTGTAGTGCAGATTTCCTTTGCAAGCTTGCTTGGTTGGCCAAAAAGTGCGTATGCGTTTTTTCCTGAATATATTCAGCAAAAAACGCATACGCCCTTTTTGGCCAAGTGCATCATTGTGGACATTCTGCCTCTTTTCCTATGCTTTCAATGCAATTCCAGTCTACCTCCTGAAATCGGTTTCCTGCAATTCTGCCCCGCTTTCAAGTCCTCTTGGCAGCCTTACTTCAGTATATCTTTGGACGTTAGCTGTCATTTATAACTCTGCAGGTTTGTGAATTACAGTGCCCCTGAGCTCCTTTCTTCAACTCGCTTTCTTGTGAGCTGGCCGCAACACCACAGGATGGCTTCAGGCCCTAATCTGGTTCCGGAACGGCACGCTGAGCCTTTGGTTATTTCCTCTTCCTGGTGGGAAATGAGAGTTAAATTTGCCCGTCCAGACACCTCCAGCTAGTCTCTCATTGGTTCTCCCTATTCCTGTTCATCTTCCGCAGAAATTGCAAACTGGGCCAAACAGGAGGTTAAAGGCGCTGACTCTCCAAGTGGGGAGAGTGTTAGTAAAGCATCTGGAATGTTGCACCCGAGTACCAGGGGAGGAAAACTGAGACATATTTGAACACGTCTCCCGTTCACACGGTTGATCATACTCTGGGTTCCACATGCATGTTTTAGCTGAAGGAAGAATACCTTAAACCTGGGTAGTTGAAACCCGTGGAATGGGTACCATGCAATATGACTTCAAAGGGTCTTCATTTGCTCACCAAACCGCTCCAATCCTATCACTGCTGCGTTTATGCCCCTGTACACATGCTTGATTCTCTTTCGGAGACATAGCAATCCATAGGTTTTAAGATACTTACTAGTCAGGTACATTCTTAGGCGTTTAATATGGGGTGTTGAGTCCATTTCGTTGAGCAAGGAGTAGCTCTTGTCTATTCCATATTTGGCTTAAGGAACTTTATCTGTGCTCATTTCAATCTCTGGTTTTATGCAGCACCCCACCTCACCTTTCCCCTTAAGCAAGCATTAGTTGGTTTTCTAAATTTGAGACCCTGTTCTGTTTTGGAATTCAGTTCCTGTGTAGCCAAGTTTACATTCCGTGTATTACTGATATCTTATGATGTTTCTTTTTCTGTGTGATTTATTTCAGTTAGAATCATCGTACCTGAATCCACTCATTATGCTGCTACGGGCCTGATGACATAGATTTCATTGCTGAGTGATACTGCATTGTACATAATTGCCACAAGTTCTTTATCCATTTTTCACTTTCTGTGATATTGAACTTGTACGGTAAATGAGGTTCTTGTAAACAGAGGCGTCCCAAACTTTGGGATGGCTGTGGCTTTTTGATTTTAATTTCCCTAAGCTATAGGACCATAAGTGGAAGTGCCCTAGGCTCTGTTGCTTTGTTTTTTAGATGTTTCAGGAAACACCATACACTTCTCCCGAGTGTCTGTTGGCAATGTACATCCTGCCCATCAGCATAACAAGGCTCCCAGTTCTCCATGGCCTGTCCTGCCTTTCTGGATTTTACACTTTTTTCAGATGGCCCTTTTGACCGGGGGGAAGTGAGACTTCATTGTAGTGCAGATTTCCTTTGCAACCTTGCTTGGTTGGCCAAAAAGGGCGTATGCGTTTTTTCCTGAATATATTCAGGAAAAAACGCATACGCCCTTTTTGGCCAAGTGCATCATTGTGGACGTTCTGCCTCTTTTCCTATGCTTTCAATGCAATTCCAGTCTACCTCCTGAAATCGGTTTCCTGCAATTCTGCCCCGCTTTCAAGTCCTCTTGGCAGCCTTACTTCAGTATATTTTTGGACGATAGCTGTCATTTATAACTCTGCAGGTTTGTGAATTACAGTGCCCCTGAGCTCCTTTCTTCAACTCGCTTTCTTGTGAGCTGGCCGCAACACCGCAGGATGGCTTCAGGCCCTAATATGGTTCCGGCACGGCACGCTGAGCCTTTGGTTAATTCCTCTTCCTGGTGGGAAATGAGAGTTAAATTTGCCCGTCCAGACACCTCCAGCTAGTCTCTCATTGGTTCTCGCTATTCCTGTTCATCTTCCGCAGAAATTGCAAACTGGGCCAAACAGGAGGTTAAAGGGACTGACTCTCCAAGTCGGGAGAGTGTTAGTAAAGCGTCTGGAATGTTGCACCCGAGTACCAGGGTACGAAACCTGAGACATATTTGAACACGTCTCCCGATCACATGGTTGATCATACTCTAGGTTCCACATGCATGTTTTAGCTGAAGGAAGAATACCTTAAACCTGGGTAGTTGAAACCCGTGGAATGGGTACCATGCAATATGACTTCAAAGGGTCTTCATTTGCTCACTGAACCTCTCCAATCCTATCACTGCTGCGTTTATGCCCCTGTACACATGCTTGATTCTCTTTTGGAGACATAGCAATCCATAGGTTTTAAGATACTTACTAGTCAGGTACATTCTTAGACGTTTAATATGCGGTGTTGAGTCCATTTCGTTGAGCAAGGAGTAGCTCTTGTCTATTCCATATTTGGCTTAAGGAACTTTCTCTGTGCTCATTTCAATCTCTGGTTTTATGCAGCACCCCAACTCACCTTTCCCCTTAAGCAAGCATAAGTTGGTTTTTTAAATTTGAGACCCTGTTCTGTTCTGTAATTCAGTTCCTGTGTAGCCAAGTTTACATTCCGTGTATTACAGATATCTTATGATGTTTCTTTTTCTGTGTGACTTATTTCAGTTAGAATCATCATACCTGAATCCACTCATTGTGCTGCTAAGGGCCTGATGACATAGATTTCATTGCTGAGTGATATTGCTTTGTAAGTAAATACCACAACTTCTTTATCCATTTTTCACTTTCTGCGATGTTGAACTTGTACTGTAAACGAGGTTCTTGTAAACAGAGCCGTTGCAAACTTCGGGGTGGCTGTGTCTTTTTGATTTTAATTTCCCTAAGCTATAGGACCATAAGTGGAAGTGCCCTAGGCTCTGTTGCTTTGTTTTTTAGATGTTTCAGGAAACACCATACACTTCTCCCGAGTGTTGGCAATTTACATCCCGCCCATCAGCATAACAAGGCTCCCAGTTCTCCATGGCCTGTCCTGCCTTTCTGGATTTTACACTTTTTTCAGATGGCCCTTTTGACCGGGGGGAAGTGAGACTTCATTGTAGTGCAGATTTCCTTTGCAAGCTTGCTTGGTTGGCCAAAAAGGGCGTATGCGTTTTTTCCTGAATATATTCAGGAAAAAACGCATACGCCCTTTTTGGCCAAGTGCATCATTGTGCACGTTCTGCCTCTTTTCCTATGCTTTCAATGCAATTCCAGTCTACCTCCTGAAATCGGTTTCCTGCAATTCTGCCCCGCTTTCAAGTCCTCTTGGCAGCCTTACTTCAGTACATTTTTGGACGTTAGCTGTCATTTATAACTCTGCAGGTTTGTGAATTACAGTGCCCCTGAGCTCCTTTCTTCAACTCGCTTTCTTGTGAGCTGGCCGCAACACCGCAGGATGGCTTCAGGCCCTAATCTGGTTCCGGCACGGCACGCTGAGCCTTTGGTTATTTCCTCTTCCTGGTGGGAAATGAGAGTTAAATTTGCCCGTCCAGACACCTCCAGCTAGTCTCTCATTGGTTCTCGCTATTCCTGTTCATCTTCTGCAGAAATTGCAAACTGGGCCAAACAGGGGGTTAAAGGCGCTGACTCTCCAAGTGGGGAGAGTGTTATTAAAGCGTCTGGAATGTTGCACCCGAGTACCAGGGGAGGAAAACTGAGACATATTTGAACACGTCTCCCGTTCACATGGTTGATCATACTCTGGGTTCCACATGCATGTTTTAGCTGAAGGAAGAATACCTTAAACCTGGGTAGTTGAAACCCGTGGAATGGGTACCATGCAATAAGACTTCAAAGGGTCTTCATTTGCTCACCGAACCTCTCTAATCCTATCACTGCTGCGTTCATACCCCTGTACACACGCTTGATTCTCTTTTGGAGACATAGCAATCCATAGGTTTTAAGATACTTACTAGTCAGGTACATTCTTAGGCGTTTAATATGGGGTGTTGAGTCCATTTCATTGAGCAAGGAGTAGCTCTTGTCTATTCCATATTTGGCTTAAGGAACTTTATCTGTGCTCATTTCAATCTCTGGTTTTATGCAGCACCCCAAGTCACCTTTCCCCTTAAGCAAGCATAAGTTGGTTTTCTAAATTTGAGACCCTGTTCTGTTTTGGAATTCAGTTCCTGTGTAGCCAAGTTTACATTCCGTATATTAGTGATATCTTATGATGTTTCTTTTTCTGTGTGACTTATTTCAGTTAGAATCATCGTACCTGAATCCACTCATTATGCTACTACGGGCCTGATGACATAGATTTCATTGCTGAGTGATACTGCATTGTACATAATTGCCACAAGTTCTTTATCCATTTTTCACTTTCTGTGATATTGAACTTGTACGGTAAACGAGGTTCTTGTAAACAGAGGTGTCCCAAACTTTGGGGTGGCTGTGGCTTTTTGATTTTAATTTCCCTAAGCTATAGGACCATAAGTGGAAGTGCCCTAGGCTCTGTTGCTTTGTTTTTTAGATGTTTCAGGAAACACCATACACTTCTCCCGAGTTTCTGTTGGCAATGTACATCCCGCCCGTCAGCATAACAAGGCTCCCAGTTCTCCATGGCCTATCCTGCCTTTCTGGATTTTACACTTTTTTCAGATGGCCCTTTTGACCGGGGGGAAGTGAGACTTCATTGTAGTGCAGATTTCCTTTGCAAGCTTGCTTGGTTGGCCAAAAAGTGCGTGTGCGTTTTTTCCTGAATATATTCAGGAAAAAACGCATACGCCCTTTTTGGCCAAGTGCATCATTGTGGACGTTCTGCCTCTTTTCCTATGCTTTCAATGCAATTCCAGTCTACCTCCTGAAATCGGTTTCCTGCAATTCTGCCCCGCTTTCAAGTCCTCTTGGCAGCCTTACTTCAGTATATTTTTGGACGATAGCTGTCATTTATAACTCTGCAGGTTTGTGAATTACAGTGCCCCTGAGCTCCTTTCTTCAACTCGCTTTCTTGTGAGCTGGCCGCAACACCGCAGGATGGCTTCAGGCCCTAATCTGGTTCTGGCACGGCACGCTGAGCCTTTGGTTAATTCCTCTTCCTGGTGGGAAATGAGAGTTAAATTTGCCCGTCCAGACACCTCCAGCTAGTCTCTCATTGGTTCTCGCTATTCCTGTTCATCTTCCGCAGAATTTGCAAACGGGCCAAACAGGAGGTTAAAGGGACTGACTCTCCAAGTGGGGAGAGTGTTAGTAAAGCGTCTGGAATGTTGCACCTGAGTACCAGGGTATGAAAACTGAGACATATTTGAACACGTCTCCTGATCACATGGTTGATCATACTCTAGGTTCCACATGCGTGTTTTAGCTAAAGGAAGAATACCTTAAAACTGGGTAGTTGAAACCCGTAGAATGGGTACCATGCAATATGACTTCAAAGGGTCTTCATTTGCTCACCGAACCTCTCCAATCCTATCACTGCTGCGTTTATGCCCCTGTACACACGCTTGATTCTCTTTTGGAGACATAGCAATCCATAGGTTTTAAGATACTTACCAGTCAGCTACATTCTTAGGCGTTTAATATGGGGTGTTGAGTCCATTTCGTTGAGCAAGGAGTAGCTCTTGTCTATTCCATATTTGGCTTAAGGAACTTTATCTGTGCTCATTTCAATCTCTGTTTTATGCAGCACCCCAACTCACCTTTCCCCTTAAGCAAGCATAAGTTGGTTTTCTAAATTTGAGACCCTGTTCTGTTCTGTAATTCAGTTCCTGTGTAGCCAAGTTTACATTCCGTGTATTACTGATATCTTATGATGTTCCTTTTTCTGTGTGAATTATTTCAGTTAGAATCATCATACCTGAATCCACTCATTGTGCTGCTAAGGGCCTGATGACATAGATTTCATTGCTGAGTGATATTGCTTTGTAAGTAAATACCACAAATTCTTTATCCTTTTTTCTCTTTCTGCGATGTTGAACTTGTACTGTAAACAAGGTTCTTGTAAACAGAGCCGTTGCAAACTTCGGGGTGGCTGTATCTTTTTGATTTTAATTTCCCTAAGCTATAGGACCATAAGTGGAAGTGCCCTAGGCTCTGTTGCTTTGTTTTTTAGATGTTTCAGGAAACACCATACACTTCTCCCGAGTGTCTGTTGGCAATTTACATCCCGCCCATCAGCATAACAAGGCTCCCAGTTCTCCATGGCCTGTCCTGCCTTTCTGGATTTTACACTTTTTTCAGATGGCCCTTTTGACCCGGGGGAAGTGAGACTTCATTGTAGTGCAGATTTCCTTTGCAAGCTTGCTTGGTTGGCCAAAAAGGGCGTATGCGTTTTTTCCTGAATATATTCAGGAAAAAATGCATACGCCCTTTTTGGCCAAGTGCATCATTGTGGACGTTCTGCCTCTTTTCCTATGCTTTCAATGCAATTCCAGTCTACCTCCTGAAATCGGTTTCCTGCAATTCTGCCCCGCTTTCAAGTCCTCTTGGCAGCCTTACTTCAGTATATTTTTGGACGATAGCTGTCATTTATAACTCTGCAGGTTTGTGAATTACAGTGCCCCTGAGCTCCTTTCTTCAACTCGCTTTCTTGTGACCTGGCCACAACACCGCAGGATGGCTTCAGGCCTTAATCTGGTTCCGGCACGGCACGCTGAGCCTTTGGTTATTTCCTCTTCTTGGTGGGAAATGAGAGTTAAATTTGCCCGTCCAGACACCTCCAGCTAGTCTCTCATTGGTTCTCGCTATTCCTGTTCATCTTCCGCAGAAATTGCAAACTGGGCCAAACAGGGGGTTAAAGTCGCTGACTCTCCTAGTGGGGAGAGTGTTAGTAAAGCGTCTGGAATGTTGCACCCGAGTACCAGGGGAGGAAAACTGAGACATATTTGAACACGTCTCCCATTCACACGGTTGATCATACTCTGGGTTCCACATGCATGTTTTAGCTGAAGGAAGAATACCTTAAACCTGGGTAGTTGAAACCCGTGGAATGGGTACCATGCAATATGACTTCAAAGGGTCTTCATTTGCTCACTGAACCTCTCCAATCCTATCACTGCTGCGTTTATGGCCCTGTACACATGCTTGATTCTCTTTCGGAGACATAGCAATCCATAGGTTTTAAGATACTTACTAGTCAGGTACATTCTTAGGCGTTTAATATGCGGTGTTGAGTCCATTTCGTTGAGCAAGGAGTAGCTCTTGTCTATTCCATATTTGGCTTAAGGAACTTTATCTGTGCTCATTTCAATCTCTGGTTTTATGCAGCACCCCAAATCACCTTTCCCCTTAAGCAAGCATAAGTTGGTTTTCTAAATTTGAGACCCTGTTCTGCTCTGTAATTCAGTTCCTGTGTAGCCAAGTTTACATTCCGTGTATTACTGATATCTTATGATGTTTCTTTTTCTGTGTGACTTATTTCAGTTAGAATCATCATACCTGAATCCACTCATTGTGCTGCTAAGGGCCTGATGACATAGAATTCATTGCTGAGTGATATTGCTTTGTAAGTAAATACCACAGCTTCTTTATCCATTTTTCACCTTTTGCGATGTTGAACTTGTACTGTAAACGAGGTTCTTGTAAACAGAGGCGTCCCAAACTTTGGGGTGAATGTGTCTTTTTGATTTTAATTTCCCTAAGCTATAGGACCATAAGTGGAAGTGCCCTAGGCGCTGTTGCTTTGTTTTTTAGATGTTTCAGGAAACACCATACACTTCTCCCGAGTGTCTGTTGGCAATTTACATCCCGCCCATCAGCATAACAAGGCTCCCAGTTCTCCATGGCCTGTCCTGCCTTTCTGGATTTTACACTTTTTTCAGATGGCCCTTTTGACCGGGGGGAAGTGAGACTTCATTGTAGTGCAGATTTCCTTTGCAAGCTTGCTTGGTTGGCCAAAAAGGGCGTATGCATTTTTTCCTGAATATATTCAGGAAAAAACGCATACGCCCTTTTTGGCCAAGTGCATCATTGTGCACGTTCTGCCTCTTTTCCTATGCTTTCAATGCAATTCCAGTCTACCTCCTGAAATCGGTTTCCTGCAATTCTGCCCCGCTTTCAAGTCCTCTTGGCAGCCTTACTTCAGTATATTTTTGGACGATAGCTGTCATTTATAACTCTGCAGGTTTGTGAATTACAGTGCCCCTGAGCTCCTTTCTTCAACTCGCTTTCTTGTGAGCTGGCCGCAACACCGCAGGATGGCTTCAGGCGCTAATCTGGTTCCAGCACGGCACACTGAGCCTTTGGTTATTTCCTCTTCCTGGTGGGAAATGATAGTTAAAATTGCCCGTCCAGACACTTCCGGCTAGTCACTCATTGGTTCTCCCTATTCCTGTTCATCTTCCGCAGAAATTGCAAACTGGGCCAAACAGGAGGTTAAAGGGACTGACTCTCCAAGTGGGGAGAGTGTTACTAAAGCATCTGGAATGTTGCACCCGAGTACCAGGGGAGGAAAACTGAGACATATTTGAACACGTCTCCCGTTCACACGGTTGATCATACTCTGGGTTCCACATGCATGTTTTAGCTGAAGGAAGAATACCTTAAACCTGGAGAGTTGAGACCCGTGTAATGGGTACCATGCAATATGACTTCAAAGGGTCTTCATTTGCTCACCGAACCTCTCCAATCCTATCACTGCTGCGTTTATGCCCCTGTACACACACTTGATTCTCTTTTGGAGACATAGCAATCCATAGGTTTTAAGATACTTACTAGTCAGGTACATTCTTAGGCGTTTAATATGAGGTGTTGAGTCCATTTCGTTGAGCAAGGAGTAGCTCTTGTCTATTCCATATTTGGCTTAAGGAACTTTATCTGTGCTCATTTCAATCTCTGGTTTTATGCAGCACCCCAACTCACCTTTCCCCTTAAGCAAGCATAAGTTGGTTTTCTAAATTTGAGACCCTGTTCTGTTTTGGAATTCAGTTCCTGTGTAGCCATGTTTACATTCCGTGTATTAGTGATATCTTATGATGTTTCTTTTTCTGTGTGACTTATTTCAGCTAGAATTATCGTACCTGAATCCACTCATTATGCTGCTACGGGCCTGATGACATAGATTTCATTGCTGAGTGATATTGCTTTGTAAGTAAATACCACAAATTCTTTATCCATTTTTCACTTTCTGCGATGTTGAACTTGTACTGTAAACGAGATTCTTGTAAACAGAGCCGTTCCAAACTTCGGGGTGGCTGTGTCTTTTTGATTTTAATTTCCCTATGCTATAGGATCATAAGTGGAAGTGCCCTAGGCTCTGTTGCTTTGTTTTTTAGATGTTTCAGGAAACACCATACACTTCTCCCGAGTGTCTGTTGGCAATTTACATCCCACCCATCAGCATAACAAGGCTCCCAGTTCTCCATGGCCTGTCCTGCCTTTCTGGATTTTACACTTTTTTCAGATGGCCCTTTTGACCGGGGGGAAGAGAGACTTCATTGTAGTGCAGATTTCCTTTGCAAGTTTGCTTGGTTGGCCAAAAAGGGCGTATGCGTTTTTTCCTGAATATATTCAGGAAAAAACGCATACGCCCTTTTTGGCCAAGTGCATCATTGTGGACGTTCTGCATCTTTTCCTATGCTTTCAATGCAATTCCAGTCTACCTCCTGATATCGGTTTCCTGCAATTCTGCCCCACTTTCAAGTCCTCTTGGCAGCCTTACTTCAGTATATTTTTGGACGATAGCTGTCATTTATAACTCTGCAGGTTTGTGAATTACAGTGCCCCTGAGCTCCTTTCTTCAAATCGCTTTCTTGTGACCTGGCCGAAACACCGCAGGATGGCTTCAGGCCCTAATCTGGTTCCGGCACGGCACGCTGAGCCTTTGGTTATTTTTTCTTCCTGGTGGGAAATGAGAGTTAAATTTGCCCGTCCAGACACCTGCAGCTAGTCTCTCATTGGTTCTCCCTATTCCTGTTCATCTTCCGCAGAAATTGCAAACTGGGCCAAACAGGAGGTTAAAGGGACTGACTCTCCAAGTCGGGAGAGTGTTAGTAAAGCGTCTGGAATGTTGCACACGAGTACCAGGGTACGAAAACTGAGACATATTTGAACACGTCTCCCGATCACATGGTTGATCATACTCTAGGTTCCACATGCATGTTTTAGTTGAAGGAAGAATACCTTAAAACTGGGTAGTTGAAACCCGTGGAATGGGTACCATGCAATATGACTTCAAAGAGTCTTCATTTGCTCACCGAACCTCTCCAATCCTATCACTGCTGCGTTCATGCCCCTGTACACACGCTTGATTCTCTTTTGGAGACATAGCAATCCATAGGTTTTAAGATACTTACTAGTCAGCTACATTCTTAGGCGTTTAATATGGGGTGTTGAGTCCATTTCGTTGAGCAAGGAGTAGCTCTTGTCTATTCCATATTTGGCTTAAGGAACTTTATCTGTGCTCATTTCAATCTCTGGTTTTATGCAGCACCCCAACTCACCTTTCCCCTTAAGCAAGCATAAGTTGGTTTTCTAAATTTGAGACCCTGTTCTGTTCTGTAATTCAGTTCCTGTGTAGCCAAGTTTACATTCCGTGTATTACTGATATCTTATGATGTTTCTTTTTCTGTGTGATTTATTTCAGTTAGAATCATCATACCTGAATCCACTCATTGTGCTGTTAAGGGCCTGATGACATAGATTTCATTGCTGAGTGATATTGCTTTGTAAGTAAATACCACAACTGCTTTATCCATTTTTCACTTTCTGCGATGTTGAACTTGTACTGTAAACGAGGTTCTTGTAAACACAGGCGTCCCAAACTTTGGGGTGGCTGTTTCTTTTTGATTTTAATTTCCCTAAGCTATAGGACCATAAGTGGAAGTGCCCTAGGCTCTGTTGCTTTGTTTTTTAGATGTTTCAGGAAACACCATACACTTCTCCCGAGTGTCTTTTGGCAATTTACATCCCGCCCATCAGCATAACAAGGCTCCCAGTTCTCCATGGCCTGTCCTGCCTTTCTGGATTTTACACTTTTTTCAGATGGCCCTTTTGACCGGGGGGAAGTGAGACTTCATTGTAGTGCAGATTTCCTTTGCAAGCATGCTTGGTTGGCCAAAAAGGGCGTATGCGTTTTTTCCTGAATATATTCAGGAAAAAACGCATACGCCCTTTTTGGCCAAGTGCATCATTGTGGACGTTCTGCCTCTTTTCCTATGCTTTCAATGCAATTCCAGTCTACCTCCTGAAATCGGTTTCCTGCAATTCTGCCCCGCTTTCAAGGCCTCTTGGCAGCCTTACTTCAGTATATTTTTGGACGATAGCTGTGATTTATAACTGTGCAGGTTTGTGAATTACAGTGCCCCTGAGCTCCTTTCTTCATCTCGCTTTCTTGTGACCTGGCCACAACACCGCAGGATGGCTTCAGGCCCTAATCTGGTTCCGGCACGGCACGCTGAGCCTTTGTTAATTCCTCTTCCTGGCGGGAAATGAGAGTTAAATTTGCCCGTCCAGACACCTCCAGCTAGTCTCTCATTGGTTCTCATTATTCCTGTTCATCTTCCACAGAAATTGCAAACTGGGCCAAACAGGAGGTTAAAGGCGCTGCCTCTCCAAGTGGGGAGAGTGTTAGTAAAGCGTCTGGAATGTTGCACCCGAGTACCAGGGGAGGAAAACTGAGACATATTTGAACATGTCTCCCATTCACACGGTTGATCATACTCTGGGTTCCACATGCATGTTTTAGCTGAAGGAAGAATACCTTAAACCTGGGTAGTTGAAACCCGTGGAATGGGTACCATGCAATATGACTTCAAAGGGTCTTCATTTGCTCACCGAACCTCTCCAATCCTATCACTGCTGCGTTTATGCCCCTGTACACATGCTTGATTCTCTTTCGGAGACATAGCAATCCATAGGTTTTAAGATACTTACTAGTCAGGTACATTCTTAGGCGTTTAATATGCGGTGTTGAGTCCATTTTGTTGAGCAAGGAGTAGCTCTTGTCTATTCCATATTTGGCTTAAGGAACTTTATCTGTGCTCATTTCAATCTCTGGTTTTATGCAGCACCCCAACTCACCTTTCCCCTTAAGCAAGCATAAGTTGGTTTTCTAAATTTGAGACCCTGTTCTGTTTTGGAATTCATAACCTGTGTAGCCAAGTTTACATTCCGTATATTACTGATATCTTATGATGTTTCTTTTTCTGTGTGACTTATTTCAGTTGGAATCATCATACCTGAATCCACTCATTATGCTGCTACGGGCCTGATGACATAGATTTCATTGCTGAGTGATACTGCATTATACATAAGTACCACAAGTTCTTTATCCATTTTTCACTTTCTGTGATATTGAACTTGTACGGTAAACGAGGTTCTTGTAAACAGAGGCGTCCCAAACTTTGAGGTGGCTGTGTCTTTTTAATTTTAATTTCCCTAAGCTATAGGACCATAAGTGGAAGTGCCCTAGGCTCTGTTGCTTTGTTTTTTAGATGTTTCAGGAAACACCATACACTTCTCCCCAGTGTCTGTTGGCAATTTACATCCCGCCCATCAGCATAACAAGGCTCCCAGTTCTCCATGGCCTGTCCTGCCTTTCTGGATTTTACACTTTTTTCAGATGGCCCTTTTGACCGGGGGGAAGTGAAACTTCATTGTAGTGCAGATTTCCTTTGCAAGCTTGCTTGGTTGGCCAAAATGTGCGTATGCGTTTTTTCCTGAATATATTCAGGAAAAAACGCATACGCACTTTTTGGACAAGTGCATCATTGTGGACGTTCTGCCTCTTTTCCTATGCTTTCAATGCAATTCCAGTCTACCTCCTGAAATCGGTTTCCTGCAATTCTGCCCCACTTTCAAGTCCTCTTGGCAGCCTTACTTCAGTATATTTTTGGACGATAGCTGTCATTTATAACTCTGCATGTTTGTGAATTACAGTGCCCCTGAGCTCCTTCCTTCAACTCGCTTTCTTGTGAGCTGGCCGCAACACCGCAGGATGGCTTCAGGCCCTAATCTGGTTCCGGCACGGCACGCTGAGCCTTTGGTTATTTCCTCTTCCTGGTGGGAAATGAGAGTTAAATTTGCCCGTCCAGACACCTCAAGCTAGTCTCTCATTGTTTCTCCCTATTCCTGTTCATCTTCCGCAGAAATTGCAAACTGGGCCAAACAGGAGGTTAAAGGCGCTGACTCTCCAAGTGGGGAGAGTGTTAGTAAAGCGTCTGGAATGTTGCACCCGAGTACCAGGGGAGGAAAACTGAGACATATTTGAACACGTCTCCCGTTCACACGGTTCATCATACTCTGGGTTCCACATGCATGTTTTAGCTGAAGGAAGAATACCTTAAACCTGGGTAGTTGAAACCCGTGGAATGGGTACCATGCAATAGGACTTCAAAGGGTCTTCATTTGCTCACCGAACCTCTCCAATCCTATCACTGCTGCGTTTATGCCCCTGTACACATCCTTGATTCTCTTTTGGAGACATAGCAATCCATAGGTTTTAAGATACTTACTAGTCAGGTACATTCTTAGGCGTTTAATATGCGGTGTTGAGTCCATTTCGTTGAGCAAGGAGTAGCTCTTATCTATTCCATATTTGGCTTAAGGAACTTTATCTGTGCTCATTTCAATCTCTGGTTTTATGCAGCACCCCAACTCATCTTTCCCCTTAAGCAAGCATAAGTTGGTTTTCTAAATTTGAGACCCTGTTCTGTTCTGTAATTCAGTTCCTGTGTAGCCAAGTTTACATTCCGTGTATTACTGATATATTATGATGTTTCTTTTTCTGTGTGACTTATTTCAGTTAGAATCATCATACCTGAATCCACTCATTGTGCTGCTAAGGGCCTGATGACATAGATTTCATTGCTGAGTGATATTGCTTTGTAAGTAAATACCACAAATTCTTTATCCATTTTTCACTTTCTGCGATGTTGAACTTGTACTGTAAACGAGATTTTTGTAAACAGAGCCGTTCCAAACTTCGGGGTGGCTGTGTCTTTTTGATTTTAATTTCCGTACGCTATAGGATCATAAGTGGAAGTGCCCTATTCTCTGTTGCTTTGTTTTTTAGATGTTTCAGGAAACACCATACACTTCTCCCCAGTGTCTGTTGGCAATTTACATCCCGCCCATCAGCATAACAAGGCTCCCAGTTCTCCATGGCCTGTCCTGCCTTTCTGGATTTTACACTTTTTTCAGATGGCCCTTTTGACCCGAGCGAAGTGAGACTTCATTGTAGTGCAGATTTCCTTTGCAAGCTTGCTTGGTTGGCCAAAAAGGGCGTATGCGTTTTTTCCTGAATATATTCAGGAAAAAACGCATACGCCCTTTTTGGCCAAGTGCATCATTGTGGACGTTCTGCATCTTTTCCTATGCTTTCAATGCAATTCCAGTCTACCTCCTGATATCGGTTTCCTGCAATTCTGCCCCGCTTTCAAGTCCTCTTGGCAGCCTTACTTCAGTATATTTTTGGACGATAGCTGTCATTTATAACTCTGCAGGTTTGTGAATTACAGTGCCCCTGAGCTCCTTTCTTCAACTCGTTTTCTTGTGAGCTGGCCGCAACACCGCAGGATGGCTTCAGGCCCTAATCTGGTTCTGGCACGGCACGCTGAGCCTTTGGTTATTTCCTCTTCCTGGTGGGAAATGAGAGTTAAATTTGCCCGTCCAGACACCTCCAGCTAGTCTCTCATTGGTTCTCGCTATTCCTGTTCATCTTCCGCAGAAATTGCAAACTGGGCCAAACAGGGGGTTAAAGGCGCTGACTCTCCAAGTGGGGAGAGTGTTAATAAAGCGTCTGGAATGTTGCACCCGAGTACCAGGGGAGGAAAACTGAGACATATTTGAACACGTCTCCCGTTCACACGGTTGATCATACTCTGGGTTCCACATGCATGTTTTAGCTGAAGGAAGAATACCTTAAACCTGGGTAGTTGAAACCCGTGGAATGGGTACCATGCAATATGACTTCAAAGGGTCTTCATTTGCTCACCGAACCTCTCCAATCCTATCACTGCTGCGTTTTTGCCACTGTACACATGCTTGATTCTCTTTCGGAGACATAGCAATCCATATGTTTTAAGATACTTACTAGTCAGGTACATTCTTAGGCGTTTAGTATGCGGTGTTGAGTCCATTTCGTTGAGCAAGGAGTAGCTCTTGTCTATTCCATATTTGGCTTAAGGAACTTTATCTGTGCTCATTTCAATCTCTGGTTTTATGCAGCACCCCAACTCACCTTTCCCCTTAAGCAAGCATAAGTTGGTTTTCTAAATTTGAGACCCTGTTCTGTTCTGTAATTCAGTTCCTGTGTAGCCAAGTTTACATTCCGTGTATTAGTGATATCTTATGATGTTTCTTTTTCTGTGTGACTTATTTCAGTTAGAATCATCGTACCTGAATCCACTCATTATGCTGCTACGGGCCTGATGACATAGATTTCATTGCCGAGTGATACTGCATTGTACGTAAGTACCACAAGTTCTTTATCCATTTTTCACTTTCTGTGATATTGAACTTGTACGGTAAACGAGGTTCTTGTAAACAGAGGCGTCCCAAACTTTGGGGTGGCTGTGGCTTTTTAATTTTAATTTACCTAAGCTATAGGACCATAAGTGGAAGTGCCCTAGGCTCTGTTGCTTTGTTTTTTAGATGTTTCAGGAAACACCATACACTTCTCCCGAGTGTCTGTTGGCAATTTACATCCCGCCCATCAGCATAACAAGGCTCCCAGTTCTCCATGGCCTGTCCTGCCTTTCTGGATTTTACACTTTTTTCAGATGGCCCTTTTGACCGGGGGGAAGTGAGACTTCATTGTAGTGCAGATTTCCTTTGCAAGCTTGCTTGGTTGGCCAAAAAGGGCGTATGCGTATTTTCCTGAATATATTCAGGAAAACACGCATACGCCCTTTTTGGCCAAGTGCATCATTGTGGACGTTCTGCCTCTTTTCCTATGCTTTCAATGCAATTCCAGTCTACCTCCTGAAATCGGTTTCCTGCAATTCTGCCCCGCTTTCAAGTCCTCTTGGCAGCCTTACTTCAGTATATTTTTGGACGATAGCTGTCATTTATAACTCTGCAGGTTTGTGAATTACAGTGCCCCTGAGCTCCTTTCTTCAACTCGCTTTCTTGTGAGCTGGCCGCAACACCGCAGGATGGCTTCAGGCCCTAATCTTGTTCCGGCATGGCACGCTGAGCCTTTGGTTAATTCCTCTTCCTGGTGGGAAATGAGAGTTAAATTTACCCGTCCAGACACCTCCAGCTAGTCTCTCATTGGTTCTCGCTATTCCTGTTCATCTTCCGCAGAAATTACAAACTGGGCCAAACAGGAGGTTAAAGGGACTGACTCTCCAAGTCGGGAGAGTGTTAGTAAAGCGTCTGGAATGTTGCACCCGAGTACCAGGGTGCGACAACTGATACATATTTGAACACGTCTCCCGATCACATGGTTGATCATACTCTAGGTTCCACATGTATGTTTTAGCTGAAGGAAGAATACCTTAAACCTGGGTAGTTGAAACCCGTAGAATGGGTACCATTCAATATGACTTCAAAGGGTGTTCATTTGCTCACCGAACCTCTCCAATCCTATCACTGCTGCGTTTATGCCCCTGTACACATCCTTGATTCTCTTTTGGAGACATAGCAATCCATAGGTTTTAAGATACTTTCTAGTCGGCTATATTCTTAGGCGTTTAATATGGGGTGTTGAGTCCATTTCGTTGAGCAAGGAGTAGCTCTTGTCTATTCCATATTTGGCTTAAGGAACTTTATCTGTGCTCATTTCAATCTCTGGTTTTATGCAGCACCCCAACTCACCTTTCCCCTTAAACAAGCATAAGTTGGTTTTCTAAATTTGAGACCCTGTTCTGTTCTGTAATTCAGTTCCTGTGTAGCCAAGTTTACATTCCGTGTATTACTGATATCTTATGATGTTTCTTTTTCTGTGTGACTTATTTCAGTTAGAATCATCATACCTGAATCCACTCATTGTGCTGCTAAGGGCCTGATGACATAGATTTCATTGCTGAGTGATATTGCTTTGTAAGTAAATACCACAACTGCTTTATCCATTTTTCACTTTCTGCGATGTTGAACTTGTACTGTAAACGAGGTTCTTGTAAACAGAGGCGTCCCAAACTTTGGGGTGGCTGTGTCTTTTTGATTTTAATTTCCCTAAGCTATAGGACCATAAGTGGAAGTGCCCTAGGCTCTGTTGCTTTGTTTTTTAGATGTTTCAGGAAACACCATACACTTCTCCCGAGTGTCTGTTGGCAATTTACATCCCGCCCATCAGCATAACAAGGCTCCCAGTTCTCCATGGCCTGTCCTGCCTTTCTGGATTTTACACTTTTTTCAGATGGCCCTTTTGACCTGGGGGAAGTGAGACTTCATTGTAGTGCAGATTTCCTTTGCAAGCTTGCTTGGTTGGTCAAAAAGGGCGTATGCGTTTTTTCCTGAATATATTCAGGAAAAAACGCATACGCCCTTTTTGGCCAAGTGCATCATTGTGGACGTTCTGCCTCTTTTCCTATGCTTTCAATGCAATTCCAGTCTACCTCCTGAAATCGGTTTCCTGCAATTCTGCCCCACTTTCAAGTCCTCTTGGCAGCCTTACTTCAGTATATTTTTGGACGATAGCTGTCATTTATAACTCTGCAGGTTTGTGAATTACAGTGCCCCTGAGCTCCTTTCTTCAACTCGCTTTCTTGTGACCTGGCCACAACACCGCAGGATGGCTTCAGGCCCTAATTTGGTTCCGGCACGGCACGCTGAGCCTTTGGTTAGTTCCTCTTCCTGGTGGGAAATGAGAGTTAAATTTGCCCGTCCAGACACTTCTAGCTAGTCTCTCATTGGTTCTCCCTATTCCTGTTCATCTTCCGCAGAAATTGCAAACTGGGCCAAACAGGAGGTTAAAGGGACTGACTCTCCAAGTGGGGAGAGTGTTACTAAAGCATCTGGAATGTTGCACCCGAGTACCAGGGGAGGAAAACTGAGACATATTTGAACACGTCTCCCGTTCACACGGTTGATCATACTCTGGGTTCCACATGCATGTTTTAGCTGAAGGAAGAATACCTTAAACCTGGAGAGTTGAGACCCGTGTAATGGGTACCATGCAATATGACTTCAAAGGGTCTTCATTTGCTCACCGAACCTCTCCAATCCTATCACTGCTGCGTTTATGCCCCTGTACACACGCTTGATTCTCTTTCGGAGACATAGCAATCCATAGGTTTTAAGACACTTATTAGTCAGGTACATTCTTAGGCGTTTAATATGCGGTGTTGAGTCCATTTTGTTGAGCAAGGAGTATCTCTTGTCTATTCCATATTTGGCTTAAGGAACTTTATCTGTGCTCATTTCAATCTCTGGTTTTATGCAGCACCCCAACTCACCTTTCCCCTTAAGCAAGCATAAATTGGTTTTCTAAATTTGAGACCCTGTTCTGTTTTGGAATTCATATCCTGTGTAGCCAAGTTTACATTCCGTGTATTACTGATATCTTATGATGTTTCTTTTTCTGTGTGACTTATTTCAGTTGGAATCATCATACCTGAATCCACTCATTATGCTGCTATTGGCCTGATGACATAGATTTCATTGCTGAGTGATACTGCATTACACATAAGTACCACAAGTTCTTTATCCATTTTTCACTTTCTGTGATATTGAACTTGTACGGTAAACGAGGTTCTTGTAAACAGAGGCGTCCCAAACTTTGAGGTGGCTGTGTCTTTTTAATTTTAATTTCCCTAAGCTATAGGACCATAAGTGGAAGTGCCCTAGGCTCTGTTGCTTTGTTTTTTAGATGTTTCAGGAAACACCATACACTTCTCCCCAGTGTCTGTTGGCAATTTACATCCCGCCCATCAGCATAACAAGGCTCCCAGTTCTCCATGGCCTGTCCTGCCTTTCTGGATTTTACACTTTTTTCAGATGGCCCTTTTGACCGGGGGTAAGTGAAACATCATTGTAGTGCAGATTTCCTTTGCAAGCTTGCTTGGTTGGCCAAAAAGTGCGTATGCGTTTTTTCCTGAATATATTCAGGAAAAAACGCATACGCCCTTTTTGGACAAGTGCATCATTGTGGACGTTCTGCCTCTTTTCCTATGCTTTCAATGCAATTCCAGTCTACCTCCTGAAATCGGTTTCCTGCAATTCTGCCCCACTTTCAAGTCCTCTTGGCAGCCTTACTTCAGTATATTTTTGGACGATAGCTGTCATTTATAACTCTGCAGGTTTGTGAATTACAGTGCCCCTGAGCTCCTTTCTTCAACTCGCTTTCTTGTGAGCTGGCCGCAACACCACAGGATGGCTTCAGGCCGTAATCTGGTGCCGGCACGGCACGCTGAGCCTTTGGTTATTTCCTCTTCCTGGTGGGAAATGAGAGTTAAATTTGCCCGTCCAGACACCTCAAGCTAGTCTCTCATTGTTTCTCCTTATTCCTGTTCATCTTCCGCAGAAATTGCAAACTGGGCCAAACAGGAGGTTAAAGGCGCTGACTCTCCAAGTGGGGAGAGTGTTAGTAAAGCGTCTGGAATGTTGCACCCGAGTACCAGGGGAGGAAAACTGAGACATATTTGAACACGTCTCCCGTTCACACGGTTGATCATACTCTGGGTTCCACATGCATGTTTTAGCTGAAGGAAGAATACCTTAAACCTGGGTAGTTGAAACCCGTGGAATGGGTACCATGCAATAGGACTTCAAAGGGTCTTCATTTGCTCACCGAACCTCTCCAATCCTATCACTGCTGCGTTTATGCCCCTGTACACATCCTTGATTCTCTTTTGGAGACATAGCAATCCATAGGTTTTAAGATACTTACTAGTCAGGTACATTCTTAGGCGTTTAATATGCGGTGTTGAGTCCATTTCGTTGAGCAAGGAGTAGCTCTTATCTATTCCATATTTGGCTTAAGGAACTTTATCTGTGCTCATTTCAATCTCTGGTTTTATGCAGCACCCCAACTCATCTTTCCCCTTAAGCAAGCATAAGTTGGTTTTCTAAATTTGAGACCCTGTTCTGTTCTGTAATTCAGTTCCTGTGTAGCCAAGTTTACATTCCGTGTATTACTGATATATTATGATGTTTCTTTTTCTGTGTGACTTATTTCAGTTAGAATCATCATACCTGAATCCACTCATTGTGCTGCTAAGGGCCTGATGACATAGATTTCATTGCTGAGTGATATTGCTTTGTAAGTAAATACCACAAATTCTTTATCCATTTTTCACTTTCTGCGATGTTGAACTTGTACTGTAAACGAGATTTTTGTAAACAGAGCCGTTCCAAACTTCGGGGTGGCTGTGTCTTTTTGATCTTAATTTCCGTATGCTATAGGATCATAAGTGGAAGTGCCCTAGGCTCTGTTGCTTTGTTTTTTAGATGTTTCAGGAAACACCATACACTTCTCCCCAGTGTCTGTTGGCAATTTACATCCCGCCCATCAGCATAACAAGGCTCCCAGTTCTCCATGGCCTGTCCTGCCTTTCTGGATTTTACACTTTTTTCAGATGGCCCTTTTGACCCGAGCGAAGTGAGACTTCATTGTAGTGCAGATTTCCTTTGCAAGCTTGCTTGGTTGGCCAAAAAGGGCGTATGCGTTTTTTCCTGAATATATTCAGGAAAAAACGCATACGCCCTTTTTGGCCAAGTGCATCATTGTGGACGTTCTGCATCTTTTCCTATGCTTTCAATGCAATTCCAGTCTACCTCCTGATATCGGTTTCCTGCAATTCTGCCCCGCTTTCAAGTCCTCTTGGCAGCCTTACTTCAGTATATTTTTGGACGATAGCTGTCATTTATAACTCTGCAGGTTTGTGAATTACAGTGCCCCTGAGCTCCTTTCTTCAACTCGTTTTCTTGTGAGCTGGCCGCAACACCGCAGGATGGCTTCAGGCCCTAATCTGGTTCTGGCACGGCACGCTGAGCCTTTGGTTATTTCCTCTTCCTGGTGGGAAATGAGAGTTAAATTTGCCCGTCCAGACACCTCCAGCTAGTCTCTCATTGGTTCTCGCTATTCCTGTTCATCTTCCGCAGAAATTGCAAACTGGGCCAAACAGGGGGTTAAAGGCGCTGACTCTCCAAGTGGGGAGAGTGTTAATAAAGCGTCTGGATTGTTGCACCCGAGTACCGGGGGAGGAAAACTGAGACATATTTGAACACGTCTCCCGATCACACGGTTGATCATACTCTGGGTTCCACATGCATGTTTTAGCTGAAGGAAGAATACCTTAAACCTGGGTAGTTGAAACCCGTGGAATGGGTACCATGCAATATGACTTCAAAGGGTCTTCATTTGCTCACCGAACCTCTCCAATCCTATCACTGCTGCGTTTTTGCCACTGTACACATGCTTGATTCTCTTTCGGAGACATAGCAATCCATATGTTTTAAGATACTTACTAGTCAGGTACATTCTTAGGCGTTTAGTATGCGGTGTTGAGTCCATTTCGTTGAGCAAGGAGTAGCTCTTGTCTATTCCATATTTGGCTTAAGGAACTTTATCTGTGCTCATTTCAATCTCTGGTTTTATGCAGCACCCCAACTCACCTTTCCCCTTAAGCAAGCATAAGTTGGTTTTCTAAATTTGAGACCCTGTTCTGTTCTGTAATTCAGTTCCTGTGTAGCCAAGTTTACATTCCGTGTATTAGTGATATCTTATGATGTTTCTTTTTCTGTGTGACTTATTTCAGTTAGAATCATCGTACCTGAATCCACTCATTATGCTGCTACGGGCCTGATGACATATATTTCATTGCTGAGTGATACTGCATTGTACGTAAGTACCACAAGTTCTTTATCCATTTTTCACTTTCTGTGATATTGAACTTGTACGGTAAACGAGGTTCTTGTAAACAGAGGCGTCCCAAACTTTGGGGTGGCTGTGGCTTTTTGATTTTAATTTACCTAAGCTATAGGACCATAAGTGGAAGTGCCCTAGGCTCTGTTGCTTTGTTTTTTAGATGTTTCAGGAAACACCATACACTTCTCCCGAGTGTCTGTTGGCAATTTCCATCCCGCCCATCAGCATAACAAGGCTCCCAGTTCTCCATGGCCTGTCCTGCCTTTCTGGATTTTACACTTTTTTCAGATGGCCCTTTTGACCGGGGGGAAGTGAGACTTCATTGTAGTGCAGATTTCCTTTGCAAGCTTGCTTGGTTGGCCAAAAAGGGCGTATGCGTTTTTTCCTGAATATATTCAGGAAAAAACGCATACGCCCTTTTTGGCCAAGTGCATCATTGTGGACGTTCTGCCTCTTTTCCTATGCTTTCAATGCAATTCCAGTCTACCTCCTGAAATCGGTTTCCTGCAATTCTGCCCCGCTTTCAAGTCCTCTTGGCAGCCTTACTTCAGTATATTTTTGGACGATAGCTGTCATTTATAACTCTGCAGGTTTGTGAATTACAGTGCCCCTGAGCTCCTTTCTTCAACTCGCTTTCTTGTGAGCTGGCCGCAACACCGCAGGATGGCTTCAGGCCCTAATCTGGTTCCGGCATGGCATGCTGAGCCTTTGGTTAATTCCTCTTCCTGGTGGGAAATGAGAGTTAAATTTGCCCGTCCAGACACCTCCAGCTAGTCTCTCATTGGTTCTCCCTATTCCTGTTCATCTTCCGCAGAAATTGCAAAGTGGGCCAAACAGGAGGTTAAAGGGACTGACTCTCCAAGTGGGGAGAGTGTTAATAAAGCGTCTGGAATGTTGCACCCGAGTACCAGGGGAGGAAAACTGAGACATATTTGAACACGTCTCCCGTTCACACGGTTGATCATACTCTGGGTTCCACATGCATGTTTTAGCTGAAGGAAGAATACCTTAAACCTGGGTAGTTGAAACCCGTAGAATGGGTACCATGCAATATGACTTCAAAGGGTCTTCATTTGCTCACCGAACCTCTCCAATCCTATCACTGCTGCGTTTATGCCCCTGTACATACGCTTGATTCTCTTTTGGAGACATAGCAATCCATAGGTTTTAAGATACTTACTAGTCAGGTACATTCTTAGGCGTTTAATATGGGGTGTTGAGTCCATTTCGTTGAGCAAGGAGTAGCTCTTGTCTATTCCATATTTGGTTTTAGGAACTTTACCTGTGCTCATTTCAATCTCTGGTTTTATGCAGCACCCCAACTCACCTTTCCCCTTAAGCAAGCATAAGTTGGTTTTCTAAATTTGAGACCCTGTTCTCTTCTGTAATTCAGTTCCTGTGTAGCCAAGTTTACATTCCGTGTATTACTGATATCTTATGATGTCTCTTTTTCTGTGTGACTTATTTCAGATAGAATCATCATACCTGAATCCACTCATTATGCTGCTATGGGCCTGATGACATAGATTTCATTGCTGAGTGATACTGCATTGTACATAAGTACCACAAGTTCTTTATCCATTTTCCACTTTCTGTGATATTAAACTTGTACGGTAAACGAGGTTCTTGTAAACAGAGGCGTCCCAAACTTTGGGGTGGCTGTGTCTTTTTAATTTTAATTTCCCTAAGCTATAGGACCATAAGTGGAAGTGCCCTAGGTTCTGTTGCTTTGTTTTTTAGATGTTTCAGGAAACACCATACACTTCTCCCGAGTGTCTGTTGGCAATTTACATCCCGCCCATCAGCATAACAAGGCTCCCAGTTCTCCATGGCCTGTCCTGCCTTTCTGGATTTTACACTTTTTTCAGATGGCCCTTTTGACCGGGGCGAAGTGAGACTTCATTGTAGTGCAGATTTCCTTTGCAAGCTTGCTTGGTTGGCCAAAAAGGGCGTATGTGTTTTTTCCTGAATATATTCAGGAAAAAACGCATACGCCCTTTTTGGCCAAGTGCATCATTGTGGACGTTCTGCCTCTTTTCCTATGCTTTCAATGCAATTCCAGTCTACCTCCTGAAATCGGTTTCCTGCAATTCTGCCCCGCTTTCAAGTCCTCTTGGCATCCTTACTTCAGTATATTTTTGGACGATAGCTGTGATTTATAACTCTGCAGGTTTGTGAATTACAGTGCCCCTGAGCTCCTTTCTTCAGCTCGCTTTCTTGTGACCTGGCCACAACACCGCAGGATGGCTTCAGGCCCTAATCTGGTTCCGGCACGGCACGCTGAGCCTTTGGTTAGTTCCTCTTCCTGGTGGGAAATGAGAGTTAAATTTGCCCGTCCAGACACCTCCAGCTAGTCTCTCATTGGTTCTCCCTATTCCTGTTCATCTTCCGCAGAAATTGCAAACTGGGCCAAACAGGAGGTTAAAGGGACTGACTCTCCAAGTGGGGAGTGTGTTAGTAAAGCGTCTGGAATGTTGCACCCGAGTACCAGGGGAGGAAAACTGAGACATATTTGAACACGTCTCCCGTTCACATGGTTGATCATACTCTGGGTTCCACATGCATGTTTTAGCTGAAGGAAGAATACCTTAAACCTGGGTAGTTGAAACCCGTGGAATGGGTACCATGCAATATGACTTCAAAGGGTCTTCATTTGCTCACCGAACCTCTCCAATCCTATCACTGCTGCGTTTATGCCCCTGTACACATGCTTGATTCTCTTTCGGAGACATAGCAATCCATATGTTTTAAGATACTTACTAGTCAGGTACATTCTTAGGCGTTTAATATGCGGTGTTGAGTCCATTTCGTTGAGCAAGGAGTAGCTCTTGTCTATTCCATATTTGGCTTAAGGAACTTTATCTGTGCTCATTTCAATCTCTGGTTTTATGCAGCACCCCAACTCACCTTTCCCCTTAAGCAAGCATAAGTTGGTTTTCTAAATTTGAGACCCTGTTCTGTTTTGGAATTCAGTTCCTGTGTAGCCAAGTTTACATTCCGTGTATTACTGATATCTTATGATGTCTCTTTTTCTGTGTGACTTATTTCAGATAGAATCATCATACCTGAATCCACTCATTATGCTGCTACGGGCCTGATGACATAGATTTCATTGCTGAGTGATACTGCATTGTACATAAGTACCACAAGTTCTTTATCCATTTTCCACTTTCTGTGATATTGAACTTGTACGGTAAATTAGGTTCTTGTAAACAGAGGCGTCCCAAACTTTGGGGTGGCTGTGTCTTTTTAATTTTAATTTCCCTAAGCTATAGGACCATAAGTGGAAGTGCCCTAGGCTCTGTTGCTTTGTTTTTTAGATGTTTCAGGAAACACCATACACTTCTCCCGAGTGTCTGTTGGCAATTTACATCCCGCCCATCAGCATAACAAGGCTCCCAGTTCTCCATGGCCTGTCCTGCCTTTCTGGATTTTACACTTTTTTCAGATGGCCCTTTTGACCGGGGGGAAGTGAGACTTCATTGTAGTGCAGATTTCCTTTGCAAGCTTGCTTGGTTGGCCAAAAAGGGCGTATGCGTTTTTTCCTGAATATATTCAGGAAAAAACGCATACGCCCTTTTTGGCCAAGTGCATCCTTGTGGACGTTCTGCCTCTTTTCCTATGCTTTCAATGCAATTCCAGTCTACCTCCTGAAATCGGTTTCCTGCAATTCTGCCCCGCTTTCAAGTCCTCTTGGCAGCCTTACTTCAGTATATTTTTGGACGATAGCTGTGATTTATAACTCTGCAGGTTTGTGAATTACAGTGCCCCTGAGCTCCTTTCTTCAACTCGCTTTCTTGTGACCTGGCCGCAACACCGCAGGATGGCTTCAGGCCCTAATCTGGTTCCGGCACGGCACGCTGAGCCTTTGGTTATTTCCTCTTCCTGGTGGGAAATGAGAGTTAAATTTGCCCGTCCAGACACCTCCAGCTAGTCTCTCATTGGTTCTCCCTATTCCTGTTCATCTTCCGCAGAAATTGCAAACTGGGCCAAACAGGAGGTTAAAGGCGCTGACTCTCCATGTGGGGAGAGTGTTAGTAAAGCGTCTGGAATGTTGCACCCGAGTACCAGGGTACGAAAACTGAATCATATTTGAACACGTCTCCCGATCACATGGTTGATCATACTCTGGGTTCCACATGCATGTTTTAGCTGAAGGAAGAATACCTTAAACCTGGGTAGTTGAAACCCGTGGAATGGGTACCATGCAATATGACTTCAAAGGGTCTTCATTTGCTCACCGAACCTCTCCAATCCTATCACTGCTGCGTTTATGCCCCTGTACACATGCTTGATTCTCTTTCGGAGACATAGCAATCCATAGGTTTTAAGATACTTACTAGTCAGGTACATTCTTACGCGTTTAGTATGCGGTGTTGAGTCCATTTCGTTGAGCAAGGAGTAGCTCTTGTCTATTCCATATTTGGCTTAAGGAACTTTATCTGTGCTCATTTCAATCTCTGGTTTTATGCAGCACCCCAACTCACCTTTCCCCTTAAGCAAGCATAAGTTGGTTTTCTAAATTTGAGACCCTGTTCTGTTTTGGAATTCAGTTCCTGTGTAGCCAAGTTTACATTCCGTGTATTACTGATATCTTATGATGTTTCTTTTTCTGTGTGACTTATTTCAGTTAGAATCATCGTACCTGAATCCACTCATTATGCTGCTACAGGCCTGATGACATAGATTTCATTGCTGAGTGATACTGCATTGTACATAATTGCCACAAGTTCTTTATCCATTTTTCACTTTCTGTGATATTGAACTTGTACGGTAAACGAGGTTCTTGTAAACAGAGGCGTCCCAAACTTTGGGGTGGCTGTGGCTTTTTGATTTTAATTTCCCTAAGCTATAGGACCATAAGTGGAAGTGCCCTAGGCTCTGTTGCTTTGTTTTTTAGATGTTTCAGGAAACACCATACACTTCTCCTGAGTGTCTGTTGGCAATGTACATCCCGCCCATCAGCATAACAAGGCTCCCAGTTCTCCATGGCCTGTCCTGCCTTTCTGGATTTTACACTTTTTTCAGATGGCCCTTTTGACCAGGGGGGAAGTGAGACTTCATTGTAGTGCAGATTTCCTTTGCAAGCTTGCTTGGTTGGCCAAAAAGGGCGTATGCGTTTTTTCCTGAATATATTCAGGAAAAAACGCATACGCCCTTTTTGGCCAAGTGCATCATTGTGGACGTTCTGCCTGTTTTCCTATGCTTTCAATACAATTCCAGTCTACCTCCTGAAATCGGTTTCCTGCAATTCTGCCCCGCTTTCAAGTCCTCTTGGCAGCCTTACTTCAGTATATTTTTGGACGATAGCTGTCATTTATAACTCTGCAGGTTTGTGAATTACAGTGCCCCTGAGCTCCTTTCTTCAACTCCCTTTCTTGTGACCTGGCCACAACACCGCAGGATGGCTTCAGGCCCTAATCTGGTTCCGGCACGGCATGCTGAACCTTTGGTTAATTCCTCTTCCTGGTGGGAAATGAGAGTTAAATTTGCCCGTCCAGACACCTCCAGCTTGTCTCTCATTGGTTCTCATTATTCCTGTTCATCTTCCGCAGAAATTGCAAACTGGGCCAAACAGGTGGTTAAAGGGACTGACTCTCCAAGTCGGGAGAGTGTTAGTAAAGTCTCTGGAATGTTGCACCCGAGTACCAGGGTACGAAAACTGAGACATATTTGAACACGTCCCCCGATCACATGGTTGATCATACTCTAGGTTCCACATGCATGTTTTAGCTGAAGGAAGAATACCTTAAAACAGGGTAGTTGAAACCCGTAGAATGGGTACCATGCAATATGACTTCAAAGGGTCTTCATTTGCTCACCGAACCTCTCCAATCCTATCACTGCTGCGTTTATGCCCCTGTACACACGCTTGATTCTCTTTTGGAGACATAGCAATCCATAGGTTTTAAGATACTTACTAGTCAGGTACATTCTTAGGCGTTTAATATGGGGTGTTGAGTCCATTTCGTTGAGCAAGGAGTAGCTCTTGTCTATTCCATATTTGGTTTAAGGAACTTTACCTGTGCTCATTTCAATCTCTGGTTTTATGCAGCACCCCAACTCACCTTTCCCATTAAGCAAGCATAAGTTGGTTTTCTAAATTTGAGACCCTGTTCTGTTCTGTAATTCAGTTCCTGTGTAGCCAAGTTTACATTCCGTGTATTAGTGATATCTTATGATGTTTCTTTTTCTGTGTGACTTATTTCAGTTAGAATCATCGTACCTGAATCCACTCATTATGCTGCTACGGGCCTGATGACATAGATTTCATTGCTGAGTGATACTGCATTGTACGTAAGTACCACAAGTTCTTTATCCATTTTTCAATTTCTGTGATATTGAACTTGTACGGTAAACGAGGTTCTTGTAAACAGAGGCGTCCCAAACTTTGGGGTGGCTGTGTCTTTTTGATTTTAATTTCCCTAAGCTATAGGACCATAAGTGGAAGTGCCCTAGGCTCTGTTGCTTTGTTTTTTAGATGTTTCAGGAAACACCATACACTTCTCCCGAGTGTCTGTTGGCAATTTACATCCCGCCCATCAGCATAACAAGGCTCCCAGTTCTCCATGGCCTGTCCTGCCTTTCTGGATTTTACACTTTTTTTCAGATGGCCCTTTTGACCGGGGGGAAGTGAGACTTCATTGTAGTGCAGATTTCCTTTGCAAGCTTGCTTGGTTGGCCAAAAAGTGCGTATGCGTTTTTTCCTGAATATATTCAGGAAAAAACGCATACGCCCTTTTTGGCCAAGTGCATCATTGTGGACGTTCTGCCTGTTTTCCTATGCTTTCAATGCAATTCCAGTCTACCTCCTGAAATCGGTTTCCTGCAATTCTGCCCCGCTTTCAAGTCCTCTTGGCAGCCTTACTTCAGTATATTTTTGGACGATAGCTGTCATTTATAACTCTGCAGGTTTGTGAATTACAGTGCCCCTGAGCTCCTTTCTTCAACTCGCTTTCTTGTGAGCTGGCCACAACACCGCAGGATGGCTTCAGGCCCTAATCTGGTTCTGGCACGGCACGCTGAACCTTTGGTTAATTCCTCTTCCTGGTGGGAAATGAGAGTTAAATTTGCCCGTCCAGACACCTCCAGCTTGTCTCTCATTGGTTCTCATTATTCCTGTTCATCTTCCGCAGAAATTGCAAACTGGGCCAAACAGGTGGTTAAAGGGACTGACTCTCCAAGTCGGGAGAGTGTTAGTAAAGTCTCTGGAATGTTGCACCCGAGTACCAGGGTACGAAAACTGAGACATATTTGAACACGTCTCCCGATCACATGGTTGATCATACTCTAGGTTCCACATGCATGTTTTAGCTGAAGGAAGAATACCTTAAAACAGGGTAGTTGAAACCCGTAGAATGGGTACCATGCAATATGACTTCAAAGGGTCTTCATTTGCTCACCAAACCTCTCCAATCCTATCACTGCTGCGTTTATGCCCCTGTACACACGCTTGATTCTCTTTTGGAGACACAGCAATCCATAGGTTTTAAGATACTTACTAGTCAGGTACATTCTTAGGCGTTTAATATGGGGTGTTGAGTCCATTTCGTTGAGCAAGGAGTAGCTCTTGTCTATTCCATATTTTGTTTAAGGAACTTTACCTGTGCTCATTTCAATCTCTGGTTTTATGCAGCACCCCAACTCACCTTTCCCCTTAAGCAAGCATAAGTTGGTTTTCTAAATTTGAGACCCTGTTCTGTTCTGTAATTCAGTTCCTGTGTAGCCAAGTTTACATTCCGTGTATTACTGATATCTTATGATGTTTCTTTTTCTGTGTGACTTATTTCAGTTAGAATCATCGTACCTGAATCCACTCATTATGCTGCTACGGGCCTGATGACATAGATTTCATTGCTGAGTGATACTGCATTGTACGTAAGTACCACAAGTTCTTTATCCATTTTTCAATTTCTGTGATATTGAACTTGTACGGTAAACGAGGTTCTTGTAAACAGAGGTGTCCCAAACTTTGGGGTGGCTGTGTCTTTTTGATTTTAATTTCCCTAAGCTATAGGACCATAAGTGGAAGTGCCCTAGGCTCTGTTGCTTTGTTTTTTAGATGTTTCAGGAAACACCATACACTTCTCCCGAGTGTCTCTTGGCAATTTACATCCCGCCCATCAGCATAACAAGGCTCCCAGTTCTCCATGGCCTGTCCTGCCTTTCTGGATTTTACACTTTTTTTCAGATGGCCCTTTTGACCGGGGGGAAGTGAGACTTCATTTTAGTGCAGATTTCCTTTGCAAGCTTGCTTGGTTGGCCAAAAAGGGCGTATAAGTTTTTTCCTGAATATATTCAGGAAAAAACTCATACACCCTTTTTGGCCAAGTGCATCATTGTGGACGTTCTGCCTGTTTTCCTATGCTTTCAATGCAATTCCAGTCTACCTCCTGAAATCGGTTTCCTGCAATTCTGCCCCGCTTTCAAGTCCTCTTGGCAGCCTTACTTCAGTATATTTTTGGACGATAGCTGTCATTTATAACTCTGCAGGTTTGTGAATTACAGTGCCCCTGAGCTCCTTTCTTCAACTCGCTTTCTTGTGACCTGGCCGCAACACCGCAGGATGGCTTCAGGCCCTAATCTGGTTCCGGCTCGGCACGCTGAGCCGTTGTTTATTCCTCTTTCTGGTGGGAAATGAGAGTTAAATTTGCCCGTCCAGACACCTCCAGCTAGTCTCTCATTGGTTCTCGTTATTCCTGTTCATCTTCCGCAGAAATTGCAAACTGGGCCAAACAGATGGTTAAAGGCGCTGACTCTCCAAGTGGGGAGAGTGTTAGTAAAGCGTCTGGAATGTTGCACCCGAGTACCAGGGGAGGAACACTGAGACATATTTGAACACGTCTCCCGTTCACACGGTTGATCATACTCTGGGTTCCACATGCATGTTTTAGCTGAAGGAAGAATACCTTAAACCTGGGTAGTTGAAACCCGTGGAATGGGTACCATGCAATATGACTTCAAAGGGTCTTCATTTGCTCACCGAACCTCTCCAATCCTATCACTGCTGCGTTTATGGCCCTGTACACATGCTTGATTCTCTTTCGGAGACATAGCAATCCATAGGTTTTAAGATACTTACTAGTCAGGTACATTCTTAGGCGTTTAATATGGGGTGTTGAGTCCATTTCGTTGAGCAAGGAGTAGCTCTTGTCTATTCCATATTTGGCTTAAGGAACTTTATCTGTGCTCATTTCAATCTCTGGTTTTATGCAGCACCCCAACTCACCTTTCCCCTTAAGCAAGCATAAGTTGGTTTTCTAAATTTGAGACCCTGTTCTGTTCTGTAATTCAGTTCCTGTGTAGCCAAGTTTACATTCCGTGTATTACTGATATCTTATGATGTTTCTTTTTCTGTGTGACTTATTTCAGTTAGAATCATCATACCTGAATCCACTCATTGTGCTGCTAAGGGCCTGATGACATAGATTTCATTGCTGAGTGATATTGCTTTGTAAGTAAATACCACAACTGCTTTATCCATTTTTCACTTTCTGCGACGTTGAACTTGTACTGTAAACGACGTTCTTGTAAACAGAGGCGTCCCAAACTTTGGGGTGGCTGTGTCTTTTTAATTTTAATTTCCCTAAGCTATAGGACCATAAGTGGAAGTGCCCTAGGCTCTGTTGCTTTGTTTTATAGATGTTTCAGGAAACACCATACACTTCTCCCGAGTGTCTGTTGGCAATTTACATCCCGCCCATCAGCATAACAAGGCTCCCAGTTCTCCATGGCCTGTCCTGCCTTTCTGGATTTTACACTTTTTTCAGATGGCCCTTTTGACCGGGGGGAAGTGAGACTTCATTGTAGTGCAGATTTCCTTTGCAAGCTTGCTTGGTTGGCCAAAAAGGGCTTATGCGTTTTTTCCTGAATATATTCAGGAAAAAACGCATACGCCCTTTTTGGCCAAGTGCATCATTGTGGACGTTCTGCCTCTTTTCCTATGCTTTCAATGCAATTCCAGTCTACCTCCTGAAATCGGTTTCCTGCAATTCTGCCCCGCTTTCAAGTCCTCTTGGCAGCCTTACTTCAGTATATTTTTGGACGATAGCTGTGATTTATAACTCTGCAGGTTTGTGAATTACAGTGCCCCTGAGCTCCTTTCTTCAACTCGCTTTCTTGTGACCTGGCCACAACACCGCAGGATGGCTTCAGGCCCTAATCTGGTTCCTGCACGGCACGCTGAGCCTTTGGTTAGTTCCTCTTCCTGGTGGGAAATGAGTGTTAAATTTGCCCGTCCAGACACCTCCAGCTAGTCTCTCATTGGTTCTCCCTATTCCTGTTCATCTTCCGCAGAAATTGCAAACTGGGCCAAACAGGAGGTTAAAGGGACTGACTCTCCAAGTGGGGAGAGGGTTAGTAAAGCGTCTGGAATGTTGCACCCGAGTACCAGGGGAGGAAAACTGAGACATATTTGAACACGTCTCCCGTTCACATGGTTGATCATACTCTGGGTTCCACATGCATGTTTTAGCTGAAGGAAGAATACCTTAAACCTGGGTAGTTGAAACCCGTGGAATGGGTACCATGCAATATGACTTCAAAGGGTCTTCATTTGCTCACCGAACCTCTCCTATCCTATCACTGCTGCGTTTATGCCCCTGTACACATGCTTCATTCTCTTTCGGAGACATAGCAATCCATAGGTTTTAAGATACTTACTAGTCAGGTACATTCTTAGGCGTTTAATATGCGGTGTTGAGTCCATTTCGTTGAGCAAGGAGTAGCTCTTGTCTATTCCATATTTGGCTTAAGGAACTTTATCTGTGCTCATTTCAATCTCTGGTTTTATGCAGCACCCCAACTCACCTTTCCCCTTAAGCAAGCATAAGTTGGTTTTCTAAATTTGAGACCCTGTTCTGTTTTGGAATTCAGTTCCTGTGTAGCCAAGTTTACATTCCGTGTATTACTGATATCTTATGATGTCTCTTTTTCTGTGTGACTTATTTCAGATAGAATCATCATACCTGAATCCACTCATTATGCTGCTACGGGCCTGATGACATAGATTTCATTGCTGAGTGATACTGCATTGTACATAAGTACCACAAGTTCTTTATCCATTTTCCACTTTCTGTGATATTGAACTTGTACGGTAAACGAGGTTCTTGTAAACAGAGGCGTCCCAAACTTTGGGGTGGCTGTGTCTTTTTAATTTTAATTTCCCTAAGCTATAGGACCATAAGTGGAAGTGCCCTAGGCTCTGTTGCTTTGTTTTTTAGATGTTTCAGGAAACACCATACACTTCTCCCGAGTGTCTGTTGGCAATTTACATCCCGCCCATCAGCATAACAAGGCTCCCAGTTCTCCATGGCCTGTCCTGCCTTTCTGGATTTTACACTTTTTTCAGATGGCCCTTTTGACCGGGGGGAAGTGAGACTTCATTGTAGTGCAGATTTCCTTTGCAAGCTTGCTTGGTTGGCCAAAAAGGGCGTATGCGTTTTTTCCTGAATATATTCAGGAAAAAACGCATACGCCATTTTTGGCCAAGTGCATCATTGTGGACGTTCTGCCTCTTTTCCTATGCTTTCAATGCAATTCCAGTCTACCTCCTGAAATCGGTTTCCTGCAATTCTGCCCCACTTTCAAGTCCTCTTGGCAGCCTTACTTCAGTATATTTTTGGACGATAGCTGTCATTTATAACTCTGCAGGTTTGTGAATTACAGTGCCCCTGAGCTCCTTTCTTCAACTCGCTTTCTTGTGACCTGGCCGCAACACCGCAGGATGGCTTCAGGCCCTAATCTGGTTCCGGCACGGCACGCTGAGCCTTTGGTTATTTCCTCTTCCTGGTGGGAAATGAGAGTTAAATTTGCCCGTCCAGACACCTCCAGCTAGTCTCTCATTGGTTCTCCCTATTCCTGTTCATCTTCCGCAGAAATTGCAAACTGGGCCAAACAGGAGGTTAAAGGCGCTGACTCTCCAAGTGGGGAGAGTGTTAGTAAAGCGTCTGGAATGTTGCACCCGAGTACCAGGGTACGAAAACTGAATCATATTTGAACACGTCTCCCGATCACATGGTTGATCATACTCTGGGTTCCACATGCATGTTTTAGCTGAAGGAAGAATACCTTAAACCTGGGTAGTTGAAACCCGTGGAATGGGTACCATGCAATATGACTTCAAAGGGTCTTCATTTGCTCACCGAACCTCTCCAATCCTATCACTGCTGCGTTTATGCCCCTGTACACATTCTTGATTCTCTTTCGGAGACATAGCAATCCATAGGTTTTAAGATACTTACTAGTCAGGTACATTCTTATGCGTTTAGTATGCGGTGTTGAGTCCATTTCGTTGAGCAAGGAGTAGCTCTTGTCTATTCCATATTTGGCTTAAGGAACTTTATCTGTGCTCATTTCAATCTCTGGTTTTATGCAGCACCCCAACTCACCTTTCCCCTTAAGCAAGCATAAGTTGGTTTTCTAAATTTGAGACCCTGTTCTGTTTTGGAATTCAGTTCCTGTGTAGCCAAGTTTACATTCCGTGTATTACTGATATCTTATGATGTTTCTTTTTCTGTGTGACTTATTTCAGTTAGAATCATCGTACCTGAATCCACTCATTATGCTGCTACGGGCCTGATGACATAGATTTCATTGCTGAGTGATACTGCATTGTACATAATTGCCACAAGTTCTTTATCCATTTTTCACTTTCTGTGATATTGAACTTGTATGGTAAACGAGGTTCTTGTAAACAGAGGCGTCCCAAACTTTGGGGTGGCTGTGGCTTTTTGATTTTAATTTCCCTAAGCTATAGGACCATAAGTGGAAGTGCCCTAGGCTCTGTTGCTTTGTTTTTTAGATGTTTCAGGAAACACCATACACTTCTCCCGAGTGTCTGTTGGCAATGTACATCCCGCCCATCAGCATAACAAGGCTCCCAGTTCTCCATGGCCTGTCCTGCCTTTCTGGATTCTACACTTTTTTCAGATGGCCCTTTTGACCAGGGGGGAAGTGAGACTTCATTGTAGTGCAGATTTCCTTTGCAAGCTTGCTTGGTTGGCCAAAAAGGGCGTATGCGTTTTTTCCTGAATATATTCAGGAAAAAACGCATACGCCCTTTTTGGCCAAGTGCATCATTGTGGACGTTCTGCCTCTTTTCCTATGCTTTCAATGCAATTCCAGTCTACCTCCTGAAATCGGTTTCCTGGAATTCTGCCCCGCTTTCAAGTCCTCTTGGCAGCCTTACTTCAGTATATTTTTGGACGATAGCTGTCATTTATAACTCTGCAGGTTTGTGAATTACAGTGCCCCTGAGCTCCTTTCTTCAACTCGCTTTCTTGTGAGCTGGCCACAACACCGCAGGATGGCTTCAGGCCCTAATCTGGTTCCGGCACGGCACGCTGAGCCTTTGTTTATTCCTCTTCCTGGTGGGAAATGAGAGTTAAATTTGCCCGTCCAGACACCTCCAGCTTGTCTCTCATTGGTTCTCATTATTCCTGTTCATCTTCCGCAGAAATTGCAAACTGGGCCAAACAGGTGGTTAAAGGGACTGACTCTCCAAGTCGGGAGAGTGTTAGTAAAGTCTCTGGAATGTTGCACCCGAGTACCAGGGTACGAAAACTGAGACATATTTGAACACGTCTCCCGATCACATGGTTGATCATACTCTAGGTTCCACATGCATGTTTTAGCTGAAGGAAGAATACCTTAAAACAGGGTAGTTGAAACCCGTAGAAAGGGTACCATGCAATATGACTTCAAAGGGTCTTCATTTGCTCACCGAACCTCTCCAATCCTATCACTGCTGCGTTTATGCCCCTGTACACACGCTTGATTCTCTTTTGGAGACATAGCAATCCATAGGTTTTAAGATACTTACTAGTCAGGTACATTCTTAGGCGTTTAATATGGGGTGTTGAGTCCATTTCGTTGAGCAAGGAGTAGCTCTTGTCTATTCCATATTTGGTTTAAGGAACTTTACCTGTGCTCATTTCAATCTCTGGTTTTATGCAGCACCCCAACTCACCTTTCCCATTAAGCAAGCATAAGTTGGTTTTCTAAATTTGAGAACCTGTTCTGTTCTGTAATTCAGTTCCTGTGTAGCCAAGTTTACATTCCGTGTATTAGTGATATCTTATGATGTTTCTTTTTCTGTGTGACTTATTTCAGTTAGAATCATCGTACCTGAATCCACTCATTATGCTGCTACGGGCCTGATGACATAGATTTCATTGCTGAGTGATACTGCATTGTACGTAAGTACCACAAGTTCTTTATCCATTTTTCAATTTCTGTGATATTGAACTTGTACGGTAAACGAGGTTCTTGTAAACAGAGGCGTCCCAAACTTTGGGGTGGCTGTGTCTTTTTGATTTTAATTTCCCTAAGCTATAGGACCATAAGTGGAATTGCCCTAGGCTCTGTTGCTTTGTTTTTTAGATGTTTCAGGAAACACCATACACTTCTCCGGAGTGTCTGTTGGCAATTTACATCCCGCCCATCAGCATAACAAGGCTCCCAGTTCTCCATGGCCTGTCCTGCCTTTCTGGATTTTACACTTTTTTTCAGATGGCCCTTTTGACCGGGGGGAAGTGAAACTTCATTGTAGTGCAGATTTCCTTTGCAAGCTTGCTTGGTTGGCCAAAAAGGGCGTATGGGTTTTTTCCTGAATATATTCAGGAAAAAACGCATACGCCGTTTTTGGCCAAGTGCATCATTGTGGATGTTCTGCCTCTTTTCCTATGCTTTCAATGCAATTCCAGTCTACCTCCTGAAATCGGTTTCCTGCAATTCTGCCCCGCTTTCAAGTCCTCTTGGCAGCCTTACTTCAGTATATTTTTGGACGATAGCTGTCATTTATAACTCTGCAGGTTTGTGAATTACAGTGCCCCTGAGCTCCTTTCTTCAACTCGCTTTCTTGTGACCTGGCCACAACACCGCAGGATGGCTTCAGGCCCTAATCTGGTTCTGGCACGGCACGCTGAACCTTTGGTTAATTCCTCTTCCTGGTGGGAAATGAGAGTTAAATTTGCCCGTCCAGACACCTCCAGCTAGTCTCTCATTGGTTCTCATTATTCCTGTTCATCTTCCGCAGAAATTGCAAACTGGGCCAAACAGGTGGTTAAAGGGACTGACTCTCCAAGTCGGGAGAGTGTTAGTAAAGTCTCTGGAATGTTGCACCCGAGTACCAGGGTACGAAAACTGAGACATATTTGAACACGTCTCCCGATCACATGGTTGATCATACTCTAGGTTCCACATGCATGTTTTAGCTGAAGGAAGAATACCTTAAAACATGGTAGTTGAAACCCGTAGAATGGGTACCATGCAATATGACTTCAAAGGGTCTTCATTTGCTCACCAAACCTCTCCAATCCTATCACTGCTGCGTTTATGCCCCTGTACACATGCTTGATTCTCTTTTGGAGACATAGCAATCCATAGGTTTTAAGATACTTACTAATCAGGTACATTCTTAGGCGTTTAATATGGGGTGTTGAGTCCATTTTGTTGAGCAAGGAGTAGCTCTTGTCTATTCCATATTTGGTTTAAGGAACTTTACCTGTGCTCATTTCAATCTCTGGTTTTATGCAGCACCCCAACTCACCTTTCCCCTTAAGCAAGCATAAGTTGGTTTTCTAAATTTGAGACCCTGTTCTGTTCTGTAATTCAGTTCCTGTGTAGCCAAGTTTACATTCCGTGTATTAGTGATATCTTATGATGTTTCTTTTTCTGTGTGACTTATTTCAGTTAGAATCATCGTACCTGAATCCACTCATTATGCTGCTACGGGCCTGATGACATAGATTTCATTGCTGAGTGATACTGCATTGTACGTAAGTACCACAAGTTCTTTATCCATTTTTCAATTTCTCTGATATTGAACTTGTACGGTAAACGAGGTTCTTGTAAACAGAGGCGTCCCAAACTTTGGGGTGGCTGTGTCTTTTTGATTTTAATTTCCCTAAGCTATAGGACCATAAGTGGAAGTGCCCTAGGCTCTGTTGCTTTGTTTTTTAGATGTTTCAGGAAACACCATACACTTCTCCCGAGTGTCTGTTGGCAATTTCCATCCCGCCCATCAGCATAACAAGGCTCCCAGTTCTCCATGGCCTGTCCTGCCTTTCTGGACTTTACACTTTTTTCAGATGGCCCTTTTGACCGGGGGGAAGTGAGACTTCATTGTAGTGCAGATTTCCTTTGCAAGCTTGCTTGGTTGGCCAAAAAGGGCGTATGCGTTTTTTCCTGAATATATTCAGGAAAAAACGCATACGCCCTTTTTGGCCAAGTGCATCATTGTGGACGTTCTGCCTGTTTTCCTATGCTTTCAATGCAATTCCAGTCTACCTCCTGAAATCGGTTTCCTGCAATTCTGCCCCGCTTTCAAGTCCTCTTGGCAGCCTTACTTCAGTATATTTTTGGACGATAGCTGTCATTTATAACTCTGCAGGTTTGTGAATTACACTGCCCCTGAGCTCCTTTCTTCAACTCGCTTTCTTGTGAGCTGGCCGCAACACCGCAGGATGGCTTCAGGCCCTAATCTGGTTCCGGCACGGCACGCTGAGCCGTTGTTTATTCCTCTTTCTGGTGGGAAATGAGAGTTAAATTTGCCCGTCCAGACACCTCCAGCTAGTCTCTCATTGGTTCTCCCTATTCCTGTTCATCTTCCGAAGAAATTGCAAACTGGGCCAAACAGATAGTTAAAGGCGCTGACTCTCCAAGTGGGGAGAGTGTTAGTAAAGTGTCTGGAATGTTGCACCCGAGTACCAGGGGAGGAACACTGAGACATATTTGAACAGGTCTCCCGTTCACACGGTTGATCATACTCTGGGTTCCACATGCATGTTTTAGCTGAAGGAAGAATACGTTAAACCTGGGTAGTTGAAACCCGTGGAATGGGTACCATGCAATATGACTTCAAAGGGTCTTCATTTGCTCACCGAACCTCTCCAATCCTATCACTGCTGCGTTTATGGCCCTGTACACATGCTTGATTCTCTTTCGGAGACATAGCAATCCATAGGTTTTAAGATACTTACTAGTCAGGTACATTCTTAGGCGTTTAATATGGGGTGTTGAGTCCATTTCGTTGAGCAAGGAGTAGCTCTTGTCTATTCCATATTTGGCTTAAGGAACTTTATCTGTGCTCATTTCAATCTCTGGTTTTATGCAGCACCCCAACTCACCTTTCCCCTTAAGCAAGCATAAGTTGGTTTTCTAAATTTGAGACCCTGTTCTGTTCTGTAATTCAGTTCCTGTGTAGCCAAGTTTACATTCCGTGTATTACTGATATCTTATGATGTTTCTTTTTCTGTGTGACTTATTTCAGTTAGAATCATCATACCTGAATCCACTCATTGTGCTGCTAAGGGACTGATGACATAGATTTCATTGCTGAGTGATATTGTTTTGTAAGTAAATACCACAACTGCTTTATCCATTTTTCACTTTCTGCGACGTTGAACTTGTACTGTAAACGACGTTCTTGTAAACAGAGGCGTCCCAAACTTTGGGGTGGCTGTGTCTTTTTGATTTTAATTTCCCTAAGCTATAGGACCATAAGTGGAAGTGCCCTAGGCTCTGTTGCTTTGTTTTTTAGATGTTTCAGGAAACACCATACACTTCTCCCGAGTGTCTGTTGGCAATTTACATCCCGCCCATCAGCATAACAAGGCTCCCAGTTCTCCATGCCCTGTCCTGCCTTTCTGGATTTTACACTTTTTTCAGATGGCCCTTTTGACCGGGGGGAAGTGAGACTTCATTGTAGTGCAGATTTCCTTTGCAAGCTTGCTTGGTTGGCCAAAAAGGGCGTATGCGTTTTTTCCTGAATATATTCAGGAAAAAACGCATACGCCCTTTTTGGCCAAGTGCATCATTGTGGACGTTCTGCCTCTTTTCCTATGCTTTCAATGCAATTCCAGTCTACCTCCTGAAATCGGTTTCCTGCAATTCTGCCCCGCTTTCAAGTCCTCTTGGCAGCCTTACTTCAGTATATTTTTGGACGATAGCTGTCATTTATAACTCTGCAGGTTTGTGAATTACAGTGCCCCTGAGCTCCTTTCTTCAACTCGCTTTCTTGTGACCTGGCCACAACACCGCAGGATGGCTTCAGGCCCTAATCTGGTTCCTGCACGGCACGCTGAGCCTTTGGTTAGTTCCTCTTCCTGGTGGGAAATGAGAGTTAAATTTGCCCGTCCAGACACCTCCAGCTAGTCTCTCATTGGTTCTCCCTATTCCTGTTCATCTTCCGCAGAAATTGCAAACTGGGCCAAACAGGAGGTTAAAGGGACTGACTCTCCAAGTGGGGAGAGGGTTAGTAAAGCGTCTGGAATGTTGCACCCGAGTACCAGGGGAGGAAAACTGAGACATATTTGAACACGTCTCCCGTTCACATGGTTGATCATACTCTGGGTTCCACATGCATGTTTTAGCTGAAGGAAGAATACCTTAAACCTGGGTAGTTGAAACCCGTGGAATGGGTACCATGCAATATGAGTTCAAAGGGTCTTCATTTGCTCACCGAACCTCTCCTATCCTATCACTGCTGCGTTTATGCCCCTGTACACATGCTTCATTCTCTTTCGGAGACATAGCAATCCATAGGTTTTAAGATACTTACTAGTCAGGTACATTCTTAGGCGTTTAATATGCGGTGTTGAGTCCATTTCGTTGAGCAAGGAGTAGCTCTTATCTATTCCATATTTGGCTTAAGGAACTTTATCTGTGCTCATTTCAATCTCTGGTTTTATGCAGCACCCCAACTCACCTTTCCCCTTAAGCAAGCATAAGTTGGTTTTCTAAATTTGAGACCCTGTTCTGTTTTGGAATTCAGTTCCTGTGTAGCCAAGTTTACATTCCGTGTATTACTGATATCTTATGATGTCTCTTTTTCTGTGTGACTTATTTCAGATAGAATCATCATACCTGAATCCACTCATTATGCTGCTACGGGCCTGATGACATAGATTTCATTGCTGAGTGATACTGCATTGTACATAAGTACCACAAGTTCTTTATCCATTTTCCACTTTCTGTGATATTGAACTTGTACGGTAAACGAGGTTCTTGTAAACAGAGGCGTCCCAAACTTTGGGGTGGCTGTGTCTTTTTAATTATAATTTCCCTAAGCTACAGGACCATAAGTGGAAGTGCCCTAGGCTCTGTTGCTTTGTTTTTTAGATGTTTCAGGAAACACCATACACTTCTCCCGAGTGTCTGTTGGCAATTTACATCCCGCCCATCAGCATAACAAGGCTCCCAGTTCTCCATGGCCTGTCCTGCCTTTCTGGATTTTACACTTTTTTCAGATGGCCCTTTTGACCGGGGGGAAGTGAGACTTCATTGTAGTGCAGATTTCCTTTGCAAGCTTGCTTGGTTGGCCAAAAAGGGCGTATGCGTTTTTTCCTGAATATATTCAGGAAAAAACGCATACGCCCTTTTTGGCCAAGTGCATCATTGTGGACGTTCTGCCTCTTTTCCTATGCTTTCAATGCAATTCCAGTCTACCTCCTGAAATCGGTTTCCTGCAATTCTGCCCCACTTTCAAGTCCTCTTGGCAGCCTTACTTCAGTATATTTTTGGACGATAGCTGTCATTTATAACTCTGCAGGTTTGTGAATTACAGTGCCCCTGAGCTCCTTTCTTCAACTCGCTTTCTTGTGACCTGGCCGCAACACCGCAGGATGGCTTCAGGCCCTAATCTGGTTCCGGCACGGCACGCTGAGCCTTTGGTTATTTCCTCTTCCTGGTGGGAAATGAGAGTTAAATTTGCCCGTCCAGACACCTCCAGCTAGTCTCTCATTGGTTCTCCCTATTCCTGTTCATCTTCCGCAGAAATTGCAAACTGGGCCAAACAGGAGGTTAAAGGCGCTGACTCTCCAAGTGGGGAGAGTGTTAGTAAAGCGTCTGGAATGTTGCACCCGAGTACCAGGGTACGAAAACTGAATCATATTTGAACACGTCTCCCGATCACATGGTTGATCATACTCTGGGTTCCACATGCATGTTTTAGCTGAAGGAAGAATACCTTAAACCTGGGTAGTTGAAACCCGTGGAATGGGTACCATGCAATATGACTTCAAAGGGTCTTCATTTGCTCACCGAACCTCTCCAATCCTATCACTGCTGCGTTTATGCCCCTGTACACATTCTTGATTCTCTTTCGGAGACATAGCAATCCATAGGTTTTAAGATACTTACTAGTCAGGTACATTCTTATGCGTTTAGTATGCGGTGTTGAGTCCATTTCGTTGAGCAAGGAGTAGCTCTTGTCTTTTCCATATTTGGCTTAAGGAACTTTATCTGTGCTCATTTCAATCTCTGGTTTTATGCAGCACCCCAACTCACCTTTCCCCTTAAGCAAGCATAAGTTGGTTTTCTAAATTTGAGACCCTGTTCTGTTTTGGAATTCAGTTCCTGTGTAGCCAAGTTTACATTCCGTGTATTACTGATATCTTATGATGTTTCTTTTTCTGTGTGACTTATTTCAGTTAGAATCATCGTACCTGAATCCACTCATTATGCTGCTACGGGCCTGATGACATAGATTTCATTGCTGAGTGATACTGCATTGTACATAATTGCCACAAGTTCTTTATCCATTTTTCACTTTCTGTGATATTGAACTTGTACGGTAAACGAGGTTCTTGTAAACAGAGGCGTCCCAAACGTTGGGGTGGCTGTGGCTTTTTGATTTTAATTTCCCTAAGCTATAGGACCATAAGTGGAAGTGCCCTAGGCTCTGTTGCTTTGTTTTTTAGATGTTTCAGGAAACACCATACACTTCTCCCGAGTGTCTGTTGGCAATGTACATCCCGCCCATCAGCATAACAAGGCTCCCAGTTCTCCATGGCCTGTCCTGCCTTTCTGGATTTTACACTTTTTTCAGATGGCCCTTTTGACCAGGGGGGAAGTGAGACTTCATTGTAGTGCAGATTTCCTTTGCAAGCTTGCTTGGTTGGCCAAAAAGGGCGTATGCGTTTTTTCCTGAATATATTCAGGAAAAAACGCATACGCCCTTTTTGGCCAAGTGCATCATTGTGGACGTTCTGCCTCTTTTCCTATGCTTTCAATGCAATTCCAGTCTACCTCCTGAAATCGGTTTCCTGGAATTCTGCCCCACTTTCAAGTCCTCTTGGCAGCCTTACTTCAGTATATTTTTGGACGATAGCTGTCATTTATAACTCTGCAGGTTTGTGAATTACAGTGCCCCTGAGCTCCTTTCTTCAACTCGCTTTCTTGTGAGCTGGCCGCAACACCGCAGGATGGCTTCAGGCCCTAATCTGGTTCCGGCACGGCACGCTGAGCCTTTGTTTATTCCTCTTCCTGGTGGGAAATGAGAGTTAAATTTGCCCGTCCAGACACCTCCAGCTTGTCTCTCATTGGTTCTCATTATTCCTGTTCATCTTCCGCAGAAATTGCAAACTGGGCCAAACAGGTGGTTAAAGGGACTGACTCTCCAAGTCGGGAGAGTGTTAGTAAAGTCTCTGGAATGTTGCACCCGAGTACCAGGGTACGAAAACTGAGACATATTTGAACACGTCTCCCGATCACATGGTTGATCATACTCTAGGTTCCACATGCATGTTTTAGCTGAAGGAAGAATACCTTAAAACAGGGTAGTTGAAACCCGTAGAATGGATACCATGCAATATGACTTCAAAGGGTCTTCATTTGCTCACCGAACCTCTCCAATCCTATCACTGCTGCGTTTATGCCCCTGTACACACGCTTGATTCTCTTTTGGAGACATAGCAATCCATAGGTTTTAAGATACTTACTAGTCAGGTACATTCTTAGGCGTTTAATATGGGGTGTTGAGTCCATTTTGTTGAGCAAGGAGTAGCTCTTGTGTATTCCATATTTGGTTTAAGGAACTTTACCTGTGCTCATTTCAATCTCTGGTTTTATGCAGCACCCCAACTCACCTTTCCCATTAAGCAAGCATAAGTTGGTTTTCTAAATTTGAGAACCTGTTCTGTTCTGTAATTCAGTTCCTGTGTAGCCAAGTTTACATTCCGTGTATTAGTGATATCTTATGATGTTTCTTTTTCTGTGTGACTTATTTCAGTTAGAATCATCGTACCTGAATCCACTCATTATGCTGCTAAGGGCCTGATGACATAGATTTCATTGCTGAGTGATACTGCATTGTACGTAAGTACCACAAGTTCTTTATCCATTTTTCAATTTCTGTGATATTGAACTTGTACGGTAAACGAGGTTCTTGTAAACAGAGGCGTCCCAAACTTTGGGGTGGCTGTGTCTTTTTGATTTTAATTTCCCTAAGCTATAGGACCATAAGTGGAAGTGCCCTAGGCTCTGTTGCTTTGTTTTTTAGATGTTTCAGGAAACACCATACACTTCTCCCGAGTGTCTGTTGGCAATTTACATCCCGCCCATCAGCATAACAAGGCTCCCAGTTCTCCATGGCCTGTCCTGCCTTTCTGGATTTTACACTTTTTTTCAGATGGCCCTTTTGACCGGGGGGAAGTGAAACTTCATTGTAGTGCAGATTTCCTTTGCAAGCTTGCTTGGTTGGCCAAAAAGGGCGTATGGGTTTTTTCCTGAATATATTCAGGAAAAAACGCATACGCCGTTTTTGGCCAAGTGCATCATTGTGGACGTTCTGCCTCTTTTCCTATGCTTTCAATGCAATTCCAGTCTACCTCCTGAAATCGGTTTCCTGCAATTCTGCCCCGCTTTCAAGTCCTCTTGGCAGCCTTACTTCAGTATATTTTTGGACGATAGCTGTCATTTATAACTCTGCAGGTTTGTGATTTACAGTGCCCCTGAGCTCCTTTCTTCAACTCGCTTTCTTGTGACCTGGCCACAACACCGCAGGATGGCTTCAGGCCCTAATCTGGTTCTGGCACGGCACGCTGAACCTTTGGTTAATTCCTCTTCCTGGTGGGAAATGAGAGTTAAATTTGCCCGTCCAGACACCTCCAGCTAGTCTCTCATTGGTTCTCATTATTCCTGTTCATCTTCCGCAGAAATTGCAAACTGGGCCAAACAGGTGGTTAAAGGGACTGACTCTCCAAGTCGGGAGAGTGTTAGTAAAGTCTCTGGAATGTTGCACCCGAGTACCAGGGGAGGAACACTGAGACATATTTGAACAGGTCTCCCGTTCACACGGTTGATCATACTCTGGGTTCCACATGCATGTTTTAGCTGAAGGAAGAATACCTTAAACCTGGGTAGTTGAAACCCGTGGAATGGGTACCATGCAATATGACTTCAAAGGGTCTTCATTTGCTCACCGAACCTCTCCAATCCTATCACTGCTGCGTTTATGCCCCTGTACACATGCTTGATTCTCTTTTGGAGACATAGCAATCCATAGGTTTTAAGATACTTACTAGTCAGGTACATTCTTAGGCGTTTAATATGCGGTGTTGAGTCCATTTCGTTGAGCAAGGAGTAGCTCTTGTCTATTCCATATTTGGCTTAAGGAACTTTATCTGTGCTCATTTCAATCTCTGGTTTTATGCAGCACCCCAACTCACCTTTCCCCTTAAGCAAGCATAAGTTGGTTTTCTAAATTTGAGACCCTGTTCTGTTTTGGAATTCAGTTCCTGTGTAGCCAAGTTTACATTCCGTGTATTACTGATATCTTATGATATTTCTTTTTCTGTGTGACTTATTTCAGTTAGAATCATCATACCTGAATCCACTCATTATGCTGCTACGGGCCTGATGACATAGATTTCATTGCTGAGTGATACTGCATTGTACGTAAGTACCACAAGTTCTTTATCCATTTTTCACTTTCTGTGATATTGAACTTGTACGGTAAACGAGGTTCTTGTAAACAGAGGCGTCCCAAACTTTGGGGTGGCTGTGTCTTTTTGATTTTAATTTCCCTAAGCTATAGGACCATAAGTGGAAGTGCCCTAGGCTCTGTTGCTTTGTTTTTTAGATGTTTCAGGAAACACCATACACTTCTCCCGAGTGTCTGTTGGCAATTTACATCCTGCCCATCAGCATAACAAGGCTCCCAGTTCTCCATGGCCTGTCCTGCCTTTCTGGATTTTACACATTTTTCAGATGGCCCTTTTGACCGGGGGGAAGTGAGACTTCATTGTAGTGCAGATTTCCTTTGCAAGTTTGCTTGGTTGGCCAAAAAGTGCGTATGCGTTTTTTCCTGAATATATTCAGGAAAAAACGCATACGCACTTTTTGGCCAAGTGCATCATTGTGGACGTTCTGCCTCTTTTCCTATGCTTTCAATGCAATTCCAGTCTACCTCCTGAAATCCGTTTCCTGCAATTCTGCCCCGCTTTCAAGTCCTCTTGGCAGCCTTACTTCAGTATATTTTTGGACGATAGCTGTCATTTATAACTCTGCAGGTTTGTGAATTACAGTGCCCCTGAGCTCCTTTCTTCAACTCGCTTTCTTGTGACCTGGCCGCAACACCGCAGGATGGCTTCAGGCCCTAATCTGGTTCCGGCACGGCACGCTGAGCCTTTGGTTATTTCCTCTTCCTGGTGGGAAATGAGAGTTAAATTTGCCCGTCCAGACACCTCCAGCTAGTCTCTCATTGGTTCTCCCTATTCCTGTTCATCTTCCACAGAAATTGCAAACTGGGCCAAACAGGAGGTTAAAGGCGCTGACTCTCCAAGTGGGGAGAGTGTTAGTAAAGCGTCTGGAATGTTGCACCCGAGTACCAGGGTACGAAAACTGAATCATATTTGAACACGTCTCCCGATCACATGGTTGATCATACTCTGGGTTCCACATGCATGTTTTAGCTGAAGGAAGAATACCTTAAACCTGGGTAGTTGAAACCCGTGGAATGGGTACCATGTAATATGACTTCAAAGGGTCTTCATTTGCTCACCGAACCTCTCCAATCCTATCACTGCTGCGTTTATGCCCCTGTACACATGCTTGATTCTCTTTTGGAGACATAGCAATCCATAGGTTTTAAGATACTTACTAGTCAGGTACATTCTTAGGCGTTTAATATGGGGTGTTGAGTCCATTTCGTTGAGCAAGGAGTAGCTCTTGTCTATTCCATATTTTGCTTAAGGAACTTTACCTGTGCTCATTTCAATCTCTGGTTTTATGCAGCACCCCAACTCACCTTTCCCATTAAGCAAGCATAAGTTGGTTTTCTAAATTTGAGACCCTGTTCTGTTCTGTAATTCAGTTCCTGTGTAGCCAAGTTTACATTCCGTGTATTAGTGATATCTTATGATGTTTCTTTTTCTGTGTGACTTATTTCAGTTAGAATCATCGTACCTGAATCCACTCATTATGCTGCTACGGGCCTCATGACATAGATTTCATTGCTGAGTGATACTGCATTGTACGTAAGTACCACAAGTTCTTTATCCATTTTTCAATTTCTGTGATATTGAACTTGTACGGTAAACGAGGTTCTTGTAAACAGAGGCGTCCCAAACTTTGGGGTGGCTGTGTCTTTTTGATTTTAATTTCCCTAAGCTATAGGACCATAAGTGGAAGTGCCCTAGGCTCTGTTGCTTTGTTTTTTAGATGTTTCAGGAAACACCATACACTTCTCCCGAGTGTCTGTTGGCAATTTACATCCCGCCCATCAGCATAACAAGGCTCCCAGTTCTCCATGGCCTGTCCTGCCTTTCTGGATTTTACACTTTTTTTCAGATGGCCCTTTTCACCGGGGGGAAGTGAGACTTCATTGTAGTGCAGATTTCCTTTGCAAGCTTGCTTGGTTGGCCAAAAAGGGCGTATGGGTTTTTTCCTGAATATATTCAGGAAAAAACGCATACGCCCTTTTTGGCCAAGTGCATCATTGTGGACGTTCTGCCTCTTTTCCTATGCTTTCAATGCAATTCCAGTCTACCTCCTGAAATCGGTTTCCTGCAATTCTGCCCCGCTTTCAAGTCCTCTTGGCAGCCTTACTTCAGTATATTTTTGGACGATAGCTGTCATTTATAACTCTGCAGGTTTGTGAATTACAGTGCCCCTGAGCTCCTTTCTTCAACTCGCTTTCTTGTGACCTGGCCACAACACCGCAGGATGGCTTCAGGCCCTAATCTGGTTCTGGCACGGCACGCTGAACCTTTGGTTAATTCCTCTTCCTGGTGGGAAATGAGAGTTAAATTTGCCCGTCCAGACACCTCCAGCTAGTCTCTCATTGGTTCTCATTATTCCTGTTCATCTTCCGCAGAAATTGCAAACTGGGCCAAACAGGTGGTTAAAGGGACTGACTCTCCAAGTCGGGAGAGTGTTAGTAAAGTCTCTGGAATGTTGCACCCGAGTACCAGGGTACGAAAACTGAGACATATTTGAACACGTCTCCCGATCACATGGTTGATCATACTCTAGGTTCCACATGCATGTTTTAGCTGAAGGAAGAATACCTTAAAACAGGGTAGTTGAAACCCGTAGAATGGGTACCATGCAATATGACTTCAAAGGGTCTTCATTTGCTCACCAAACCTCTCCAATCCTATCACTGCTGCGTTTATGCCCCTGTACACACGCTTGATTCTCTTTTGGAGACATAGCAATCCATAGGTTTTAAGATACTTACTAGTCAGGTACATTCTTAGGCGTTTAATATGGGGTGTTGAGTCCATTTCGTTGAGCAAGGAGTAGCTCTTGTCTATTCCATATTTGGTTTAAGGAACTTTACCTGTGCTCATTTCAATCTCTGGTTTTATGCAGCACCCCAACTCACCTTTCCCCTTAAGCAAGCATAAGTTGGTTTTCTAAATTTGAGACCCTGTTCTGTTCTGTAATTCAGTTCCTGTGTAGCCAAGTTTACATTCCGTGTATTAGTGATATCTTATGATGTTTCTTTTTCTGTGTGACTTATTTCAGTTAGAATCATCGTACCTGAATCCACTCATTATGCTGCTACGGGCCTGATGACATAGATTTCATTGCTGAGTGATACTGCATTGTACGTAAGTACCACAAGTTCTTTATCCATTTTTCAATTTCTGTGATATTGAACTTGTACGGTAAACGAGGTTCTTGTAAACAGAGGCGTCCCAAACTTTGGGGTGGCTGTGTCTTTTTGATTTTAATTTCCCTAAGCTATAGGACCATAAGTGGAAGTGCCCTAGGCTCTGTTGCTTTGTTTTTTAGATGTTTCAGGAAACACCATACACTTCTCCCGAGTGTCTGTTGGCAATTTACATCCCGCCCATCAGCATAACAAGGCTCCCAGTTCTCCATGGCCTGTCCTGCCTTTCTGGACTTTACACATTTTTCAGATGGCCCTTTTGACCGGGGGGAAGTGAGACTTCATTGTAGTGCAGATTTCCTTTGCAAGCTTGCTTGGTTGGCCAAAAAGGGCGTATGCGTTTTTTCCTGAATATATTCAGGAAAAAACGCATACGCCCTTTTTGGCCAAGTGCATCATTGTGGACGTTCTGCCTGTTTTCCTATGCTTTCAATGCAATTCCAGTCTACCTCCTGAAATCGGTTTCCTGCAATTCTGCCCCGCTTTCAAGTCCTCTTGGCAGCCTTACTTCAGTATATTTTTGGACGATAGCTGTCATTTATAACTCTGCAGGTTTGTGAATTACAGTGCCCCTGAGCTCCTTTCTTCAACTCGCTTTCTTGTGAGCTGGCCGCAACACCGCAGGATGGCTTCAGGCCCTAATCTGGTTCCGGCACGGCACGCTGAGCCGTTGTTTATTCCTCTTTCTGGTGGGAAATGCGAGTTAAATTTGCCCGTCCAGACACCTCCAGCTAGTCTCTCATTGGTTCTCCCTATTCCTGTTCATCTTCCGCAGAAATTGCAAACTGGGCCAAACAGATAGTTAAAGGCGCTGACTCTCCAAGTGGGGAGAGTGTTAGTAAAGTGTCTGGAATGTTGCACCCGAGTACCAGGGGAGGAACACTGAGACATATTTGAACACGTCTCCCGTTCACACGGTTGATCATACTCTGGGTTCCACATGCATGTTTTAGCTGAAGGAAGAATACCTTAAACCTGGGTAGTTGAAACCCGTGGAATGGGTACCATGCAATATGACTTCAAAGGGTCTTCATTTGCTCACCGAACCTCTCCTATCCTATCACTGCTGCGTTTATGCCCCTGTACACATGCTTGATTGTCTTTCGGAGACATAGCAATCCATAGGTTTTAAGATACTTACTAGTCAGGTACATTCTTAGGCGTTTAATATGCGGTGTTGAGTCCATTTCGTTGAGCAAGGAGTAGCTCTTGTCTATTCCATATTTGGCTTAAGGAACTTTATCTGTGCTCATTTCAATCTCTGGTTTTATGCAGCACCCCAACTCACCTTTCCCCTTAAGCAAGCATAAGTTGGTTTTCTAAATTTGAGACCCTGTTCTGTTTTGGAATTCAGTTCCTGTGTAGCCAAGTTTACATTCCGTGTATTATTGATATCTTATGATGTTTCATTTTCTGTGTGACTTATTTCAGTTAGAATCATCGTACCTGAATCCACTCATTATGCTGCTACGGGCCTGATGACATAGATTTCATTGCTGAGTGATATTGCTTTGTAAGTAAATACCACAACTGCTTTATCCATTTTTCACTTTCTGCGATGTTGAACTTGTACTGTAAACGACGTTCTTGTAAACAGAGGCGTCCCAAACTTTGGGGTGGCTGTGTCTTTTTGATTTTAATTTCCCTAAGCTATAGGACCATAAGTGGAAGTGCCCTAGGCTCTGTTGCTTTGCTTTTTAGATGTTTCAGGAAACACCATACACTTCTCCCGAGTGTCTGTTGGCAATTTACATCCCGCCCATCAGCATAACAAGGCTCCCAGTTCTCCATGGCCTGTCCTGCCTTTCTGGATTTTACAGTTTTTTCAGATGGCCCTTTTGACCGGGGGGAAGTGAGACTTCATTGTAGTGCAGATTTCCTTTGCAAGCTTGCTTGGTTGGCCAAAAAGGGCGTATGCGTTTTTTCCTGAATATATTCAGGAAAAAACGCATACGCCCTTTTTGGCCAAGTGCATCATTGTGGACGTTCTGCCTCTTTTCCTATGCTTTCAATGCAATTCCAGTCTACCTCCTGAAATCGGTTTCCTGCAATTCTGCCCCGCTTTCAAGTCCTCTTGGCAGCCTTACTTCAGTATATTTTTGGACGATAGCTGTGATTTATAACTCTGCAGGTTTGTGAATTACAGTGCCCCTGAGCTCCTTTCTTCAACTCGCTTTCTTGTGACCTAGCCACAACACCGCAGGATGGCTTCAGGCCCTAATCTGGTTCCGGCACGGCACGCTGAGCCTTTGGTTAGTTCCTCTTCCTGGTGGGAAATGAGAGTTAAATTTGCCCGTCCAGACACCTCCAGCTAGTCTCTCATTGGTTCTCCCTATTCCTGTTCATCTTCCGCAGAAATTGCAAACTGGGCCAAACAGGAGGTTAAAGGGACTGACTCTCCAAGTGGGGAGAGTGTTAGTAAAGCGTCTGGAATGTTGCACCCGAGTACCAGGGGAGGAAAACTGAGACATATTTGAACACGTCTCCCGTTCACACGGTTGATCATACTCTGGGTTCCACATGCATGTTTTAGCTGAAGGAAGAATACCTTAAACCTGGGTAGTTGAAACCCGTGGAATGGGTACCATGCAATATGACTTCAAAGGGTCTTCATTTGCTCACCGAACCTCTCCAATCCTATCACTGCTGCGTTTATGCCCCTGTACACATGCTTGATTCTCTTTCGGAGACATAGCAATCCATAGGTTTTAAGATACTTACTAGTCAGGTACATTCTTAGGCGTTTAATATGCGGTGTTGAGTCCATTTCGTTGAGCAAGGAGTAGCTCTTGTCTATTCCATATTTGGCTTAAGGAACTTTATCTGTGCTCATTTCAATCTCTGGTTTTATGCAGCACCCCAACTCACCTTTCCCCTTAAGCAAGCATAAGTTGGTTTTCTAAATTTGAGACCCTGTTCTGTTTTGGAATTCAGTTCCTGTGTAGCCAAGTTTACATTCCGTGTATTACTGATATCTTATGATGTCTCTTTTTCTGTGTGACTTATTTCAGATAGAATCATCATACCTGAATCCACTCATTATGCTGCTACGGGCCTGATGACATAGATTTCATTGCTGAGTGATACTGCATTGTACATAAGTACCACAAGTTCTTTATCCATTTTCCACTTTCTGTGATATTGAACTTGTACGGTAAACGAGGTTCTTGTAAACAGAGGCGTCCCAAACTTTGGGGTGGCTGTGTCTTTTTAATTTTAATTTCCCTAAGCTATAGGACCATAAGTGGAAGTTCCCTAGGCTCTGTTGCTTTGTTTTTTAGATGTTTCAGGAAACACCATACACTTCTCCCGAGTGTCTGTTGGCAATGTACATCCTGCCCATCAGCATAACAAGGCTCCCAGTTCTCCATGGCCTGTCCTGCCTTTCTGGATTTTACACTTTTTTCAGATGGCCCTTTTGACCGGGGGGAAGTGAGACTTCATTGTAGTGCAGATTTCCTTTGCAAGCTTGCTTGGTTGGCCAAAAAGTGCGTATGCGTTTTTTCCTGAATATATTCAGGAAAAAACGCATACGCCCTTTTTGGCCAAGTGCATCATTGTGGACGTTCTGCCTCTTTTCCTATGCTTTCAATGCAATTCCAGTCTACCTCCTGAAATCGGTTTCCTGCAATTCTGCCCCACTTTCAAGTCCTCTTGGCAGCCTTACTTCAGTATATTTTTGGACGATAGCTGTCATTTATAACTCTGCAGGTTTGTGAATTACAGTGCCCCTGAGCTCCTTTCTTCAACTCGCTTTCTTGTGACCTGGCCGCAACACCGCAGGATGGCTTCAGGCCCTAATCTGGTTCCGGCACGGCACGCTGAGCCTTTGGTTATTTCCTCTTCCTGGTGGGAAATGAGAGTTAAATTTGCCCGTCCAGACACCTCCAGCTAGTCTCTCATTGGTTCTCCCTATTCCTGTTCATCTTCCGCAGAAATTGCAAACTGGGCCAAACAGGAGGTTAAAGGCGCTGACTCTCCAAGTGGGGAGAGTGTTAGTAAAGCGTCTGGAATGTTGCACCCGAGTACCAGGGTACGAAAACTGAATCATATTTGAACACGTCTCCCGATCACATGGTTGATCATACTCTGGGTTCCACATGCATGTTTTAGCTGAAGGAAGAATACCTTAAACCTGGGTAGTTGAAACCCGTGGAATGGGTACCATGTAATATGACTTCAAAGGGTCTTCATTTGCTCACCGAACCTCTCCAATCCTATCACTGCTGCGTTTATGCCCCTGTACACATGCTTGATTCTCTTTTGGAGACATAGCAATCCATAGGTTTTAAGATACTTACTAGTCAGGTACATTCTTAGGCGTTTAATATGGGGTGTTGAGTCCATTTCGTTGAGCAAGGAGTAGCTCTTGTCTATTCCATATTTGGCTTAAGGAACTTTATCTGTGCTCATTTCAATCTCTGGTTTTATGCAGCACCCCAACTCACCTTTCCCCTTAAGCAAGCATAAGTTGGTTTTCTAAATTTGAGACCCTGTTCTGTTCTGTAATTCAGTTCCTGTGTAGCCAGGTTTACATTCCGTGTATTACTGATATCTTATGATGTTTCTTTTTCTGTGTGACTTATTTCAGTTAGAATCATCATACCTGAATCCACTCATTGTGCTGCTAAGGGCCTGATGACATAGATTTCATTGCTGAGTGATATTGCTTTGTAAGTAAATACCACAACTGCTTTATCCATTTTTCACTTTCTGCGATGTTGAACTTGTACTGTAAACGACGTTCTTGTAAACAGAGGCGTCCCAAACTTTGGGGTGGCTGTGTCTTTTTGATTTTAATTTCCCTAAGCTATAGGACCATAAGTGGAAGTGCCCTAGGCTCTGTTGCTTTGCTTTTTAGATGTTTCAGGAAACACCATACACTTCTCCCGAGTGTCTGTTGGCAATGTACATCCCGCCCATCAGCATAACAAGGCTCCCAGTTCTCCATGGCCTGTCCTGCCTTTCTGGATTTTACACTTTTTTCAGATGGCCCTTTTGACCGGGGGGAAGTGAGACTTCATTGTAGTGCAGATTTCCTTTGCAAGCTTGCTTGGTTGGCCAAAAAGGGCGTATGCGTTTTTTCCTGAATATATTCAGGAAAAAACGCATACGCCCTTTTTGGCCAAGTGCATCATTGTGGACGTTCTGCCTCTTTTCCTATGCTTTCAATGCAATTCCAGTCTACCTCCTGAAATCGGTTTCCTGCAATTCTGCCCCACTTTCAAGTCCTCTTGGCAGCCTTACTTCAGTATATTTTTGGACGATAGCTGTCATTTATAACTCTGCAGGTTTGTGAATTACAGTGCCCCTGAGCTCCTTTCTTCAACTCGCTTTCTTGTGACCTGGCCGCAACACCGCAGGATGGCTTCAGGCCCTAATCTGGTTCCGGCACGGCACGCTGAGCCTTTGGTTATTTCCTCTTCCTGGTGGGAAATGAGAGTTAAATTTGCCCGTCCAGACACCTCCAGCTAGTCTCTCATTGGTTCTCCCTATTCCTGTTCATCTTCCGCAGAAATTGCAAACTGGGCCAAACAGGAGGTTAAAGGGACTGACTCTCCAAGTGGGGAGAGTGTTAGTAAAGCGTCTGGAATGTTGCACCCGAGTACCAGGGGAGGAAAACTGAGACATATTTGAACACGTCTCCCGTTCACACGGTTGATCATACTCTGGGTTCCACATGCATGTTTTAGCTGAAGGAAGAATACCTTAAACCTGGGTAGTTGAAACCCGTGGAATGGGTACCATGCAATATGACTTCAAAGGGTCTTCATTTGCTCACCGAACCTCTCCAATCCTATCACTGCTGCGTTTATGCCCCTGTACACATGCTTGATTCTCTTTTGGAGACATAGCAATCCATAGGTTTTAAGATACTTACTAGTCAGGTACATTCTTAGGCGTTTAATATGGGGTGTTGAGTCCATTTCGTTGAGCAAGGAGTAGCTCTTGTCTATTCCATATTTGGCTTAAGGAACTTTATCTGTGCTCATTTCAATCTCTGGTTTTATGCAGCACCCCAACTCACCTTTCCCCTTAAGCAAGCATAAGTTGGTTTTCTAAATTTGAGACCCTGTTCTGTTCTGTAATTCAGTTCCTGTGTAGCCAGGTTTACATTCCGTGTATTACTGATATCTTATGATGTTTCTTTTTCTGTGTGACTTATTTCAGTTAGAATCATCATACCTGAATCCACTCATTGTGCTGCTAAGGGCCTGATGACATAGATTTCATTGCTGAGTGATATTGCTTTGTAAGTAAATACCACAACTGCTTTATCCATTTTTCACTTTCTGCGATGTTGAACTTGTACTGTAAACGACGTTCTTGTAAACAGAGGCGTCCCAAACTTTGGGGTGGCTGTGTCTTTTTGATTTTAATTTCCCTAAGCTATACGACCATAAGTGGAAGTGCCCTAGGCTCTGTTGCTTTGCTTTTTAGATGTTTCAGGAAACACCATACACTTCTCCCGAGTGTCTGTTGGCAATGTACATCCCGCCCATCAGCATAACAAGGCTCCCAGTTCTCCATGGCCTGTCCTGCCTTTCTGGATTTTACACTTTTTTCAGATGGCCCTTTTGACCCGGGGGAAGTGAGACTTCATTGTAGTGCAGATTTCCTTTGCAAGCTTGCTTGGTTGGCCAAAAAGGGCGTATGCGTTTTTTCCTGAATATATTCAGGAAAAAACGCATACGCCCTTTTTGGCCAAGTGCATCATTGTGGACGTTCTGCCTCTTTTCCTATGCTTTCAATGCAATTCCAGTCTACCTCCTGAAATCGGTTTCCTGCAATTCTGCCCCACTTTCAAGTCCTCTTGGCAGCCTTACTTCAGTATATTTTTGGACGATAGCTGTCATTTATAACTCTGCAGGTTTGTGAATTACAGTGCCCCTGAGCTCCTTTCTTCAACTCGCTTTCTTGTGACCTGGCCGCAACACCGCAGGATGGCTTCAGGCCCTAATCTGGTTCCGGCACGGCACGCTGAGCCTTTGGTTATTTCCTCTTCCTGGTGGGAAATGAGAGTTAAATTTGCCCGTCCAGACACCTCCAGCTAGTCTCTCATTGGTTCTCCCTATTCCTGTTCATCTTCCGCAGAAATTGCAAACTGGGCCAAACAGGAGGTTAAAGGCGCTGACTCTCCAAGTGGGGAGAGTGTTAGTAAAGCGTCTGGAATGTTGCACCCGAGTACCAGGGTACGAAAACTGAATCATATTTGAACACGTCTCCCGATCACATGGTTGATCATACTCTGGGTTCCACATGCATGTTTTAGCTGAAGGAAGAATACCTTAAACCTGGGTAGTTGAAACCCGTGGAATGGGTACCATGTAATATGACTTCAAAGGGTCTTCATTTGCTCACCGAACCTCTCCAATCCTATCACTGCTGCATTTATGCCCCTGTACACATGCTTGATTCTCTTTTGGAGACATAGCAATCCATAGGTTTTAAGATACTTACTAGTCAGGTACATTCTTAGGCGTTTAATATGGGGTGTTGAGTCCATTTCGTTGAGCAAGGAGTAGCTCTTGTCTATTCCATATTTGGCTTAAGGAACTTTATCTGTGCTCATTTCAATCTCTGGTTTTATGCAGCACCCCAACTCACCTTTCCCCTTAAGCAAGCATAAGTTGGTTTTCTAAATTTGAGACCCTGTTCTGTTCTGTAATTCAGTTCCTGTGTAGCCAGGTTTACATTCCGTGTATTACTGATATCTTATGATGTTTCTTTTTCTGTGTGACTTATTTCAGTTAGAATCATCATACCTGAATCCACTCATTGTGCTGCTAAGGGCCTGATGACATAGATTTCATTGCTGAGTGATATTGCTTTGTAAGTAAATACCACAACTGCTTTATCCATTTTTCACTTTCTGCGATGTTGAACTTGTACTGTAAACGACGTTCTTGTAAACAGAGGCGTCCCAAACTTTGGGGTGGCTGTGTCTTTTTGATTTTAATTTCCCTAAGCTATAGGACCATAAGTGGAAGTGCCCTAGGCTCTGTTGCTTTGCTTTTTAGATGTTTCAGGAAACACCATACACTTCTCCCGAGTGTCTGTTGGCAATGTACATCCCGCCCATCAGCATAACAAGGCTCCCAGTTCTCCATGGCCTGTCCTGCCTTTCTGGATTTTACACTTTTTTCAGATGGCCCTTTTGACCGGGGGGAAGTGAGACTTCATTGTAGTGCAGATTTCCTTTGCAAGCTTGCTTGGTTGGCCAAAAAGGGCGTATGCGTTTTTTCCTGAATATATTCAGGAAAAAACGCATACGCCCTTTTTGGCCAAGTGCATCATTGTGGACGTTCTGCCTCTTTTCCTATGCTTTCAATGCAATTCCAGTCTACCTCCTGAAATCGGTTTCCTGCAATTCTGCCCCACTTTCAAGTCCTCATGGCAGCCTTACTTCAGTATATTTTTGGACGATAGCTGTCATTTATAACTCTGCAGGTTTGTGAATTACAGTGCCCCTGAGCTCCTTTCTTCAACTCGCTTTCTTGTGACCTGGCCGCAACACCGCAGGATGGCTTCAGGCCCTAATCTGGTTCTAGCACGGCACGCTGAGCCTTTGGTTATTTCCTCTTCCTGGTGGGAAATGAGAGTTAAATTTGCCCGTCCAGACACCTCCAGCTAGTCTCTCATTGGTTCTCCCTATTCCTGTTCATCTTCCGCAGAAATTGCAAACTGGGCCAAACAGGAGGTTAAAGGCGCTGACTCTCCAAGTGGGGAGAGTGTTAGTAAAGCGTCTGGAATGTTGCACCCGAGTACCAGGGTACGAAAACTGAATCATATTTGAACACGTCTCCCGATCACATGGTTGATCATACTCTGGGTTCCACATGCATGTTTTAGCTGAAGGAAGAATACCTTAAACCTGGGTAGTTGAAACCCGTGGAATGGGTACCATGTAATATGACTTCAAAGGGTCTTCATTTGCTCACCGAACCTCTCCAATCCTATCACTGCTGCGTTTATGCCCCTGTACACATGCTTGATTCTCTTTTGGAGACATAGCAATCCATAGGTTTTAAGATACTTACTAGTCAGGTACATTCTTAGGCGTTTAATATGGGGTGTTGAGTCCATTTCGTTGAGCAAGGAGTAGCTCTTGTCTATTCCATATTTGGCTTAAGGAACTTTATCTGTGCTCATTTCAATCTCTGGTTTTATGCAGCACCCCAACTCACCTTTCCCCTTAAGCAAGCATTAGTTGGTTTTCTAAATTTGAGACCCTGTTCTGTTTTGGAATTCAGTTCCTGTGTAGCCAAGTTTACATTCCGTGTATTACTGATATCTTATGATGTTTCTTTTTCTGTGTGACTTATTTCAGTTAGAATCATCATACCTGAATCCACTCATTGTGCTGCTAAGGGCCTGATGACATAGATTTCATTGCTGAGTGATATTGCTTTGTAAGTAAATACCACAACTGCTTTATCCATTTTTCACTTTCTGCGACGTTGAACTTGTACTGTAAACGACGTTCTTGTAAACAGAGGCGTCCCAAACTTTGGGGTGGCTGTGTCTTTTTGATTTTAGTTTCCCTAAGCTATAGGACCATAAGTGGAAGTGCCCTAGGCTCTGTTGCTTTGCGTTTTAGATGTTTCAGGAAACACCATACACTTCTCCCGAGTGTCTGTTGGCAATTTACATCCCGCCCATCAGCATAACAAGGCTCCCAGTTCTCCATGGCCTGTCCTGCCTTTCTGGATTTTACACTTTTTTCAGATGGCCCTTTTGACCGGGGGGAAGTGAGACTTCATTGTAGTGCAGATTTCCTTTGCAAGCTTGCTTGGTTGGCCAAAAAGGGCGTATGCGTTTTTTCCTGAATATATTCAGGAAAAAACGCATACGCCCTTTTTGGCCAAGTGCATCATTGTGGACGTTCTGCCTCTTTTCCTATGCTTTCAATGCAATTCCAGTCTACCTCCTGAAATCGGTTTCCTGCAATTCTGCCCCACTTTCAAGTCCTCTTGGCAGCCTTACTTCAGTATATTTTTGGACGATAGCTGTCATTTATAACTCTGCAGGTTTGTGAATTACAGTGCCCCTGAGCTCCTTTCTTCAACTCGCTTTCTTGTGACCTGGCCGCAACACCGCAGGATGGCTTCAGGCCCTAATCTGGTTCCGGCACGGCACGCTGAGCCTTTGGTTATTTCCTCTTCCTGGTGGGAAATGAGAGTTAAATTTGCCCGTCCAGACACCTCCAGCTAGTCTCTCATTGGTTCTCCCTATTCCTGTTCATCTTCCGCAGAAATTGCAAACTGGGCCAAACAGGAGGTTAAAGGCGCTGACTCTCCAAGTGGGGAGAGTGTTAGTAAAGCGTCTGGAATGTTGCACCCGAGTACCAGGGTACGAAAACTGAATCATATTTGAACACGTCTCCCGATCACATGGTTGATCATACTCTGGGTTCCACATGCATGTTTTAGCTGAAGGAAGAATACCTTAAACCTGGGTAGTTGAAACCCGTAGAATGGGTACCATGCAATATGACTTCAAAGGGTCTTCATTTGCTCACCGAACCTCTCCAATCCTATCACTGCTGCGTTTATGCCCCTGTACACATGCTTGATTCTCTTTTGTAGACATAGCAATCCATAGGTTTTAAGATACTTACTAGTCAGGTACATTCTTAGGCGTTTAATATGGGGTGTTGAGTCCATTTCGTTGAGCAAGGAGTAGCTCTTGTCTATTCCATATTTGGCTTAAGGAACTTTATCTGTGCTCATTTCAATCTCTGGTTTTATGCAGCACCCCAACTCACCTTTCCCCTTAAGCAAGCATAAGTTGGTTTTCTAAATTTGAGACCCTGTTCTGTTCTGTAATTCAGTTCCTGTGTAGCCAAGTTTACATTCCGTGTATTACTGATATCTTATGATGTTTCTTTTTCTGTGTGACTTATTTCAGTTAGAATCATCATACCTGAATCCACTCATTGTGCTGCTAAGGGCCTGATGACATAGATTTCATTGCTGAGTGATATTGCTTTGTAAGTAAATACCACAACTGCTTTATCCATTTTTCACTTTCTGCGACGTTGAACTTGTACTGTAAACGACGTTCTTGTAAACAGAGGCGTCCCAAACTTTGGGGTGGCTGTGTCTTTTTGATTTTAGTTTCCCTAAGCTATAGGACCATAAGTGGAAGTGCCCTAGGCTCTGTTGCTTTGCTTTTTAGATGTTTCAGGAAACACCATACACTTCTCCCGAGTGTCTGTTGGCAATTTACATCCCGCCCATCAGCATAACAAGGCTCCCAGTTCTCCATGGCCTGTCCTGCCTTTCTGGATTTTACACTTTTTTCAGATGGCCCTTTTGACCGGGGCGAAGTGACACTTCATTGTAGTGCAGATTTCCTTTGCAAGCTTGCTTGGTTGGCCAAAAAGGGCGTATGCGTTTTTTCCTGAATATATTCAGGAAAAAACGCATACGCCCTTTTTGGCCAAGTGCATCATTGTGGACGTTCTGCCTCTTTTCCTATGCTTTCAATGCAATTCCAGTCTACCTCCTGAAATCGGTTTCCTGCAATTCTGCCCCGCTTTCAAGTCCTCTTGGCAGCCTTACTTCAGTATGTTTTTGGACGATAGCTGTCATTTATAACTCTGCAGGTTTGTGAATTACAGTGCCCCAGAGCTCCTTTCTTCAACTCGCTTTCTTGTGACCTGGCCACAACACCGCAGGATGGCTTCAGGCCCTAATCTGGTTCCGGCACGGCACGCTGAGCCTTTGGTTAGTTCCTCTTCCTGGTGGGAAATGAGAGTTAAATTTGCCCGTCCAGACACCTCCAGCTAGTCTCTCATTGGTTCTCCCTATTCCTGTTCATCTTCCGCAGAAATTGCAAACTGGGCCAAACAGGGGGTTAAAGGCGCTGACTCTCCAAGTGGGGAGAGTGTTAGTAAAGCGTCTGGAAAGTTGCACCCGAGTACCAGGGGAGGAAATCTGAGACATATTTGAACACGTCTCCCGTTCACACGGTTGATCATACTCTGGGTTCCACATGCATGTTTTAGCTGAAGGAAGAATACCTTAAACCTGGGTAGTTGAAACCCGTGGAATGGGTACCATGCAATAAGACTTCAAAGGGTCTGCATTTGCTCACCGAACCTCTCTAATCCTATCACTGCTGCGTTCATGCCCCTGTACACACGCTTGATTCTCTTTTGGAGACATAGCAATCCATAGGTTTTAAGATACTTACTAGTCAGGTACATTCTTAGGCGTTTAATATGCGGTGTTGAGTCCATTTCGTTGAGCAAGGAGTAGCTCTTGTCTATTCCATATTTGGCTTAAGGAACTTTATCTGTGCTCATTTCAATCTCTGGTTTTATGCAGCACCCCAACTCACCTTTCCCCTTAAGCAAGCATAAGTTGGTTTTCTAAATTTGAGACCCTGTTCTGTTCTGTAATTCAGTTCCTGTGTAGCCAAATTTACATTCCGTGTATTACTGATATCTTATGATGTTTCTTTTTCTGTGTGACTTATTTCAGTTAGAATCATCATACCTGAATCCACTCATTGTGCTGCTAAGGGCCTGATGACATAGATTTCATTGCTGAGTGATATTGCTGTGTAAGTAAATACCACAAATTCTTTATCCATTTTTCACTTTCTGCGATGTTGAACTTGTACTGTAAATGACGTTCTTGTAAACAGAGCCGTTGCAAACTTCGGGGTGGCTGTGTCTTTTTGATTTTAATTTCCCTAAGCTATAGGACCATAAGTGGAAGTGCCCTAGGCTCTGTTGCTTTGTTTCTTAGATGTTTCAGGAAACACCATACACTTCTCCCGAATGTCTGTTGGCAATTTACATCCCGCCCATCAGCATAACAAGGCTCCCAGTTCTCCATGGCCTGTCCTGCCTTTCTGGATTTTACACTTTTTTCAGATGGCCCTTTTGACCGTGGCGAAGTGAGACTTCATTGCAGTGCAGATTTCCTTTGCAAGCTTGCTTGGTTTGCCAAAAAGGGCGTATGCGTTTTTTCCTGAATATATTCAGGAAAAAACGCATACGCCCTTTTTGGCCAAGTGCATCATTGTGGACGTTCTGCCTCTTTTCCTATGCTTTCAATGCAATTCCAGTCTACCTCCTGAAATCGGTTTCCTGCAATTCTGCCCCGCTTTCAAGTCCTCTTGGCAGCCTTACTTCAGTATATTTTTGGACGATAGCTGTCATTTATAACTCTGCAGGTTTGTGAATTACAGTGCCCCTGAGCTCCTTTCTTCAACTCGCTTTCTTGTGAGCTGGCCGCAACACCGCAGGATAGCTTCAGGCCCTAATCTGGTTCCGGCACGGCACGCTGAGCCTTTGGTTATTTCCTCTTCCTGGTGGGAAATGAGAGTTAAATTTGCCCGTCCAGACACCTCCAGCTAGTCTCTCATTGGTTCTCGCTATTCCTGTTCATCTTCCGCAGAAATTGCAAACTGGGCCAAACGGGGTTAAAGGCGCTGACACTCCAAGTGGGGAGAGTGTTAGTAAAGCGTCTGGAATGTTGCACCCGAGTACCAGGGGAGGAAAACTGAGACATATTTGAACACGTCTCCCGTTCACATGGTTGATCATACTCTGGGTTCCACATGCATGTTTTAGCTGAAGGAAGAATACCTTAAACCTGGGTAGTTGAAACCCGTGGAATGGGTACCATGCAATAAGACTTCAAAGGGTCTTCATTTGCTCACCGAACCTCTCTAATCCTATCACTGCTGCGTTCATGCCCCTGTACACACGCTTGATTCTCTTTTGGAGACATAGCAATCCATAGGTTTTAAGATACTTACTAGTCAGGTACATTCTTAGGCGTTTAATATGGGGTGTTGAGTCCATTTCATTGAGCAAGGAGTAGCTCTTGTCTATGCCATATTTGGCTTAAGGAACTTTATCTGTGCTCATTTCAATCTCTGGTTTTATGCAGCACCCCAACTCACCTTTACCCTTAAGCAAGCATAAGTTGGTTTTCTAAATTTGAGACCCTGTTCTGTTTTGGAATTCAGTTCCTGTGTAGCCAAGTTTACATTCCGTGTATTAGTGATATCTTATGATGTTTCTTTTTCTGTGTGACTTATTTCAGTTAGAATCATCGTACCTGAATCCACTCATTATGCTACTACGGGCCTGATGACATAGATTTCATTGCTGAGTGATACTGCATTGTACGTAAGTACCACAAGTTCTTTATCCATTTTTCACTTTCTGTGATATTGAACTTGTACGGTAAACGAGGTTCTTGTAAACAGAGGCGTCCCAAACATTGGGGTGGCTGTGTCTTTTTGATTTTAATTTCCCTAAGCTATAGGACCATAAGTGGAAGTGCCCTAGGCTCTGTTGCTTTGTTTTTTAGATGTTTCAGGAAACACCATACACTTCTCCCGAATGTCTGTTGGCAATTTACATCCCACCCATCAGCATAACAAGGCTCCCAGTTCTCCATGGCCTGTCCTGCCTTTCTGGATTTTACACTTTTTTCAGATGGCCCTTTTGACGGGGACGAAGTGAGACTTCATTGTAGTGCAGATTTCTCTTGCAAGCTTGTTTGGTTTTCCAAAAAGGGCGTATACGTTTTTTCCTGAATATATTCAGGAAAAAACGCATACGCCCTTTTTGGCCAAGTGCATCATTGTGGACGTTCTGCCTCTTTTCCTATGCTTTCAATACAATTCCAGTCTACCTCCTGAAATCGGTTTCCTGCAATTCTGCCCCGCTTTCAAGTCCTCTTGGCAGCCTTACTTCAGTATATTTTTGGACGATAGCTGTCATTTATAATTCTGCTGGTTTGTGAATTACAGTGCCCCTGAGCTCCTTTCTTCAACTCGCTTTCTTGTGAGCTGGCCGCAACACCGCAGGATGGCTTCAGGCCCTAATCTGGTTCCGGAACGGCACGCTGAGCCTTTGTTAATTCCTCTCCCTGGTGGGAAAAGAGATAAATTTGCCCGTCCAGACACCTCCAGCTAGTCTCTCATTGGTTCTCGCTATTCCTGTTCATCTTCCACAGAAATTGCAAACTGGGCCAAACAGGAGTTTAAAGGGATTGACTCTCCAAGTCGGGAGAGTGTTAGTAAAGCGTCCGGAATGTTGCACCCGAGTACCAGGGGAGGAAAACTGAGACATATTTGAACACGTCTCCCGTTCACACGGTTGATCATACTCTGGGTTCCACATGCATGTTTTAGCTGAAGGAAGAATACCTTAAACCTGGGTAGTTGAAACCTATGGAATGGGTACCATGCAATATGACTTCAAAGGGTCTTCATTTGCTCACCGAACCTCTCCAATCCTATCACTGCTGCGTTTATGCCCCTGTACACATGCTTGATTCTCTTTCGGAGACATAGCAATCCATAGGTTTTAAGATACTTACTAGTCAGGTACATTCTTAGGCGTTTAATATGCGGTGTTGAGTCCATTTCGTTGAGCAAGGAGTAGCTCTTGTCTATTCCATATTTGGCTTAAGGAACTTTATCTGTGCTCATTTCAATCTCTGGTTTTATGCAGCACCCCAACTCACCTTTCCCCTTAAGCAAGCATAAGTTGGTTTTCTAAATTTGAGACCCTGTTCTGTTCTGTAATTCAGTTCCTGTGTAGCCAAGTTTACATTCCGTGTATACTGATATCTTATGATGTTTCTTTTTCTGTGTGACTTATTTCAGTTAGAATCATCATATCTGAATCCACTCATTGTTCTGCTAAGGGCCTGATGACATAGATTTCATTGCTGAGTGATATTGCTTTGTAAGTAAATACCACAAATTCTTTATCCATTTTTCACTTTCTGCGATGTTGAACTTGTACTGTAAATGAGGTTCTTGTAAACAGAGCCATTGCAAACTTCGGGGTGGCTGTGTCTTTTTGATTTTAATTTCCCTAAGCTATAGGACCATAAGTGGAAGTGCCCTAGGCTCTGTTGCTTTGTTTTTTAGATGTTTCAGGAAACAACATACACTTCTCCCGAGTGTCTGTTGGCAATTTACATCCCGCCCATCAGCATAACAAGGCTCCCAGTTCTCCATGGCCTGTCCTGCCTTTCTGGATTTTACACTTTTTTCAGATGGCCCTTTTGACCCGGGGGAAGTGAGACTTCATTGTAGTGCAGATTTCCTTTGCAAGCTTGCTTGGTTGGCCAAAAAGGGCGTATGCGTTTTTTCCTGAATATATTCAGGAAAAAACGCATACGCCCTTTTTGGCCAAGTGCATCATTGTGGACGTTCTGCCTCTTTTCCTATGCTTTCAATGCAATTCCAGTCTACCTCCTGAAATCGGTTTCCTGCAATTCTGCCCCGCTTTCAAGTCCTCTTGGCAGCCTTACTTCAGTATATTTTTGGACGTTAGCTGTCATTTATAACTCTGCAGGTTTGTGAATTACAGTGCCCCTGAGCTCCTTTCTTCAACTCGCTTTCTTGTGAGCTGGCCGCAACACCACAGGATGGCTTTGGGCCCTAATCTGGTTCCGGCAAGGCACGCTGAGCCTTTGGTTATTTCCTCTTCTTGGTGGGAAATGAGAGTTAAATTTGCCCGTCCAGACACCTCCAGCTAGTCTCTCATTGGTTCTCCCTATTCCTGTTCATCTTCCGCAGAAATTGCAAACTGGGCCAAACAGGAGGTTAAAGGCGCTGACTCTCCAAGTGGGGAGAGTGTTAGTAAAGCGTCTGGAATGTTGCACCCGAGTTCCAGGGGAGGAAAACTGAGACATATTTGAACACGTCTCCCGTTCACACGGTTGATCATACTCTGGGTTCCACATGCATGTTTTAGCTGAAGGAAGAATACCTTAAACCTGGGTAGTTGAAACCCGTGGAATGGGTACCATGCAATAAGACTTCAAAGGGTCTGCATTTGCTCACCGAACCTCTCTAATCCTATCACTGCTGCGTTCATGCCCCTGTACACACGCTTGATTCTCTTTTGGAGACATAGCAATCCATAGGTTTTAAGATACTTACTAGTCAGGTACATTCTTAGGCGTTTAATATGGGGTGTTGAGTCCATTTCATTGAGCAAGGAGTAGCTCTTGTCTATGCCATATTTGGCTTAAGGAACTTTATCTGTGCTCATTTCAATCTCTGGTTTTATGCAGCACCCCAACTCACCTTTACCCTTAAGCAAGCATAAGTTGGTTTTCTAAATTTGAGACCCTGTTCTGTTTTGGAATTCAGTTCCTGTGTAGCCAAGTTTACATTCCGTGTATTAGTGATATCTTATGATGTTTCTTTTTCTGTGTGACTTATTTCAGTTAGAATCATCGTACCTGAATCCACTCATTATGCTACTACGGGCCTGATGACATAGATTTCATTGCTGAGTGATACTGCATTGTACGTAAGTACCACAAGTTCTTTATCCATTTTTCACTTTCTGTGATATTGAACTTGTATGGTAAACGAGGTTCTTGTAAACAGAGGCGTCCCAAACATTGGGGTGGCTGTGTCTTTTTGATTTTAATTTCCCTAAGCTATAGGACCATAAGTGGAAGTGCCCTAGGCTCTGTTGCTTTGTTTTTTAGATGTTTCAGGAAACACCATACACTTCTCCCGAATGTCTGTTGGCAATTTACATCCCACCCATCAGCATAACAATGCTCCCAGTTCTCCATGGCCTGTCCTGCCTTTCTGGATTTTACACTTTTTTCAGATGGCCCTTTTGACGGGGACGAAGTGAGACTTCATTGTAGTGCAGATTTCCTTTGCAAGCTTGTTTGGTTTTCCAAAAAGGGCGTATACGTTTTTTCCTGAATATATTCAGGAAAAAACGCATACGCCCTTTTTGGCCAAGTGCATCATTGTGGACGTTCTGCCTCTTTTCCTATGCTTTCAATACAATTCCAGTCTACCTCCTGAAATCGGTTTCCTGCAATTCTGCCCCGCTTTCAAGTCCTCTTGGCAGCCTTATGTCAGTATATTTTTGGACGATAGCTGTCATTTATAATTCTGCAGGTTTGTGAATTACAGTGCCCCTGAGCTCCTTTCTTCAACTCGCTTTCTTGTGAGCTGGCCGCAACACCGCAGGATGGCTTCAGGCCCTAATCTGGTTCCGGAACGGCACGCTGAGCCTTTGTTAATTCCTCTCCCTGGTGGGAAAAGAGATAAATTTGCCCGTCCAGACACCTCCAGCTAGTCTCTCATTGGTTCTCGCTATTCCTGTTCATCTTCCGCAGAAATTGCAAACTGGGCCAAACAGGGGTTTAAAGGGATTGACTCTCCAAGTCGGGAGAGTGTTAGTAAAGCGTCCGGAATGTTGCACCCGAGTACCAGGGGAGGAAAACTGAGACATATTTGAACACGTCTCCCGTTCACACGGTTGATCATACTCTGGGTTCCACATGCATGTTTTAGCTGAAGGAAGAATACCTTAAACCTGGGTAGTTGAAACCTATGGAATGGGTACCATGCAATATGACTTCAAAGGGTCTTCATTTGCTCACCGAACCTCTCCAATCCTATCACTGCTGCGTTTATGCCCCTGTACACATGCTTGATTCTCTTTCGGAGACATAGCAATCCATAGGTTTTAAGATACTTACTAGTCAGGTACATTCTTAGGCGTTTAATATGCGGTGTTGAGTCCATTTCGTTGAGCAAGGAGTAGCTCTTGTCTATTCCATATTTGGCTTAAGGAACTTTATCTGTGCTCATTTCAATCTCTGCTTTTATGCAGCACCCCAACTCACCTTTCCCCTTAAGCAAGCATAAGTTGGTTTTCTAAATTTGAGACCCTGTTCTGTTCTGTAATTCAGTTCCTGTGTAGCCAAGTTTACATTCCGTGTATTACTGATATCTTATGATGTTTCTTTTTCTGTGTGACTTATTTCAGTTAGAATCATCATATCTGAATCCACTCATTGTTCTGCTAAGGGCCTGATGACATAGATTTCATTGCTGAGTGATATTGCTTTGTAAGTAAATACCACAAATTCTTTATCCATTTTTAACTTTCTGCGATGTTGAACTTGTACTGTAAACGAGGTTCTTGTAAACAGAGCCGTTGCAAACTTCGGGGTGGCTGTGTCTTTTTGATTTTAATTTCCCTAAGCTATAGGACCATAAGTGGAAGTGCCCTAGGCTCTGTTGCTTTGTTTTTTAGATGTTTCAGGAAACACCATACACTTCTCCCGAGTGTCTGTTGGCAATTTACATCCCGCCCATCAGCATAACAAGGCTCCCAGTTCTCCATGGCCTGTCCTGCCTTTCTGGATTTTACACTTTTTTCAGATGGCCCTTTTGACCCGGGGGAAGTGAGACTTCATTGTAGTGCAGATTTCCTTTGCAAGCTTGCTTGGTTGGCCAAAAAGGGCGTATACGTTTTTTCCTGAATATATTCAGGAAAAAACGCATACGCCGTTTTTGGCCAAGTGCATCATTGTGGACGTTCTGCCTCTTTTCCTATGCTTTCAATGCAATTCCAGTCTACCTCCTGAAATCGGTTTCCTGCAATTCTGCCCCGCTTTCAAGTCCTCTTGGCAGCCTTACTTCAGTATATTTTTGGACGATAGCTGTCATTTATAACTCTGCAGGTTTGTGAATTACAGTGCCCCTGAGCTCCTTTCTTCAACTCGCTTTCTTTTGAGCTGGCCACAACACCGCAGGATGGCTTCAGGCCTTAATCTGGTTCCGGCACGGCACGCTGAGCCTTTGGTTAGTTCCTCTTCCTGGTGGGAAATGAGAGTTAAATTTGCCAGTCCAGACACCTCCAGCTAGTCTCTCATTGGTTCTCGCTATTCCCGTTCATCTTCCGCAGAAATTGCAAACTGGGCCAAACAGGGGGTTAAAGGCGCTGACTCTCCAAGTGGGGAGAGTGTTAGTAAAGCGTCTGGAATGTTGCACCCGAGTACCAGGGGAGGAAAACTGAGACATATTTGAACACGTCTCCCGTTCACATGGTTGATCATACTCTGGGTTCCACATGCATGTTTTAGCTGAAGGAAGAATACCTTAAACCTGGAGAGTTGAGACCCGTGTAATAGGTACCATGCAATATGACTTCAAAGGGTCTTCATTTGCTCACCGAACCTCTCCAATCCTATCACTGCTGCGTTTATGCCCCTGTACACATGCTTGATTCTCTTTTGGAGACATAGCAATCCATAGGTTTTAAGATACTTACTAGTCAGGTACATTATTACGCGTTTAATATGGGGTGTTGAGTCCATTTCATTGAGCAAGGAGTAGCTCTTGCTATTCCATATTTGGCTTAAGGAACTTTATCTGTGCTCATTTCAATCTCTGGTTTTATGCAGCACCCCAACTCACCTTTACCCTTAAGCAAGCATAAGTTGGTTTTCTAAATTTGAGACCCTGTTCTGTTTTGGAATTCAGTTCCTGTGTAGCCAAGTTTACATTCCGTGTATTAGTGATATCTTATGATGTTTCTTTTTCTGTGGGACTTATTTCAGTTAGAATCATCGTACCTGAATCCACTCATTATGCTGCTACGGGCCTGATGACATAGATTTCATTGCTGAGTGATACTGCATTGTACGTAAGTACCACAAGTTCTTTATCCATTTTTCACTTTCTGTGATATTGAACTTGTACGGTAAACGAGGTTCTTGTAAACAGAGGCGTCCCAAACTTTGGGGTGGCTGTGTCTTTTTGATTTTAATTTCCCTAAGCTATAGGACCATAAGTGGAAGTGCCCTAGGCTCTGTTGCTTTGTTTCTTAGATGTTTCAGGAAACACCATACACTTCTCCCGAGTGTCTGTTGGCAATTTACATCCCGCCCATCAGCATAACAAGGCTCCCAGTTCTCCATGCCCTGTCCTGCCTTTCTGGATTTTACACTTTTTTCAGATGGCCCTTTTGACCGGGGGGAAGTGAGACTTCATTGTAGTGCAGATTTCCTTTGCAAGCTTGCTTGGTTGGCCAAAAAGGGCGTATGCGTTTTTTCCTGAATATATTCAGGAAAAAACGCATACGCCCTTTTTGGCCAAGTGCATCATTGTGGACGTTCTGCCTCTTTTCCTATGGTTTCAATGCAATTCCAGTCTACCTCCTGAAATCGGTTTCCTGCAATTCTGCCCCGCTTTCAAGTCCTCTTGGCAGCCTTACTTCAGTATATTTTTGGACGATAGCTGTCATTTATAACTCTGCAGGTTTGTGAATTACAGTGCCCCTGAGCTCCTTTCTTCAACTCGCTTTATTGTGACCTGGCCGCAACACCGCAGGATGGCTTCAGGCGCTAATCTGGTTCCGGCACGGCACGCTGAGCCTTTGGTTATTTCCTCTTCCTGGTGGGAAATGAGAGTTAAATTTGCCCGTCCAGACACTTCCAGTTAGTCTCTCATTGGTTCTCCCTATTCCTGTTCATCTTCCGCAGAAATTGCAAACTGGGCCAAACAGGAGGTTAAAGGCGCTGACTCTCCAAGTGGGGAGAGTGTTAGTAATGCATCTGGAATGTTGCACCCGAGTACCAGGGGAGGAAAACTGAGACATATTTGAACACGTCTCCCATTCACACGGTTGATCATACTCTGGGTTCCACATGCATGTTTTAGCTGAAGGAAGAATACCTTAAACCTGGAGAGTTGAGACCCGTGTAATGGGTACCATGCAATATGACTTCAAAGGGTCTTCATTTGCTCACCGAACCTCTCCAATCCTATCACTGCTGCGTTTATGCCCCTGTACACATGCTTGATTCTCTTTTGGAGACATAGCAATCCATAGGTTTTAAGATACTTACTAGCCAGGTACATTCTTAGGTGTTTAATATGGGATGTTGAGTCCATTTCGTTGAGCAAGGAGTAGCTCTTGTCTATTCCATATTTGGCTTAAGGAAATTTATCTGTGCTCATTTCAATCTCTGGTTTTATGCAGCACCCCAACTCACCTTTACCCTTAAGCAAGCATAAGTTGGTTTTCTAAATTTTAGACCCTGTTCTGTTTTGGAATTCAGTTCCTGTGTAGCCATGTTTACATTCCGTGTATTAGTGATATCTTATGATGTTTCTTTTTCTGTGTGACTTATTTCAGCTAGAATCATCGTACCTGAATCCACTCATTATGCTGCTACGGGCCTGATGACATAGATTTCATTGCTGAGTGATACTGCATTGTACGTAAGTACCACAAGTTCTTTATCCATTTTTCACTTTCTGTGATATTGAACTTGTACGGTAAACGAGGTTCTTGTAAACAGAGGCGTCCCAAACTTTGGGGTGGCTGTGTCTTTTTGATTTTAATTTCCCTAAGCTATAGGACCATAAGTGGAAGTGCCCTAGGCTCTGTTGCTTTGTTTCTTAGATGTTTCAGGAAACACCATACACTTCTCCCGAGTGTCTGTTGGCAATTTACATCCCGCCCATCAGCATAACAAGGCTCCCAGTTCTCCATGCCCTGTCCTGCCTTTCTGGATTTTACACTTTTTTCAGATGGCCCTTTTGACGGGGGCGAAGTGAGACTTCATTGTAGTGCAGATTTCCTTTGCAAGTTTGCTTGGTTGGCCAAAAAGGGCGTATGCGTTTTTTCCTGAATATATTCAGGAAAAAACGCATACGCCCTTTTTGGCCAAGTGCATCATTGTGGACGTTCTGCCTCTTTTCCTATGCTTTCAATGCAATTCCAGTCTACCTCCTGAAATCGGTTTCCTGCAATTCTGCCCCGCTTTCAAGTCCTCTTGGCAGCCTTACTTCAGTATATTTTTGGACGTTAGCTGTCATTTATAACTCTGCAGGTTTGTGAATTACAGTGCCCCTGAGCTCCTTTCTTCAACTCGCTTTCTTGTGAGCTGGCCGCAACACCACAGGATGGCTTTGGGCCCTAATCTGGTTCCGGCAAGGCACGCTGAGCCTTTGGTTATTTCCTCTTCTTGGTGGGAAATGAGAGTTAAATTTGCCCGTCCAGACACCTCCAGCTAGTCTCTCATTGGTTCTCCCTATTCCTGTTCATCTTCCGCAGAAATTGCAAACTGGGCCAAACAGGAGGTTAAAGGCGCTGACTCTCCAAGTGGGGAGAGTGTTAGTAAAGCGTCTGGAATGTTGCACCCGAGTTCCAGGGGAGGAAAACTGAGACATATTTGAACACGTCTCCCGTTCACACGGTTGATCATACTCTGGGTTCCACATGCATGTTTTAGCTGAAGGAAGAATACCTTAAACCTGGGTAGTTGAAACCCGTGGAATGGGTACCATGCAATAAGACTTCAAAGGGTCTGCATTTGCTCACCGAACCTCTCTAATCCTATCACTGCTGCGTTCATGCCCCTGTACACACGCTTGATTCTCTTTTGGAGACATAGCAATCCATAGGTTTTAAGATACTTACTAGTCAGGTACATTCTTAGGCGTTTAATATGGGGTGTTGAGTCCATTTCATTGAGCAAGGAGTAGCTCTTGTCTATGCCATATTTGGCTTAAGGAACTTTATCTGTGCTCATTTCAATCTCTGGTTTTATGCAGCACCCCAACTCACCTTTACCCTTAAGCAAGCATAAGTTGGTTTTCTAAATTTGAGACCCTGTTCTGTTTTGGAATTCAGTTCCTGTGTAGCCAAGTTTACATTCCGTGTATTAGTGATATCTTATGATGTTTCTTTTTCTGTGTGACTTATTTCAGTTAGAATCATCGTACCTGAATCCACTCATTATGCTACTACGGGCCTGATGACATAGATTTCATTGCTGAGTGATACTGCATTGTACGTAAGTACCACAAGTTCTTTATCCATTTTTCACTTTCTGTGATATTGAACTTGTATGGTAAACGAGGTTCTTGTAAACAGAGGCGTCCCAAACATTGGGGTGGCTGTGTCTTTTTGATTTTAATTTCCCTAAGCTATAGGACCATAAGTGGAAGTGCCCTAGGCTCTGTTGCTTTGTTTTTTAGATGTTTCAGGAAACACCATACACTTCTCCCGAATGTCTGTTGGCAATTTACATCCCACCCATCAGCATAACAAGGCTCCCAGTTCTCCATGGCCTGTCCTGCCTTTCTGGATTTTACACTTTTTTCAGATGGCCCTTTTGACGGGGACGAAGTGAGACTTCATTGTAGTGCAGATTTCCTTTGCAAGCTTGTTTGGTTTTCCAAAAAGGGCGTATACGTTTTTTCCTGAATATATTCAGGAAAAAACGCATACGCCCTTTTTGGCCAAGTGCATCATTGTGGACGTTCTGCCTCTTTTCCTATGCTTTCAATACAATTCCAGTCTACCTCCTGAAATCGGTTTCCTGCAATTCTGCCCCGCTTTCAAGTCCTCTTGGCAGCCTTATGTCAGTATATTTTTGGACGATAGCTGTCATTTATAATTCTGCAGGTTTGTGAATTACAGTGCCCCTGAGCTCCTTTCTTCAACTCGCTTTCTTGTGAGCTGGCCGCAACACCGCAGGATGGCTTCAGGCCCTAATCTGGTTCCGGAACGGCACGCTGAGCCTTTGTTAATTCCTCTCCCTGGTGGGAAAAGAGATAAATTTGCCCGTCCAGACACCTCCAGCTAGTCTCTCATTGGTTCTCGCTATTCCTGTTCATCTTCCGCAGAAATTGCAAACTGGGCCAAACAGGGGTTTAAAGGGATTGACTCTCCAAGTCGGGAGAGTGTTAGTAAAGCGTCCGGAATGTTGCACCCGAGTACCAGGGGAGGAAAACTGAGACATATTTGAACACGTCTCCCGTTCACACGGTTGATCATACTCTGGGTTCCACATGCATGTTTTAGCTGAAGGAAGAATACCTTAAACCTGGGTAGTTGAAACCTATGGAATGGGTACCATGCAATATGACTTCAAAGGGTCTTCATTTGCTCACCGAACCTCTCCAATCCTATCACTGCTGCGTTTATGCCCCTGTACACATGCTTGATTCTCTTTCGGAGACATAGCAATCCATAGGTTTTAAGATACTTACTAGTCAGGTACATTCTTAGGCGTTTAATATGCGGTGTTGAGTCCATTTCGTTGAGCAAGGAGTAGCTCTTGTCTATTCCATATTTGGCTTAAGGAACTTTATCTGTGCTCATTTCAATCTCTGCTTTTATGCAGCACCCCAACTCACCTTTCCCCTTAAGCAAGCATAAGTTGGTTTTCTAAATTTGAGACCCTGTTCTGTTCTGTAATTCAGTTCCTGTGTAGCCAAGTTTACATTCCGTGTATTACTGATATCTTATGATGTTTCTTTTTCTGTGTGACTTATTTCAGTTAGAATCATCATATCTGAATCCACTCATTGTTCTGCTAAGGGCCTGATGACATAGATTTCATTGCTGAGTGATATTGCTTTGTAAGTAAATACCACAAATTCTTTATCCATTTTTAACTTTCTGCGATGTTGAACTTGTACTGTAAACGAGGTTCTTGTAAACAGAGGCGTTGCAAACTTCGGGGTGGCTGTGTCTTTTTGATTTTAATTTCCCTAAGCTATAGGACCATAAGTGGAAGTGCCCTAGGCTCTGTTGCTTTGTTTTTTAGATGTTTCAGGAAACACCATACACTTCTCCCGAGTGTCTGTTGGCAATTTACATCCCGCCCATCAGCATAACAAGGCTCCCAGTTCTCCATGGCCTGTCCTGCCTTTCTGGATTTTACACTTTTTTCAGATGGCCCTTTTGACCCGGGGGAAGTGAGACTTCATTGTAGTGCAGATTTCCTTTGCAAGCTTGCTTGGTTGGCCAAAAAGGGCGTATACGTTTTTTCCTGAATATATTCAGGAAAAAACGCATACGCCGTTTTTGGCCAAGTGCATCATTGTGGACGTTCTGCCTCTTTTCCTATGCTTTCAATGCAATTCCAGTCTACCTCCTGAAATCGGTTTCCTGCAATTCTGCCCCGCTTTCAAGTCCTCTTGGCAGCCTTACTTCAGTATATTTTTGGACGATAGCTGTCATTTATAACTCTGCAGGTTTGTGAATTACAGTGCCCCTGAGCTCCTTTCTTCAACTCGCTTTCTTTTGAGCTGGCCACAACACCGCAGGATGGCTTCAGGCCTTAATCTGGTTCCGGCACGGCACGCTGAGCCTTTGGTTAGTTCCTCTTCCTGGTGGGAAATGAGAGTTAAATTTGCCAGTCCAGACACCTCCAGCTAGTCTCTCATTGGTTCTCGCTATTCCCGTTCATCTTCCGCAGAAATTGCAAACTGGGCCAAACAGGGGGTTAAAGGCGCTGACTCTCCAAGTGGGGAGAGTGTTAGTAAAGCGTCTGGAATGTTGCACCCGAGTACCAGGGGAGGAAAACTGAGACATATTTGAACACGTCTCCCGTTCACATGGTTGATCATACTCTGGGTTCCACATGCATGTTTTAGCTGAAGGAAGAATACCTTAAACCTGGAGAGTTGAGACCCGTGTAATAGGTACCATGCAATATGACTTCAAAGGGTCTTCATTTGCTCACCGAACCTCTCCAATCCTATCACTGCTGCGTTTATGCCCCTGTACACATGCTTGATTCTCTTTTGGAGACATAGCAATCCATAGGTTTTAAGATACTTACTAGTCAGGTACATTATTACGCGTTTAATATGGGGTGTTGAGTCCATTTCATTGAGCAAGGAGTAGCTCTTGCTATTCCATATTTGGCTTAAGGAACTTTATCTGTGCTCATTTCAATCTCTGGTTTTATGCAGCACCCCAACTCACCTTTACCCTTAAGCAAGCATAAGTTGGTTTTCTAAATTTGAGACCCTGTTCTGTTTTGGAATTCAGTTCCTGTGTAGCCAAGTTTACATTCCGTGTATTAGTGATATCTTATGATGTTTCTTTTTCTGTGGGACTTATTTCAGTTAGAATCATCGTACCTGAATCCACTCATTATGCTGCTACGGGCCTGATGACATAGATTTCATTGCTGAGTGATACTGCATTGTACGTAAGTACCACAAGTTCTTTATCCATTTTTCACTTTCTGTGATATTGAACTTGTACGGTAAACGAGGTTCTTGTAAACAGAGGCGTCCCAAACTTTGGGGTGGCTGTGTCTTTTTGATTTTAATTTCCCTAAGCTATAGGACCATAAGTGGAAGTGCCCTAGGCTCTGTTGCTTTGTTTTTTAGATGTTTCAGGAAACACCATACACTTCTCCCGAGTGTTGGCAATTTACATCCCGCCCATCAGCATAACAAGGCTCCCAGTTCTCCATGGCCTGTCCTGCCTTTCTGGATTTTACACTTTTTTCAGATGGCCCTTTTGACCGGGGGGAAGTGAGACTTCATTGTAGTGCAGATTTCCTTTGCAAGCTTGCTTGGTTGGCCAAAAAGGGCGTATGCGTTTTTTCCTGAATATATTCAGGAAAAAACGCATACGCCCTTTTTGGCCAAGTGCATCATTGTGGACGTTCTGCCTCTTTTCCTATGGTTTCAATGCAATTCCAGTCTACCTCCTGAAATCGGTTTCCTGCAATTCTGCCCCGCTTTCAAGTCCTCTTGGCAGCCTTACTTCAGTATATTTTTGGACGATAGCTGTCATTTATAACTCTGCAGGTTTGTGAATTACAGTGCCCCTGAGCTCCTTTCTTCAACTCGCTTTCTTTTGAGCTGGCCGCAACACCACAGGATGGCTTCAGGCCCTAATCTGGTCCCGGCACGGCACGCTGAGCCTTTGGTTATTTCCTCTTCCTGGTGGGAAATGAGAGTTAAATTTGCCCGTCCAGACACCTCCAGCTAGTCTCTCATTGGTTCTCCCTATTCCTGTACATCTTCCACAGAAATTGCAAACTGGGCCAAACAGGAGGTTAAAGGCGCTGACTCTCCAAGTGGGGAGAGTGTTAGTAAAGCATCTGGAATGTTGCACCCGAGTACCAGGGGAGGAAAACTGAGACATATTTGAACACGTCTCCCGTTCACACGGTTGATCATACTCTGGGTTCCACATGCATGTTTTAGCTGAAGGAAGAATACCTTAAACCTGGAGAGTTGAGACCCGTGGAATGGGTACCATGCAATATGACTTCAAAGGGTCTTCATTTGCTCACCGAACCTCTCCAATCCTATCACTGCTGCGTTTATGCCCCTGTACACACGCTTGATTCTCTTTTGGAGACATAGCAATCCATAGGTTTTAAGATACTTACTAGTCAGCTACATTCTTAGGCGTTTAATATGCGGTGTTGAGTCCATTTCGTTGAGCAAGGAGTAGCTCTTGTCTATTCCATATTTGGCTTAAGGAACTTTATCTGTGCTCATTTCAATCTCTGGTTTTATGCAGCACCCCAACTCACCTTTACCCTTAAGCAAGCATAAGTTGGTTTTCTAAATTTGAGACCCTGTTCTGTTCTGTAATTCAGTTCCTGTGTAGCCAAGTTTACATTCCGTGTATTAGTGATATCTTATGATGTTTCTTTTTCTGTGTGTTACTTATTTCAGTTAGAATCATCATACCTGAATCCACTCATTGTGCTGCTAAGGGCCTGATGACATAGATTTCATTGCTGAGTGATATTACTTGTAAGTAAATACCACAACTTCTTTATCCATTTTCCACTTTCTGCGATGTTGAACTTGTACTGTAAACGAGGTTCTTGTAAACAGAGGCGTCCCAAACATTGGGGTGGCTGTGTCTTTTTGATTTTAATTTCCCTAAGCTATAGGACCATAAGTGGAAGTGCCCTAGGCTCTGTTGCTTTGTTTTTTAGATGTTTCAGGAAACACCATACACTTCTCCAGAGCAGCTGTTGGCAATTTACATCCAGCCCATCAGCATAACAAGCCTCCCAGTTCTCCATGGCCTGTCCTGCCTTTCTGGATTTTACACTTTTTTCAGATGTCCCTTTTGACTGGGGTGAATTGAGACTTCATTGTAGTGCAGATTTCCTTTGCAAGCTTGCTTGGTTGGCCAAAAAGGGCGTATGCTTTTTTTCCTGAATATATTCAGGAAAAAACGCATACGCCCTTTTTGGCCAAGTGCATCATTGTGGACGCTCTGCCTCTTTTCCTATGCTTTCGATGCAATTCCAGTCTACCTCCTGAAATCGGTTTCCTGCAATTCTGCCCCGCTTTCAAGTCCTCTTGGCAGCCTTACTTCAATATATTTTTGGACAATAGCTGTCATTTATAACTCTGCAGGTTTCTGAATTACAGTGCCCCTGAGCTCCTTTCTTCAACTCGCTTTCTTGTGAGCTGGCCGCAACACTGCAGGATGGCTTCAGGCCCTAATCTGTTTCCAGCACGGCACGCTGAGCCTTTGGTTAATTCCACTTCCTGGTGGGAAATGAGAGTTAAATTTGCCCGTCCAGACACCTCCAGCTAGTCTCTCATTGGTTCTCGCTATTCCTGTTCATCTTCCGCAGAAATTGCAAACTGGGCCAAACAGGAGGTTAAAGGGACTGACTCTCCAAGTCGGGAGAGTGTTAGTAAAGCGTCTGGAATGTTGCACCCGAGTACCAGGGTACGAAAACTGAGACATATTTGAACACGTCTCCCGATCACATGGTTGATCATACTCTAGGTTCCACATGCATGTTTTAGCTGAAGGAAGAATACCTTAAACCTGGGTAGTTGAAACCCGTGGAATGGGTACCATGCAATATGACTTCAAAGGGTCTTCATTTGCTCACCGAACCTCTCCAATCCTATCACTGCTGCGTTTATGCCCCTGTACACACGCTTGATTCTCTTTTGGAGACATAGCAATCCATAGGTTTTAAGATACTTACTAGTCAGGTACATTCTTAGGCGTTTAATATGGGGTGTTGAGTCCATTTCGTTGAGCAAGGAGTAGGTCTTGTCTATTCCATATTTGGCTTAAGGAACTTTATCTGTGCTCATTTCAATCTCTGCTTTTATGCAGCACCCCAACTCACCTTTCCCCTTAAGCAAGCATAAGTTGGTTTTCTAAATTTGAGACCCTGTTCTGTTCTGTAATTCAGTTCCTGTGTAGCCAAGTTTACATTCCGTGTATTACTGATATCTTATGATGTTTCTTTTTCTGTGTGACTTATTTCAGTTAGAATCATCATACCTGAATCCACTCATTATGCTGCTACGGGCCTGATGACATAGATTTCATTGCTGAGTGATACTGCATTGTACGTAAGTACCACAAGTTCTTTATCCATTTTTCACTTTCTGTGATATTGAACTTGTACGGTAAACGAGGTTCTTGTAAACAGAGGCGTCCCAAACTTTGGGGTGGCTGTGTCTTTTTGATTTTAATTTCCCTAAACTATAGGACCATAAGTGGAAGTGCCCTAGACTCTGTTGCTTTGTTTTTTAGATGTTTCAGGAAACACCATACACTTCTCCCGAGTGTCTGTTGGCAATTTACATCCCGCCCATCAGCATAACAAGGCTCCCAGTTCTCCATGGCCTGTCCTGCCTTTCTGGATTTTACACTTTTTTCAGATGGCCCTTTTGACCGGGGGGAAGTGAGACTTCATTGTAGTGCAGATTTCCTTTGCAAGCTTGCTTGGTTGGCCAAAAAGGGCGTATGCGTTTTTTCCTGAATATATTCAGGAAAAAACGCATACGCCCTTTTTGGCCAAGTGCATCATTGTGGACGTTCTGCCTCTTTTCCTATGCTTTCAATGCAATTCCAGTCTACCTCCTGAAATCGGTTTCCTGCAATTCTGCCCCGCTTTCAAGTCCTCTTGGCAGCCTTACTTCAGTATATTTTTGGACGATAGCTGTCATTTATAACTCTGCAGGTTTGTGCATTACAGTGCCCCTGAGCTCCTTTCTTCAACTCGCTTTCTTGTGAGCTGGCCGCAACACCGCAGGATGGCTTCAGGCCCTAATCTGGTTCCGGCACGGCACGCTGAGCCTTTGGTTAATTCCTCTTCCTGGTGGGAAATGAGAGTTAAATTTGCCCGTCCAGACACCTCCAGCTAGTCTCTCATTGGTTCTCGCTATTCCTGTTCATCTTCCGCAGAAATTGCAAACTGGGCCAAACAGGAGGTTAAAGGGACTGACTCTCCAAGTCGGGAGAGTGTTAGTAAAGCATCTGGAATGTTGCACCCGAGTACCAGGGGAGGAAAACTGAGACATATTTGAACACGTCTCCCGTTCACACGGTTGATCATACTCTGGGTTCCACATGCATGTTTTAGCTGAAGGAAGAATACCTTAAACCTGGAGAGTTGAGACCCGTGGAATGGGTACCATGCAATATGACTTCAAAGGGTCTTCATTTGCTCACCGAACCTCTCCAATCCTATCACTGCTGCGTTTATGCCCCTGTACACACGCTTGATTCTCTTTTGGAGACATAGCAATCCATAGGTTTTAAGATACTTACTAGTCAGCTACATTCTTAGGCGTTTAATATGGGGTGTTGAGTCCATTTCGTTGAGCAAGGAGTAGCTCTTGTCTATTCCATATTTGGCTTAAGGAACTTTATCTGTGCTCATTTCAATCTCTGGTTTTATGCAGCACCCCAACTCACCTTTACCCTTAAGCAAGCATAAGTTGGTTTTCTAAATTTGAGACCCTGTTCTGTTCTGTAATTCAGTTCCTGTGTAGCCAAGTTTACATTCCGTGTATTAGTGATATCTTATGATGTTTCTTTTTCTGTGTGTTACTTATTTCAGTTAGAATCATCATACCTGAATCCACTCATTGTGCGGCTAAGGGCCTGATGACATAGATTTCATTGCTGAGTGATATTACTTGTAAGTAAATACCACAACTTCTTTATCCATTTTCCACTTTCTGCGATGTTGAACTTGTACTGTAAACGAGGTTCTTGTAAACAGAGGCGTCCCAAACTTTGGGGTGGCTGTGTCTTTTTGATTTTAATTTCCCTAAGCTATAGGACCATAAGTGGAAGTGCCCTAGGCTCTGTTGCTTTGTTTTTTAGATGTTTCAGGAAACAGCATACACTTCTCCCGAGTGTCTGTTGGCAATTTACATCCCGCCCATCAGCATAACAAGGCTCCCAGTTCTCCATGGCCTGTCCTGCCTTTCTGGATTGTACACTTTTTGCAGATGGCCCTTTTGACCGGGGGGAAGTGAGACTTCATTGTAGTGCAGATTTCCTTTGCAAGCTTGCTTGGTTGGCCAAAAAGGGCGTATGCGTTTTTTCCTGAATATATTCAGGAAAAAACGCATACGCCCTTTTTGGTCAAGTGCATCATTGTGGACGTTCTGCCTCTTTTCCAATGCTTTCAATGCAATTCCAGTCTACCTCCTGAAATCGGTTTCCTGCAATTCTGCCCCGCTTTCAAGTCCTCTTGGCAGCCTTACTTCAGTCTATTTTTGGACGATAGCTGTCATTTATAACTCTGCAGGTTTGTGAATTACAGTGCCCCTGAGCTCCTTTCTTCAACTCGCTTTCTTTTGAGCTGGCCGCAACACCACAGGATGGCTTCAGGCCCTAATCTGGTCCCGGCACGGCACGCTGAGCCTTTGGTTATTTCCTCTTCCTGGTGGGAAATGAGAGTTAAATTTGCCCGTCCAGACACCTCCAGCTAGTCTCTCATTGGTTCTCCCTATTCCTGTACATCTTCCACAGAAATTGCAAACTGGGCCAAACAGGAGGTTAAAGGCGCTGACTCTCCAAGTGGGGAGAGTGTTAGTAAAGCATCTGGAATGTTGCACCCGAGTACCAGGGGAGGAAAACTGAGACATATTTGAACACGTCTCCCGTTCACACGGTTGATCATACTCTGGGTTCCACATGCATGTTTTAGCTGAAGGAAGAATACCTTAAACCTGGAGAGTTGAGACCCGTGGAATGGGTACCATGCAATATGACTTCAAAGGGTCTTCATTTGCTCACCGAACCTCTCCAATCCTATCACTGCTGCGTTTATGCCCCTGTACACACGCTTGATTCTCTTTTGGAGACATAGCAATCCATAGGTTTTAAGATACTTACTAGTCAGCTACATTCTTAGGCGTTTAATATGCGGTGTTGAGTCCATTTCGTTGAGCAAGGAGTAGCTCTTGTCTATTCCATATTTGGCTTAAGGAACTTTATCTGTGCTCATTTCAATCTCTGGTTTTATGCAGCACCCCAACTCACCTTTACCCTTAAGCAAGCATAAGTTGGTTTTCTAAATTTGAGACCCTGTTCTGTTCTGTAATTCAGTTCCTGTGTAGCCAAGTTTACATTCCGTGTATTAGTGATATCTTATGATGTTTCTTTTTCTGTGTGTTACTTATTTCAGTTAGAATCATCATACCTGAATCCACTCATTGTGCTGCTAAGGGCCTGATGACATAGATTTCATTGCTGAGTGATATTACTTGTAAGTAAATACCACAACTTCTTTATCCATTTTCCACTTTCTGCGATGTTGAACTTGTACTGTAAACGAGGTTCTTGTAAACAGAGGCGTCCCAAACATTGGGGTGGCTGTGTCTTTTTGATTTTAATTTCCCTAAGCTATAGGACCATAAGTGGAAGTGCCCTAGGCTCTGTTGCTTTGTTTTTTAGATGTTTCAGGAAACACCATACACTTCTCCAGAGCAGCTGTTGGCAATTTACATCCAGCCCATCAGCATAACAAGCCTCCCAGTTCTCCATGGCCTGTCCTGCCTTTCTGGATTTTACACTTTTTTCAGATGTCCCTTTTGACTGGGGTGAATTGAGACTTCATTGTAGTGCAGATTTCCTTTGCAAGCTTGCTTGGTTGGCCAAAAAGGGCGTATGCTTTTTTTCCTGAATATATTCAGGAAAAAACGCATACGCCCTTTTTGGCCAAGTGCATCATTGTGGACGCTCTGCCTCTTTTCCTATGCTTTCGATGCAATTCCAGTCTACCTCCTGAAATCGGTTTCCTGCAATTCTGCCCCGCTTTCAAGTCCTCTTGGCAGCCTTACTTCAATATATTTTTGGACAATAGCTGTCATTTATAACTCTGCAGGTTTCTGAATTACAGTGCCCCTGAGCTCCTTTCTTCAACTCGCTTTCTTGTGAGCTGGCCGCAACACTGCAGGATGGCTTCAGGCCCTAATCTGTTTCCAGCACGGCACGCTGAGCCTTTGGTTAATTCCACTTCCTGGTGGGAAATGAGAGTTAAATTTGCCCGTCCAGACACCTCCAGCTAGTCTCTCATTGGTTCTCGCTATTCCTGTTCATCTTCCGCAGAAATTGCAAACTGGGCCAAACAGGAGGTTAAAGGGACTGACTCTCCAAGTCGGGAGAGTGTTAGTAAAGCGTCTGGAATGTTGCACCCGAGTACCAGGGTACGAAAACTGAGACATATTTGAACACGTCTCCCAATCACATGGTTGATCATACTCTAGGTTCCACATGCATGTTTTAGCTGAAGGAAGAATACCTTAAACCTGGGTAGTTGAAACCCGTGGAATGGGTACCATGCAATATGACTTCAAAGGGTCTTCATTTGCTCACCGAACCTCTCCAATCCTATCACTGCTGCGTTTATGCCCCTGTACACACGCTTGATTCTCTTTTGGAGACATAGCAATCCATAGGTTTTAAGATACTTACTAGTCAGGTACATTCTTAGGCGTTTAATATGGGGTGTTGAGTCCATTTCGTTGAGCAAGGAGTAGGTCTTGTCTATTCCATATTTGGCTTAAGGAACTTTATCTGTGCTCATTTCAATCTCTGCTTTTATGCAGCACCCCAACTCACCTTTCCCCTTAAGCAAGCATAAGTTGGTTTTCTAAATTTGAGACCCTGTTCTGTTCTGTAATTCAGTTCCTGTGTAGCCAAGTTTACATTCCGTGTATTACTGATATCTTATGATGTTTCTTTTTCTGTGTGACTTATTTCAGTTAGAATCATCATACCTGAATCCACTCATTATGCTGCTACGGGCCTGATGACATAGATTTCATTGCTGAGTGATACTGCATTGTACGTAAGTACCACAAGTTCTTTATCCATTTTTCACTTTCTGTGATATTGAACTTGTACGGTAAACGAGGTTCTTGTAAACAGAGGCGTCCCAAACTTTGGGGTGGCTGTGTCTTTTTGATTTTAATTTCCCTAAACTATAGGACCATAAGTGGAAGTGCCCTAGACTCTGTTGCTTTGTTTTTTAGATGTTTCAGGAAACACCATACACTTCTCCCGAGTGTCTGTTGGCAATTTACATCCCGCCCATCAGCATAACAAGGCTCCCAGTTCTCCATGGCCTGTCCTGCCTTTCTGGATTTTACACTTTTTTCAGATGGCCCTTTTGACCGGGGGGAAGTGAGACTTCATTGTAGTGCAGATTTCCTTTGCAAGCTTGCTTGGTTGGCCAAAAAGGGCGTATGCGTTTTTTCCTGAATATATTCAGGAAAAAACGCATACGCCCTTTTTGGCCAAGTGCATCATTGTGGACGTTCTGCCTCTTTTCCTATGCTTTCAATGCAATTCCAGTCTACCTCCTGAAATCGGTTTCCTGCAATTCTGCCCCGCTTTCAAGTCCTCTTGGCAGCCTTACTTCAGTATATTTTTGGACGATAGCTGTCATTTATAACTCTGCAGGTTTGTGCATTACAGTGCCCCTGAGCTCCTTTCTTCAACTCGCTTTCTTGTGAGCTGGCCGCAACACCGCAGGATGGCTTCAGGCCCTAATCTGGTTCCGGCACGGCACGCTGAGCCTTTGGTTAATTCCTCTTCCTGGTGGGAAATGAGAGTTAAATTTGCCCGTCCAGACACCTCCAGCTAGTCTCTCATTGGTTCTCGCTATTCCTGTTCATCTTCCGCAGAAATTGCAAACTGGGCCAAACAGGAGGTTAAAGGGACTGACTCTCCAAGTCGGGAGAGTGTTAGTAAAGCATCTGGAATGTTGCACCCGAGTACCAGGGTACGAAAACTGAGACATATTTGAACACGTCTCCCGATCACATGGTTGATCATACTCTAGGTTCCACCTGCATGTTTTAGTTGAAGGAAGAATACCTTAAACCTGGGTAGTTGAAACCCGTAGAATGGGTAACATGCAATATGACTTCAAAGGGTCTTCATTTGCTCACCGAACCTCTCCAATCCTATCACTGCTGCGTTTATGCCCCTGTACACACGCTTGATTCTCTTTTGGAGACATAGCAATCCATAGGTTTTAATATACTTACTAGTCAGGTACATTCTTAGGCGTTTAATATGGGGTGTTGAGTCCATTTCGTTGAGCAAGGAGTAGCTCTTTTCTATTCCATATTTGGCTTAAGGAACTTTATCTGTGCTCATTTCAATCTCTGGTTTTATGCAGCACCCCAACTCACCTTTCCCCTTAAGCAAGCATAAGTTGGTTTTCTAAATTTGAGACCCTGTTCTGTTTTGGAATTAAGTTCCTGTGTGGCCAAGTTTACATTCCGTGTATTACTGATATCTTATGATGTTTCTTTTTCTGTGTGACTTATTTCAGTTAGAATCATCGTACCTGAATCCACTCATTATGCTGCTACGGGCCTGATGACATAGATTTCACTGCTGAGTGATACTGCATTGTACGTAAGTACCACAAGTTCTTTATCCATTTTTCACTTTCTGTGATATTGAACTTGTACGGTAAACGAGGTTCTTGTAAACAGAGGCGTCCCAAACTTTGGGGTGGCTGTGTCTTTTTGATTTTAATTTCCCTAAGCTATAGGACCATAAGTGGAAGTGCCCTAGGCTCTGTTGCTTTGTTTTTTAGATGTTTCAGGAAACACCATACACTTCTCCCGAGTGTCTGTTGGCAATTTACATCCTGCCCATCAGCATAACAAGGCTCCCAGTTCTCCATGGCCTGTCCTGCTTTTCTGGATTTTACACTTTTTTCAGATGGCCCTTTTGACCGGGGGGAAGTGAGACTTCATTGTAGTGCAGATTTCCTTTGCAAGCTTGCTTGGTTGGCCAAAAAGGGCGTATGCGTTTTTTCCTGAATATATTCAGGAAAAAACGCATACACCCTTTTTGGCCAAGTGCATCATTGTGGACGTTCTGCCTCTTTTCCTATGCTTTCAATGCAATTCCAGTCTACCTCCTGAAATCGGTTTCCTGCAATTCTGCCCCGTTTTCAAGTCCTCTTGGCAGCCTTACTTCAGTATATTTTTGGACGATAGCTGTCATTTATAACTCTGCAGGTTTGTGAATTACAGTGCCCCTGAGCTCCTTTCTTCAACTCGCTTTCTTGTGACCTGGCCGCAACACCGCAGGATGGCTTCAGGCCCTAATCTGGTTCCGGCACGGCACGCTGAGCCTTTGGTTAATTCCTCTTCCTGGTGGGAAATGAGAGTTAAATTTGCCCGTCCAGACACCTCCAGCTAGTCTCTCATTGGTTTTCGCTATTCCTGTTCATCTTCCGCAGAAATTGCAAACTGGGCCAAACAGGAGGTTAAAGGGACTGACTCTCCAAGTCGGGAGAGTGTTAGTAAAGCGTCTGGAATGTTGCACCCGAGTACCAGGGTACGAAAACTGAATCATATTTGAACACGTCTTCCAATCACATGGTTGATCATACTCTGGGTTCCACATGCATGTTTTAGCTGAAGGAAGAATACCTTAAAACTGGGTAGTTGAAACCCGTAGAATGGGTACCATGCAATATGACTTCAAAGGGTCTTCATTTGCTCACCAAACCTCTCCAATCCTATCACTGCTGCATTTATGCCCCTGTACACACGCTTGATTCTCTTTTGGAGACATAGCAATCCATAGGTTTTAAGATACTTACTAGTCAGCTACATTCTTAGGCGTTTAATATGGGGTGTTGAGTCCATTTCGTTGAGCAAGGAGTAGCTCTTGTCTATTCCATATTTGGCTTAAGGAACTTTATCTGTGCTCATTTCAATCTCTGGTTTTATGCAGCACCCCAACTCACCTTTCCCCTTAAGCAAGCATAAGTTGGTTTTCTAAATTTGAGACCCTGTTATGTTCTGTAATTCAGTTCCTGTGTAGCCAAGTTTACATTCCGTGTATTACTGATATCTTATGATGTTTCTTTTTCTGTGTGACTTAGTTCAGTTAGAATCATCATACCTGAATCCACTCATTGTGCTGCTAAGGGCCTGATGACATAGATTTCATTGCTGAGTGATATTGCTTTGTAAGAAAATACCACAAATTCTTTATCCATTTTTCACTTTCTGCGATGTTGAACTTGTACTGTAAATGAGATTCTTGTAAACAGAGCCGTTCCAAACTTCGGGGTGGCTGTGTCTTTTTGATTTTAATTTCCCTAAGCTATAGGATCATAAGTGGAAGTGCCCTAGGCTCTGTTGCTTTGTTTTTTAGATGTTTCAGGAAACACCATACACTTCTCCCGAGTGTCTGTTGGCAATTTACATCCCGCCCATCAGCATAACAAGGCTCCCAGTTCTCCATGGCCTGTCCTGCCTTTCTGGATTTTACACTTTTTTCAGATGGCCCTTTTGACCGGAGCAAAGTGAGACTTCATTGTAGTGCAGATTTCCTTTGCAAGCTTGCTTGGTTGGCCAAAAAGGGCGTATGCGTTTTTTCCTGAATATATTCAGGAAAAAACGCATACGCCCTTTTTGGTCAAGTGCATCATTGTGGACGTTCTGCCTCTTTTCCTATGCTTTCAATGCAATTCCAGTCTACCTCCTGAAATCGGTTTCCTGCAATTCTGCCCCGCTTTCAAGTCCTCTTGGCAGCCTTACTTCAGTATATTTTTGGACGATAGCTGTCATTTATAACTCTGCAGGTTTGTGAATTACAGTGCCCCTGAGCTCCTTTCTTCAACTCGCTTTCTTGTGACCTGGCCGCAACACCGCAGGATGGCTTCAGGCCCTAATCTGGTTCCGGCACGGCACGCTGAGCCTTTGTTTATTCCTCTTCCTCGTGGGAAATGAGAGCTAAATTTGCCCGTCCAGACACCTCCAGCTAGTCTCTCATTGGTTCTCCCTATTCCTGTTCATCTTCCGCAGAAATTGCAAACTGGGCCAAACAGATGGTTAAAGGCGCTGACTCTCCAAGTGGGGACAGTGTTAGTAAAGCGTCTGGAATGTTGCACCCGAGTACCAGGGGAGGAAAACTGAGACATATTTGAACACGTCTCCCGTTCACACGGTTGATCATACTCTGGGTTCCACATGCATGTTTTAGCTGAAGGAAGAATACCTTAAACCTGGGTAGTTGAAACCCGTGGAATGGGTACCATGCAATATGACTTCAAAGGGTCTTCATTTGCTCACCGAACCTCTCCAATCCTATCACTGCTGCGTTTATGCCCCTGTACACATGCTTGATTCTCTTTCGGAGACATAGCAATCCATAGGTTTTAAGATACTTACTAGTCAGTTACATTCTTAGGCGTTTAATATGCGGTGTTGAGTCCATTTCGTTGAGCAAGGAGTAGCTCTTGTCTATTCCATATTTGGCTTAAGGAACTTTATCTGTGCTCATTTCAATCTCTGGTTTTATGCAGCACCCCAACTCACCTTTCCCCTTAAGCAAGCATAAGTTGGTTTTCTAAATTTGAGACCCTGTTCTGTTTTGGAATTTAGTTCCTGTGTAGCCAAGTTTACATTCCGTGTATTACTGATATCTTATGATGTTTCTTTTTCTGTGTGACTTATTGCAGTTAGAATCATCATACCTGAATCCACTCATTGTGCTGCTACGGGCCTGATGACATAGATTTCATTGCTGAGTGATACTGCATTGTACATAAGTACCACAAGTTCTTTATCCATTTTTCACTTTCTGTGATATTGAACTTGTACGGTAAACGAGGTTCTTGTAAACAGAGGCGTCCCAAACTTTGGGGTGGCTGTGTCTTTTTGATTTTAATTTCCCTAAACTATAGGACCATAAGTGGAAGTGCCCTAGACTCTGTTGCTTTGTTTTTTAGATGTTTCAGGAAACACCATACACTTCTCCCGAGTGTCTGTTGGCAATTTACATCCCGCCCATCAGCATAACAAGGCTCCCAGTTCTCCATGGCTGTCCTGCCTTTCTGGATTGTACACGTTTTGCAGATGACCCTTTTGACCGGGGGGAAGTGAGACTTCATTGTAGTGCAGATTTCCTTTGCAAGTTTGCTTGGTTGGCCAAAAAGGGCGTATGCGTTTTTTCCTGAATATATTCAGGAAAAAACGCATACGCCCTTTTTGGCCAAGTGCATCATTGTGGACGTTCTGCCTCTTTTCCTATGCTTTCAATGCAATTCCAGTCTACCTCCTGAAATCGGTTTCCTGCAATTCTGCCCCGCTTTCAAGTCCTCTTGGCAGCCTTACTTCAGTATATTTTTGGACGATAGCTGTCATTTATAACTCTGCAGGTTTGTGAATTACAGTGCCCCTGAGCTCCTTTCTTCAACTCGCTTTCTTGTGACCTGGCCGCAACACCGCAGGATGGCTTCAGGCCCTAATCTGGTTCCGGCACGGCACGCTGAGCCTTTGGTTAATTCGTCTTCCTGGTGGGAAATGAGAGTTAAATTTGCCCGTCCAGACACCTCCAGCTAGTCTCTCATTGGTTCTCACTATTGCTGTTCATCTTCCGCAGAAATTGCAAACTGGGCCAAAGAGGAGGTTAAAGGGACTGACTTTCCAAGTTGGGAGAGTGTTAGTAAAGCGTCTGGAATGTTGCACCCGAGTACCAGGGTACGAAAACTGAGACATATTTGAACACGTCTCCCGATCACATGGTTGATCATACTCTAGGTTCCACATGCATGTTTTAGCTGAAGGAAGAATACCTTAAACCTGGGTAGTTGAAACCCGTAGAATGGGTACCATGCAATATGACTTCAAAGGGTCTTCATTTGCTCACCGAACCTCTCCAATCTTATCACTGCTGCGTTTATGCCCCTGTACACACGCTTGATTCTCTTTTGGAGACATAGCAATCCATAGGTTTTAAGATACTTACCAGTCAGCTACCTTCTTAGGCGTTTAATATGGGGTGTTGAGTCCATTTCGTTGAGCAAGGAGTAGCTCTTGTCTATTCCATATTTGGCTTAAGGAACTTTATCTGTGCTCATTTCAATCTCTGGTTTTATGCAGCACCCCAACTCACCTTTCCCCTTAAGCAAGCATAAGTTGGTTTTCTAAATTTGAGACCCTGTTCTGTTCTGTAATTCAGTTCCTGTGTAGCCAAGTTTACATTCCGTGTATTACTGATATCTTATGATGTTTCTTTTTCCGTGTGACTTATTTCAGTTAGAATCATCATACCTGAATCCACTCATTGTGCTGCTAAGGGCCTGATGACATAGATTTCATTGCTGAGTGATATTGCTTTGTAAGTAAATACCACAAATTCTTTATCCATTTTTCACTTTCTGCGATGTTGAACTTGTACTGTAAACGAGGTTCTTGTAAACAAAGCCGTTGCAAACTTCGGGGTGGCTGTGTCTTTTTGATTTTAATTTCCCTAAGCTATAGGACCATAAGTGGAAGTGCCCTAGGCTCTGTTGCTTTGTTTTTTAGATGTTTCAGGAAACACCATACACTTCTCCCGAGTGTTGGCAATTTACATCCCGCCCATCAGCATAACAAGGCTCCCAGTTCTCCATGGCCTGTCCTGCCTTTCTGGATTTTACACTTTTTTCAGATGGCCCTTTTGACCGGGGGGAAGTGAGACTTCATTGTAGTGCAGATTTCCTTTGCAAGCTTGCTTGGTTGGCCAAAAAGGGCGTATGCGTTTTTTCCTGAATATATTCAGGAAAAAACGCATACGCCCTTTTTGGCCAAGTGCATCATTGTGGACGTTCTGCCTCTTTTCTTATGCTTTCAATGCAATTCCAGTCTACCTCCTGAAATCGGTTTCCTGCAATTCTGCCCCGCTTTCAAGTCCTCTTGGCAGCCTTACTTCAGTATATTTTTGGATGATAGCTGTCATTTATAACTCTGCAGGTTTGTGAATTACAGTGCCCCTGAGCTCCTTTCTTCAACTCGCTTTCTTGTGAGCTGGCCGCAACACCGCAGGATGGCTTCAGGCCCTAATCTGGTTCCGGCACGGCACGCTGAGCCTTTGTTAATTCCTCTTCCTGGTGGGAAATGAGAGTTAAATTTGCCCGTCCAGACACCTCCAGCTAGTCTCTCATTGGTTCTCGCTATTCCTGTTCATCTTCCGCAGAAATTGCAAACTGGGCCAAACAGGAGGTTAAAGGCGCTGACTCTCCAAGTGGGGAGAGTGTTAGTAAAGCATCTGGAATGTTGCACCCGAGTACCAGGGGAGGAAAACTGAGACATATTTGAACATGTCTCCCATTCACATGGTTGATCATACTCTGGGTTCCACATGCATGTTTTAGCTGAAGGAAGAATACCTTAAACATGGAGAGTTGAGACCCGTGTAATGGGTACCATGCAATATGACTTCAAAGGGTCTTCATTTGCTCACCGAACCTCTCCAATCCTATCACTGCTGCGTTTATGCCCCTGTACACACGCTTGATTCTCTTGTGGAGACATAGCAATCCATAGGTTTTAAGATACTTACTAGTCAGGTACATTCTTAGGCGTTTAATATGGGGTGTTGAGTCCATTTCGTTGAGCAAGGAGTAGCTCTTGTCTATTCCATATTTGGCTTAAGGAACTTTATCTGTGCTCATTTCAATCTCTGGTTTTATGCAGCACCCCAACTCACCTTTCCCATTAAGCAAGCATAAGTTGGTTTTCTAAATTTGAGACCCTGTTCTGTTCTGTAATTCAGTTCCTGTGTAGCCAAGTTTACATTCCGTGTATTACTGATATATTATGATGTTTCTTTTTCCGTGTGACTTATTTCAGTTAGAATCATCATACCTGAATCCACTCATTGTGCTGCTAAGGGCCTGATGACATAGATTTCATTGCTGAGTGATATTACTTGTAAGTAAATACCACAACTTCTTTATCCATTTTCCACTTTCTGCGATGTTGAACTTGTACTGTAAACGAGGTTCTTGTAAACAGAGGCGTCCCAAACTTTGGGGTGGCTGTGTCTTTTTGATTTTAATTTCCCTAAGCTATAGGACCATAAGTGGAAGTGCCCTAGGCTCTGTTGCTTTGTTTTTTAGATGTTTCAGGAAACACCATACAATTCTCCCGAGTGTCTGTTGGCAATTTACATCCCGCCCATCAGCATAACAAGGCTCCCAGTTCTCCATGGCCTGTCCTGCCTTTCTGGATTGTACACTTTTTGCAGATGGCCCTTTTGACCGGGGGGAAGTGAGACTTCATTGTAGTGCAGATTTCCTTTGCAAGCTTGCTTGGTTGGCCAAAAAGGGCGTATGCGTTTTTTCCTGAATATATTCAGGAAAAAACGCATACGCCCTTTTTGGTCAAGTGCATCATTGTGGACGTTCTGCCTCTTTTCCTATGCTTTCAATGCAATTCCAGTCTACCTCCTGAAATCGGTTTCCTGCAATTCTGCCCCGCTTTCAAGTCCTCTTGGCAGCCTTACTTCAGTCTATTTTTGGATGATAGCTGTCATTTATAACTCTGCAGGTTTGTGAATTACAGTGCCCCTGAGCTCCTTTCTTCAACTCGCTTTCTTTTGAGCTGGCCGCAACACCACAGGATGGCTTCAGGCCCTAATCTGGTCCCGGCACGGCACGCTGAGCCTTTGGTTATTTCCTCTTCCTGGTGGGAAATGAGAGTTAAATTTGCCCGTCCAGACACCTCCAGCTAGTCTCTCATTGGTTCTCCCTATTCCTGTACATCTTCCGCAGAAATTGCAAACTGGGCCAAACAGGAGGTTAAAGGCGCTGACTCTCCAAGTGGGGAGAGTGTTAGTAAAGCATCTGGAATGTTGTACCCGAGTACCAGGGGAGGAAAACTGAGACATATTTGAACACGTCTCCCGTTCACACGGTTGATCATACTCTGGGTTCCACATGCATGTTTTAGCTGAAGGAAGAATACCTTAAACCTGGAGAGTTGAGACCCGTGGAATGGGTACCATGCAATATGACTTCAAAGGGTCTTCATTTGCTCACCGAACCTCTCCAATCCTATCACTGCTGCGTTTATGCCCCTGTACACACGCTTGATTCTCTTTTGGAGACATAGCAATCCATAGGTTTTAAGATACTTACTAGTCAGCTACATTCTTAGGTGTTTAATATGGGGTGTTGAGTCCATTTCGTTGAGCAAGGAGTAGCTCTTGTCTATTCCATATTTGGCTTAAGGAACTTTATCTGTGCTCATTTCAATCTCTGGTTTTATGCAGCACCCCAACTCACCTTTACCCTTAAGCAAGCATAAGTTGGTTTTCTAAATTTGAGACCCTGTTCTGTTCTGTAATTCAGTTCCTGTGTAGCCAAGTTTACATTCCGTGTATTAGTGATATCTTATGATGTTTCTTTTTCTGTGTGTTACTTATTTCAGTTAGAATCATCATACCTGAATCCACTCATTGTGCTGCTAAGGGCCTGATGACATAGATTTCATTGCTGAGTGATATTACTTGTAAGTAAATACCACAACTTCTTTATCCATTTTCCACTTTCTGCGATGTTGAACTTGTACTGTAAACGAGGTTCTTGTAAACAGAGGCGTCCCAAACTTTGGGGTGGCTGTGTCTTTTTGATTTTAATTTCCCTAAGCTATAGGACCATAAGTGGAAGTGCCCTAGGCTCTGTTGCTTTGTTTTTTAGATGTTTCAGGAAACAGCATACACTTCTCCCGAGTGTCTGTTGGCAATTTACATCCCGCCCATCAGCATAACAAGGCTCCCAGTTCTCCATGGCCTGTCCTGCCTTTCTGGATTGTACACTTTTTGCAGATGGCCCTTTTGACCGGGGGGAAGTGAGACTTCATTGTAGTGCAGATTTCTTTGCAAGCTTGCTTGGTTGGCCAAAAAGGGCGTATGCGTTTTTTCCTGAATATATTCAGGAAAAAACGCATACGCCCTTTTTGGTCAAGTGCATCATTGTGGACGTTCTGCCTCTTTTCCTATGCTTTCAATGCAATTCCAGTCTACCTCCTGAAATCGGTTTCCTGCAATTCTGCCCCGCTTTCAAGTCCTCTTGGCAGCCTTACTTCAGTCTATTTTTGGACGATAGCTGTCATTTATAACTCTGCAGGTTTGTGAATTACAGTGCCCCTGAGCTCCTTTCTTCAACTCGCTTTCTTTTGAGCTGGCCGCAACACCACAGGATGGCTTCAGGCCCTAATCTGGTCCCGGCACGGCACGCTGAGCCTTTGGTTATTTCCTCTTCCTGGTGGGAAATGAGAGTTAAATTTGCCCGTCCAGACACCTCCAGCTAGTCTCTCATTGGTTCTCCCTATTCCTGTACATCTTCCACAGAAATTGCAAACTGGGCCAAACAGGAGGTTAAAGGCGCTGACTCTCCAAGTGGGGAGAGTGTTAGTAAAGCATCTGGAATGTTGCACCCGAGTACCAGGGGAGGAAAACTGAGACATATTTGAACACGTCTCCCGTTCACACGGTTGATCATACTCTGGGTTCCACATGCATGTTTTAGCTGAAGGAAGAATACCTTAAACCTGGAGAGTTGAGACCCGTGGAATGGGTACCATGCAATATGACTTCAAAGGGTCTTCATTTGCTCACCGAACCTCTCCAATCCTATCACTGCTGCGTTTATGCCCCTGTACACACGCTTGATTCTCTTTTGGAGACATAGCAATCCATAGGTTTTAAGATACTTACTAGTCAGCTACATTCTTAGGCGTTTAATATGCGGTGTTGAGTCCATTTCGTTGAGCAAGGAGTAGCTCTTGTCTATTCCATATTTGGCTTAAGGAACTTTATCTGTGCTCATTTCAATCTCTGGTTTTATGCAGCACCCCAACTCACCTTTACCCTTAAGCAAGCATAAGTTGGTTTTCTAAATTTGAGACCCTGTTCTGTTCTGTAATTCAGTTCCTGTGTAGCCAAGTTTACATTCCGTGTATTAGTGATATCTTATGATGTTTCTTTTTCTGTGTGTTACTTATTTCAGTTAGAATCATCATACCTGAATCCACTCATTGTGCTGCTAAGGGCCTGATGACATAGATTTCATTGCTGAGTGATATTACTTGTAAGTAAATACCACAACTTCTTTATCCATTTTCCACTTTCTGCGATGTTGAACTTGTACTGTAAACGAGGTTCTTGTAAACAGAGGCGTCCCAAACTTTGGGGTGAATGTGTCTTTTTGATTTTAATTTCCCTAAGCTATAGGACCATAAGTGGAAGTGCCCTAGGCTCTGTTGCTTTGTTTTTTAGATGTTTCAGGAAACACCATACACTTCTCCAGAGCAGCTGTTGGCAATTTACATCCAGCCCATCAGCATAACAAGCCTCCCAGTTCTCCATGGCCTGTCGTGCCTTTCTGGATTTTACACTTTTTTCAGATGTCCCTTTTGACCGGGGTGAATTGAGACTTCATTGTAGTGCAGATTTCCTTTGCAAGCTTGCTTGGTTGGCCAAAAAGGGCGTATGCTTTTTTTCCTGAATATATTCAGGAAAAAACGCATACGCCCTTTTTGGCCAAGTGCATCATTGTGGACGCTCTGCCTCTTTTCCTATGCTTTCGATGCAATTCCAGTCTACCTCCTGAAATCGGTTTCCTGCAATTCTGCCCCGCTTTCAAGTCCTCTTGGCAGCCTTACTTCAATATATTTTTGGACAATAGCTGTCATTTATAACTCTGCAGGTTTCTGAATTACACTGCCCCTGAGCTCCTTTCTTCAACTCGCTTTCTTGTGAGCTGGCCGCAACACTGCAGGATGGCTTCAGGCCCTAATCTGGTTCCAGCACGGCACGCTGAGCCTTTGGTTAATTCCTCTTCCTGGTGGGAAATGAGAGTTAAATTTGCCCGTCCAGACACCTCCAGCTAGTCTCTCATTGGTTCTCGCTATTCCTGTTCATCTTCCGCAGAAATTGCAAACTGGGCCAAACAGGAGGTTAAAGGGACTGACTCTCCAAGTCGGGAGAGTGTTAGTAAAGCGTCTGGAATGTTGCACCCGAGTACCAGGGTACGAAAACTGAGACATATTTGAACACGTCTCCCGATCACATGGTTGATCATACTCTAGGTTCCACATGCATGTTTTAGCTGAAGGAAGAATACCTTAAACCTGGGTAGTTGAAACCCGTGGAATGGGTACCATGCAATATGACTTCAAAGGGTCTTCATTTGCTCACCGAACCTCTCCAATCCTATCACTGCTGCGTTTATGCCCCTGTACACACGCTTGATTCTCTTTTGGAGACATAGCAATCCATAGGTTTTAAGATACTTACTAGTCAGGTACATTCTTAGGCGTTTAATATGGGGTGTTGAGTCCATTTCGTTGAGCAAGGAGTAGCTCTTGTCTATTCCATATTTGGCTTAAGGAACTTTATCTGTGCTCATTTCAATCTCTGCTTTTATGCAGCACCCCAACTCACCTTTCCCCTTAAGCAAGCATAAGTTGGTTTTCTAAATTTGAGACCCTGTTCTGTTCTGTAATTCAGTTCCTGTGTAGCCAAGTTTACATTCCGTGTATTACTGATATCTTATGATGTTTCTTTTTCTGTGTGACTTATTTCAGTTAGAATCATCATACCTGAATCCACTCATTATGCTGCTACGGGCCTGATGACATAGATTTCATTGCTGAGTGATACTGCATTGTACGTAAGTACCACAAGTTCTTTATCCATTTTTCACTTTCTGTGATATTGAACTTGTACGGTAAACGAGGTTCTTGTAAACAGAGGCGTCCCAAACTTTGGGGTGGCTGTGTCTTTTTGATTTTAATTTCCCTAAACTATAGGACCATAAGTGGAAGTGCCCTAGACTCTGTTGCTTTGTTTTTTAGATGTTTCAGGAAACACCATACACTTCTCCCGAGTGTCTGTTGGCAATTTACATCCCGCCCATCAGCATAACAAGGCTCCCAGTTCTCCATGGCCTGTCCTGCCTTTCTGGATTTTACACTTTTTTCAGATGGCCCTTTTGACCGGGGGGAAGTGAGACTTCATTGTAGTGCAGATTTCCTTTGCAAGCTTGCTTGGTTGGCCAAAAAGGGCGTATGCGTTTTTTCCTGAATATATTCAGGAAAAAACGCATACGCCCTTTTTGGCCAAGTGCATCATTGTGGACGTTCTGCCTCTTTTCCTATGCTTTCAATGCAATTCCAGTCTACCTCCTGAAATCGGTTTCCTGCAATTCTGCCCCGCTTTCAAGTCCTCTTGGCAGCCTTACTTCAGTATATTTTTGGACGATAGCTGTCATTTATAATTCTGCAGGTTTGTGAATTACAGTGCCCCTGAGCTCCTTTCTTCAACTCGCTTTCTTGTGAGCTGGCCGCAACACCGCAGGATGGCTTCAGGCCCTAATCTGGTTCCGGCACGGCACGCTGAGCCTTTGGTTAATTCCTCTTCCTGGTGGGAAATGAGAGTTAAATTTGCCCGTCCAGACACCTCCAGCTAGTCTCTCATTGGTTCTCGCTATTCCTGTTCATCTTCCGCAGAAATTGCAAACTGGGCCAAACAGGAGGTTAAAGGGACTGACTCTCCAAGTCGGGAGAGTGTTAGTAAAGCATCTGGAATGTTGCACCCGAGGACCAGGGTAAGAAAACTGAGACAAATTTGAACACGTCTCCCGATCACATGGTTGATCATACTCTAGGTTCCACCTGCATGTTTTAGTTGAAGGAAGAATACCTTAAACCTGGGTAGTTGAAACCCGTAGAATGGGAAACATGCAATATGACTTCAAAGGGTCTTCATTTGCTCACCGAACCTCTCCAATCCTATCACTGCTGCGTTTATGCCCCTGTACACACGCTTGATTCTCTTTCGGAGACATAGCAATCCATAGGTTTTAAGATACTTACTAGTCAGGTACATTCTTAGGCGTTTAATATGGGGTGTTGAGTCCATTTCGTTGAGCAAGGAGTAGCTCTTTTCTATTCCATATTTGGCTTAAGGAACTTTATCTGTGCTCATTTCAATCTCTGGTTTTATGCAGCACCCCAACTCACCTTTCCCCTTAAGCAAGCATAAGTTGGTTTTCTAAATTTGAGACCCTGTTCTGTTTTGGAATTCAGTTCCTGTGTGGCCAAGTTTACATTCCGTGTATTACTGATATCTTATGATGTTTCTTTTTCTGTGTGACTTATTTCAGTTAGAATCATCGTACCTGAATCCACTCATTATGCTGCTACGGGCCTGATGACATAGATTTCACTGCTGAGTGATACTGCATTGTACGTAAGTACCACAAGTTCTTTATCCATTTTTCACTTTCTGTGATATTGAACTTGTACGGTAAACGAGGTTCTTGTAAACAGAGGCGTCCCAAACTTTGGGGTGGCTGTGTCTTTTTGATTTTAATTTCCCTAAGCTATAGGACCATAAGTGGAAGTGCCCTAGGCTCTGTTGCTTTGTTTTTTAGATGTTTCAGGAAACACCATACACTTCTCCCGAGTGTCTGTTGGCAATTTACATCCTGCCCATCAGCATAACAAGGCTCCCAGTTCTCCATGGCCTGTCCTGCTTTTCTGGATTTTACACTTTTTTCAGATGGCCCTTTTGACCGGGGGGAAGTGAGACTTCATTGTAGTGCAGATTTCCTTTGCAAGCTTGCTTGGTTGGCCAAAAAGGGCGTATGCGTTTTTTCCTGAATATATTCAGGAAAAAACGCATACGCCCTTTTTGGCCAAGTGCATCATTGTGGACGTTCTGCCTCTTTTCCTATGCTTTCAATGCAATTCCAGTCTACCTCCTGAAATCGGTTTCCTGCAATTCTGCCCCGCTTTCAAGTCCTCTTGGCAGCCTTACTTCAGTATATTTTTGGACGATAGCTGTCATTTATAACTCTGCAGGTTTGTGAATTACAGTGCCCCTGAGCTCCTTTCTTCAACTCGCTTTCTTGTGACCTGGCCGCAACACCGCAGGATGGCTTCAGGCCCTAATCTGGTTCCGGCACGGCACGCTGAGCCTTTGGTTAATTCCTCTTCCTGGTGGGAAATGAGAGTTAAATTTGCCCGTCCAGACACCTCCAGCTAGTCTCTCATTGGTTTTCGCTATTCCTGTTCATCTTCCGCAGAAATTGCAAACTGGGCCAAACAGGAGGTTAAAGGGACTGACTCTCCAAGTCGGGAGAGTGTTAGTAAAGCGTCTGGAATGTTGCACCCGAGTACCAGGGTACGAAAACTGAATCATATTTGAACACGTCTTCCAATCACATGGTTGATCATACTCTGGGTTCCACATGCATGTTTTAGCTGAAGGAAGAATACCTTAAAACTGGGTAGTTGAAACCCGTAGAATGGGTACCATGCAATATGACTTCAAAGGGTCTTCATTTGCTCACCAAACCTCTCCAATCCTATCACTGCTGCGTTTATGCCCCTGTACACACGCTTGATTCTCTTTTGGAGACATAGCAATCCATAGGTTTTAAGATACTTACTAGTCAGCTACATTCTTAGGCGTTTAATATGGGGTGTTGAGTCCATTTCGTTGAGCAAGGAGTAGCTCTTGTCTATTCCATATTTGGCTTAAGGAACTTTATCTGTGCTCATTTCAATCTCTGGTTTTATGCAGCACCCCAACTCACCTTTCCCCTTAAGCAAGCATAAGTTGGTTTTCTAAATTTGAGACCCTGTTATGTTCTGTAATTCAGTTCCTGTGTAGCCAAGTTTACATTCCGTGTATTACTGATATCTTATGATGTTTCTTTTTCTGTGTGACTTAGTTCAGTTAGAATCATCATACCTGAATCCACTCATTGTGCTGCTAAGGGCCTGATGACATAGATTTCATTGCTGAGTGATATTGCTTTGTAAGAAAATACCACAAATTCTTTATCCATTTTTCACTTTCTGCGATGTTGAACTTGTACTGTAAATGAGATTCTTGTAAACAGAGCCGTTCCAAACTTCGGGGTGGCTGTGTCTTTTTGATTTTAATTTCCCTAAGCTATAGGATCATAAGTGGAAGTGCCCTAGGCTCTGTTGCTTTGTTTTTTAGATGTTTCAGGAAACACCATACACTTCTCCCGAGTGTCTGTTGGCAATTTACATCCCGCCCATCAGCATAACAAGGCTCCCAGTTCTCCATGGCCTGTCCTGCCTTTCTGGATTTTACACTTTATTCAGATGGCCCTTTTGACCGGGGAGAAGTGAGACTTCATTGTAGTGCAGATTTCCTTTGCAAGCTTGCTTGGTTGGCCAAAAAGGGCGTATGCGTTTTTTCCTGAATATATTCAGGAAAAAACGCATATGCCCTTTTTGGCCAAGTGCAACATTGTGGACGTTCTGCCTCTTTTCCTATGCTTTCAATGCAATTCCAGTCTACCTCCTGAAATCGGTTTCCTGCAATTCTGCCCCGCTTTCAAGTCCTCTTGGCAGCCTTACTTCAGTATATTTTTGGACGATAGCTGTCATTTATAACTCTGCAGGTTTGTGAATTACAGTGCCCCTGAGCTCCTTTCTTCAACTCGCTTTCTTGTGACCTGGCCGCAACACCGCAGGATGGCTTCAGGCCCTAATCTGGTTCCGGCACGGCACGCTGAGCCTTTGTTTATTCCTCTTCCTCGTGGGAAATGAGAGCTAAATTTGCCCGTCCAGACACCTCCAGCTAGTCTCTCATTGGTTCTCGCTATTCCTGTTCATCTTCCGCAGAAATTGCAAACTGGGCCAAACAGGAGGTTAAAGGCGCTGACTCTCCAAGTGGGGAGAGTGTTAGTAAAGCATCTGGAATGTTGCACCCGAGTACCAGGGGAGGAAAACTGAGACATATTTGAACATGTCTCCCATTCACACGGTTGATCATACTCTGGGTTCCACATGCATGTTTTAGCTGAAGGAAGAATACCTTAAACATGGAGAGTTGAGACCCGTGTAATGGGTACCATGCAATATGACTTCAAAGGGTCTTCATTTGCTCACCGAACCTCTTCAATCCTATCACTGCTGCGTTTATGCCCCTGTACACACGCTTGATTCTCTTGTGGAGACATAGCAATCCATAGGTTTTAAGATACTTACTAGTCAGGTACATTCTTAGGCGTTTAATATGGGGTGTTGAGTCCATTTCGTTGAGCAAGGAGTAGCTCTTGTCTATTCCATATTTGGCTTAAGGAACTTTATCTGTGCTCATTTCAATCTCTGGTTTTATGCAGCACCCCAACTCACCTTTCCCATTAAGCAAGCATAAGTTGGTTTTCTAAATTTGAGACCCTGTTCTGTTCTGTAATTCAGTTCCTGTGTAGTCAAGTTTACATTCCGTGTATTACTGATATCTTATGATGTTTCTTTTTCTGTGTGACTTATTTCAGTTAGAATCATCATACCTGAATCCACTCATTGTGCTGCTAAGGGCCTGATGACATAGATTTCATTGCTGAGTGATATTGCTTTGTAAGTAAATACCACAACTGCTTTATCCATTTTTCACTTTCTGCGATGTTGAACTTGTACTGTAAACGACGTTCTTGTAAACAGAGGCGTCCCAAACTTTGGGGTGGCTGTGTCTTTTTGATTTTAATTTCCCTAAGCTATAGGACCATAAGTGGAAGTGCCCTAGGCTCTGTTGCTTTGTTTTTTAGATGTTTCAGGAAACACCATACACTTCTCCCGAGTGTCGGTTGGCAATGTACATCCCGCCCATCAGCATAACAAGGCTCCCAGTTCTCCATGGCCTGTCCTGCCTTTCTGGATTTTACACTTTTTTCAGATGGCCCTTTTGACTGGGGGGAAGTGAGACTTCATTGTAGTGCAGATTTCCTTTGCAAGCTTGCTTGTTTGGCCAAAAAGCGCGTATGCGTTTTTGCCTGAATATATTCAGGAAAAAACGCATACGCCCATTTTGGCCAAGTGCATCATTGTGGACGTTCTGCCTCTTTTCCTATGCTTTCAATGCAATTCCAGTCTACCTCCTGAAATCGGTTTCCTGCAATTCTGCCCCGCTTTAAAGTCCTCTTGGCAGCCTTACGTCAGTATATTTTTGGACGATAGCTGTCATTTATAACTCTGCAGGTTTGTGAATTACAGTGCCCCTGAGCTCCTTTCTTCAACTCGCTTTCTTGTGAGATGGCCGCAACACCGCAGGATGGCTTCAGGCCGTAATCTGGTTCCGGCACGGCACGCTGAGCCTTTGGTTATTTCCTCTTCCTGGTGGGAAATGAGAGTTAAATTTGCCCGTCCAGACACCTCCAGCTAGTCTCTCATTGGTTCTCCCTATTCCTGTTCATCTTCCGCAGAAATTGCAAACTGGGCCAAACAGGAGGTTAAAGGCGCTGCCTCTCCAAGTGGGGAGAGTGTTAGTAAAGCGTCTGGAATGTTGCACCCGAGTACCAGGGGAGGAAAACTGAGACATATTTGAACACGTCTCCCGTTCACACGGTTGATCATACTCTGGGTTCCACATGCATGTTTTAGCTGAAGGAAGAATACCTTAAACCTGGGTAGTTGAAACCCGTGGAATGGGTACCATGCAATATGACTTCAAAGGGTCTTCATTTGCTCACCGAACCTCTCCAATCCTATCACTGCTGCGTTTATGCCCCTGTACACATCCTTGATTCTCTTTTGGAGACATAGCAATCCATAGGTTTTAAGATACTTACTAGTCAGGTACATTCTTAGGCATTTAATATGCGGTGTTGAGTCCATTTCGTTGAGCAAGGAGTAGCTCTTGTCTATTCCATATTTGGCTTAAGGAACTTTATCTGTGCTCATTTCAATCTCTGCTTTTATGCAGCACCCCAACTCACCTTTCCCCTTAAGCAAGCATAAGTTGGTTTTCTAAATTTGAGACCCTGTTCTGTTCTGTAATTCAGTTCCTGTGTAGCCAAGTTTACATTCCGTGTATTAGTGATATCTTATGATGTTTCTTTTTCTGTGTGACTTATTTCAGTTAGAATCATCATACCTGAATCCACTCATTGTGCTGCTAAGGGCCTGATGACATAGATTTCATTGCTGAGTGATATTGCTTTGTAAGTAAATACCACAAATTCTTTATCCATTTTTCACGTTCTGCGATGTTGAACTTGTACTGTAAACGAGGTTCTTGTAAACAGAGCCGTTGCAAACTTCGGGGTGGCTGTGTCTTTTTGATTTTAATTTCCCTAAGCTATAGGACCATAAGTGGAAGTGCCCTAGGCTCTGTTGCTTTGTTTTTTAGATGTTTCAGGAAACACCATACACTTCTCCCGAGTGTCTGTTGCCAATTTACATCCCACCCATCAGCATAACAAGGCTCCCAGTTCTCCATGGCCTGTCCTGCCTTTCTGGATTTTACACTTTTTTCATATGGCCCTTTTGACGGGGACGAAGTGAGACTTCATTGTAGTGCAGATTTCCTTTGCAAGCTTGTTTGGTTTTCCAAAAAGGGCGTATACGTTTTTTCCTGAATATATTCAGGAAAAAACCCATACGCCCTTTTTGGCCAAGTGCATCATTGTGGACGTTCTGCCTCTTTTCCTATGCTTTCAATGCAATTCCAGTCTACCTCCTGAAATCGGTTTCCTGCAATTCTGCCCCGCTTTCAAGTCCTCTTGGCAGCCTTACTTCAGTATATTTTTGGACGATAGCTGTCATTTATAACTCTGCAGGTTTGTGAATTACAGTGCCCCTGAGCTCCTTTCTTCAACTCGCTTTCTTTTGAGCTGGCCGCAACACCGCAGGATGGCTTCAGGCCTTAATCTGGTTCCGGCACGGCACGCTGAGCCTTTGGTTAGTTCCTCTTCCTGGTGGGAAATGAGAGTTAAATTTGCCCGTCCAGACACCTCCAGCTAGTCTCTCATTGATTCTCGCTATACCCGTTCATCTTCCGCAGAAATTGCAAACTGGGCCAAACAGGGGGTTAAAGGCGCTGACTCTCCAAGTGGGGAGAGTGTTAGTAAAGCGTCTGGAATGTTGCACCCGAGTACCAGGGGAGGAAAACTGAGACATATTTGAACACGTCTCCCGTTCACATGGTTGATCATACTCTGGGTTCCACATGCATGTTTTAGCTGAAGGAAGAATACCTTAAACCTTGGTAGTTGAAACCTGTGGAATGGGTACGATGCAATAAGACTTCAAAGGGTCTTCATTTGCCCACCGAACCTCTCTAATCCTATCACTGCTGCGTTCATGCCCCTGTACACATGCTTGATTCTCTTTCGGAGACATAGCAATCCAGAGGTTTTAAGATACTTACTAGTCAGGTACATTCTTAGGTGTTTAATATGCGGTGTTGAGTCCATTTCGTTGAGCAAGGAGTAGCTCTTGTCTATTCCATATTCGGCTTAAGGAACTTTATCTGTGCTCATTTCAATCTCTGGGTTTATGCAGCACCCCAACTCACCTTTCCCCTTAAGCAAGCATAAGTTGGTTTTCTAAATTTGAGACCCTGTTCTGTTTTGGAATTCAGTTCCTGTGTAGCCAAGTTTACATTCCGTGTATTACTGATATCTTATGATGTTTCTTTTTCTGTGTGACTTATTTCAGCTAGAATCATCGTACCTGAATCCACTCATTATGCTGCTACGGGCCTGATGACATAGATTTCATTGCTGAGTGATACTGCATTGTACGTAAGTACCACAAGTTCTTTATCCATTTTTCACTTTCTGTGATATTGAACTTGTATGGTAAACGAGGTTCTTGTAAACAGAGGCGTCCCAAACTTTGGGGTGGCTGTGTCTTTTTGATTTTAATTTCCCTAAGCTATAGGACCATAAGTGGAAGTGCCCTAGGCTCTGTTGCTTTGTTTCTTAGATGTTTCAGGAAACACCATACACTTCTCCCGAGTGTCTGTTGGCAATTTACATCCCGCCCATCAGCATAACAAGGCTCCCAGTTCTCCATGCCCTGTCCTGCCTTTCTGGATTTTACACTTTTTTCAGATGGCCCTTTTGACCGGGGGGAAGTGAGACTTCATTGTAGTGCAGATTTCCTTTGCAAGCTTGCTTGGTTGGCCAAAAAGGGCGTATGCGTTTTTTCCTGAATATATTCAGGAAAAAACGCATACGCCCTTTTTGGCCAAGTGCATCATTGTGGACGTTCTGCCTCTTTTCCTATGCTTTCAATGCAATTCCAGTCTACCTCCTGAAATCGGTTTCCTGCAATTCTGCCCCGCTTTCAAGTCCTCTTGGCAGCCTTACTTCAGTATATTTTTGGACGATAGCTGTCATTTATAACTCTGCAGGTTTGTGAATTACAGTGCCCCTGAGCTCCTTTCTTCAACTCGCTTTATTGTGACCTGGCCGCAACACCGCAGGATGGCTTCAGGCGCTAATCTGGTTCCGGCACGGCACGCTGAGCCTTTGGTTATTTCCTCTTCCTGGTGGGAAATGAGAGTTAAATTTGCCCGTCCAGACACTTCCAGTTAGTCTCTCATTGGTTCTCCCTATTCCTGTTCATCTTCCGCAGAAATTGCAAACTGGGCCAAACAGGAGGTTAAAGGCGCTGACTCTCCAAATGGGGAGAGTGTTAGTAAAGCATCTGGAATGTTGCACCCGAGTACCAGGGGAGGAAAACTGAGACATATTTGAACACGTCTCCCGTTCACACGGTTGATCATACTCTGGGTTCCACATGCATGTTTTAGCTGAAGGAAGAATACCTTAAACCTGGAGAGTTGAGACCCGTGTAATAGGTACCATGCAATATGACTTCAAAGGGTCTTCATTTGCTCACCGAACCTCTCCAATCCTATCACTGCTGCGTTTATGCCCCTGTACACATGCTTGATTCTCTTTTGGAGACATAGCAATCCATAGGTTTTAAGATACTTACTAGTCAGGTACATTATTACGCGTTTAATATGGGGTGTTGAGTCCATTTCATTGAGCAAGGAGTAGCTCTTGCTATTCCATATTTGGCTTAAGGAACTTTATCTGTGCTCATTTCAATCTCTGGTTTTATGCAGCACCCCAACTCACCTTTACCCTTAAGCAAGCATAAGTTGGTTTTCTAAATTTGAGACCCTGTTCTGTTTTGGAATTCAGTTCCTGTGTAGCCAAGTTTACATTCCGTGTATTAGTGATATCTTATGATGTTTCTTTTTCTGTGGGACTTATTTCAGTTAGAATCATCGTACCTGAATCCACTCATTATGCTGCTACGGGCCTGATGACATAGATTTCATTGCTGAGTGATACTGCATTGTACGTAAGTACCACAAGTTCTTTATCCATTTTTCACTTTCTGTGATATTGAACTTGTACGGTAAACGAGGTTCTTGTAAACAGAGGCGTCCCAAACTTTGGGGTGGCTGTGTCTTTTTGATTTTAATTTCCCTAAGCTATAGGACCATAAGTGGAAGTGCCCTAGGCTCTGTTGCTTTGTTTCTTAGATGTTTCAGGAAACACCATACACTTCTCCCGAGTGTCTGTTGGCAATTTACATCCCGCCCATCAGCATAACAGGGCTCCCAGTTCTCCATGGCTGTCCTGCCTTTCTGGATTGTACACGTTTTGCACATGACCCTTTTGACCGGGGGGAAGTGAGACTTCATTGTAGTGCAGATTTTCTTTGCAAGTTTGCTTGGTTGGCCAAAAAGGGCGTATGCGATTTTTCCTGAATATGTTCAGGAAAAAACGCATACGCCCTTTTTGGCCAAGTGCATCATTGTGGACGTTCTGCCTCTTTTCCTATGCTTTCAATGCAATTCCAGTCTACCTCCTGAAATCGGTTTCCTGCAATTCTGCCCCGCTTTCAAGTCCTCTTGGCAGCCTTACTTCAGTATATTTTTGGACGATAGCTGTCATTTATAACTCTGCAGGTTTGTGAATTACAGTGCCCCTGAGCTCCTTTCTTCAACTCGCTTTCTTGTAACCTGGCCGCAACACCGCAGGATGGCTTCAGGCCCTAATCTGGTTCCGGCACGGCACGCTGAGCCTTTGGTTAATTCGTCTTCCTGGTGGGAAATGAGAGTTAAATTTGCCCGTCCAGACACCTCCAGCTAGTCTCTCATTGGTTCTCACTATTGCTGTTCATCTTCCGCAGAAATTGCAAACTGGGCCAAAGAGGAGGTTAAAGGGACTGACTTTCCAAGTTGGGAGAGTGTTAGTAAAGCGTCTGGAATGTTGCACCCGAGTACCAGGGTACGAAAACTGACACATATTTGAACACGTCTCCCGATCACATGGTTGATCATACTCTAGGTTCCACATGCATGTTTTAGCTGAAGGAAGAATACCTTAAACCTGGGTAGTTGAAACCCGTAGAATGGGTACCATGCAATATGACTTCAAAGGGTCTTCATTTGCTCACCGAACCTCTCCAATCTTATCACTGCTGCGTTTATGCCCCTGTACACACGCTTGATTCTCTTTTGGAGACATAGCAATCCATAGGTTTTAAGATACTTACCAGTCAGCTACCTTCTTAGGCGTTTAATATGGGGTGCTGAGTCCATTTCGTTGAGCAAGGAGTAGCTCTTGTCTATTCCATATTTGGCTTAAGGAACTTTATCTGTGCTCATTTCAATCTCTGGTTTTATGCAGCACCCCAACTCACCTTTCCCCTTAAGCAAGCATAAGTTGGTTTTCTAAATTTGAGACCCTGTTCTGTTCTGTAATTCAGTTCCTGTGTAGCCAAGTTTACATTCCGTGTATTACTGATATCTTATGATGTTTCTTTTTCCGTGTGACTTATTTCAGTTAGAATCATCATACCTGAATCCACTCATTGTGCTGCTAAGGGCCTGATGACATAGATTTCATTGCTGAGTGATATTGCTTTGTAAGTAAATACCACAAATTCTTTATCCATTTTTCACTTTCTGCGATGTTGAACTTGTACTGTAAACGAGGTTCTTGTAAACAAAGCCGTTGCAAACTTCGGGGTGGCTGTGTCTTTTTGATTTTAATTTCCCTAAGCTATAGGACCATAAGTGGAAGTGCCCTAGGCTCTGTTGCTTTGTTTTTTAGATGTTTCAGGAAACACCATACACTTCTCCCGAGTGTTGGCAATTTACATCCCGCCCATCAGCATAACAAGGCTCCCAGTTCTCCATGGCCTGTCCTGCCTTTCTGGATTTTACACTTTTTTCAGATGGCCCTTTTGACCGGGGGGAAGTGAGACTTCATTGTAGTGCAGATTTCCTTTGCAAGCTTGCTTGGTTGGCCAAAAAGTGCGTATGCGTTTTTTCCTGAATATATTCAGGAAAAAACGCATACGCCCTTTTTGGCCAAGTGCATCATTGTGGACGTTCTGCCTCTTTTCGTATGCTTTCAATGCAATTCCAGTCTACCTCCTGAAATCGGTTTCCTGCAATTCTGCCCCGCTTTCAAGTCCTCTTGGCAGCCTTACTTCAGTATATTTTTGGATGATAGCTGTCATTTATAACTCTGCAGGTTTGTGAATTACAGTGCCCCTGAGCTCCTTTCTTCAACTCGCTTTCTTGTGAGCTGGCCGCAACACCGCAGGATGGCTTCAGGCCCTAATCTGGTTCCGGCACGGCACGCTGAGCCTTTGTTAATTCCTCTTCCTGGTGGGAAATGAGAGTTAAATTTGCCCGTCCAGACACCTCCAGCTAGTCTCTCATTGGTTCTCGCTATTCCTGTTCATCTTCCGCAGAAATTGCAAACTGGGCCAAACAGGAGGTTAAAGGCGCTGACTCTCCAAGTGGGGAGAGTGTTAGTAAAGCATCTGGAATGTTGCACCCGAGTACCAGGGGAGGAAAACTGAGACATATTTGAACATGTCTCCCATTCACACGGTTGATCATACTCTGGGTTCCACATGCATGTTTTAGCTGAAGGAAGAATACCTTAAACATGGAGAGTTGAGACCCGTGTAATGGGTACCATGCAATATGACTTCAAAGGGTCTTCATTTGCTCACCGAACCTCTCCAATCCTATCACTGCTGCGTTTATGCCCCTGTACACACGCTTGATTCTCTTGTGGAGACATAGCAATCCATAGGTTTTAAGATACTTACTAGTCAGGTACATTCTTAGGCGTTTAATATGGGGTGTTGAGTCCATTTCGTTGAGCAAGGAGTAGCTCTTGTCTATTCCATATTTGGCTTAAGGAACTTTATCTGTGCTCATTTCAATCTCTGGTTTTATGCAGCACCCCAACTCACCTTTCCCATTAAGCAAGCATAAGTTGGTTTTCTAAATTTGAGACCCTGTTCTGTTCTGTAATTCAGTTCCTGTGTAGTCAAGTTTACATTCCGTGTATTACTAATATCTTATGATGTTTCTTTTTCTGTGTGACTTATTTCAGTTAGAATCATCATACCTGAATCCACTCATTGTGCTGCTAAGGGCCTGATGACATAGATTTCATTGCTGAGTGATATTGCTTTGTAAGTAAATACCACAACTGCTTTATCCATTTTTCACTTTCTGCGATGTTGAACTTGTACTGTAAACGACGTTCTTGTAAACAGAGGCGTCCCAAACTTTGGGGTGGCTGTGTCTTTTTGATTTTAATTTCCCTAAGCTATAGGACCATAAGTGGAAGTGCCCTAGGCTCTGTTGCTTTGTTTTTTAGATGTTTCAGGAAACACCATACACTTCTCCCGAGTGTCGGTTGGCAATGTACATCCCGCCCATCAGCATAACAAGGCTCCCAGTTCTCCATGGCCTGTCCTGCCTTTCTGGATTTTACACTTTTTTCAGATGGCCCTTTTGACTGGGGGGAAGTGAGACTTCATTGTAGTGCAGATTTCCTTTGCAAGCTTGCTTGTTTGGCCAAAAAGCGCGTATGCGTTTTTGCCTGAATATATTCAGGAAAAAACGCATACGCCCTTTTTGGCCAAGTGCATCATTGTGGACGTTCTGCCTCTTTTCCTATGCTTTCAATGCAATTCCAGTCTACCTCCTGAAATCGGTTTCCTGCAATTCTGCCCCGCTTTAAAGTCCTCTTGGCAGCCTTACTTCAGTATATTTTTGGACGATAGCTGTCATTTATAACTCTGCAGGTTTGTGAATTACAGTGCCCCTGAGCTCCTTTCTTCAACTCGCTTTCTTGTGAGATGGCCGCAACACCGCAGGATGGCTTCAGGCGCTAATCTGGTTCCGGCACGGCACGCTGAGCCTTTGGTTATTTCCTCTTCCTGGTGGGAAATGAGAGTTAAATTTGCCCGTCCAGACACCTCCAGCTAGTCTCTCATTGGTTCTCCCTATTCCTGTTCATCTTCCGCAGAAATTGCAAACTGGGCCAAACAGGAGGTTAAAGGCGCTGCCTCTCCAAGTGGGGAGAGTGTTAGTAAAGCGTCTGGAATGTTGCACCCGAGTACCAGGGGAGGAAAACTGAGACATATTTGAACATGTCTCCCGTTCACACGGTTGATCATACTCTGGGTTCCACATGCATGTTTTAGCTGAAGGAAGAATACCTTAAACCTGGGTAGTTGAAACCCGTGGAATGGGTACCATGCAATATGACTTCAAAGGGTCTTCATTTGCTCACCGAACCTCTCCAATCCTATCACTGCTGTGTTTATGCCCCTGTACACATCCTTGATTCTCTTTTGGAGACATAGCAATCCATAGGTTTTAAGATACTTACTAGTCAGGTACATTCTTAGGCGTTTAATATGCGGTGTTGAGTCCATTTCGTTGAGCAAGGAGTAGCTCTTGTCTATTCCATATTTGGCTTAAGGAACTTTATCTGTGCTCATTTCAATCTCTGGTTTTATGCAGCACCCCAACTCATCTTTCCCCTTAAGCAAGCATAAGTTGGTTTTCTAAATTTGAGACCCTGTTCTGTTCTGTAATTCAGTTCCTGTGTAGCCAAGTTTACATTCCGTGTATTACTGATATATTATGATGTTTCTTTTTCCGTGTGACTTATTTCAGTTAGAATCATCATACCTGAATCCACTCATTGTGCTGCTAAGGGCCTGATGACATAGATTTCATTGCTGAGTGATATTGCTTTGTAAGTAAATACCACAAATTGTTTATCCATTTTTCACTTTCTGTGATGTTGAACTTGTACTGTAAACGAGATTCTTGTAAACAGAGCCATTCCAAACTTCGGGGTGGCTGTGTCTTTTTGATTTTAATTTCCCTAAGCTATAGGATCATAAGTGGAAGTGCCCTAGGCTCTGTTGCTTTGTTTTTTAGATGTTTCAGGAAACACCATACACTTCTCCCGAGTGTCTGTTGGCAATTTACATCCCGCCCATCAGCATAACAAGGCTCCCAGTTCTCCATGCCCTGTCGTGCCTTTCTGGATTTTACACTTTTTTCAGATGGCCCTTTTGACCGGGGGGAAGTGAGACTTCATTGTAGTGCAGATTTCCTTTTCAAGTTTGCTTGGTTGGCCAAAAAGGGCGTATGCGTTTTTTCCTGAATATATTCAGGAAAAAACGCATACGCACTTTTTGGCCAAGTGCATCATTGTGGACGTTCTGCATCTTTTCCTATGCTTTGAATGCAATTCCAGTCTACCTCGTGAAATCGGTTTCCTGCAATTCTGCCCCGCTTTCAAGTCCTCTTGGCAGCCTTACTTCAGTATATTTTTGGACGATAGCTGTCATTTATAACTCTGCAGGTTTGTGAATTACAGTGCCCCTGAGCTCCTTTCTTCAAATCGCTTTCTTGTGACCTGGCCGAAACACCGCAGGATGGCTTCAGGCCCTAATCTGGTTCCGGCACGGCACGCTGAGACTTTGGTTATTTCTTCTTCCCGGTGGGAAATGAGAGTTAAACTTGCCCGTCCAGACACCTGCAGCTAGTCTCTCATTGGTTCTCCCTATTCCTGTTCATCTTCCGCAGAAATTGCAAACTGGGCCAAACAGGAGGTTAAAGGGACTGACTCTCCAAGTCGGGAGAGTGTTAGTAAAGCGTCTGGAATGTTGCACCCAAGTACCAGGGGAGGAAAACTGAGACATATTTGAACACGTCTCCCGTTCACATGGTTGATCATACTCTGGGTTCCACATGCATGTTTTAGCTGAAGGAAGCATACCTTAAACCTGGGTAGTTGAAACCCGTGGAATGGGTACCATGCAATATGACTTCAAAGGGTCTTCATTTGCTCACCGAACCTCTCCTATCCTATCACTGCTGCGTTTATGCCCCTGTACATACGCTTGATTCTCTTTCGGAGACATAGCAATCCATAGGTTTTAAGATACTTACTAGTCAGGTACATTCTTAGGCGTTTATTATGCGGTTTTGTGTCCATTTCGTTGAGCAAGGAGTTGCTCTTGTCTATTCCATATTTGGCTTAAGGAACTTTATCTGTGCTCATTTCAATCTCTGGTTTTATGCAGCACCCCGACTCAACTTTCCCCTTAAGCAAGCATAAGTTGGTTTTCTAAATTTGAGACCCTGTTCTGTTCTGTAATTCAGTTCCTGTGTAGCCAAGTTTACATTCCGTGTATTACTGATATCTTATGATGTTTCTTTTTCTGTGTGACTTATTTCAGTTAGAATCATCATACCTGAATCGACTCATTGTGCTGCTAAAGGCCTGATGACATAGATTTCATTGCTGAATGATATTGCTTTGTAAGTAAATACCACAAATTCTTTATCCATTTTTCACTTTCTGCGATATTGACCTTGTACTGTAAATGAGGTTCTTGTAAACAGAGCCGATCCAAACTTCGGGGTGGCTGTGTCTTTTTGATTTTAATTTCCCTAAGCTATAGGACCATAAGTGGAAGTGCCCTAGGCTCTGTTGCTTTGTTTTTTAGATGTTTCAGGAAACACCATACACTTCTCCCGAGTGTCTGTTGGCAATGTACATCCCGCCCATCAGCATAACAAGGCTCCCAGTTCTCCATGGCCTGTCCTGCCTTTCTGGATTTTACACTTTTTTCAGATGGCCCTTTTGACTGGGGGGAAGTGAGACTTCATTGTAGTGCAGATTTCCTTTGCAAGCTTGCTTGGTTGGCCAAAAAGGGCGTATGCGTTTTTTCCTGAATATATTCAGGAAAAAACGCATACGCCCTTTTTGGCCAAGTGCATCATTGTGGACGTTCTGCCTCTTTTCCTATGCTTTCAATGCAATTCCAGTCTACCTCCTGAAATCGGTTTCCTGCAATTCTGCCCCGCGTTCAAGTCCTCTTTGCAGCCTTACTTCAGTATATTTTTGGACGATAGCTGTCATTTATAACTCTGCAGGTTTGTGAATTACAGTGCCCCTGAGCTCCTTTCTTCAACTCGCTTTCCAGTGAGCTGGCCGCAACACCGCAGGATGGCTTCAGGCCCTAATCTGGTTCCGGCACGGCACGCTGAGCCTTTGTGAATTCCTCTTCCTGGTGGGAAATGAGAGTTAAATTTGCCCGTCCAGACACCTCCAGCTAGTCTCTCATTGGTTCTCATTATTCCTGTTCATCTTCCGCAGAAATTGCAAACTGGGCCAAACAGGAAGTTAAAGGCGCTGACTCTCCAAGTGGGGAGAGTGTTAGTAAAGCGTCTGGAATGTTGCACCCGAGTACCAGGGGAGGAAAACTGAGACATATTTGAACATGTCTCCCATTCACACGGTTGATCATACTCTGGGTTCCACATGCATGTTATAGCTGAAGGAAGAATACCTTAAACCTGGGTAGTTGAAACCCGTGGAATGGGTACCATGCAATATGACTTCAAAGGGTCTTCATTTGCTCACCGAACCTCTCCAATCCTATCACTGCTGCGTTTATGCCCCTGTACACATGCTTGATTCTCTTTTGGAGACATAGCAATCCATAGGTTTTAAGATACTTACTAGTCAGGTACATTCTTAGGCGTTTAATATGCGGTGTTGAGTCCATTTTGTTGAGCAAGGAGTAGCTCTTGTCTATTCCATATTTGGCTTAAGGAACTTTATCTGTGCTCATTTCAATCTCTGGTTTTATGCAGCACCCCAACTCACCTTTCCCCTTAAGCAACCATAAGTTGGTTTTCTAAATTTGAGACCCTGTTCTGTTTTGGAATTCATATCCTGTGTAGCTAAGTTTACATTCCGTGTATTACTGATATCTTATGATGTTTCTTTTTCTGTGTGACTTATTTCAGTTAGAATCATCATACCTGAATCCACTCATTATGCTGCTACGGGCCTGATGACATAGATTTCATTGCTGAGTGATACTGCATTGTACATAAGTACCACAAGTTCTTTATCCATTTTTCACTTTCTGTGATATTGAACTTGTACTGTAAACGAGGTTCTTGTAAACAGAGCCGTTGCAAACTTCGGGGTGGCTGTGTCTTTTTGATTTTAATTTCCCTAAGCTATAGGACCATAAGTGGAAGTGCCCTAGGCTCTGTTGCTTTGTTTTTTAGATGTTTCAGGAAACACCATACACTTCTCCCGAGTGTCTGTTGCCAATTTACATCCCACCCATCAGCATAACAAGGCTCCCAGTTCTCCATGGCCTGTCCTGCCTTTCTGGATTTTACACTTTTTTCATATGGCCCTTTTGACTGGGGGGAAGTGAGACTTCATTGTAGTGCAGATTTCCTTTGCAAGCTTGTTTGGTTTTCCAAAAAGGGCGTATACGTTTTTTCCTGAATATATTCAGGAAAAAACGCATACGCCCTTTTTGGCCAAGTGCATCATTGTGGACGTTCTGCCTCTTTTCCTATGCTTTCAATGCAATTCCAGTCTACCTCCTGAAATCGGTTTCCTGCAATTCTGCCCCGCTTTCAAGTCCTCTTGGCAGCCTTACTTCAGTATATTTTTGGACGATAGCTGTCATTTATAACTCTGCAGGTTTGTGAATTACAGTGCCCCTGAGCTCCTTTCTTCAACTCGCTTTCTTTTGAGCTGGCCGCAACACCGCAGGATGGCTTCAGGCCTTAATCTGGTTCCGGCACGGCACGCTGAGCCTTTGGTTAGTTCCTCTTCCTGGTGGGAAATGAGAGTTAAATTTGCCCGTCCAGACACCTCCAGCTAGTCTCTCATTGATTCTCGCTATACCCGTTCATCTTCCGCAGAAATTGCAAACTGGGCCAAACAGGGGGTTAAAGGCGCTGACTCTCCAAGTGGGGAGAGTGTTAGTAAAGCGTCTGGAATGTTGCACCCGAGTACCAGGGGAGGAAAACTGAGACATATTTGAACACGTCTCCCGTTCACATGGTTGATCATACTCTGGGTTCCACATGCATGTTTTAGCTGAAGGAAGAATACCTTAAACCTTGGCAGTTGAAACCTGTGGAATGGGTACCATGCAATAAGACTTCAAAGGGTCTTCATTTGCCCACCGAACCTCTCTAATCCTATCACTGCTGCGTTTATGCCCCTGTACACATGCTTGATTCTCTTTTGGAGACATAGCAATCCAGAGGTTTTAAGATACTTACTAGTCAGGTACATTCTTAGGTGTTTAATATGCGGTGTTGAGTCCATTTCGTTGAGCAAGGAGTAGCTCTTGTCTATTCCATATTCGGCTTAAGGAACTTTATCTGTGCTCATTTCAATCTCTGGTTTTATGCAGCACCCCAACTCACCTTTCCCCTTAAGCAAGCATAAGTTGGTTTTCTAAATTTGAGACCGTGTTCTGTTTTGGAATTCAGTTCCTGTGTAGCCAAGTTTACATTCCGTGTATTACTGATATCTTATGATGTTTCTTTTTCTGTGTGACTTATTTCAGCTAGAATCATCGTACCTGAATCCACTCATTATGCTGCTACGGGCCTGATGACATAGATTTCATTGCTGAGTGATACTGCATTGTACGTAAGTACCACAAGTTCTTTATCCATTTTTCACTTTCTGTGATATTGAACTTGTATGGTAAACGAGGTTCTTGTAAACAGAGGCGTCCCAAACTTTGGGGTGGCTGTGTCTTTTTGATTTTAATTTCCCTAAGCTATAGGACCATAAGTGGAAGTGCCCTAGGCTCTGTTGCTTTGTTTCTTAGATGTTTCAGGAAACACCATACACTTCTCCCGAGTGTCTGTTGGCAATTTACATCCCGCCCATCAGCATAACAAGGCTCCCAGTTCTCCATGCCCTGTCCTGCCTTTCTGGATTTTACACTTTTTTCAGATGGCCCTTTTGACCGGGGGGAAGTGAGACTTCATTGTAGTGCAGATTTCCTTTGCAAGCTTGCTTGGTTGGCCAAAAAGGGCGTATGCGTTTTTTCCTGAATATATTCAGGAAAAAACGCATACGCCCTTTTTGGCCAAGTGCATCATTGTGGACGTTCTGCCTCTTTTCCTATGCTTTCAATGCAATTCCAGTCTACCTCCTGAAATCGGTTTCCTGCAATTCTGCCCCGCTTTCAAGTCCTCTTGGCAGCCTTACTTCAGTATATTTTTGGACGATAGCTGTCATTTATAACTCTGCAGGTTTGTGAATTACAGTGCCCCTGAGCTCCTTTCTTCAACTCGCTTTATTGTGACCTGGCCGCAACACCGCAGGATGGCTTCAGGCGCTAATCTGGTTCCGGCACGGCACGCTGAGCCTTTGGTTATTTCCTCTTCCTGGTGGGAAATGAGAGTTAAATTTGCCCGTCCAGACACTTCCAGTTAGTCTCTCATTGGTTCTCCCTATTCCTGTTCATCTTCCGCAGAAATTGCAAACTGGGCCAAACAGGAGGTTAAAGGCGCTGACTCTCCAAATGGGGAGAGTGTTAGTAAAGCATCTGGAATGTTGCACCCGAGTACCAGGGGAGGAAAACTGAGACATATTTGAACACGTCTCCCATTCACACGGTTGATCATACTCTGGGTTCCACATGCATGTTTTAGCTGAAGGAAGAATACCTTAAACCTGGAGAGTTGAGACCCGTGTAATAGGTACCATGCAATATGACTTCAAAGGGTCTTCATTTCCTCACCGAACCTCTCCAATCCTATCACTGCTGCGTTTATGCCCCTGTACACATGCTTGATTCTCTTTTGGAGACATAGCAATCCATAGGTTTTAAGATACTTACTAGTCAGGTACATTATTACGCGTTTAATATGGGGTGTTGAGTCCATTTCATTGAGCAAGGAGTAGCTCTTGCTATTCCATATTTGGCTTAAGGAACTTTATCTGTGCTCATTTCAATCTCTGGTTTTATGCAGCACCCCAACTCACCTTTACCCTTAAGCAAGCATAAGTTGGTTTTCTAAATTTGAGACCCTGTTCTGTTTTGGAATTCAGTTCCTGTGTAGCCAAGTTTACATTCCGTGTATTAGTGATATCTTATGATGTTTCTTTTTCTGTGGGACTTATTTCAGTTAGAATCATCGTACCTGAATCCACTCATTATGCTGCTACGGGCCTGATGACATAGATTTCATTGCTGAGTGATACTGCATTGTACGTAAGTACCACAAGTTCTTTATCCATTTTTCACTTTCTGTGATATTGAACTTGTACGGTAAACGAGGTTCTTGTAAACAGAGGCGTCCCAAACTTTGGGGTGGCTGTGTCTTTTTGATTTTAATTTCCCTAAGCTATAGGACCATAAGTGGAAGTGCCCTAGGCTCTGTTGCTTTGTTTCTTAGATGTTTCAGGAAACACCATACACTTCTCCCGAGTGTCTGTTGGCAATTTACATCCCGCCCATCAGCATAACAAGGCTCCCAGTTCTCCATGGCCTGTCCTGCCTTTCTGGATTTTACACTTTTTTCAGATGGCCCTTTTGACCGGGGCGAAGTGAGACTTCATTGTAGTGCAGATTTCCTTTGCAAGTTTGCTTGGTTGGCCAAAAAGGGCGTATGCGGTTTTCCTGAATATATTCAGGAAAAAACGCATACGCCCTTTTTGGCCAAGTGCATCATTGTGGACGTTCTGCCTCTTTTCCTATGCTTTCAATGCAATTCCAGTCTACCTCCTGAAATCGGTTTCCTGCAATTCTGCCCCGCTTTCAAGTCCTCTTGGCAGCCTTACTTCAGTATACTTTTGGACGATAGCTGTCATTTATAACTCTGCAGGTTTGTGAATTACAGTGCCCCTGAGCTCCTTTCTTCAAATCGCTTTCTTGTGACCTGGCCGAAACACCGCAGGATGGCTTCAGGCCCTAATCTGGTCCCGGCACGGCATGCTGAGCCTTTGGTTATTTCTTCTTCCTGGTGGGAAATGAGAGTTAAATTTGCCCGTCCAGACACCTCCAGCTAGTCTCTCATTGGTTCTCCCTATTCCTGTTCATCTTCCGCAGAAATTGCAAACTGGGCCAAACAGGAGGTTAAAGGCGCTGACTCTCCAAGTGGTGAGAGTGTTAGTAAAGCGTCTGGAATGTTGCACCCGAGTACCAGGGGAGGAAAACTGAGACATATTTGAACACGTCTCCCGTTCACACGGTTGATCATACTCTGGGTTCCACATGCATGTTTTAGCTGAAGGAAGAATACCTTAAACCTGGAGAGTTGAGACCCGTGGAATGGGTACCATGCAATATGACTTCAAAGGGTCTTCATTTGCTCACCGAACCTCTCCAATCCTATCACCGCTGCGTTTATGCCCCTGTACACACGCTTGATTCTCTTTTGGAGACATAGCAATCCATAGGTTTTAAGATACTTACTAGTCAGCTACATTCTTAGGCGTTTAATATGGGGTGTTGAGTCCATTTCGTTGAGCAAGGAGTAGCTCTTGTCTATTCCATACTTGGCTTAAGGAACTTTATCTGTGCTCATTTCAATCTCTGGTTTTATGCAGCACCCCAACTCACCTTTCCCCTTAAGCAAGCATAAGTTGGTTTTCTAAATTTGAGACCCTGTTCTGTTTTGGAATTCAGTTCCTGTGTAGCCAAGTTTACATTCCGTGTATTAGTGATATCTTATGATGTTTCTTTTTCTGTGTGACTTATTTCACTTAGAATCATCGTACCTGAATCCACTCATTGTGCTGCTAAGGGCCTGATGACATAGATTTCATTGCTGAGTGATATTGCTTTGTAAGTAAATACCACAAATTCTTTATCCATTTTTCACTTTCTGCGATGTTGAACTTGTACTGTAAACGAGGTTCTTGTAAACAGAGGCGTCCCAAACTTTGGGGTGGCTGTGTCTTTTTGATTTTAATTTCCCTAAGCTATAGGACCATAAGTGGAAGTGCCCTAGGCTCTGTTGCTTTGTTTTTTAGATGTTTCAGGAAACACCATACACTTCTCCCGAGTGTCTGTTGGCAATTTACATCCTGCCCATCAGCATAACAAGGCTCCCAGTTCTCCATGGCCTGTCCTGCTTTTCTGGATTTTACACTTTTTTCAGATGGCCCTTTTGACCGGGGGGAAGTGAGACTTCATTGTAGTGCAGATTTCCTTTGCAAGCTTGCTTGGTTTGCCAAAAAGGGCGTATGCGTTTTTTCCTGAATATATTCAGGAAAAAACGCATACGCCCTTTTTGGCCAAGTGCATCATTGTGGACGTTCTGCCTCTTTTCCTATGCTTTCAATGCAATTCCAGTCTACCTCCTGAAATCGGTTTCCTGCAATTCTGCCCCGCTTTCAAGTCCTCTTGGCAGCCTTACTTCAGTATATTTTTGGACGATAGCTGTCATTTATAACTCTGCAGGTTTGTGAATTACAGTGCCCCTGAGCTCCTTTCTTCAACTCGCTTTCTTGTGACCTGGCCGCAACACCGCAGGATGGCTTCAGGCCCTAATCTGGTTCCGGCACGGCACGCTGAGCCTTTGGTTAATTCCTCTTCCTGGTGGGAAATGAGAGTTAAATTTGCCCGTCCAGACACCTCCAGCTAGTCTCTCATTGGTTTTCGCTATTCCTGTTCATCTTCCGCAGAAATTGCAAACTGGGCCAAACAGGAGGTTAAAGGGACTGACTCTCCAAGTCGGGAGAGTGTTAGTAAAGCGTCTGGAATGTTGCACCCGAGTACCAGGGTACGAAAACTGAATCATATTTGAACACGTCTTCCAATCACATGGTTGATCATACTCTGGGTTCCACATGCATGTTTTAGCTGAAGGAAGAATACCTTAAAACTGGGTAGTTGAAACCCGTAGAATGGGTACCATGCAATATGACTTCAAAGGGTCTTCATTTGCTCACCAAACCTCTCCAATCCTATCACTGCTGCGTTTATGCCCCTGTACACACGCTTGATTCTCTTTTGGAGACATAGCAATCCATAGGTTTTAAGATACTTACTAGTCAGCTACATTCTTAGGCGTTTAATATGGGGTGTTGAGTCCATTTCGTTGAGCAAGGAGTAGCTCTTGTCTATTCCATATTTGGCTTAAGGAACTTTATCTGTGCTCATTTCAATCTCTGGTTTTATGCAGCACCCCAACTCACCTTTCCCCTTAAGCAAGCATAAGTTGGTTTTCTAAATTTGAGACCCTGTTATGTTCTGTAATTCAGTTCCTGTGTAGCCAAGTTTACATTCCGTGTATTACTGATATCTTATGATGTTTCTTTTTCTGTGTGACTTAGTTCAGTTAGAATCATCATACCTGAATCCACTCATTGTGCTGCTAAGGGCCTGATGACATAGATTTCATTGCTGAGTGATATTGCTTTGTAAGAAAATACCACAAATTCTTTATCCATTTTTCACTTTCTGCGATGTTGAACTTGTACTGTAAATGAGATTCTTGTAAACAGAGCCGTTCCAAACTTCGGGGTGGCTGTGTCTTTTTGATTTTAATTTCCCTAAGCTATAGGATCATAAGTGGAAGTGCCCTAGGCTCTGTTGCTTTGTTTTTTAGATGTTTCAGGAAACACCATACACTTCTCCCGAGTGTCTGTTGGCAATTTACATCCCGCCCATCAGCATAACAAGGCTCCCAGTTCTCCATGGCCTGTCCTGCCTTTCTGGATTTTACACTTTATTCAGATGGCCCTTTTGACCGGGGAGAAGTGAGACTTCATTGTAGTGCAGATTTCCTTTGCAAGCTTGCTTGGTTGGCCAAAAAGGGCGTATGCGTTTTTTCCTGAATATATTCAGGAAAAAACGCATATGCCCTTTTTGGCCAAGTGCAACATTGTGGACGTTCTGCCTCTTTTCCTATGCTTTCAATGCAATTCCAGTCTACCTCCTGAAATCGGTTTCCTGCAATTCTGCCCCGCTTTCAAGTCCTCTTGGCAGCCTTACTTCAGTATATTTTTGGACGATAGCTGTCATTTATAACTCTGCAGGTTTGTGAATTACAGTGCCCCTGAGCTCCTTTCTTCAACTCGCTTTCTTGTGACCTGGCCGCAACACCGCAGGATGGCTTCAGGCCCTAATCTGGTTCCGGCACGGCACGCTGAGCCTTTGTTTATTCCTCTTCCTCGTGGGAAATGAGAGCTAAATTTGCCCGTCCAGACACCTCCAGCTAGTCTCTCATTGGTTCTCGCTATTCCTGTTCATCTTCCGCAGAAATTGCAAACTGGGCCAAACAGGAGGTTAAAGGCGCTGACTCTCCAAGTGGGGAGAGTGTTAGTAAAGCATCTGGAATGTTGCACCCGAGTACCAGGGGAGGAAAACTGAGACATATTTGAACATGTCTCCCATTCACACGGTTGATCATACTCTGGGTTCCACATGCATGTTTTAGCTGAAGGAAGAATACCTTAAACATGGAGAGTTGAGACCCGTGTAATGGGTACCATGCAATATGACTTCAAAGGGTCTTCATTTGCTCACCGAACCTCTTCAATCCTATCACTGCTGCGTTTATGCCCCTGTACACACGCTTGATTCTCTTGTGGAGACATAGCAATCCATAGGTTTTAAGATACTTACTAGTCAGGTACATTCTTAGGCGTTTAATATGGGGTGTTGAGTCCATTTCGTTGAGCAAGGAGTAGCTCTTGTCTATTCCATATTTGGCTTAAGGAACTTTATCTGTGCTCATTTCAATCTCTGGTTTTATGCAGCACCCCAACTCACCTTTCCCATTAAGCAAGCATAAGTTGGTTTTCTAAATTTGAGACCCTGTTCTGTTCTGTAATTCAGTTCCTGTGTAGTCAAGTTTACATTCCGTGTATTACTGATATCTTATGATGTTTCTTTTTCTGTGTGACTTATTTCAGTTAGAATCATCATACCTGAATCCACTCATTGTGCTGCTAAGGGCCTGATGACATAGATTTCATTGCTGAGTGATATTGCTTTGTAAGTAAATACCACAACTGCTTTATCCATTTTTCACTTTCTGCGATGTTGAACTTGTACTGTAAACGACGTTCTTGTAAACAGAGGCGTCCCAAACTTTGGGGTGGCTGTGTCTTTTTGATTTTAATTTCCCTAAGCTATAGGACCATAAGTGGAAGTGCCCTAGGCTCTGTTGCTTTCTTTTTTAGATGTTTCAGGAAACACCATACACTTCTCCCGAGTGTCGGTTGGCAATGTACATCCCGCCCATCAGCATAACAAGGCTCCCAGTTCTCCATGGCCTGTCCTGCCTTTCTGGATTTTACACTTTTTTCAGATGGCCCTTTTGACTGGGGGGAAGTGAGACTTCATTGTAGTGCAGATTTCCTTTGCAAGCTTGCTTGTTTGGCCAAAAAGCGCGTATGCGTTTTGCCTGAATATATTCAGGAAAAAACGCATACGCCCATTTTGGCCAAGTGCATCATTGTGGACGTTCTGCCTCTTTTCCTATGCTTTCAATGCAATTCCAGTCTACCTCCTGAAATCGGTTTCCTGCAATTCTGCCCCGCTTTAAAGTCCTCTTGGCAGCCTTACGTCAGTATATTTTTGGACGATAGCTGTCATTTATAACTCTGCAGGTTTGTGAATTACAGTGCCCCTGAGCTCCTTTCTTCAACTCGCTTTCTTGTGAGATGGCCGCAACACCGCAGGATGGCTTCAGGCCGTAATCTGGTTCCGGCACGGCACGCTGAGCCTTTGGTTATTTCCTCTTCCTGGTGGGAAATGAGAGTTAAATTTGCCCGTCCAGACACCTCCAGCTAGTCTCTCATTGGTTCTCCCTATTCCTGTTCATCTTCCGCAGAAATTGCAAACTGGGCCAAACAGGAGGTTAAAGGCGCTGCCTCTCCAAGTGGGGAGAGTGTTAGTAAAGCGTCTGGAATGTTGCACCCGAGTACCAGGGGAGGAAAACTGAGACATATTTGAACACGTCTCCCGTTCACACGGTTGATCATACTCTGGGTTCCACATGCATGTTTTAGCTGAAGGAAGAATACCTTAAACCTGGGTAGTTGAAACCCGTGGAATGGGTACCATGCAATATGACTTCAAAGGGTCTTCATTTGCTCACCGAACCTCTCCAATCCTATCACTGCTGCGTTTATGCCCCTGTACACATCCTTGATTCTCTTTTGGAGACATAGCAATCCATAGGTTTTAAGATACTTACTAGTCAGGTACATTCTTAGGCATTTAATATGCGGTGTTGAGTCCATTTCGTTGAGCAAGGAGTAGCTCTTGTCTATTCCATATTTGGCTTAAGGAACTTTATCTGTGCTCATTTCAATCTCTGGTTTTATGCAGCACCCCAACTCACCTTTCCCCTTAAGCAAGCATAAGTTGGTTTTCTAAATTTGAGACCCTGTTCTGTTCTGTAATTCAGTTCCTGTGTAGCCAAGTTTACATTCCGTGTATTAGTGATATCTTATGATGTTTCTTTTTCTGTGTGACTTATTTCAGTTAGAATCATCATACCTGAATCCACTCATTGTGCTGCTAAGGGCCTGATGACATAGATTTCATTGCTGAGTGATATTGCTTTGTAAGTAAATACCACAAATTCTTTATCCATTTTTCACGTTCTGCGATGTTGAACTTGTACTGTAAACGAGGTTCTTGTAAACAGAGCCGTTGCAAACTTCGGGGTGGCTGTGTCTTTTTGATTTTAATTTCCCTAAGCTATAGGACCATAAGTGGAAGTGCCCTAGGCTCTGTTGCTTTGTTTTTTAGATGTTTCAGGAAACACCATACACTTCTCCCGAGTGTCTGTTGCCAATTTACATCCCACCCATCAGCATAACAAGGCTCCCAGTTCTCCATGGCCTGTCCTGCCTTTCTGGATTTTACACTTTTTTCATATGGCCCTTTTGACGGGGACGAAGTGAGACTTCATTGTAGTGCAGATTTCCTTTGCAAGCTTGTTTGGTTTTCCAAAAAGGGCGTATACGTTTTTTCCTGAATATATTCAGGAAAAAACGCATACGCCCTTTTTGGCCAAGTGCATCATTGTGGACGTTCTGCCTCTTTTCCTATGCTTTCAATGCAATTCCAGTCTACCTCCTGAAATCGGTTTCCTGCAATTCTGCCCCGCTTTCAAGTCCTCTTGGCAGCCTTACTTCAGTATATTTTTGGACGATAGCTGTCATTTATAACTCTGCAGGTTTGTGAATTACAGTGCCCCTGAGCTCCTTTCTTCAACTCGCTTTCTTTTGAGCTGGCCGCAACACCGCAGGATGGCTTCAGGCCTTAATCTGGTTCCGGCACGGCACGCTGAGCCTTTGGTTAGTTCCTCTTCCTGGTGGGAAATGAGAGTTAAATTTGCCCGTCCAGACACCTCCAGCTAGTCTCTCATTGATTCTCGCTATACCCGTTCATCTTCCGCAGAAATTGCAAACTGGGCCAAACAGGGGGTTAAAGGCGCTGACTCTCCAAGTGGGGAGAGTGTTAGTAAAGCGTCTGGAATGTTGCACCCGAGTACCAGGGGAGGAAAACTGAGACATATTTGAACACGTCTCCCGTTCACATGGTTGATCATACTCTGGGTTCCACATGCATGTTTTAGCTGAAGGAAGAATACCTTAAACCTTGGTAGTTGAAACCTGTGGAATGGGTACGATGCAATAAGACTTCAAAGGGTCTTCATTTGCCCACCGAACCTCTCTAATCCTATCACTGCTGCGTTCATGCCCCTGTACACATGCTTGATTCTCTTTCGGAGACATAGCAATCCAGAGGTTTTAAGATACTTACTAGTCAGGTACATTCTTAGGTGTTTAATATGCGGTGTTGAGTCCATTTCGTTGAGCAAGGAGTAGCTCTTGTCTATTCCATATTCGGCTTAAGGAACTTTATCTGTGCTCATTTCAATCTCTGGGTTTATGCAGCACCCCAACTCACCTTTCCCCTTAAGCAAGCATAAGTTGGTTTTCTAAATTTGAGACCCTGTTCTGTTTTGGAATTCAGTTCCTGTGTAGCCAAGTTTACATTCCGTGTATTACTGATATCTTATGATGTTTCTTTTTCTGTGTGACTTATTTCAGCTAGAATCATCGTACCTGAATCCACTCATTATGCTGCTACGGGCCTGATGACATAGATTTCATTGCTGAGTGATACTGCATTGTACGTAAGTACCACAAGTTCTTTATCCATTTTTCACTTTCTGTGATATTGAACTTGTATGGTAAACGAGGTTCTTGTAAACAGAGGCGTCCCAAACTTTGGGGTGGCTGTGTCTTTTTGATTTTAATTTCCCTAAGCTATAGGACCATAAGTGGAAGTGCCCTACGCTCTGTTGCTTTGTTTCTTAGATGTTTCAGGAAACACCATACACTTCTCCCGAGTGTCTGTTGGCAATTTACATCCCGCCCATCAGCATAACAAGGCTCCCAGTTCTCCATGCCCTGTCCTGCCTTTCTGGATTTTACACTTTTTTCAGATGGCCCTTTTGACCGGGGGGAAGTGAGACTTCATTGTAGTGCAGATTTCCTTTGCAAGCTTGCTTGGTTGGCCAAAAAGGGCGTATGCGTTTTTTCCTGAATATATTCAGGAAAAAACGCATACGCCCTTTTTGGCCAAGTGCATCATTGTGGACGTTCTGCCTCTTTTCCTATGCTTTCAATGCAATTCCAGTCTACCTCCTGAAATCGGTTTCCTGCAATTCTGCCCCGCTTTCAAGTCCTCTTGGCAGCCTTACTTCAGTATATTTTTGGACGATAGCTGTCATTTATAACTCTGCAGGTTTGTGAATTACAGTGCCCCTGAGCTCCTTTCTTCAACTCGCTTTATTGTGACCTGGCCGCAACACCGCAGGATGGCTTCAGGCGCTAATCTGGTTCCGGCACGGCACGCTGAGCCTTTGGTTATTTCCTCTTCCTGGTGGGAAATGAGAGTTAAATTTGCCCGTCCAGACACTTCCAGTTAGTCTCTCATTGGTTCTCCCTATTCCTGTTCATCTTCCGCAGAAATTGCAAACTGGGCCAAACAGGAGGTTAAAGGCGCTGACTCTCCAAATGGGGAGAGTGTTAGTAAAGCATCTGGAATGTTGCACCCGAGTACCAGGGGAGGAAAACTGAGACATATTTGAACACGTCTCCCGTTCACACGGTTGATCATACTCTGGGTTCCACATGCATGTTTTAGCTGAAGGAAGAATACCTTAAACCTGGAGAGTTGAGACCCGTGTAATAGGTACCATGCAATATGACTTCAAAGGGTCTTCATTTGCTCACCGAACCTCTCCAATCCTATCACTGCTGCGTTTATGCCCCTGTACACATGCTTGATTCTCTTTTGGAGACATAGCAATCCATAGGTTTTAAGATACTTACTAGTCAGGTACATTATTACGCGTTTAATATGGGGTGTTGAGTCCATTTCATTGAGCAAGGAGTAGCTCTTGCTATTCCATATTTGGCTTAAGGAACTTTATCTGTGCTCATTTCAATCTCTGGTTTTATGCAGCACCCCAACTCACCTTTACCCTTAAGCAAGCATAAGTTGGTTTTCTAAATTTGAGACCCTGTTCTGTTTTGGAATTCAGTTCCTGTGTAGCCAAGTTTACATTCCGTGTATTAGTGATATCTTATGATGTTTCTTTTTCTGTGGGACTTATTTCAGTTAGAATCATCGTACCTGAATCCACTCATTATGCTGCTACGGGCCTGATGACATAGATTTCATTGCTGAGTGATACTGCATTGTACGTAAGTACCACAAGTTCTTTATCCATTTTTCACTTTCTGTGATATTGAACTTGTACGGTAAACGAGGTTCTTGTAAACAGAGGCGTCCCAAACTTTGGGGTGGCTGTGTCTTTTTGATTTTAATTTCCCTAAGCTATAGGACCATAAGTGGAAGTGCCCTAGGCTCTGTTGCTTTGTTTCTTAGATGTTTCAGGAAACACCATACACTTCTCCCGAGTGTCTGTTGGCAATTTACATCCCGCCCATCAGCATAACAGGGCTCCCAGTTCTCCATGGCTGTCCTGCCTTTCTGGATTGTACACGTTTTGCACATGACCCTTTTGACCGGGGGGAAGTGAGACTTCATTGTAGTGCAGATTTTCTTTGCAAGTTTGCTTGGTTGGCCAAAAAGGGCGTATGCGATTTTTCCTGAATATGTTCAGGAAAAAACGCATACGCCCTTTTTGGCCAAGTGCATCATTGTGGACGTTCTGCCTCTTTTCCTATGCTTTCAATGCAATTCCAGTCTACCTCCTGAAATCGGTTTCCTGCAATTCTGCCCCGCTTTCAAGTCCTCTTGGCAGCCTTACTTCAGTATATTTTTGGACGATAGCTGTCATTTATAACTCTGCAGGTTTGTGAATTACAGTGCCCCTGAGCTCCTTTCTTCAACTCGCTTTCTTGTAACCTGGCCGCAACACCGCAGGATGGCTTCAGGCCCTAATCTGGTTCCGGCACGGCACGCTGAGCCTTTGGTTAATTCGTCTTCCTGGTGGGAAATGAGAGTTAAATTTGCCCGTCCAGACACCTCCAGCTAGTCTCTCATTGGTTCTCACTATTGCTGTTCATCTTCCGCAGAAATTGCAAACTGGGCCAAAGAGGAGGTTAAAGGGACTGACTTTCCAAGTTGGGAGAGTGTTAGTAAAGCGTCTGGAATGTTGCACCCGAGTACCAGGGTACGAAAACTGACACATATTTGAACACGTCTCCCGATCACATGGTTGATCATACTCTAGGTTCCACATGCATGTTTTAGCTGAAGGAAGAATACCTTAAACCTGGGTAGTTGAAACCCGTAGAATGGGTACCATGCAATATGACTTCAAAGGGTCTTCATTTGCTCACCGAACCTCTCCAATCTTATCACTGCTGCGTTTATGCCCCTGTACACACGCTTGATTCTCTTTTGGAGACATAGCAATCCATAGGTTTTAAGATACTTACCAGTCAGCTACCTTCTTAGGCGTTTAATATGGGGTGCTGAGTCCATTTCGTTGAGCAAGGAGTAGCTCTTGTCTATTCCATATTTGGCTTAAGGAACTTTATCTGTGCTCATTTCAATCTCTGGTTTTATGCAGCACCCCAACTCACCTTTCCCCTTAAGCAAGCATAAGTTGGTTTTCTAAATTTGAGACCCTGTTCTGTTCTGTAATTCAGTTCCTGTGTAGCCAAGTTTACATTCCGTGTATTACTGATATCTTATGATGTTTCTTTTTCCGTGTGACTTATTTCAGTTAGAATCATCATACCTGAATCCACTCATTGTGCTGCTAAGGGCCTGATGACATAGATTTCATTGCTGAGTGATATTGCTTTGTAAGTAAATACCACAAATTCTTTATCCATTTTTCACTTTCTGCGATGTTGAACTTGTACTGTAAACGAGGTTCTTGTAAACAAAGCCGTTGCAAACTTCGGGGTGGCTGTGTCTTTTTGATTTTAATTTCCCTAAGCTATAGGACCATAAGTGGAAGTGCCCTAGGCTCTGTTGCTTTGTTTTTTAGATGTTTCAGGAAACACCATACACTTCTCCCGAGTGTTGGCAATTTACATCCCGCCCATCAGCATAACAAGGCTCCCAGTTCTCCATGGCCTGTCCTGCCTTTCTGGATTTTACACTTTTTTCAGATGGCCCTTTTGACCGGGGGGAAGTGAGACTTCATTGTAGTGCAGATTTCCTTTGCAAGCTTGCTTGGTTGGCCAAAAAGTGCGTATGCGTTTTTTCCTGAATATATTCAGGAAAAAACGCATACGCCCTTTTTGGCCAAGTGCATCATTGTGGACGTTCTGCCTCTTTTCGTATGCTTTCAATGCAATTCCAGTCTACCTCCTGAAATCGGTTTCCTGCAATTCTGCCCCGCTTTCAAGTCCTCTTGGCAGCCTTACTTCAGTATATTTTTGGATGATAGCTGTCATTTATAACTCTGCAGGTTTGTGAATTACAGTGCCCCTGAGCTCCTTTCTTCAACTCGCTTTCTTGTGAGCTGGCCGCAACACCGCAGGATGGCTTCAGGCCCTAATCTGGTTCCGGCACGGCACGCTGAGCCTTTGTTAATTCCTCTTCCTGGTGGGAAATGAGAGTTAAATTTGCCCGTCCAGACACCTCCAGCTAGTCTCTCATTGGTTCTCGCTATTCCTGTTCATCTTCCGCAGAAATTGCAAACTGGGCCAAACAGGAGGTTAAAGGCGCTGACTCTCCAAGTGGGGAGAGTGTTAGTAAAGCATCTGGAATGTTGCACCCGAGTACCAGGGGAGGAAAACTGAGACATATTTGAACATGTCTCCCATTCACACGGTTGATCATACTCTGGGTTCCACATGCATGTTTTAGCTGAAGGAAGAATACCTTAAACATGGAGAGTTGAGACCCGTGTAATGGGTACCATGCAATATGACTTCAAAGGGTCTTCATTTGCTCACCGAACCTCTCCAATCCTATCACTGCTGCGTTTATGCCCCTGTACACACGCTTGATTCTCTTGTGGAGACATAGCAATCCATAGGTTTTAAGATACTTACTAGTCAGGTACATTCTTAGGCGTTTAATATGGGGTGTTGAGTCCATTTCGTTGAGCAAGGAGTAGCTCTTGTCTATTCCATATTTGGCTTAAGGAACTTTATCTGTGCTCATTTCAATCTCTGGTTTTATGCAGCACCCCAACTCACCTTTCCCATTAAGCAAGCATAAGTTGGTTTTCTAAATTTGAGACCCTGTTCTGTTCTGTAATTCAGTTCCTGTGTAGTCAAGTTTACATTCCGTGTATTACTAATATCTTATGATGTTTCTTTTTCTGTGTGACTTATTTCAGTTAGAATCATCATACCTGAATCCACTCATTGTGCTGCTAAGGGCCTGATGACATAGATTTCATTGCTGAGTGATATTGCTTTGTAAGTAAATACCACAACTGCTTTATCCATTTTTCACTTTCTGCGATGTTGAACTTGTACTGTAAACGACGTTCTTGTAAACAGAGGCGTCCCAAACTTTGGGGTGGCTGTGTCTTTTTGATTTTAATTTCCCTAAGCTATAGGACCATAAGTGGAAGTGCCCTAGGCTCTGTTGCTTTGTTTTTTAGATGTTTCAGGAAACACCATACACTTCTCCCGAGTGTCGGTTGGCAATGTACATCCCGCCCATCAGCATAACAAGGCTCCCAGTTCTCCATGGCCTGTCCTGCCTTTCTGGATTTTACACTTTTTTCAGATGGCCCTTTTGACTGGGGGGAAGTGAGACTTCATTGTAGTGCAGATTTCCTTTGCAAGCTTGCTTGTTTGGCCAAAAAGCGCGTATGCGTTTTTGCCTGAATATATTCAGGAAAAAACGCATACGCCCTTTTTGGCCAAGTGCATCATTGTGGACGTTCTGCCTCTTTTCCTATGCTTTCAATGCAATTCCAGTCTACCTCCTGAAATCGGTTTCCTGCAATTCTGCCCCGCTTTAAAGTCCTCTTGGCAGCCTTACTTCAGTATATTTTTGGACGATAGCTGTCATTTATAACTCTGCAGGTTTGTGAATTACAGTGCCCCTGAGCTCCTTTCTTCAACTCGCTTTCTTGTGAGATGGCCGCAACACCGCAGGATGGCTTCAGGCGCTAATCTGGTTCCGGCACGGCACGCTGAGCCTTTGGTTATTTCCTCTTCCTGGTGGGAAATGAGAGTTAAATTTGCCCGTCCAGACACCTCCAGCTAGTCTCTCATTGGTTCTCCCTATTCCTGTTCATCTTCCGCAGAAATTGCAAACTGGGCCAAACAGGAGGTTAAAGGCGCTGCCTCTCCAAGTGGGGAGAGTGTTAGTAAAGCGTCTGGAATGTTGCACCCGAGTACCAGGGGAGGAAAACTGAGACATATTTGAACATGTCTCCCGTTCACACGGTTGATCATACTCTGGGTTCCACATGCATGTTTTAGCTGAAGGAAGAATACCTTAAACCTGGGTAGTTGAAACCCGTGGAATGGGTACCATGCAATATGACTTCAAAGGGTCTTCATTTGCTCACCGAACCTCTCCAATCCTATCACTGCTGTGTTTATGCCCCTGTACACATCCTTGATTCTCTTTTGGAGACATAGCAATCCATAGGTTTTAAGATACTTACTAGTCAGGTACATTCTTAGGCGTTTAATATGCGGTGTTGAGTCCATTTCGTTGAGCAAGGAGTAGCTCTTGTCTATTCCATATTTGGCTTAAGGAACTTTATCTGTGCTCATTTCAATCTCTGGTTTTATGCAGCACCCCAACTCATCTTTCCCCTTAAGCAAGCATAAGTTGGTTTTCTAAATTTGAGACCCTGTTCTGTTCTGTAATTCAGTTCCTGTGTAGCCAAGTTTACATTCCGTGTATTACTGATATATTATGATGTTTCTTTTTCCGTGTGACTTATTTCAGTTAGAATCATCATACCTGAATCCACTCATTGTGCTGCTAAGGGCCTGATGACATAGATTTCATTGCTGAGTGATATTGCTTTGTAAGTAAATACCACAAATTGTTTATCCATTTTTCACTTTCTGTGATGTTGAACTTGTACTGTAAACGAGATTCTTGTAAACAGAGCCATTCCAAACTTCGGGGTGGCTGTGTCTTTTTGATTTTAATTTCCCTAAGCTATAGGATCATAAGTGGAAGTGCCCTAGGCTCTGTTGCTTTGTTTTTTAGATGTTTCAGGAAACACCATACACTTCTCCCGAGTGTCTGTTGGCAATTTACATCCCGCCCATCAGCATAACAAGGCTCCCAGTTCTCCATGCCCTGTCGTGCCTTTCTGGATTTTACACTTTTTTCAGATGGCCCTTTTGACCGGGGGGAAGTGAGACTTCATTGTAGTGCAGATTTCCTTTTCAAGTTTGCTTGGTTGGCCAAAAAGGGCGTATGCGTTTTTTCCTGAATATATTCAGGAAAAAACGCATACGCACTTTTTGGCCAAGTGCATCATTGTGGACGTTCTGCATCTTTTCCTATGCTTTGAATGCAATTCCAGTCTACCTCGTGAAATCGGTTTCCTGCAATTCTGCCCCGCTTTCAAGTCCTCTTGGCAGCCTTACTTCAGTATATTTTTGGACGATAGCTGTCATTTATAACTCTGCAGGTTTGTGAATTACAGTGCCCCTGAGCTCCTTTCTTCAAATCGCTTTCTTGTGACCTGGCCGAAACACCGCAGGATGGCTTCAGGCCCTAATCTGGTTCCGGCACGGCACGCTGAGACTTTGGTTATTTCTTCTTCCCGGTGGGAAATGAGAGTTAAACTTGCCCGTCCAGACACCTGCAGCTAGTCTCTCATTGGTTCTCCCTATTCCTGTTCATCTTCCGCAGAAATTGCAAACTGGGCCAAACAGGAGGTTAAAGGGACTGACTCTCCAAGTCGGGAGAGTGTTAGTAAAGCGTCTGGAATGTTGCACCCAAGTACCAGGGGAGGAAAACTGAGACATATTTGAACACGTCTCCCGTTCACATGGTTGATCATACTCTGGGTTCCACATGCATGTTTTAGCTGAAGGAAGAATACCTTAAACCTGGGTAGTTGAAACCCGTGGAATGGGTACCATGCAATATGACTTCAAAGGGTCTTCATTTGCTCACCGAACCTCTCCAATCCTATCACTGCTGCGTTTATGCCCCTGTACATACGCTTGATTCTCTTTCGGAGACATAGCAATCCATAGGTTTTAAGATACTTACTAGTCAGGTACATTCTTAGGCGTTTATTATGCGGTTTTGTGTCCATTTCGTTGAGCAAGGAGTTGCTCTTGTCTATTCCATATTTGGCTTAAGGAACTTTATCTGTGCTCATTTCAATCTCTGGTTTTATGCAGCACCCCGACTCAACTTTCCCCTTAAGCAAGCATAAGTTGGTTTTCTAAATTTGAGACCCTGTTCTGTTCTGTAATTCAGTTCCTGTGTAGCCAAGTTTACATTCCGTGTATTACTGATATCTTATGATGTTTCTTTTTCTGTGTGACTTATTTCAGTTAGAATCATCATACCTGAATCGACTCATTGTGCTGCTAAAGGCCTGATGACATAGATTTCATTGCTGAATGATATTGCTTTGTAAGTAAATACCACAAATTCTTTATCCATTTTTCACTTTCTGCGATATTGACCTTGTACTGTAAATGAGGTTCTTGTAAACAGAGCCGATCCAAACTTCGGGGTGGCTGTGTCTTTTTGATTTTAATTTCCCTAAGCTATAGGACCATAAGTGGAAGTGCCCTAGGCTCTGTTGCTTTGTTTTTTAGATGTTTCAGGAAACACCATACACTTCTCCCGAGTGTCTGTTGGCAATGTACATCCCGCCCATCAGCATAACAAGGCTCCCAGTTCTCCATGGCCTGTCCTGCCTTTCTGGATTTTACACTTTTTTCAGATGGCCCTTTTGACTGGGGGGAAGTGAGACTTCATTGTAGTGCAGATTTCCTTTGCAAGCTTGCTTGGTTGGCCAAAAAGGGCGTATGCGTTTTTTCCTGAATATATTCAGGAAAAAACGCATACGCCCTTTTTGGCCAAGTGCATCATTGTGGACGTTCTGCCTCTTTTCCTATGCTTTCAATGCAATTCCAGTCTACCTCCTGAAATCGGTTTCCTGCAATTCTGCCCCGCGTTCAAGTCCTCTTTGCAGCCTTACTTCAGTATATTTTTGGACGATAGCTGTCATTTATAACTCTGCAGGTTTGTGAATTACAGTGCCCCTGAGCTCCTTTCTTCAACTCGCTTTCCAGTGAGCTGGCCGCAACACCGCAGGATGGCTTCAGGCCCTAATCTGGTTCCGGCACGGCACGCTGAGCCTTTGTGAATTCCTCTTCCTGGTGGGAAATGAGAGTTAAATTTGCCCGTCCAGACACCTCCAGCTAGTCTCTCATTGGTTCTCATTATTCCTGTTCATCTTCCGCAGAAATTGCAAACTGGGCCAAACAGGAAGTTAAAGGCGCTGACTCTCCAAGTGGGGAGAGTGTTAGTAAAGCGTCTGGAATGTTGCACCCGAGTACCAGGGGAGGAAAACTGAGACATATTTGAACATGTCTCCCATTCACACGGTTGATCATACTCTGGGTTCCACATGCATGTTATAGCTGAAGGAAGAATACCTTAAACCTGGGTAGTTGAAACCCGTGGAATGGGTACCATGCAATATGACTTCAAAGGGTCTTCATTTGCTCACCGAACCTCTCCAATCCTATCACTGCTGCGTTTATGCCCCTGTACACATGCTTGATTCTCTTTTGGAGACATAGCAATCCATAGGTTTTAAGATACTTACTAGTCAGGTACATTCTTAGGCGTTTAATATGCGGTGTTGAGTCCATTTTGTTGAGCAAGGAGTAGCTCTTGTCTATTCCATATTTGGCTTAAGGAACTTTATCTGTGCTCATTTCAATCTCTGGTTTTATGCAGCACCCCAACTCACCTTTCCCCTTAAGCAACCATAAGTTGGTTTTCTAAATTTGAGACCCTGTTCTGTTTTGGAATTCATATCCTGTGTAGCTAAGTTTACATTCCGTGTATTACTGATATCTTATGATGTTTCTTTTTCTGTGTGACTTATTTCAGTTAGAATCATCATACCTGAATCCACTCATTATGCTGCTACGGGCCTGATGACATAGATTTCATTGCTGAGTGATACTGCATTGTACATAAGTACCACAAGTTCTTTATCCATTTTTCACTTTCTGTGATATTGAACTTGTACTGTAAACGAGGTTCTTGTAAACAGAGCCGTTGCAAACTTCGGGGTGGCTGTGTCTTTTTGATTTTAATTTCCCTAAGCTATAGGACCATAAGTGGAAGTGCCCTAGGCTCTGTTGCTTTGTTTTTTAGATGTTTCAGGAAACACCATACACTTCTCCCGAGTGTCTGTTGCCAATTTACATCCCACCCATCAGCATAACAAGGCTCCCAGTTCTCCATGGCCTGTCCTGCCTTTCTGGATTTTACACTTTTTTCATATGGCCCTTTTGACTGGGGGGAAGTGAGACTTCATTGTAGTGCAGATTTCCTTTGCAAGCTTGTTTGGTTTTCCAAAAAGGGCGTATACGTTTTTTCCTGAATATATTCAGGAAAAAACGCATACGCCCTTTTTGGCCAAGTGCATCATTGTGGACGTTCTGCCTCTTTTCCTATGCTTTCAATGCAATTCCAGTCTACCTCCTGAAATCGGTTTCCTGCAATTCTGCCCCGCTTTCAAGTCCTCTTGGCAGCCTTACTTCAGTATATTTTTGGACGATAGCTGTCATTTATAACTCTGCAGGTTTGTGAATTACAGTGCCCCTGAGCTCCTTTCTTCAACTCGCTTTCTTTTGAGCTGGCCGCAACACCGCAGGATGGCTTCAGGCCTTAATCTGGTTCCGGCACGGCACGCTGAGCCTTTGGTTAGTTCCTCTTCCTGGTGGGAAATGAGAGTTAAATTTGCCCGTCCAGACACCTCCAGCTAGTCTCTCATTGATTCTCGCTATACCCGTTCATCTTCCGCAGAAATTGCAAACTGGGCCAAACAGGGGGTTAAAGGCGCTGACTCTCCAAGTGGGGAGAGTGTTAGTAAAGCGTCTGGAATGTTGCACCCGAGTACCAGGGGAGGAAAACTGAGACATATTTGAACACGTCTCCCGTTCACATGGTTGATCATACTCTGGGTTCCACATGCATGTTTTAGCTGAAGGAAGAATACCTTAAACCTTGGCAGTTGAAACCTGTGGAATGGGTACCATGCAATAAGACTTCAAAGGGTCTTCATTTGCCCACCGAACCTCTCTAATCCTATCACTGCTGCGTTTATGCCCCTGTACACATGCTTGATTCTCTTTTGGAGACATAGCAATCCAGAGGTTTTAAGATACTTACTAGTCAGGTACATTCTTAGGTGTTTAATATGCGGTGTTGAGTCCATTTCGTTGAGCAAGGAGTAGCTCTTGTCTATTCCATATTCGGCTTAAGGAACTTTATCTGTGCTCATTTCAATCTCTGGTTTTATGCAGCACCCCAACTCACCTTTCCCCTTAAGCAAGCATAAGTTGGTTTTCTAAATTTGAGACCGTGTTCTGTTTTGGAATTCAGTTCCTGTGTAGCCAAGTTTACATTCCGTGTATTACTGATATCTTATGATGTTTCTTTTTCTGTGTGACTTATTTCAGCTAGAATCATCGTACCTGAATCCACTCATTATGCTGCTACGGGCCTGATGACATAGATTTCATTGCTGAGTGATACTGCATTGTACGTAAGTACCACAAGTTCTTTATCCATTTTTCACTTTCTGTGATATTGAACTTGTATGGTAAACGAGGTTCTTGTAAACAGAGGCGTCCCAAACTTTGGGGTGGCTGTGTCTTTTTGATTTTAATTTCCCTAAGCTATAGGACCATAAGTGGAAGTGCCCTAGGCTCTGTTGCTTTGTTTCTTAGATGTTTCAGGAAACACCATACACTTCTCCCGAGTGTCTGTTGGCAATTTACATCCCGCCCATCAGCATAACAAGGCTCCCAGTTCTCCATGCCCTGTCCTGCCTTTCTGGATTTTACACTTTTTTCAGATGGCCCTTTTGACCGGGGGGAAGTGAGACTTCATTGTAGTGCAGATTTCCTTTGCAAGCTTGCTTGGTTGGCCAAAAAGGGCGTATGCGTTTTTTCCTGAATATATTCAGGAAAAAACGCATACGCCCTTTTTGGCCAAGTGCATCATTGTGGACGTTCTGCCTCTTTTCCTATGCTTTCAATGCAATTCCAGTCTACCTCCTGAAATCGGTTTCCTGCAATTCTGCCCCGCTTTCAAGTCCTCTTGGCAGCCTTACTTCAGTATATTTTTGGACGATAGCTGTCATTTATAACTCTGCAGGTTTGTGAATTACAGTGCCCCTGAGCTCCTTTCTTCAACTCGCTTTATTGTGACCTGGCCGCAACACCGCAGGATGGCTTCAGGCGCTAATCTGGTTCCGGCACGGCACGCTGAGCCTTTGGTTATTTCCTCTTCCTGGTGGGAAATGAGAGTTAAATTTGCCCGTCCAGACACTTCCAGTTAGTCTCTCATTGGTTCTCCCTATTCCTGTTCATCTTCCGCAGAAATTGCAAACTGGGCCAAACAGGAGGTTAAAGGCGCTGACTCTCCAAATGGGGAGAGTGTTAGTAAAGCATCTGGAATGTTGCACCCGAGTACCAGGGGAGGAAAACTGAGACATATTTGAACACGTCTCCCATTCACACGGTTGATCATACTCTGGGTTCCACATGCATGTTTTAGCTGAAGGAAGAATACCTTAAACCTGGAGAGTTGAGACCCGTGTAATAGGTACCATGCAATATGACTTCAAAGGGTCTTCATTTCCTCACCGAACCTCTCCAATCCTATCACTGCTGCGTTTATGCCCCTGTACACATGCTTGATTCTCTTTTGGAGACATAGCAATCCATAGGTTTTAAGATACTTACTAGTCAGGTACATTATTACGCGTTTAATATGGGGTGTTGAGTCCATTTCATTGAGCAAGGAGTAGCTCTTGCTATTCCATATTTGGCTTAAGGAACTTTATCTGTGCTCATTTCAATCTCTGGTTTTATGCAGCACCCCAACTCACCTTTACCCTTAAGCAAGCATAAGTTGGTTTTCTAAATTTGAGACCCTGTTCTGTTTTGGAATTCAGTTCCTGTGTAGCCAAGTTTACATTCCGTGTATTAGTGATATCTTATGATGTTTCTTTTTCTGTGGGACTTATTTCAGTTAGAATCATCGTACCTGAATCCACTCATTATGCTGCTACGGGCCTGATGACATAGATTTCATTGCTGAGTGATACTGCATTGTACGTAAGTACCACAAGTTCTTTATCCATTTTTCACTTTCTGTGATATTGAACTTGTACGGTAAACGAGGTTCTTGTAAACAGAGGCGTCCCAAACTTTGGGGTGGCTGTGTCTTTTTGATTTTAATTTCCCTAAGCTATAGGACCATAAGTGGAAGTGCCCTAGGCTCTGTTGCTTTGTTTCTTAGATGTTTCAGGAAACACCATACACTTCTCCCGAGTGTCTGTTGGCAATTTACATCCCGCCCATCAGCATAACAAGGCTCCCAGTTCTCCATGGCCTGTCCTGCCTTTCTGGATTTTACACTTTTTTCAGATGGCCCTTTTGACCGGGGCGAAGTGAGACTTCATTGTAGTGCAGATTTCCTTTGCAAGTTTGCTTGGTTGGCCAAAAAGGGCGTATGCGGTTTTCCTGAATATATTCAGGAAAAAACGCATACGCCCTTTTTGGCCAAGTGCATCATTGTGGACGTTCTGCCTCTTTTCCTGTGCTTTCAATGCAATTCCAGTCTACCTCCTGAAATCGGTTTCCTGCAATTCTGCCCCGCTTTCAAGTCCTCTTGGCAGCCTTACTTCAGTATACTTTTGGACGATAGCTGTCATTTATAACTCTGCAGGTTTGTGAATTACAGTGCCCCTGAGCTCCTTTCTTCAAATCGCTTTCTTGTGACCTGGCCGAAACACCGCAGGATGGCTTCAGGCCCTAATCTGGTCCCGGCACGGCATGCTGAGCCTTTGGTTATTTCTTCTTCCTGGTGGGAAATGAGAGTTAAATTTGCCCGTCCAGACACCTCCAGCTAGTCTCTCATTGGTTCTCCCTATTCCTGTTCATCTTCCGCAGAAATTGCAAACTGGGCCAAACAGGAGGTTAAAGGCGCTGACTCTCCAAGTGGTGAGAGTGTTAGTAAAGCGTCTGGAATGTTGCACCCGAGTACCAGGGGAGGAAAACTGAGACATATTTGAACACGTCTCCCGTTCACACGGTTGATCATACTCTGGGTTCCACATGCATGTTTTAGCTGAAGGAAGAATACCTTAAACCTGGAGAGTTGAGACCCGTGGAATGGGTACCATGCAATATGACTTCAAAGGGTCTTCATTTGCTCACCGAACCTCTCCAATCCTATCACCGCTGCGTTTATGCCCCTGTACACACGCTTGATTCTCTTTTGGAGACATAGCAATCCATAGGTTTTAAGATACTTACTAGTCAGCTACATTCTTAGGCGTTTAATATGGGGTGTTGAGTCCATTTCGTTGAGCAAGGAGTAGCTCTTGTCTATTCCATACTTGGCTTAAGGAACTTTATCTGTGCTCATTTCAATCTCTGGTTTTATGCAGCACCCCAACTCACCTTTCCCCTTAAGCAAGCATAAGTTGGTTTTCTAAATTTGAGACCCTGTTCTGTTTTGGAATTCAGTTCCTGTGTAGCCAAGTTTACATTCCGTGTATTAGTGATATCTTATGATGTTTCTTTTTCTGTGTGACTTATTTCACTTAGAATCATCGTACCTGAATCCACTCATTGTGCTGCTAAGGGCCTGATGACATAGATTTCATTGCTGAGTGATATTGCTTTGTAAGTAAATACCACAAATTCTTTATCCATTTTTCACTTTCTGCGATGTTGAACTTGTACTGTAAACGAGGTTCTTGTAAACAGAGCCGTTGCAAACTTCGGGGTGGCTGTGTCTTTTTGATTTTAATTTCCCTAAGCTATAGGACCATAAGTGGAAGTGCCCTAGGCTCTGTTGCTTTGTTTTTTAGATGTTTCAGGAAACACCATACACTTCTCCCGAGTGTCTGTTGGCAATTTACATCCCGCCCATCAGCATAACAAGGCTCCCAGTTCTCCATGGCCTGTCCTGCCTTTCTGGATTTTACACTTTTTTCAGATGGCCCTTTTGACCGGGGGGAAGTGAGACTTCATTGTAGTGCAGATTTCCTTTGCAAGCTTGCTTGGTTGGCCAAAAAGGGCGTATGCGGTTTTCCTGAATATATTCAGGAAAAAACGCATACGCCCTTTTTGGCCAAGTGCATCATTGTGGACGTTCTGCCTCTTTTCCTATGCTTTCAGTGCAATTCCAGTCTACCTCCTGAAATCGGTTTCCTGCAATTCTGCCCCGCTTTCAAGTCCTCTTCGCAGCCTTACTTCAGTATACTTTTGGACGATAGCTGTCATTTATAACTCTGCAGGTTTGTGAATTACAGTGCCCCTGAGCTCCTTTCTTCAAATCGCTTTCTTGTGACCTGGCCGAAACACCGCAGGATGGCTTCAGGCCCTAATCTGGTTCCGGCACGGCACGCTGAGCCTTTGGTTATTTCTTCTTCCTGGTGGGAAATGAGAGTTAAATTTGCCCGTCCAGACACCTCCAGCTAGTCTCTCATTGGTTCTCCCTATTCCTGTTCATCTTCCGTAGAAATTGCAAACTGGGCCAAACAGGAGGTTAAAGGCGCTGACTCTCCAAGTGGGGAGAGTGTTAGTAAAGCGTCTGGAATGTTGCACCCGAGTACCAGGGGAGGAAAACTGAGACATATTTGAACACGTCTCCCGTTCACACGGTTGATCATACTCTGGGTTCCACATGCATGTTTTAGCTGAAGGAAGAATACCTTAAACCTGGAGAGTTGAGACCCATGGAATGGGTACCATGCAATATGACTTCAAAGGGTCTTCATTTGCTCACCGAACCTCTCCAATCCTATCACTGCTGCGTTTATGCCCCTGTACACACGCTTGATTCTCTTTTGGAGACATAGCAATCCATAGGTTTTAAGATACTTACTAGTCAGGTACATTCTTAGGCGTTTAATATGGGGTGTTGAGTCCATTTCGTTGAGCAAGGAGTAGCTCTTGTCTATTCCATATTTGGCTTAAGGAACTTTATCTGTGCTCATTTCAATCTCTGGTTTTATGCAGCACCCCAACTCACCTTTACCCTTAAGCAAGCATAAGTTGGTTTTCTAAATTTGAGACCCTGTTCTGTTTTGGAATTTAGTTCCTGTGTAGCCATGTTTACATTCCGTGTATTAGTGATATCTTATGATGTTTCTTTTTCTGTGTGACTTATTTCAGCTAGAATCATCGTACCTGAATCCACTCATTATGCTGCTACGGGCCTGATGACATAGATTTCATTGCTGAGTGATACTGCATTGTACGTAAGTACCACAAGTTCTTTATCCATTTTTCACTTTCTGTGATATTGAACTTGTATGGTAAACGAGGTTCTTGTAAACAGAGGCGTCCCAAACTTTGGGGTGGCTGTGTCTTTTTGATTTTAATTTCCCTAAGCTATAGGACCATAAGTGGAAGTGCCCTAGGCTCTGTTGCTTTGTTTCTTAGATGTTTCAGGAAACACCATACACTTCTCCCGAGTGTCTGTTGGCAATTTACATCCCGCCCATCAGCATAACAAGGCTCCCAGTTCTCCATGCCCTGTCCTGCCTTTCTGGATTTTACACTTTTTTCAGATGGCCCTTTTGACCGGGGGGAAGTGAGACTTCATTGTAGTGCAGATTTCCTTTGCAAGCTTGCTTGGTTGGCCAAAAAGGGCGTATGCGTTTTTTCCTGAATATATTCAGGAAAAAACGCATACGCCCTTTTTGGCCAAGTGCATCATTGTGGACGTTCTGCCTCTTTTCCTATGCTTTCAATGCAATTCCAGTCTACCTCCTGAAATCGGTTTCCTGCAATTCTGCCCCACTTTCAAGTCCTCTTGGCAGCCTTACTTCCATATATTTTTGGACGATAGCTGTCATTTATAACTCTGCAGGTTTGTGAATTACAGTGCCCCTGAGCTCCTTTCTTCAACTCGCTTTCTTGTGACCTGGCCGCAACACCGCAGGATGGCTTCAGGCCCTAATCTGGTTCCGGCACGGCACGCTGAGCCTTTGGTTAGTTCCTCTTCCTGGTGGGAAATGAGAGTTAAATTTGCCCGTCCAGACACCTCCAGCTAGTCTCTCATTGGTTCTCGCTATTCCTGTTCATCTTCCGCAGAAATTGCAAACTGGGCAAAACAGGAGGTTAAAGGCACTGACTCTCCAAGTCGGGAGAGTGTTAGTAAAGCATCTGGAATGTTGCACCCGAGTACCAGGGTACGAAAACTGAGACATATTTGAACACGTCTCCCGATCACATGGTTGATCATACTCTAGGTTCCACATGCATGTTTTAGCTGAAGGAAGAATACCTTAAACCTGGGTAGTTGAAACCCGTGGAATGGGTACCATGCAATATGACTTCAAAGGGTCTTCATTTGCTCACCGAACCTCTCCAATCCTATCACTGCTGCGTTTATGCCCCTGTACACATGCTTGATTCTCTTTCGGAGACAGAGCAATCCATAGGTTTTAAGATACTTACTAGTCAGGTACATTCTTAGGCGTTTAATATGGGGTGTTGAGTCCATTTCGTTGAGCAAGGAGTAGCTCTTGTCTATTCCATATTTGGCTTAAGGAACTTTATCTGTGCTCATTTCAATCTCTGGTTTTATGCAGCACCCCAACTCACCTTTACTCTTAAGCAAGCATAAGTTGGTTTTCTAAATTTGAGACCCTGTTCTGTTCTGTAATTCAGTTCCTGTGTAGCCAAGTTTACATTCCGTGTATTAGTGATATCTTATGATATTTCTTTTTCTGTGTGTTACTTATTTCAGTTAGAATCATCATACCTGAATCCACTCATTGTGCTGCTAAGGGCCTGATGACATAGATTTCATTGCTGAGTGATATTACTTGTAAGTAAATACCACAACTTCTTTATCCATTTTCCACTTTCTGCGATGTTGAACTTGTACTGTAAACGAGGTTCTTGTAAACAGAGGCGTCCCAAACTTTGGGGTGGCTGTGTCTTTTAGATTTTAATTTCCCTAAGCTATAGGACCATAAGTGGAAGTGCCCTAGGCTCTGTTGCTTTGTTTTTTAGATGTTTCAGGAAACACCATACACTTCTCCCGAGTGTCTGTTGGCAATTACATCCCGCCCATCAGCATAACAAGGCTCCCAGTTCTCCATGGCCTGTCCTGCCTTTCTGGATTGTACACTTTTTGCAGATGGCCCTTTTGACCGGGGGGAAGTGAGACTTCATTGTAGTGCAGATTTCCTTTGCAAGCTTGCTTGGTTGGCCAAAAAGGGCGTATGCGTTTTTTCCTGAATATATTCAGGAAAAAACGCATACGCCCTTTTTGGTCAAGTGCATCATTGTGGACGTTCTGCCTCTTTTCCTATGCTTTCAATGCAATTCCAGTCTACCTCCTGAAATCGGTTTCCTGCAATTCTGCCCCGCTTTCAAGTCCTCTTGGCAGCCTTACTTCAGTCTATTTTTGGACGATAGCTGTCATTTATAACTCTGCAGGTTTGTGAATTACAGTGCCCCTGAGCTCCTTTCTTCAACTCGCTTTCTTTTGAGCTGGCCGCAACACCACAGGATGGCTTCAGGCCCTAATCTGGTCCCGGCACGGCACGCTGAGCCTTTGGTTATTTCCTCTTCCTGGTGGGAAATGAGAGTTAAATTTGCCCGTCCAGACACCTCCAGCTAGTCTCTCATTGGTTCTCCCTATTCCTGTACATCTTCCGCAGAAATTGCAAACTGGGCCAAACAGGAGGTTAAAGGCGCTGACTCTCCAAGTGGGGAGAGTGTTAGTAAAGCATCTGGAATGTTGTACCCGAGTACCAGGGGAGGAAAACTGAGACATATTTGAACACGTCTCCCGTTCACACGGTTGATCATACTCTGGGTTCCACATGCATGTTTTAGCTGAAGGAAGAATACCTTAAACCTGGAGAGTTGAGACCCGTGGAATGGGTACCATGCAATATGACTTCAAAGGGTCTTCATTTGCTCACCGAACCTCTCCAATCCTATCACTGCTGCGTTTATGCCCCTGTACACACGCTTGATTCTCTTTTGGAGACATAGCAATCCATAGGTTTTAAGATACTTACTAGTCAGCTACATTCTTAGGCGTTTAATATGGGGTGTTGAGTCCATTTCGTTGAGCAAGGAGTAGCTCTTGTCTATTCCATATTTGGCTTAAGGAACTTTATCTGTGCTCATTTCAATCTCTGGTTTTATGCAGCACCCCAACTCACCTTTACCCTTAAGCAAGCATAAGTTGGTTTTCTAAATTTGAGACCCTGTTCTGTGTTGGAATTCAGTTCCTGTGTAGCCAAGTTTACATTCCGTGTATTAGTGATATCTTATGATGTTTCTTTTTCTGTGTGTTACTTATTTCAGTTAGAATCATCATACCTGAATCCACTCATTGTGCTGCTAAGGGCCTGATGACATAGATTTCATTGCTGAGTGATATTACTTGTAAGTAAATACCACAACTTCTTTATCCATTTTCCACTTTCTGCGATGTTGAACTTGTACTGTAAACGAGGTTCTTGTAAACAGAGGCGTCCCAAACTTTGGGGTGGCTGTGTCTTTTAGATTTTAATTTCCCTAAGCTATAGGACCATAAGTGGAAGTGCCCTAGGCTCTGTTGCTTTGTTTTTTAGATGTTTCAGGAAACACCATACACTTCTCCCGAGTGTCTGTTGGCAATTTACATCCCGCCCATCAGCATAACAAGGCTCCCAGTTCTCCATGGCCTGTCCTGCCTTTCTGTTTTGTACACTTTTTGCAGATGGCACTTTTGACCGGGGGGAAGTGAGACTTCATTGTAGTGCAGATTTCCTTTGCAAGCTTGCTTGGTTGGCCAAAAAGGGCGTATGCGTTTTTTCCTGAATATATTCAGGAAAAAACGCATACGCCCTTTTTGGTCAAGTGCATCATTGTGGACGTTCTGCCTCTTTTCCTATGCTTTCAGTGCAATTCCAGTCTACCTCCTGAAATCGGTTTCCAGCAATTCTGCCCCGCTTTCAAGTCCTCTTGGCAGCCTTACTTCAGTCTATTTTTGGACGATAGCTGTCATTTATAACTCTGCAGGTTTGTGAATTACAGTGCCCCTGAGCTCCTTTCTTCAACTCGCTTTCTTTTGAGCTGGCCGCAACACCACAGGATGGCTTCAGGCCCTAATCTGGTCCCGGCACGGCACGCTGAGCCTTTGGTTATTTCCTCTTCCTGGTGGGAAATGAGAGTTAAATTTGCCCGTCCAGACACCTCCAGCTAGTCTCTCATTGGTTCTCCCTATTCCTGTACATCTTCCGCAGAAATTGCAAACTGGGCTAAACAGGAGGTTAAAGGCGCTGACTCTCCAAGTGGGGAGAGTGTTAGTAAAGCATCTGGAATGTTGTACCCGAGTACCAGGGGAGGAAAACTGAGACATATTTGAACACGTCTCCCGTTCACACGGTTGATCATACTCTGGGTTCCACATGCATGTTTTAGCTGAAGGAAGAATACCTTAAACCTGGAGAGTTGAGACCCGTGGAATGGGTACCATGCAATATGACTTCAAAGGGTCTTCATTTGCTCACCGAACCTCTCCAATCCTATCACTGCTGCGTTTATGCCCCTGTACACACGCTTGATTCTCTTTTGGAGACATAGCAATCCATAGGTTTTAAGATACTTACTAGTCAGCTACATTCTTAGGCGTTTAATATGGGGTGTTGAGTCCATTTCGTTGAGCAAGGAGTAGCTCTTGTCTATTCCATATTTGGCTTAAGGAACTTTATCTGTGCTCATTTCAATCTCTGGTTTTATGCAGCACCCCAACTCACCTTTACCCTTAAGCAAGCATAAGTTGGTTTTCTAAATTTGAGACCCTGTTCTGTTCTGTAATTCAGTTCCTGTGTAGCCAAGTTTACATTCCGTGTATTAGTGATATCTTATGATGTTTCTTTTTCTGTGTGTTACTTATTTCAGTTAGAATCATCATACCTGAATCCACTCATTGTGCTGCTAAGGGCCTGATGACATAGATTTCATTGCTGAGTGATATTACTTGTAAGTAAATACCACAACTTCTTTATCCATTTTCCACTTTCTGCGATGTTGAACTTGTACTGTAAACGAGGTTCTTGTAAACAGAGGCGTCCCAAACTTTGGGGTGGCTGTGTCTTTTTGATTTTAATTTCCCTAAGCTATAGGACCATAAGTGGAAGTGCCCTAGGCTCTGTTGCTTTGTTTTTTAGATGTTTCAGGAAACACCATACAATTCTCCCGAGTGTCTGTTGGCAATTTACATCCCGCCCATCAGCATAACAAGGCTCCCAGTTCTCCATGGCCTGTCCTGCCTTTCTGGATTGTACACTTTTTGCAGATGGCCCTTTTGACCGGGGGGAAGTGAGACTTCATTGTAGTGCAGGTTTCCTTTGCAAGCTTGCTTGGTTGGCCAAAAAGGGCGTATGCGTTTTTTCCTGAATATATTCAGGAAAAAACGCATATGCCCTTTTTGGTCAAGTGCATCATTGTGGACGTTCTGCCTCTTTTCCTATGCTTTCAATGCAATTCCAGTCTACCTCCTGAAATCGGTTTCCTGCAATTCTGCCCCGCTTTCAAGTCCTCTTGGCAGCCTTACTTCCGTCTATTTTTGGATGATAGCTGTCATTTATAACTCTGCAGGTTTGTGAATTACAGTGCCCCTGAGCTCCTTTCTTCAACTCGCTTTCTTTTGAGCTGGCCGCAACACCACAGGATGGCTTCAGGCCCTAATCTGTTCCCGACACGGCACGCTGAGCCTTTGGTTATTTCCTCTTCCTGGTGGGAAATGAGAGTTAAATTTGCCCGTCCAGACACCTCCAGCTAGTCTCTCATTGGTTCTCCCTATTCCTGTACATCTTCCGCAGAAATTGCAAACTGGGCCAAACAGGAGGTTAAAGGCGCTGACTCTCCAAGTGGGGAGAGTGTTAGTAAAGCATCTGGAATGTTGTACCCGAGTACCAGGGGAGGAAAACTGAGACATATTTGAACACGTCTCCCGTTCACACGGTTGATCATACTCTGGGTTCCACATGCATGTTTTAGCTGAAGGAAGAATACCTTAAACCTGGAGAGTTGAGACCCGTGGAATGGGTACCATGCAATATGACTTCAAAGGGTCTTCATTTGCTCACCGAACCTCTCCAATCCTATCACTGCTGCGTTTATGCCCCTGTACACACGCTTGATTCCCTTTTGGAGACATAGCAATCCATAGGTTTTAAGATACTTACTAGTCAGCTACATTCTTAGGCGTTTAATATGGGGTGTTGAGTCCATTTCGTTGAGCAAGGAGTAGCTCTTGTCTATTCCATATTTGGCTTAAGGAACTTTATCTGTGCTCATTTCAATCTCTGGTTTTATGCAGCACCCCAACTCACCTTTACCCTTAAGCAAGCATAAGTTGGTTTTCTAAATTTGAGACCCTGTTCTGTTCTGTAATTCAGTTCCTGTGTAGCCAAGTTTACATTCCGTGTATTAGTGATATCTTATGATGTTTCTTTTTCTGTGTGTTACTTATTTCAGTTAGAATCATCATACCTGAATCCACTCATTGTGCTGCTAAAGGCCTGATGACATAGATTTCATTGCTGAGTGATATTACTTGTAAGTAAATACCACAACTTCTTTATCCATTTTCCACTTTCTGCGATGTTGAACTTGTACTGTAAACGAGGTTCTTGTAAACAGAGGCGTCCCAAACTTTGGGGTGGCTGTGTCTTTTTGATTTTAATTTCCCTAAGCTATAGGACCATAAGTGGAAGTGCCCTAGGCTCTGTTGCTTTGTTTTTTAGATGTTTCAGGAAACAGCATACACTTCTCCCGAGTGTCTGTTGGCAATTTACATCCCGCCCATCAGCATAACAAGGCTCCCAGTTCTCCATGGCCTGTCCTGCCTTTCTGGATTGTACACTTTTTGCAGATGGCCCTTTTGACCGGGGGGAAGTGAGACTTCATTGTAGTGCAGATTTCCTTTGCAAGCTTGCTTGGTTGGCCAAAAAGGGCGTATGCGTTTTTTCCTGAATATATTCAGGAAAAAACGCATACGCCCTTTTTAGTCAAGTGCATCATTGTGGACGTTCTGCCTCTTTTCCTATGCTTTCAATGCAATTCCAGTCTACCTCCTGAAATCGGTTTCCTGCAATTCTGTCCCGCTTTCAAGTCCTCTTGGCAGCCTTACTTCAGTCTATTTTTGGACGATAGCTGTCATTTATAACTCTGCAGGTTTGTGAATTACAGTGCCCCTGAGCTCCTTTCTTCAACTCGCTTTCTTTTGAGCTGGCCGCAACACCACAGGATGGCTTCAGGCCCTAATCTTGTCCCGGCACGGCACGCTGAGCCTTTGGTTATTTCCTCTTCCTGGTGGGAAATGAGAGTTAAATTTGCCCGTCCAGACACCTCCAGCTAGTCTCTCATTGGTTCTCCCTATTCCTGTACATCTTCCGCAGAAATTGCAAACTGGGCCAAACAGGAGGTTAAAGGCGCTGACTCTCCAAGTGGGGAGAGTGTTAGTAAAGCATCTGGAATGTTGCACCCGAGTACCAGGGGAGGAAAACTGAGACATATTTGAACACGTCTCCCGTTCACACGGTTGATCATACTCTGGTTTCCACATGCATGTTTTAGCTGAAGGAAGAATACCTTAAACCTGGGTAGTTGAGACCCGTGGAATGGGTACCATGCAATATGACTTCAAAGGGTCTTCATTTGCTCACCGAACCTCTCCAATCCTATCACTGCTGCGTTTATGCCCCTGTACACACGCTTGATTCTCTTTTGGAGACATAGCAATCCATAGGTTTTAAGATACTTACTAGTCAGCTACATTCTTAGGCGTTTAATATGGGGTGTTGAGTCCATTTCGTTGAGCAAGGAGTAGCTCTTGTCTATTCCATATTTGGCTTAAGGAACTTTATCTGTGCTCATTTCAATCTCTGGTTTTATGCAGCACCCCAACTCACCTTTACCCTTAAGCAAGCATAAGTTGGTTTTCTAAATTTGAGACCCTCTTCTGTTTTGGAATTCAGTTCCTGTGTAGCCAAGTTTACATTCCGTGTATTAGTGATATCTTATGATGTTTCTTTTTCTGTGTGACTTATTTCAGTTAGAATCATCGTACCTGAATCCACTCATTATGCTGCTACGGGCCTCATGACATAGATTTCATTGCTGAGTGATACTGCATTGTATGTAAGTACCACAAGTTCTTTATCCATTTTTCACTTTCTGCGATGTTCAACTTGTACTGTAAACGAGGTTCTTGTAAACAGAGGCGTCCCAAACTTTGGGGTGGCTGTGTCTTTTTGATTTTAATTTCCCTAAGCTATAGGACCATAAGTGGAAGTGCCCTAGGCTCTGTTGCTTTGTTTTTTAGATGTTTCAGGAAACACCATACACTTCTCCCGAGTGTCTGTTGGCAATTTACATCCCGCCCATCAGCATAACAAGGCTCCCTGTTCTCCATGGCCTGTCCTGCCTTTCTGGATTTTACACTTTTTTCAGATGGCCCTTGTGACCGGGGGGAAGTGAGACTTCATTGTAGTGCAGATTTCCTTTGCAAGCTTGCTTGGTTGGCCAAAAAGGGCGTATGCGTTTTTTCCTGAATATATTCAGTAAAAAACGCATACGCCCTTTTTGGCCAAGTGCATCATTGTGGACGTTCTGCCTCTTTTCCTATGCTTTCAATGCAATTCCAGTCTACCTCCTGAAATCGGTTTCCTGCAATTCTGCCCCGCTTTCAAGTCCTCTTGGTAGCCTTACTTCAGTCTATTTTTGGACGATAGCTGTCATTTATAACTCTGCAGGTTTGTGAATTACAGTGCCCCTGAGCTCCTTTCTTCAACTCGCTTTCTTTTGAGCTGGCCGCAACACCACAGGATGGCTTCAGGCCCTAATCTGGTCCCGGCATGGCACGCTGAGCCTTTGGTTATTTCCTCTTCGTGGTGGGAAATGAGAGTTAAATTTGCCCGTCCAGACACCTCCAGCTAGTCTCTCATTGGTTCTCCCTATTCCTGTACATCTTCCGCAGAAATTGCAAACTGGGCCAAACAGGAGGTTAAAGGCGCTGACTCTCCAAGTGGGGAGAGTGTTAGTAAAGCATCTGGAATGTTGCACCCGAGTACCAGGGGAGGAAAACTGAGACATATTTGAACACGTCTCCCGTTCACACGGTTGATCATACTCTGGGTTCCACATGCATGTTTTAGCTGAAGGAAGAATACCTTAAACCTGGAGAGTTGAGACCCGTGGAATGGGTACCATGCAATATGACTTCAAAGAGTCTTCATTTGCTCACCGAACCTCTCCAATCCTATCACTGCTGCGTTTATGCCCCTGTACACACGCTTGATTCTCTTTTGGAGACATAGCAATCCATAGGTTTTAAGATACTTACTAGTCAGGTACATTCTTAGGCGTTTAATATGGGGTGTTGAGTCCATTTCGTTGAGCAAGGAGTAGCTCTTGTCTATTCCATATTTGGCTTAAGGAACTTTATCTGTGCTCATTTCAATCTCTGGTTTTATGCAGCACCCCAACTCACCTTTTCCCTTAAGCAACCATAAGTTGGTTTTCTAAATTTGAGACCCTGTTCTGTTTTGGAATTCAGTTCCTGTGTAGCCAAGTTTACATTCCGTGTATTACTGATATCTTTTGAGGTTCCTTTTCTGTGTGACTTATTTCAGTTAGAATCATCATACCTGAATCCACTCATTATGCTGCTACGGGCCTGATGACATAGATTTCATTGCTGAGTGATACTGCATTGTACGTAAGTACCACAAGTTCTTTATCCATTTTTCACTTTCTGTGATATTGAACTTGTACGATAAATGAGGTTCTGGTAAACAGAGGCGTCCCAAACTTTGGGGTGGCTGTGTCTTTTTGATTTTAATTTCCCTAAGCTGTAGGACCATAAGTGAAGTGCCCTAGGCTCTGTTGCTTTGTTTTCTAGATGTTTCAGGAAACACCATACACTTCTCCCGAGTGTCTGTTGGCAATTTACATCCCGCCCATCAGCATAACAAGGCTTCCAGTTCTCCATGGCCTGTCCTGCCTTTCTGGATTTTACACTTTTTTCAGATGGCCCTTTTGACTGGGGGGAAGTGAGACTTCATTTTAGTGCCGATTTCCTTTGCAAGCTTGCTTGGTTGCCCAAAAAGTGCGTATGCGTTTTTTCCTGAATATATTCAGGAAAAAACGCATACGCTCTTTTTGGCCAAGTGCATCATTGTCGATGTTCTGACTCTCTTCATATGTTTTCAATGCAATTCCAGTCTACCTCCTGAAATTGGTTTCCTGCAATTCTGCCTTGCTTTCATTGCCTCTTCATAGCCTTACCTCAATATATTTTTTGAAAATAGTTGGCCTTTATAACTCTGCAGGTTTTTGAATTGCAGTGGCCCTTAGCTCCATTTTTCAGCTCTTATTTTTGTGGTCTTGCCCCATAACCACAGGATTCCTTGAAGCCCTATTTTTCTTCTGGGGCACCTTGCTGTGCCTTTGGTTAATTCTTCTTACTGATGTGACATTAGAGTGACATGTGCCCATTGAAACCGCTACAGCTAGTTTCTCACTGGTTCCCCCATTCCCATTCATACTCTGCACTAACTGCAGACTGTGCGATACCAGAACTTAAAGGCATTGACTCCATGTGGGGATGTTGTTAGTAAAGCGGCTGGAATGTCGATCCGGAGCCCCAGGAGAGGAAAAATGAGGTGCGTTTTAGAAACCTTTCCCGATCATATGGTATACCAGTCACTGGGTTTCCCAAGCATCATTTAGCTGTAGGAAGATTCCCTTCAACCTGGAGTGTTGGGACCCTTGGACTGAGTAGCATGAAGTATTGCATTAAACTTTCGGCAGTTGCTCACCAAAGCTCACCAATCCTCTCAGCCCCAAGTGTCCAGCCTTATGTCTTATCCAGCTGTGGGTTTATATGTGGTCAATCCAGGTTGCATCACAGCCCCTGAGCGAATTTTGTAAGAATTTTTCTCTCTTTCATTGTTTCAGCGTTTTGTTTTTAAAATTTATTTCTATAATGGGGTTTAGCTCATTTTCACTGCTGTGTTTGTGCCGCTCTGCACACACTTGATTCCCTTATGGAGATATATCAATACATGGGTTTTAAGATTCTTATTACTCAGATATATTTCTCTGCGGTGTATAGGGTGTGTTGAGGCCAGTTCATTGAGCAAGGTGTAGATCTTGTCTAATACCTATTTGGTTTATTGAACGGTATCTGTGCTAATTTCAAACTCTGGTTTTATGCATCACCCCACCTCTCCTTTCCCCTTAAGCTGACATAAGTGTGTTTTCTAAATGTGAGACACTGTTCTGTTCTGTAATTCATTTCTTGTGCAGCCATATTTACCCTCCCTCTATAAGTGATATCTTATGATATGTTTCTTTTTCTGTTTGACTTATTTCAAGTAGTATTATCGGACCTAAATCCACTCTTTATCCTTCTACTAGCCTTATTACATTGATTTCATGGTGAAGAGATATTCCATTGTACATAAGTACCACATCTTCTTTATCCATTGTTCTCTTTCCTGGGATATTTAAGGTGTACTGAAGTTGAGGTTCTTGTAAACAGAGTAGCCCTAAACTGTGGTGTGCTTGTGTCTTGTTGATTTTTAGACTTCCCTAGATATACTCCCATGATTGGAAGTGTCCTATGCTCTGTAGCTCTGTTTTTTAGATGATTTAGGAACCACCGTACACTTCTCCAGAGTGGCTCTCGGCAGTTCACACACTGCCCATCAGCGTATAAAGGCTCCCTGTTCTCCATGGCCTGTCCTGCATTTCTGGTTTTTACAATTTTTTAGGATGGCCCTTTTGACCGGTGGGAAGTGAGACTTCTTTGTTGTGCACATTTGCATTGCTTGCTTGCTTCGTTGCCCATAAAGTGCGTATGCCTTTTTTCCTGGATATAATCAGGAAAAAACACATACGCCCTTTTGGGCCAACTGCATCATTGTCGAAATTCTGCCGCTTTTCATGTGCGTTAAAGACGAGTCCAATCTATCTCTTGAAATCTGTTTCTTGCAATTCTGTCTTGCATTCAGATCCTCTTCTTTGCCTTACCTCAACATATTTTTGGACGTTAGTTTTCATTTATAACTCTGCAGGTTTGTGAATTGCAGTGACCCTGAGCTCCATTTTTTAAGTTGCTCTTTTGTGAGCTGGCCTCAAACCCGCAGGATTGCTTCAGGCCCTATTTTGGCTCCGGCGAGGCAGGCTGAGCCTTTCTTTAATTCTTATTCTTAATGGGAAATTAGAGTGATATGTGCCCGTCCAAACCCCTACAACTATTCTCTCATTGGTTCCCCCTCTTCCCGTTCATCCTCCTCACAATTTGCAAAATGTGTGAAACAGAAGTTGAAATGTGCTGATTCTCCAAGTGGGGAGATTCTAAGTAACGTGGCTGGAATGGTGAACAGGAGCACCAGGAGAGGATAAATGAGGTGCATTTTAGACACATCTCCCGATCACATGGTGTACAGTCCTCTGGGTTTTCCATGCATGTTTTAGCTATAGGAAGATCCCTTGAACCTGCAGATTTGGGACCCATTGAATGGGTACCAGGTAGTATTACTTTAAAGGGTGTGCATTTCCTCACCCAACCTCACATTTCTCTTAGCGCAAACAGTTTCCAGCCTTATGTCTCATCCTGCTGTGGGTCTAGATGTGTTCAAACCATGTTGCATCACCGTCCCTGAGGAAAAGTTGTAAGAGGTTTTCTCTGTCTCTCTGTCGTTTATTTTTTTCAATTTATTACTATTTTGGTTACAGCTGATTTTCAAAGCTCTGTTTCTTGCTGCTGTACATCCACTTGATTCACGTACAGAGAGTCATCAATAAATTCTTTTTCAGATTCTTACCAGTCGTATATATTCTTTTCCGGTGACTTGAGTGTGCTGAGTGCAGTTCTTTTAGCTACCATGTAGGCCTTGTTGATTATCAGTTTGGTATTTGGAATGGTATCTTTGCTAATTTCAACCTCCTGGATGATGCCTCACCCCTCCCCACCTTTCCCGTTTAGCAGCCTTATGCGTGTTTTCTACATATTTGACTATGTTTTTGTTTTGTAATTTATTTCATGTGTAGCCATTTTGGATTCCACCTTTAAGTGATATCTTATGATATGTGTCTTTTTCTTTTTGAATTCTGTCACTTAGAATGATCATACGTAACTCCTCCGGAGTTGTTAACAACTGGCCATATTTCATTGATTTCCAGGCTGAATAATATTCCACTCTACCTAAGTACCACATCTCTATCCATTTTTTCCCTCCAGAGACATTTAAGTTATATCCTAGTCGAGGATCTTTTAAACAGAGAGGGGGTAAACATTGGGGTGCCTGTGTCCTCTCGATTTTTGTTTTTCCCAAGATATACGCCCATGAGTGCAAGTGCCCTATGCTCTGTAGCTCATTTTTTAGATGCTTTAGTAAACACAATACACTTCTCCAGAATGGCCGTTGGCAATATACATTTCCACTATAAGTCTCACAGGGCTCCCTCTTCTCGTTGCCCTGTCCTGCATTTCTGTTGTTTACGCTTTATGAGGATGGCTCTTCTGACTGATGCGAAGTGATATCTTTTGTAGTATTGACTTCCAGTGCCCACCTGTTTGGTTGGCTAAAAAAGTGTATGCCCTTTTCTTGAATATATACAGAAAAAAACGCATACACCCTTTTTGGCCAACTGCAATGTTGGCAATGTTCAGCTCCTTTTCTTGTGCTTAATGGCGAGTCCTTTCTACCTCCTCAAATCCCTTTCCTGCCATTCTCCCTTGCTTACAAGTCCTTTTCTCTGACTTTCCTCAAGACATTTTTCAGTGATGGATATTTTCAACTCTGCAGTTTTGTGAATTTTACTGCCCCTGAGTTCCATTGTTCAACTTGTGTTTATGGGAACTGGCCACAAAGCAGCGGGATTTCCTCAAGCCCTATACTGTTTCCATGGGCAACCCTAGCCTTTGGTCAATTCGTCTTCCTGATTGGAAATTAGAGTGACATGTGCCTGTCTGAACACCTAGGACTTGTCTCTCATTGTTCCTCATCCTTCCGCTTCATCCTCTGGACAAATTCCAAACTGTACGCAACAGGATGTTGACAGTGCTGACATCTCCAAGTGGGGAGACTGTTAGTAAAGACGCTGGAGGGGTGAACCCGAGCACCAGGAGATGAGGAGATGAGATGCCTTTTCCAAACTCTTCCCGATCAGACGGTATACCATCCTCTGGGTGTGACAGACATGTTTTAGCAGTAGGAAGAGTCCCATTCATGTAAGGAGAACACCAGGGCTTTTTCAAAATCAGTGTCTCCCCGAAACCCAAACTGGGGAAGTTTTTAAGCTACGGCTACACATATGTTCATTAAGGGCCTTGGGAAGTAGGCAGAGTCCAAACTTTAGATGACTGAAGTCTTCAGGGTCAGAAGCACTCACCACCAGCTTCCCTTAGGCTACACTTTAACTATCATTGATAGATGATGTCAATAAAAATATCTATTCTTTTTCAGATTATTTCCCCTTATAGGTTATTGCAAAATGTTGAGTGTAGTTCCCTGTGCTATACAGTAGTTCCTTGTTGATGATCTATTTTATACATAGCAGTGTGTATGTGTTAATTCCAAACTGTTAATTTATCCCTCCTCCCACCTTTCCCCTTTGGTAATAATAAATTATAAGATTTTATACTTCTCAGAAATGGGGGAGCTGAAAGAGAGGTATCATTTTCAATGGAAAAGCATTTAAAACAAGATTGAAGGTTTAACCAAGATTATTAGATGTACATCCTTGGAAAGAAATCACTTCGTTTCTCTAATATTGACCTGACAAATAAGACAAACCTTTTCACTGAACTTGCTTATAAAAAGTGATGGAAATATCAAATGGAAGTGTTAGAAACATCTTATTTTACCCGAGCCTTATACACTGTTCTATGTTAACTACAGTTTGGCTCACACATCTGTTCATTGAGGTTACAATAGTCTCAATTTCTGTTACTGATCCTCCAGAGTGGACCCCCAACAAGTGTCCCCCTGCCCAGTGTCATTGGGGCCAACAGATCGAGACTGAGTTTGGTTCACAAGCAAAGGAAACTTTATATTTTGATCAGAGAATGGAGAGGTGAGAGCATGCACTACCCCGTGGGCTGTGGGCTGGGCTGCTGTGTAGAGATCCTGTCAGAGTCAGTGGGAGGGAGGGAGGCGGCGGAGCTCTCGAGGGCCGGGTTGGCTGTAGCTCAGGCTCTATATCGTGGAGTCTGCACTGGGCCCCAGGAGCTGAGGTGTCGACCCAGCCATTCTGCACTAGGAAATCTGGTCTGAAGTGCCGGGTGTGGAACCTCTGCATGCGGGACCCTAGGAGCACGTGAAATTAGACAAAGCACAAAGGATAGAAAAGGTTAGACTTGACTTTATTGCCCAGATTCTATTTTTATCTCCCAGGGATTTTTAATGGGCTTTGCTGGGGACAAACCCCTCCTCTGCCTTTTGTCCCGTTCCTCATTCTTGGAGTGCTGAGGGTGCAGACCCTTCTTCTGTAACTGCTGAGTGCTGAGTTGGGAGCCCTCATACCCTGGGGCGAGGGTCAGAGCTTCTCCCCAGCAGCCTCCCGGTGACGTTGATTGTCCCCAGGACCCCTGCCTCCCTGCTTGTCCACCTGAGCACCAGCATTGGAAGTGTTATAAATTCTAATGACCTTTAAGGGTCCAGGAAAGAGATGTGCAGAGACGCTGTGGGGGCCGGTTTCACCCCGCCCCACATTTGTTCGGCCACCTTAGGCTGACCGTTTCTGCCAGCCTAGATGCTCTGACCAGTAGTCTGCGCTTTCTTCAATTAAGCCCCTGAATTAACGTACAAACAGCACCAGGTGTCAGAGCCCTGCCCGCTCAACTCCCAGACAGTCCAGGGTCAGTGGTGATCAAGGACCATGATGGCTACTGAGTCAACAGCCTTTTGGAGTAAACAGGAGTCCAGCCGGTCTTATTGGCCACCATCATCACGGTGTCTGTAGGCTTTTCTATGGTGACAGTGTGGTATACTGTTCCCCCGCCAAGATTATTAGCTCCCCTCTGGGTGCAGTAAGTCCTGCAAGCAGTAGTCTACTCTTTTGGGACACACCCTTGTTGTTTTATGAGAGAAACTCCAGGTCAAGTGATGTTCACACGAGTCGTCATGGTGCCCTGTTGCCCCCGGTTATCTCTCTGGATGTTGGAGTTGGAGGGCCTCCTCACTCGAGGTCGGTGTGCCCACGGAGCGAACCCTGCAACTTCAGGGCATGGTTGGTGGTTAGGATCACCACGTGGGGTCCTTTTCCCTTAGGAGGGAGGTGGCCTTTTGGGCTGCTGATTTCCAGGTTTTTAGATACCGCCAGTATCTTGGCCAGATGTGGCAGTGGGCCAAGCCCCTTGGTGACCGTAGTTTATCCTACCTGGATGGCATTCTTGCATTGTTCCATTTCAAGTGGTCCCAGTTTTTGCACTAATTCTCCAATGGCGATTCACCTTTCACCGGGAATGTAAAGGTCAAAGGGTTTAGCTAAATTAGGGAGTTCCAGGGCAAGGGTCTGAATTGACTGCTCTTTCCATTCTTGAAAGGCCACTTCTGGATTCTATTCAAAAGGATCATCATCTTTTCCTTTCAGTGTTTCATATAGAGGCCCAGCTAGTAGACTGTAGTTAGGGATCCAGAAGCAGCAAACCCTGGCCTCCCCAGGAACCCCTAAGCTGTCTTCTAGTTTTAGAAAGGGGTAAGGCTGAAAATGGTTTCTTCCCTTTCCTGGGATGGGCTTCTCTGACCTTGTGTGAGAATGAAGCCCAGGCAGGTCACCGCAGTCTGTGATATTTGAGCTTTTTCTTGGACAACTTCTATCCTTTATTGTCTTGGTAGTTCAGAGGACTCCTTAGTAGGGCTGGCGATCAGAATGTCGTCTGCATATTGAAGGAGGGTTTCCTTTTCCAGAGGTAGAACTTTTAGGTCTTTAGCTAAGCTTTCCCCAAAGACGGTGTGGGAATTTTTGCACCCTTGGGTCCAGACGGCCCGGAAGTATTGTTTTAGTTGTATGTTGAGTCCTGCCACTCACAAGCCAAAATTTCTTGTGACTCTGGGACTAATGGAATACAAAAGAAGGCATCATTGAAGACTAATACAGAATACCATGTCCTGGTGGTTGGTAGAATGACCAGCAGGGTGTAGGAATTAGGAGCAACTGGAGGTATATCCTCGGTGGCTTCACTGACTGTCCTGACATCCTTTACCAGGTCCCCAGCAGCCCATGGGGCTCTCGTGGTCAGACCAATCCCAGAATATGGAGCTCACCTGGGCAGGTACCCCACCCCCACCCCAGCCCACGGGGCTCTCGTGGTCAGGCCCCTCCCAGGATACAGAGCTACCCTTGCAGGTACCGTGGCAGGGCTGGGCACACAGGAACCGTGCACATAGCCCTCATTGCAGAGCACCCCCAGCTCACCTGTCGCTCAGAGCTGACACAGAGCACCTCAGAGCAGGACTTGAACTAACAAACAGCAGCTGTGACAGGTCTGTGACCCTGGGCATCACTCCGTGAGGCCTCCCTCCACCTGGTCTTCCAGAGACTTCCACTGCACCCGGGGCACCAGGCCTCTGTCTCCAACCACCACCCACCCCTCCTCTCCCTGACTCCTGGGTTCCTCTCATTAGGAGAGGGTTTTCTTGAAGTTGTCTCCCACTCATGGGCCAGATAAAATGATTAGAAAACAAGCCAAAGCTGCAGCCCCTTGTCTATCCTGACTCTCAGGAGCCCACACCTGTTCCTTGGACCTGGCCGGTTCAGCAAGTTCCATTTTCTGCAACTGTGAGCCCCTGAGGGGTGATGATTGGCTGACCTGGGCAGCCTTACCGTGCCGGCCAGCCCTCCCCAGGTGTGCCTGGGTTGAGATCAATATAAATACCACTCCAGGCAGCAAGAGCCCCTGCAGCCGTGCCTGACGCCATTTTCTCTGCCCTGTCAGCAGTCTCGGGGCTGGGCTGGTGGGAGGGAGTGAGAGGTCACGGCTTTGTGGGTGGCCCAGTGTGAGTGGGGCTCTGCTGGACTTTCTGCAGCAGTTGCCAGGCTGCCACCTGCTAAAGAAGAGGATGTGTCACCCATACCTGCTGCTGGAATTTCTCCCTGGGCAGAGGTGAGGAAGGAAAAAAGCAGTGGGGGCAGGGACAGGACGGGTATCTCAGGCAGGGAAATGGAAATCTTCCAGAAGAGCACCCAGGGCCAGGACCATCCTGCCTGGCCTGCAGGCACCAAGTCGGCCGGCATGCTGTCACTCGTGTGGCTCTATGGCCCTTCCTCTAGGCTTTCAAGTCCTTGTATATATTCAGGTGTTTTACCTGGGACGGGTGGGAATAGTTCAGCAGCAACTGGCCTGGGGCTCAGCTCACGTTTACTCACAGATGCCTCGGCACGGTGCCCCAGCTTTGCAATGAGGACGCTTGTTGCGTGGGGGCTGCTGGCTGAATGGGAGACGATTCCCCACCACTGACCAACTTCAGAATTATTTACAACTGGAGCAAGTGCCCTGATACGGTTTTCCTCTGTGTAACTGGTGGGTTCTGTGTTTTTTTTCTCTTTTTCGTTTTTGGTTCAAGGTAGATTTTATTCCTCTTTTTTGTATTTACAGATATAAGCATGGAAATAATTTATTCATATAAATACATGTATGTGCAGGGAATAATTGTTTTTTCTGTTTTATTTTTTAAATTTTATTTCTTTTTAATTTTGAATTTTATTTTATATTTTTATACAGCAGGTTCTTATTGGTTATCTATTTTATACACATAAATGTATACATGCCAATCCCAGTCTCTCAACTCCTCCCACCACCACCCCCCCAACAGCTTTCCCCCCTTGTTGTCCATACGTTTGTTGTCTACATCTGTTGCTCTATTTATGCCTTGCAAAATGGTTAATCTGTACAGTTTTTCTAGGTTCCACATATATGCATGAATATACAAGATTTGTTTTTCTCTTTCTGACTTACTTCACTCTGTATGACAGTCTCTAGATCCATCGACGTCTCTACAAATGACCTAATTTCATTCCTTTTCATGGCTTAGTAATATTCCATTTTATATATGTACCACAGCTTTATGCATTCGTCTGTCTGTGGGCATTTAGGTTGTTTCCATTACCTCGATATTGTAAATAGTGATGCAATGAACATTGCGGTGAATAACTCTTTTTGATTTATGGTTTTGTCTGGGTATATGTCCAGTACTGGGATTGCTGTATCATATGGTAATTCTATTGTTAGTTTCTTAAGAAATTCCATATTGTTCTCCATAATGACTGTATCAATTTATATTCCCAACAATAGTGGAAGAGGGTTCCTTTTCTCCACACCCTTTCCAGCATTTTTTGTTTGTAGATTTTCTATGATGCCTATTCTACCAGGTGTGAGGTGATACCCCATTGTTGAATCCATTTCGTTGAGCAAGGGGTAGGTCTTGTGTATTACATATTTGGCTTATGGAACGATATCTGTGCTAATTTCAAACTCTGTTTTTATGCAGCACCCCAACTCACCTTCCCCCTTAAGCAAGCATAAGTTGGTTTTCTAAATTTGAGACCCTGTTCTGTTTTGGAATTCAGTTCATGTGTAGCCAAGTTCACATTCCGTGTATTAGTGATACCTTATGATGTTTCTTTTTCTGTGTGACTTATTTCACTTAGAATCATCGTGCCTCAATCCACTCATTATGCTGCTACGGGCCTGGTGACATAGATTTCATTGCTGAGTGGTATTCTGTTGTACATAACTACCGCAACTTCTTTATCCATTATTTGCTCTCTGGGATATTTAACTTGTGCCGCAGAAGAGATTCCTGTAAAAAGAGCCGTCCCAAATTTTGGGGTGGCTGTGTCTTTTTGATTTTAATTTCCCTAAGCTATAGGACCATAAGTGGAAGTGCCCTAGGCTCTGTTGCTTTGTTTTTTAGATGTTTCAGGAAACACCATACACTTCTCCAGAGCAGCTGTTGGCAATTTACATCCAGCCCATCAGCATAACAAGCCTCCCAGTTCTCCATGGCCTGTCCTGCCTTTCTGGATTTTACACTTTTCTCAGATGTCCCTTTTGACCGGGGTGAATTGAGACTTCATTGTAGTGCAGATTTCCTTTGCAAGCTTGCTTGGTTGGCCAAAAAGGGCGTATGCTTTTTTTCCTGAATATATTCAGGAAAAAACGCATACGCCCTTTTTGGCCAAGTGCATCATTGTGGACGCTCTGCCTCTTTTCCTATGCTTTCGATGCAATTCCAGTCTACCTCCTGAAATCGGTTTCCTGCAATTCTGCCCCGCTTTCAAGTCCTCTTGGCAGCCTTACTTCAATATATTTTTGGACAATAGCTGTCATTTATAACTCTGCAGGTTTCTGAATTACAGTGCTCCTGAGCTCCTTTCTTCAACTCGCTTTCTTGTGAGCTGGCCGCAACACTGCAGGATGGCTTCAGGCCCTAATCTGGTTCCAGCACGGCACCCTGAGCCTTTGGTTAATTCCTCTTCCTGGTGGGAAATGAGAGTTAAATTTGCCCGTCCAGACACCTCCAGCTAGTCTCTCATTGGTTCTCGCTATTCCTGTTCATCTTCCGCAGAAATTGCAAACTGGGCCAAACAGGAGGTTAAAGGGACTGACTCTCCAAGTCGGGAGAGTGTTAGTAAAGCGTCTGCAATGTTGCACCCGAGTACCAGGGTACGAAAACTGAGAAATATTTGAACACGTCTCCCGATCACATGGTTGATCATACTCTAGGTTCCACATGCATGTTTTAGCTGAAGGAAGAATACCTTAAACCTGGGTAGTTGAAACCCGTGGAATGGGTACCATGCAATATGACTTCAAAGGGTCTTCATTTGCTCACCGAACCTCTCCAATCCTATCACTGCTGCGTTTATGCCCCTGTACACACGCTTGATTCACTTTTGGAGACAGAGCAATCCATAGGTTTTAAGATACTTACTAGTCAGGTATATTCTTAGGCGTTTAATATGGGGTGTTGAGTCCATTTCGTTGAGCAAGGAGTAGCTCTTGTCTATTCCATATTTGGCTTAAGGAACTTTATCTGTGCTCATTTCAATCTCTGCTTTTATGCAGCACCCCAACTCACCTTTCCCCTTAAGCAAGCATAAGTTGGTTTTCTAAATTTGAGACCCTGTTCTGTTCTGTAATTCAGTTCCTGTGTAGCCAAGTTTACATTCCGTGTATTACTGATATCTTATGATGTTTCTTTTTCTGTGTGACTTATTTCAGTTAGAATCATCATACCTGAATCCACTCATTATGCTGCTACGGGCCTGATGACATAGATTTCATTGCTGAGTGATACTGCATTGTACATAAGTACCACAAGTTCTTTATCCATTTTTCACTTTCTGTGATATTGAACTTGTACGGTAAACGAGGTTCTTGTAAACAGAGGCGTCCCAAACTTTGGGGTGGCTGTGTCTTTTTGATTTTAATTTCCCTAAACTATAGCACCATAAGTGGAAGTGCCCTAGACTCTGTTGCTTTGTTTTTTAGATGTTTCAGGAAACACCATACACTTCTCCTGAGTGTCTGTTGGCAATTTACATCCCGCCCATCAGCATAACAAGGCTCCCAGTTCTCCATGGCCTGTCCTGCTTTTCTGGATTTTACACTTTTTTCAGATGGCCCTTTTGACCGGGGGGAAGTGAGACTTCATTGTAGTGCAGATTTCCTTTGCAAGCTTGCTTGGTTGGCCAAAAAGGGCGTATGCGTTTTTTCCTGAATATATTCAGGAAAAAACGCATACGCCCTTTTTGGCCAAGTGCATCATTGTGGACGTTCTGCCTCTTTTCCTATGCTTTCAATGCAATTCCAGTCTACCTCCTGAAATCGGTTTCCTGCAATTCTGCCCCGCTTTCAAGTCCTCTTGGCAGCCTTACTTCAGTATATTTTTGGACGATAGCTGTCATTTATAACTCTGCAGGTTTGTGAATTACAGTGCCCCTGAGCTCCTTTCTTCAACTCGCTTTCTTGTGACCTGGCCGCAACACCGCAGGATCGCTTCAGGCCCTAATCTGGTTCCGGCACGGCACGCTCAGCCTTTGGTTAATTCCTCTTCCTGGTGGGAAATGAGAGTTAAATTTGCCCGTCCAGACACCTCCAGCTAGTCTCTCATTGGTTTTCGCTATTCCTGTTCATCTTCCGCAGAAATTGCAAACTGGGCCAAACAGGAGGTTAAAGGGACTGACTCTCCAAGTCGGGAGAGTGTTAGTAAAGCGTGTGGAATGTTGCACCCGAGTACCAGGGTACGAAAACTGAATCATATTTGAACACGTCTTCCAATCACATGATTGATCATACTCTGGGTTCCACATGCATGTTTTAGCTGAAGGAAGAATACCTTAAAACTGGGTAGTTGAAACCCGTAGAATGGGTACCATGCAATAGGACTTCAAAGGGTCTTCATTTGCTCACCAAACCTCTCCAATCCTATCACTGCTGCGTTTATGCCCCTGTACACACGCTTGATTCTCTTTTGGAGACATAGCAATCCATAGGTTTTAAGATACTTACTAGTCAGCTACATTCTTAGGCGTTTAATATGGGGTGTTGAGTCCATTTCGTTGAGCAAGGAGTAGCTCTTGTCTATTCCATATTTGGCTTAAGGAACTTTATCTGTGCTCATTTCAATCTCTGGTTTTATGCAGCACCCCAACTCACGTTTCCCATTAAGCAAGCATAAGTTGGGTTTCTAAATTTGAGACCCTGTTATGTTCTGTAATTCAGTTCCTGTGTAGCCAAGTTTACATTCCGTGTATTACTGATATCTTATGATGTTTCTTTTTCTGTGTGACTTAGTTCAGTTAGAATCATCATACCTGAATCCACTCATTGTGCTGCTAAGGGCCTGATGACATAGATTTCATTGCTGAGTGATATTGCTTTGTAAGAAAATACCACAAATTCTTTATCCATTTTTCACTTTCTGCGATGTTGAACTTGTACTGTAAATGAGATTCTTGTAAACAGAGCCGTTCCAAACTTCGGGGTGGCTGTGTCTTTTTGATTTTAATTTCCCTAAGCTATAGGATCATAAGTGGAAGTGCCCTAGGCTCTGTTGCTTTGTTTTTTAGATGTTTCAGGAAACACCATACACTTCTCCCGAGTGTCTGTTGGCAATTTACATCCCGCCCATCAGCATAACAAGGCTCCCAGTTCTCCATGGCCTGTCCTGCCTTTCTGGATTTTACACTTTTTTCAGATGGCCCTTTTGACCGGAGCGAAGTGAGACTTCATTGTAGTGCAGATTTCCTTTGCAAGCTTGCTTGGTTGGCCAAAAAGGGCGTATGCGTTTTTTCCTGAATATATTCAGGAAAAAACGCATACGCCCTTTTTGGTCAAGTGCATCATTGTGGACGTTCTGCCTCTTTTCCTATGCTTTCAATGCAATTCCAGTCTACCTCCTGAAATCGGTTTCCTGCAATTCTGCCCCGCTTTCAAGTCCTCTTGGCAGCCTTACTTCAGTATATTTTTGGACGATAGCTGTCATTTATAACTCTGCAGGTTTGTGAATTACAGTGCCCCTGAGCTCCTTTCTTCAACTCGCTTTCTTGTGACCTGGCCGCAACACCGCAGGAAGGCTTCAGGCCCTAATCTGGTTCCGGCACGGCACGCTGAGCCTTTGTTTATTCCTCTTCCTCGTGGGAAATGAGAGCTAAATTTGCCCGTCCAGACACCTCCAGCTAGTCTCTCATTGGTTCTCCCTATTCCTGTTCATCTTCCGCAGAAATTGCAAACTGGGCCAAACAGATGGTTAAAGGCGCTGACTCTCCAAGTGGGGAGAGTGTTAGTAAAGCGTCTGGAATGTTGCACCCGAGTACCAGGGGAGGAAAACTGAGACATATTTGAACACGTCTCCCGTTCACACGGTTGATCATACTCTGGGTTCCACATGCATGTTTTAGCTGAAGGAAGAATACCTTAAACCTGGGTAGTTGAAACCCGTGGAATGGGTACCATGCAATATGACTTCAAAGGGTCTTCATTTGCTCACCGAACCTCTCCAATCCTATCACTGCTGCGTTTATGCCCCTGTACACATGCTTGATTCTCTTTCGGAGACATAGCAATCCATAGGTTTTAAGATACTTACTAGTCAGGTACATTCTTAGGCGTTTAATATGCGGTGTTGAGTCCATTTCGTTGAGCAAGGAGTAGCTCTTATCTATTCCATATTTGGCTTAAGGAACTTTATCTGTGCTCATTTCAATCTCTGGTTTTATGCAGCACCCCAACTCACCTTTCCCCTTAAGCAAGCATAAGTTGGTTTTCTAAATTTGAGACCCTGTTCTGTTTTGGAATTTAGTTCCTGTGTAGCCAAGTTTACATTCCGTGTATTACTGATATCTTATGATGTTTCTTTTTCTGTGTGACTTATTGCAGTTAGAATCATCGTACCTGAATCCACTCATTATGCTGCTACGGGCCTGATGACATAGATTTCATTGCTGAGTGATATTGCTTTGTATGTAAATACCACAACTGCTTTATCCATTTTTCACTTTCTGCGATGTTGAACTTGTACGGTAAACGAGGTTCTTGTAAACAGAGGCGTCCCAAACTTTGGGGTGGCTGTGTCTTTTTGATTTTAATTTCCCTAAGCTATAGGACCATAAGTGGAAGTACCCTAGGCTCTGTTGCTTTGTTTTTTAGATGTTTCAGGAAACACCATACACTTCTCCCGAGTGTCTGTTGGCAATTTACATCCCGCCCATCAGCATAACAAGGCTCCCAGTTCTCCATGGCTGTCCTGCCTTTCTGGATTGTACACGTTTTGCAGATGACCCTTTTGACCGGGGGGAAGTGAGACTTCATTGTAGTGCAGATTTTCTTTGCAAGTTTGCTTGGTTGGCCAAAAAGGGCGTATGCGTTTTTTCCTGAATATATTCAGGAAAAAACGCATACGCCCTTTTTGGCCAAGTGCATCATTGTGGACGTTCTGCCTCTTTTCCTATGCTTTCAATGCAATTCCAGTCTACCTCCTGAAATCGGTTTCCTGCAATTCTACCCCGCTTTCAAGTCCTCTTGGCAGCCTTACTTCAGTATATTTTTGGACGATAGCTGTCATTTATAACTCTGCAGGTTTGTGAATTACAGTGCCCCTGAGCTCCTTTCTTCAACTCGCTTTCTTGTGACCTGGCCGCAACACCGCAGGATGGCTTCAGGCCCTAATCTGGTTCCGGCACGGCACGCTGAGCCTCTGGTTAATTCGTCTTCCTGGTGGGAAATGAGAGTTAAATTTGCCCGTCCAGACACCTCCAGCTAGTCTCTCATTGGTTCTCACTATTGCTGTTCATCTTCCGCAGAAATTGCAAACTGGGCCAAAGAGGAGGTTAAAGGGACTGACTCTCCAAGTTGGGAGAGTGTTAGTAAAGCGTCTGGAATGTTGCACCCGAGTACCAGGGTACGAAAACTGAGACATATTTGAACACGTCTCCCGATCACATGGTTGATCATACTCTAGGTTCCACATGCATGTTTTAGCTGAAGGAAGAATACCTTAAACCTGGGTAGTTGAAACCCGTAGAATGGGTACCATGCAATATGACTTCAAAGGGTCTTCATTTGCTCACCGAACCTCTCCAATCTTATCACTGCTGCGTTTATGCCCCTGTACACACGCTTGATTCTCTTTTGGAGACATAGCAATCCATAGGTTTTAAGATACTTACCAGTCAGCTACCTTCTTAGGCGTTTAATATGGGGTGTTGAGTCCATTTCGTTGAGCAAGGAGTAGCTCTTGTCTATTCCATATTTGGCTTAAGGAACTTTATCTGTGCTCATTTCAATCTCTGGTTTTATGCAGCACCCCAACTCACCTTTCCCCTTAAGCAAGCATAAGTTGGTTTTCTAAATTTGAGACCCTGTTCTGTTCTGTAATTCAGTTCCTGTGTAGCCAAGTTTACATTCCGTGTATTACTGATATCTTATGATGTTTCTTTTTCCGTGTGACTTATTTCAGTTAGAATCATCATACCTGAATCCACTCATTGTGCTGCTAAGGGCCTGAGGACATAGATTTCATTGCTGAGTGATATTGCTTTGTAAGTAAATACCACAAATTCTTTATCAATTTTTCACTTTCTGCGATGTTGAACTTGTACTGTAAACGAGGTTCTTGTAAACAAAGCCGTTGCAAACTTCGGGGTGGCTGTGTCTTTTTGATTTTAATTTCCCTAAGCTATAGGACCATAAGTGGAAGTGCCCTAGGCTCTGTTGCTTTGTTTTTTAGATGTTTCAGGAAACACCATACACTTCTCCCGAGTGTTGGCAATTTACATCCCGCCCATCAGCATAACAAGGCTCCCAGTTCTCCATGGCCTGTCCTGCCTTTCTGGATTTTACACTTTTTTCAGATGGCCCTTTTGACCGGGGGGAAGTGAGACTTCATTGTAGTGCAGATTTCCTTTGCAAGCTTGCTTGGTTGGCCAAAAAGGGCGTATGCGTTTTTTCCTGAATATATTCAGGAAAAAACGCATATGCCCTTTTTGGCCAAGTGCATCATTGTGGACGTTCTGCCTCTTTTCCTATGCTTTCAATGCAATTCCAGTCTACCTCCTGAAATCGGTTTCCTGCAATTCTGCCCCGCTTTCAAGTCCTCTTGGCAGCCTTACTTCAGTATATTTTTGGATGATAGCTGTCATTTATAACTCTGCAGGTTTGTGAATTACAGTGCCCCTGAGCTCCTTTCTTCAACTCGCTTTCTTGTGAGCTGGCCGCAACACCGCAGGATGGCTTCAGGCCCTAATCTGGTTCAGGCACGGCACGCTGAGCCTTTGTTAATTCCTCTTCCTGGTGGGAAATGAGAGTTAAATTTGCCCGTCCAGACACCTCCAGCTAGTCTCTCATTGGTTCTCGCTATTCCTGTTCATCTTCCGCAGAAATTGCAAACTGGGCCAAACAGGAGGTTAAAGGGATTGACTCTCCAAGTCGGGAGAGTGTTAGTAAAGCGTCTGGAATGTTGCACCCGAGTACCAGGGGAGGAAAACTGAGACATATTTGAACACGTCTCCCGTTCACACGGTTGATCATACTCTGGGTTCCACATGCATGTTTTACCTGAAGGAAGAATACCTTAAACCTGGGTAGTTGAAACCCGTGGAATGGGTACCATGCAATATGACTTCAAAGGGTCTTCATTTGCTCACTGAACCTCTCCAATCCTATCACTGCTGCGTTTATGCCCCTGTACACATGCTTGATTCTCTTTCGGAGATATAGCAATCCATAGGTTTTAAGATACTTACTAGTCAGGTACATTCTTAGGCGTTTAATATGCGGTGTTGAGTCCATTTCGTTGAGCAAGGAGTAGCTCTTGTCTATTCCATATTTGGCTTAAGGAACTTTATCTGTGCTCATTTCAATCTCTGGTTTTATGCAGCACCCCAACTCACCTTTCCCCTTAAGCAAGCATAAGTTGGTTTTCTAAATTTGAGACCCTGTTCTGTTCTGTAATTCAGTTCCTGTGTAGCCAAGTTTACATTCCGTGTATTACTGATATCTTATGATGTTTCTTTTTCTGTGTGACTTATTTCAGTTAGAATCATCATACCTGAATCCACTCATTGTGCTGCTAAGGGCCTGATGACATAGATTTCACTGCTGAGTGATATTGCTTTGTAAGTAAATACCACAACTTCTTTATCCATTTTTCACTTTCTGCGATGTTGAACTTTTACTGTAAACGACGTTCTTGTAAACAGAGGCGTCCCAAACTTTGGGGTGGCTGTGTCTTTTTGATTTTAATTTCCCTAAGCTATAGGACCATAAGTGGAAGTGCCCTAGGCTCTGTTGCTTTGTTTTTTAGATGTTTCAGGAAACACCATACACTTCTCCCGAGTGTCGGTTGGCAATGTACATCCCGCCCATCAGCATAACAAGGCTCCCAGTTCTCCATGGCCTGTCCTGCCTTTCTGGATTTTACACTTTTTTCAGATGGCCCTTTTGACTGGGGGGAAGTGAGACTTCATTGTAGTGCAGATTTCCTTTGCAAGCTTGCTTGTTTGGCCAAAAAGCGCGTATGCGTTTTTTCCTTAATATATTCAGGAAAAAACGCATACGCCCTTTTTGGCCAAGTGCATCATTGTGGACGTTCTGCCTCTTATCCTATGCTTTCAATGCAATTCCAGTCTACCTCCTGAAATCGGTTTCCTGCAATTCTGCCCCGCTTTCAAGTCCTCTTGGCAGCCTTACTTCAGTATATTTTTGGACGATAGCTGTCATTTATAACTCTGCAGGTTTGTGAATTAGAGTGCCCCTGAGCTCCTTTCTTCAACTCGCTTTCTTGTGAGATGGCCGCAACACCGCAGGATGGCTTCAGGCCGTAATCTGGTTCCGGCACGGCACGCTGAGCCTTTGGTTATTTCCTCTTCCTGGTGGGAAATGAGAGTTAAATTTGCCCGTCCAGACACCTCCAGCTAGTCTCTCATTGGTTCTCCCTATTCCTGTTCATCTTCCGCAGAAATTGCAAACTGGGCCAAACAGGAGGTTAAAGGCGCTGCCTCTCCAAGTGGGGAGAGTGTTAGTAAAGCGTCTGGAATGTTGCACCTGAGTACCAGGGGAGGAAAACTGAGACATATTTGAACACGTCTCCCGTTCACACGGTTGATCATACTCTGGGTTCCACATGCATGTTTTAGCTGAAGGAAGAATACCTTAAACCTGGGTAGTTGAAACCCGTGGAATGGGTACCATGCAATATGACTTCAAAGGGTCTTCATTTGCTCACCGAACCTCTCCAATCCTATCACTGCTGCGTTTATGCCCCTGTACACATCCTTGATTCTCTTTTGGAGACATAGCAATCCATAGGTTTTAAGATACTTACTAGTCAGGTACATTCTTAGGCGTTTAATATGGGGTGTTGAGTCCATTTCGTTGAGCAAGGAGTAGCTCTTGTCTATTCCATATTTGGCTTAAGGAACTTTATCTGTGCTCATTTCAATCTCTGGTTTTATGCAGCACCCCAACTCATCTTTCCCCTTAAGCAAGCATAAGTTGGTTTTCTAAATTTGAGACCCTGTTCTGTTCTGTAATTCAGTTCCTGTGTAGCCAAGTTTACATTCCGTGTATTACTGATATCTTATGATGTTTCTTTTTCTGTGTGACTTATTTCAGTTAGAATCATCATACCTGAATCGACTCATTGTGCTGCTAAAGGCCTGATGACATAGATTTCATTGCTGAATGATATTGCTTTGTAAGTAAATACCACAAATTCTTTATCCATTTTTCACTTTCTGCGATATTGACCTTGTACTGTAAATGAGGTTCTTGTAAACAGAGCCGATCCAAACTTCGGGGTGGCTGTGTCTTTTTGATTTTAATTTCCCTAAGCTATAGGAACATAAGTGGAAGTGCCCTAGGCTCTGTTGCTTTGTTTTTTAGATGTTTCAGGAAACACCATACACTTCTCCCGAGTGTCTGTTGGCAATGTACATCCCGCCCATCAGCATAACAAGGCTCCCAGTTCTCCATGGCCTGTCCTGCCTTTCTGGATTTTACACTTTTTTCAGATGGCCCTTTTGACTGGGGGGAAGTGAGACTTCATTGTAGTGCAGATTTCCTTTGCAAGCTTGCTTGGTTGGCCAAAAAGGGCGTATGCGTTTTTTCCTGAATATATTCAGGAAAAAACGCATACGCCCTTTTTGGCCAAGTGCATCATTGTGGACGTTCTGCCTCTTTTCCTATGCTTTCAATGCAATTCCAGTCTACCTCCTGAAATCGGTTTCCTGCAATTCTTCCCCGCGTTCAAGTCCTCTTTGCAGCCTTACTTCAGTATATTTTTGGACGATAGCTGTCATTTATAACTCTGCAGGTTTGTGAATTACAGTGCCCCTGAACTCCTTTCTTCAACTCGCTTTCCAGTGAGCTGGCCGCAACACCGCAGGATGGCTTCAGGCCCTAATCTGGTTCCGGCACGGCACGCTGAGCCTTTGTGAATTCCTCTTCCTGGTGGGAAATGAGAGTTAAATTTGCCCGTCCAGACACCTCCAGCTAGTCTCTCATTGGTTCTCATTATTCCTGTTCATCTTCCGCAGAAATTGCAAACTGGGCCAAACAGGAAGTTAAAGGCGCTGACTCTCCAAGTGGGGAGAGTGTTAGTAAAGCGTCTGGAATGTTGCACCCGAGTACCAGGGGAGGAAAACTGAGACATATTTGAACATGTCTCCCATTCACACGGTTGATCATACTCTGGGTTCCACATGCATGTTTTAGCTGAAGGAAGAATACCTTAAACCTGGGTAGTTGAAACCCGTGGAATGGGTACCATGCAATATGACTTCAAAGGGTCTTCATTTGCTCACCGAACCTCTCCAATCCTATCACTGCTGCATTTATGCCCCTGTACACATGCTTGATTCTCTTTCGGAGACATAGCAATCCATAGGTTTTAAGATACTTACTAGTCAGGTACATTCTTAGGCGTTTAATATGCGGTGTTGAGTCCATTTCGTTGAGCAAGGAGTAGCTCTTGTCTATTCCATATTTGGCTTAAGGAAATTTACTGTGCTCATTTCAATCTCTGGTTTTATGCAGCACCCCAACTCACCTTTCCTCTTAAGCAAGCATAAGTTGGTTTTCTAAATTTGAGACCCTGTTCTGTTCTGTAATTCAGTTCCTGTGTAGCCAAGTTTACATTCCGTGTATTACTGATATCTTATGATGTTTCTTTTTCTGTGTGACTTATTTCAGTTAGAATCATCATACCTGAATCCACTCATTGTGCTGCTAAGGGCCTGATGACATAGATTTCATTGCTGAGTGATATTGCTTTGTAAGTAAATACCACAACTTCTTTATCCATTTTTCACTTTCTGCGATGTTGAACTTGTACTGTAAACGAGGTTCTTGTAAACAGAGCCGTTCCATACTTTGGGGTGGCTGTGTCTTTTTGATTTTAATTTCCCTAAGCTATAGGACCATAAGTGGAAGTGCCCTAGGCTCTGTTGCTTTGTTTTTTAGATGTTTCAGGAAACACCATACACTTCTCCCGAGTGTCTGTTGGCAATTTATATCCCGCCCATCAGCATAACAAGGCTCCCAGTTCTCCATGACTTGTACTGCCTTTCTGGATTTTACACTTTTTTCAGATGGCCCTTTTGACCGGGGGGAAGTGAGACTTCATTGTAGTGCAGATTTCCTTTGCAAGCATGCTTGGTTGGCCAAAAAGGGCGTATGTGTTTTTTCATGAATATATTCAGGAAAAAACGCATACGCCCTTTTTGGCCAAGTGCATCATTGTGGACGTTCTGCCTCTTTTCCTATGCTTTCAATGCAATTCCAGTCTACCTCCTGAAATCGGTTTCCTGCAATTCTGCCCCGCTTTCAAGTCCTCTTGGCAGCCTTACTTCAGTATATTTTTGGACGATAGCTGTCATTTATAACTCTGCAGGTTTGTGCATTACAGTGCCCCTGAGCTCCTTTCTTCAACTCGCTTTCTTGTGAGCTGGCCACAACACCGCAGGATGGCTTCAGGCCCTAATCTGGTTCCGGCACGGCACGCTGAGCCTTTGGTTAATTCCTCTTCCTGGTGGGAAATGAGAGTTAAATTTGCCCGTCCAGACACCTCCAGCTAGTCTCTCATTGGTTCTCCCTATTCCTGTTCATCTTCCGCAGAAATTGCAAACTGGGCCAAACAGGAGGTTAAAGGGACTGACTCTCCAAGTCGGGAGAGTGTTAGTAAAGCGTCTGGAATGTTGCACCCGAGTACCACGGTACGAAAACTGAGACATATTTGAACACGTCTCCCGATCACATGGTTGATCATACTCTAGGTTCCACATGCATGTTTTAGCTGAAGGAAGAATACCTTAAACCTGGGTAGTTGAAACCCGTGGAATGAGTACCATGCAATATGACTTCAAAGGGTCTTCATTTGCTCACCGAATCTCTCCAATCCTATCACTGCTGCGTTTATGCCCCTGTACACATGCTTGATTCTCTTTCGGAGACATAGCAATCCATAGGTTTTAAGATACTTACTAGTCAGGTACATTCTTAGGCGTTTAATATGCGGTGTTGAGTCCATTTCGTTGAGCAAGGAGTAGCTCTTGTCTATTCCATATTTGGCTTAAGGAACTTTACTGTGCTCATTTCAATCTCTGGTTTTATGCAGCACCCCAACTCACCTTTCCTCTAAAGCAAGCATAAGTTGGTTTTCTAAATTTGAGACCCTGTTCTGTTCTGTAATTCAGTTCCTGTGTAGCCAAGTTTACATTCCGTGTATTACTGATATCTTATGATGTTTCTTTTTCTGTGTGACTTATTTCAGTTAGAATCATCATACCTGAATCCACTCATTGTGCTGCTAAGGGCCTGATGACATAGATTTCATTGCTGAGTGATATTGCTTTGTAAGTAAATACCACAACTTCTTTATCCATTTTTCACTTTCTGCGATGTTGAACTTGTACTGTAAACGAGGTTCTTGTAAACAGAGCCGTTCCATACTTTGGGGTGGCTGTGTCTTTTTGATTTTAATTTCCCTAAGCTATAGGACCATAAGTGGAAGTGCCCTAGGCTCTGTTGCTTTGTTTTTTAGATGTTTCAGGAAACACCATACACTTCTCCCGAGTGTCTGTTGGCAATTTATATCCCGCCCATCAGCATAACAAGGCTCCCAGTTCTCCATGACTTGTCCTGCCTTTCTGGATTTTACACATTTTTCAGATGGCCCTTTTGACCGGGGGGAAGTGAGACTTCATTGTAGTGCAGATTTCCTTTGCAAGCATGCTTGGTTGGCCAAAAAGGGCGTATGCGTTTTTTCATGAATATATTCAGGAAAAAACGCATACGCCCTTTTTGGCCAAGTGCATCATTGTGGACGTTCTGCCTCTTTTCCTATGCTTTCAATGCAATTCCAGTCTACCTCCTGAAATCGGTTTCCTGCAATTCTGCCCCGCTTTCAAGTCCTCTTGGCAGCCTTACTTCAGTATATTTTTGGACGATAGCTGTCATTTATAACTCTGCAGGTTTGTGCATTACAGTGCCCCTGAGCTCCTTTCTTCAACTCGCTTTCTTGTGAGCTGGCCACAACACCGCAGGATGGCTTCAGGCCCTAATCTGGTTCCGGCACGGCACGCTGAGCCTTTGGTTAATTCCTCTTCCTGGTGGGAAATGAGAGTTAAATTTGCCCGTCCAGACACCTCCAGCTAGTCTCTCATTGGTTCTCCCTATCCCTGTTCATCTTCCGCAGAATTTGCAAACTGGGCCAAACAGGAGGTTAAAGGGACTGACTCTCCAAGTCGGGAGAGTGTTAGTAAAGCGTCTGGAATGTTGCACACGAGTACCAGGGTACGAAAACTGAGACATATTTGAACACGTCTCCCGATCACATGGTTGATCATACTCTAGGTTCCACCTGCATGTTTTAGCTGAAGGAAGAATACCTAAAACCTGGGTAGTTGAAACCCGTGGAATGAGTACCATGCAATATGACTTTAGAGGGTCTTCATTTGCTCACCGAACCTCTCCAATCCTATCATTGCTGCGTTTATGCCCCTGTACACATGCTTGATTCTCTTTCGGAGACATAGCAATCCATAGGTTTTAAGATACTTACTAGTCAGGTACATTCTTAGGTGTTTAATATGCGGTGTTGAGTCCATTTCGTTGAGCAAGGAGTAGCTCTTGCCTATTCCATATTTGGCTTAAGGAACTTTATCTGTGCTCATTTCAATCTCTGGTTTTATGCAGCACCCCAACTCACCTTTCCTCTTAAGCAAGCATAAGTTGGTTTTCTAAATTTGAGACCCTGTTCTGTTCTGTAATTCAGTTCCTCTGTAGCCAAGTTTACATTCCTTGTATTACTGATATCTTATGATGTTTCTTTTTCTGTGTGACTTATTTCAGTTAGAATCATCATACCTGAATCCACTCATTGTGCTGCTAAGGGCCTGATGACATAGATTTCATTACTGAGTGATATTGCTTTGTAAGTAAATACCACAACTTCTTTATCCATTTTTCACTTTCTGCGATGTTGAACTTGTACTGTAAACGAGGTTCTTGTAAACAGAGCCGTTCCATACTTTGGGGTGGCTGTGTCTTTTTGATTTTAATTTCCCTAAGCTATAGGACCATAAGTGGAAGTGCCCTAGGCTCTGTTGCTTTGTTTTTTAGATGTTTCAGGAAACACCATACACTTCTCCCGAGTGTCTGTTGGCAATTTACATCCCGCCCATCAGCATAACAAGGCTCCCAGTTCTCCATGGCCTGTCCTGCCTTTCTGGATTTTACACTTTTTTCAGATGGCCCTTGTGACCGGGGGGAAGTGAGACTTCATTGTAGTGCAGATTTCCTTTGCAAGCTTGCTTGGTTGGCCAAAAAGGGCGTATGCGTTTTTTCCTGAATATATTCAGGAAAAAACGCATACGCCCTTTTTGGCCAAGTGCATCATTGTGGACGTTCTGCCTCTTTTCCTATGCTTTCAATGCAATTCCAGTCTACCTCCTGAAATCGGTTTCCTGCAATTCTGCCCCGCTTTCAAGTCCTCTTGGCAGCCTTACTTCAGTATATTTTTGGACGATAGCTGTCATTTATAACTCTGCAGGTTTGTGCATTACAGTGTCCCTGAGCTCCTTTCTTCAACTCGCTTTCTTGTGAGCTGGCCGCAACACCGCAGGATGGCTTCAGGCCCTAATCTGGTTCCGGCACGGCACGCTGAGCCTTTGGTTAATTCCTCTTCCTGGTGGGAAATGAGAGTTAAATTTGCCCGTCCAGACACCTCCAGCTAGTCTCTCATTGGTTCTCCCTATTCCTGTTCATCTTCCGCAGAAATTGCAAACTGGGCCAAACAGGAGGTTAAAGGGACTGACTCTCCAAGTCGGGAGAGTGTTAGTAAAGCGTCTGGAATGTTGCACCCGAGTACGAGGGTACGAAAACTGAGACATATTTGAACACGTCTCCCGATCACATGGTTGATCATACTCTAGGTTCCACATGCATGTTTTAGCTGAAGGAAGAATACCTTAAACCTGGGTAGTTGAAACCCGTGGAATGGGTACCATGCAATATGACTTCAAAGGGTCTTCATTTGCTCACCGAACCTCTCCAATCCTATCACTGCTGCGTTTATGCCCCTGTACACATGCTTGATTCTCTTTCGGAGACATAGCAATCCATAGGTTTTAAGATACTTACTAGTCAGGTACATTCTTAGGCGTTTAATATGCGGTGTTGAGTCCATTTCGTTGAGCAAGGAGTAGCTCTTGTCTATTCCATATTTGGCTTAAGGAACTTTACTGTGCTCATTTCAATCTCTGGTTTTATGCAGCACCCCAACTCACCTTTCCTCTTAAGCAAGCATAAGTTGGTTTTCTAAATTTGAGACCCTGTTCTGTTCTGTAATTCAGTTCCTGTGTAGCCAAGTTTACATTCCGTGTATTACTGATATCTTATGATGTTTCTTTTTCTGTGTGACTTATTTCAGTTAGAATCATCATACCTGAATCCACTCATTGTGCTGCTAAGGGCCTGATGACATAGATTTCATTGCTGAGTGATATTGCTTTGTAAGTAAATACCACAACTTCTTTATCCATTTTTCACTTTCTGCGATGTTGAACTTGTACTGTAAACAAGGTTCTTGTAAACAGAGCCGTTCCATACTTTGGGGTGGCTGTGTCTTTTTGATTTTAATTTCCCTAAGCTATAGGACCATAAGTGGAAGTGCTCTAGGCTCTGTTGCTTTGTTTTTTAGATGTTTCAGGAAACACCATACACTTCTCCCGAGTGTCTGTTGGCAATTTACATCCCGCCCATCAGCATAACAAGGCTCCCAGTTCTCCATGGCCTGTCCTGCCTTTCTGGATTTTACACTTTTTTCAGATGGCCCTTTTGACCGGGGGGAAGTGAGACTTCATTGTAGTGCAGATTTCCTTTGCAAGCATGCTTGGTTGGCCAAAAAGTGCGTATGCATTGTTTCCTGAATATATTCAGGAAACAACGCATACGCCCTTTTTGGCCAAGTGCATCATTGTGGACGTTCTGCCTCTTTTCCTATGCTTTCAATGCAATTCCAGTCTACCTCCTGAAATCGGTTTCCTGCAATTCTGCCCCGCTTTCAAGTCCTCTTGGCAGCCTTACTTCAGTATATATTTGGACGATAGCTGTCATTTATAACTCTGCAGGTTTGTGCATTACAGTGCCCCTGAGCTCCTTTCTTCAACTCGCTTTCTTGTGACCTGGCCGCAACAGCGCAGGATGGCTTCAGGCCCTAATCTGGTTCCGGCACGGCATGCTGAGCCTTTGGTTAATTCCTCTTCCTGGTGGGAAATGAGAGTTAAATTTGCCCGTCCAGACACCTCCAGCTAGTCTCTCATTGGTTCTCGCTATTCCTGTTCATCTTCCGCAGAAATTGCAAACTGGGCCAAACAGGAGGTTAAAGGGACTGACTCTCCAAGTCGGGAGAGTGTTAGTTAGGCGTCTGGAATGTTGCACCCGAGTACCAGGGTACGAAAACTGAGACATATTTGAACACGTCTCCCGATCACATGGTTGATCATACTCTAGGTTCCACATGCATGGTTTAGCTGAAGGAAGAATACCTTAAACCTGGGTAGTTGAAACCCGTGGAATGGGTACCATGCAATATGACTTTAGAGGGTCTTCATTTGCTCACCGAACCTCTCCAATCCTATCACTGCTGCGTTTATGCCCCTGTACACATGCTTGATTCTCTTTCGGAGACATAGCAATCCATAGGTTTTAAGATACTTACTAGTCAGGTACATTCTTAGGCGTTTAATATGCGGTGTTGAGTCCATTTCGTTGAGCAAGGAGTAGCTCTTGCCTATTGCATATTTGGCTTAAGGAACTTTATCTGTGCTCATTTCAATCTCTGGTTTTATGCAGCACCCCAACTCACCTTTCCTCTTAAGCAAGCATAAGTTGGTTTTCTAAATTTGAGACCCTGTTCTGTTCTGTAATTCAGTTCCTCTGTAGCCAAGTTTACATTCCGTGTATTACTGATATCTTATGATGTTTCTTTTTCTGTGTGACTTATTTCAGTTAGAATCATCATACCTGAATCCACTCATTGTGCTGCTAAGGGCCTGATGACATAGATTTCATTGCTGAGTGATATTGCTTTGTAAGTAAATACCACAACTTCTTTATCCATTTTTCACTTTCTGCGATGTTGAACTTGTACTGTAAACGAGGTTCTTGTAAACAGAGCCGTTCCATACTTTGGGGTGGCTGTGTCTTTTTGATTTTAATTTCCCTAAGCTATAGGACCATAAGTGGAAGTGCCCTAGGCTCTGTTGCTTTGTTTTTTAGATGTTTCAGGAAACACCATACACTTCTCCCGAGTGTCTGTTGGCAATTTACATCCCGCCCATCAGCATAACAAGGCTCTCAGTTCTCCATGACCTGTCCTGCCTTTCTGGATTTTACACTTTTTTCAGATGGCCCTTTTGACCGGGGGGAAGTGAGACTTCATTGTAGTGCAGATTTCCTTTGCAAGCATGCTTGGTTGACCAAAAAGTGCGTATGCGTTTTTTCATGAATATATTCAGGAAACAACGCATACGCCCTTTTTGGCCAAGTGCATCATTGTGGACGTTCTGCCTCTTTTCCTATGCTTTCAATGCAATTCCAGTCTACCTCCTGAAATCGGTTTCCTGCAATTCTGTCCCGCTTTCAAGTCCTCTTGGCAGCCTTACTTCAGTATATATTTGGACGATAGCTGTCATTTATAACTCTGCAGGTTTGTGCATTACAGTGCCCCTGAGCTCCTTTCTTCAACTCGCTTTCTTGTGACCTGGCCGCAACACCGCAGGATGGCTTCAGGCCCTAATCTGGTTCCGGCACGGCATGCTGAGCCTTTGGTTAATTCCTCTTCCTGGTGGGAAATGAGAGTTAAATTTGCCCGTCCAGACACCTCCAGCTAGTCTCTCATTGGTTCTCGCTATTCCTGTTCATCTTCCACAGAAATTGCAAACTGGGCCAAACAGGAGGTTAAAGGGACTGACTCTCCAAGTCGGGAGAGTGTTAGTTAGGCGTCTGGAATGTTGCACCCGAGTACCAGGGTACGAAAACTGAGACATATTTGAACACGTCTCCCGATCACATGGTTGATCATACTCTAGGTTCCACATGCATGTTTTAGCTGAAGGAAGAATACCTTAAACCTGGGTAGTTGAAACCCGTGGAATGGGTACCATGCAATATGACTTCAAAGGGTCTTCATTTGCTCACCGAACCTCTCCAATCCTATCACTGCTGCGTTTATGCCCCTGTACACATGCTTGATTCTCTTTCGGAGACATAGCAATCCATAGGTTTTAAGATACTTACTAGTCAGGTACATTCTTAGGCGTTTAATATGCGGTGTTGAGTCCATTTCGTTGAGCAAGGAGTAGCTCTTGTCTATTCCATATTTGGCTTAAGGAACTTTATCTGTGCTCATTTCAATCTCTGGTTTTATGCAGCACCCCAACTCACCTTTCCTCTTAAGCAAGCATAAGTTGGTTTTCAAAATTTGAGACCCTGTTCTGTTCTGTAATTCAGTTCCTGTGTAGCCAAGTTTACATTCCGTGTATTACTGATATCTTATGATGTTTCTTTTTCTGTGTGACTTATTTCAGTTAGAATCATCATACCTGAATCCACTCATTGTGCTGCTAAGGGCCTGATGACATAGATTTCATTGCTGAGTGATATTGCTTTGTAAGTAAATACCACAACTTCTTTATCCATTTTTCACTTTCTGCGATGTTGAACTTGTACTGTAAACGAGGTTCTTGTAAACAGAGCCGTTCCATACTTTGGGGTGGCTGTGTCTTTTTGATTTTAATTTCCCTAAGCTATAGGACCATAAGTGGAAGTGCCCTAGGCTCTGTTGCTTTGTTTTTTAGATGTTTCAGGAAACACCATACACTTCTCCCGAGTGTCTGTTGGCAATTTATATCCCGCCCATCAGCATAACAAGGCTCCCAGTTCTCCATGACTTGTCCTGCCTTTCTGGATTTTACACATTTTTCAGATGGCCCTTTTGACCGGGGGGAAGTGAGACTTCATTGTAGTGCAGATTTCCTTTGCAAGCTTGCTTGGTTGGCCAAAAAGGGCGTATGCGTTTTTTCATGAATATATTCAGGAAAAAACGCATACGCCCTTTTTGGCCAAGTGCATCATTGTGGACGTTCTGCCTCTTTTCCTATGCTTTCAATGCAATTCCAGTCTACCTCCTGAAATCGGTTTCCTGCAATTCTGCCCCGCTTTCAAGTCCTCTTGGCAGCCTTACTTCAGTATATTTTTGGACGATAGCTGTCATTTATAACTCTGCAGGTTTGTGCATTACAGTGCCCCTGAGCTCCTTTCTTCAACTCGCTTTCTTGTGAGCTGGCCACAACACCGCAGGATGGCTTCAGGCCCTAATCTGGTTCCGGCACGGCACGCTGAGCCTTTGGTTAATTCCTCTTCCTGGTGGGAAATGAGAGTTAAATTTGCCCGTCCAGACACCTCCAGCTAGTCTCTCATTGGTTCTCCCTATTCCTGTTCATCTTCCGCAGAAATTGCAAACTGGGCCAAACAGGAGGTTAAAGGGACTGACTCTCCAAGTCGGGAGAGTGTTAGTAAAGCGTCTGGAATGTTGCACCCGAGTACCAGGGTACGAAAACTGAGACATATTTGAACACGTCTCCCGATCACATGGTTGATCATACTCTAGGTTCCACATGCATGTTTTAGCTGAAGGAAGAATACCTTAAACCTGGGTAGTTGAAACCCGTGGAATGGGTACCATGCAATATGACTTTAGAGGGTCTTCATTTGCTCACCGAACCTCTCCAATCCTATCACTGCTGCGTTTATGCCCCTGTACACATGCTTGATTCTCTTTTGGAGACATAGCAATCCATCGGTTTTAAGATACTTACTAGTCAGGTATATTCTTAGGCGTTTAATATGCGGTGTTGAGTCCATTTCGTTGAGCAAGGAGTAGCTCTTGCCTATTCCATATTTGGCTTAAGGAACTTTATCTGTGCTCATTTCAATCTCTGGTTTTATGCAGCACCCCAACTCACCTTTCCTCTTAAGCAAGCATAAGTTGGTTTTCTAAATTTGAGACCCTGTTCTGTTCTGTAATTCAGTTCCTCTGTAGCCAAGTTTACATTCCGTGTATTACTGATATCTTATGATGTTTCTTTTTCTGTGTGACTTATTTCAGTTAGAATCATCATACCTGAATCCACTCATTGTGCTGCTAAGGGCCTGATGACATAGATTTCATTACTGAGTGATATTGCTTTGTAAGTAAATACCACAACTTCTTTATCCATTTTTCACTTTCTGCGATGTTGAACTTGTACTGTAAACGAGGTTCTTGTAAACAGAGCCGTTCCATACTTTGGGGTGGCTGTGTCTTTTTGATTTTAATTTCCCTATGCTATAGGACCATAAGTGGAAGTGCCCTAGGCTGTGTTGCTTTGTTTTTTAGATGTTTCAGGAAACACCATACACTTCTCCCGAGTGTCTGTTGGCAATTTACATCCCGCCCATCAGCATAACAAGGCTCCCAGTTCTCCATGGCCTGTCCTGCCTTTCTGGATTTTACACTTTTTTCAGATGGCCCTTTTGACCGGGGCGAAGTGAGACTTCATTGTAGTGCAGATTTCCTTTGCAAGCTTGCTTGGTTGGCCAAAAAGGGCGTATGCGTTTTTTCCTGAATATATTCAGGAAAAAACGCATATGCCCTTTTTGGCCAAGTGCATCATTGTGGACGTTCTGCCTCTTTTCCTATGCTTTCAATGCAATTCCAGTCTACCTCCTGAAATCGGTTTCCTGCAATTCTGCCCCGCTTTCAAGTCCTCTTGGCAGCCTTACTTCAGTATATTTTTGGACGATAGCTGTCATTTATAACTCTGCAGGTTTGTGAATTACAGTGCCCCTGAGCTCCTTTCTTCAACTCGCTTTCTTGTGACCTGGCCGCAACACCGCAGGATGGCTTCAGGCCCTAATCTGGTTCCGGCACGGCACGCTGAGCCTTTGGTTAATTCCTCTTCCTGGTGGGAAATGAGAGTTAAATTTGCCCGTCCAGACACCTCCAGCTAGTCTCTCATTGGTTCTCGCTATTCCTGTTCATCTTCCGCAGAAATTGCAAACTGGGCCAAACAGGAGGTTAAAGGGACTGACTCTCTGAGTCGGGAGAGTGTTAGTAAAGCGTCTGGAATGTTGCACCCGAGTACCAGGGTACGAAAACTGAGACATATTTGAACACGTCTCCCGATCACATGGTTGATCATACTCTAGGTTCCACATGCATGTTTTAGCTGAAGGAAGAATACCTTAAACCTGGGTAGTTGAAACCCGTGGAATGGGTACCATGCAATATGACTTCAAAGGGTCTTCATTTGCTCACCGAACCTCTCCAATCCTATCACTGCTGCGTTTATGCCCCTGTACACATGCTTGATTCTCTTTCAGAGACATAGCAATCCATAGGTTTTAAGATACTTACTAGTCAGGTACATTCTTAGGCGTTTAATATGCGGTGTTGAGTCCATTTCGTTGAGCAAGGAGTAACTCTTGTCTATTCCATATTTGGCTTAAGGAACTTTATCTGTGCTCATTTCAATCTCTGGTTTTATGCAGCACCCCAACTCACCTTTCCCCTTAAGCAAGCATAAGTTGGTTTTCTAAATTTGAGACCCTGTTCTGTTCTGTAATTCAGTTCCTCTGTAGCCAAGGTTACATTCCGTGTATTACTGATATCTTATGATGTTTCTTTTTCTGTGTGACTTATTTCAGTTAGAATCATCATACCTGAATCCACTCATTGTGCTGCTAAGGGCCTGATGACATAGATTTCATTGCTGAGTGATATTGCTTTGTAAGTAAATACCACAACTTCTTTATCCATTTTTCACTTTCTGCGATGTTGAACTTGTACTGTAAACGAGGTTCTTGTAAACAGAGCCGTTCCATACTTTGGGGTGGCTGTGTCTTTTTGATTTTAATTTCCCTAAGCTATAGGACCATAACTTGAAGTGCCCTAGGCTCTGTTGCTTTGTTTTTTAGATGTTTCAGGAAACACCATACACTTCTCCCGAGTGTCTTTTGGCAATTTACATCCCGCCCATCAGCATAACAAGGCTCCCAGTTCTCCATGGCCTGTCCTGCCTTTCTGGATTTTACACTTTTTTCAGATGGCCCTTTTGACCGGGGGGAAGTGAGACTTCATTGTAGTGCAGATTTCCTTTGCAAGCATGCTTGGTTGGCCAAAAAGGGCGTATGCGTTTTTTCCTGAATATATTCAGGAAAAAACGTATACGCTCTTTTTGGCCAAGTGCATCATTGTGGACGTTCTGCCTCTTTTCCTATGCTTTCAATGCAATTCCAGTCTACCTCCTGAAATCGGTTTCCTGCAATTCTGCCCCGCTTTCAAGTCCTCTTGGCAGCCTTACTTCAGTATATTTTTGGACGATAGCTGTCATTTATAACTCTGCAGGTTTGTGCATTACAGTGTCCCTGAGCTCCTTTCTTCAACTCGCTTTCTTGTGAGCTGGCCGCAACACCGCAGGATGGCTTCAGGCCCTAATCTTGTTCCAGCACGGCACGCTGAGCCTTTGGTTAATTCCTCTTCCTGGTGGGAAATGAGAGTTAAATTTGCCCGTCCAGACACCTCCAGCTAGTCTCTCATTGGTTCTCGCTATTCCTGTTCATCTTCCGCAGAAATTGCAAACTGGGCCAAACAGGAGGTTAAAGGGACTGACTCTCTGAGTCGGGAGAGTGTTAGTAAAGCGTCTGGAATGTTGCACCCGAGTACCAGGGTACGAAAACTGAGACATATTTGAACACGTCTCCCGATCACATGGTTGATCATACTCTAGGTTCCACATGCATGTTTTAGCTGAAGGAAGAATACCTTAAACCTGGGTAGTTGAAACCCGTGGAATGGGTACCATGCAATATGACTTCAAAGGGTCTTCATTTGCTCACCGAACCTCTCCAATCCTATCACTGCTGCGTTTATGCCCCTGTACACATGCTTGATTCTCTTTCAGAGACATAGCAATCCATAGGTTTTAAGATACTTACTAGTCAGGTACATTCTTAGGTGTTTAATATGCGGTGTTGAGTCCATTTCGTTGAGCAAGGAGTAACTCTTGTCTATTCCATATTTGGCTTAAGGAACTTTATCTGTGCTCATTTCAATCTCTGGTTTTATGCAGCACCCCAACTCACCTTTCCTCTTAAGCAAGCATAAGTTGGTTTTCAAAATTTGAGACCCTGTTCTGTTCTGTAATTCAGTTCCTGTGTAGCCAAGTTTACATTCCGTGTATTACTGATATCTTATGATGTTTCTTTTTCTGTGTGACTTATTTCAGTTAGAATCATCATACCTGAATCCACTCATTGTGCTGCTAAGGGCCTGATGACATAGATTTCATTGCTGAGTGATATTGCTTTGTAAGTAAATACCACAACTTCTTTATCCATTTTTCACTTTCTGCGATGTTGAACTTGTACTGTAAACGAGGTTCTTGTAAACAGAGCCGTTCCATACTTTGGGGTGGCTGTGTCTTTTTGATTTTAATTTCCCTAAGCTATAGGACCATAAGTGGAAGTGCCCTAGGCTCTGTTGCTTTGTTTTTTAGATGTTTCAGGAAACACCATACACTTCTCCCGAGTGTCTGTTGGCAATTTATATCCCGCCCATCAGCATAACAAGGCTCCCAGTTCTCCATGACTTGTCCTGCCTTTCTGGATTTTACACATTTTTCAGATGGCCCTTTTGACCGGGGGGAAGTGAGACTTCATTGTAGTGCAGATTTCCTTTGCAAGCTTGCTTGGTTGGCCAAAAAGGGCGTATGCGTTTTTTCATGAATATATTCAGGAAAAAACGCATACGCCCTTTTTGGCCAAGTGCATCATTGTGGACGTTCTGCCTCTTTTCCTATGCTTTCAATGCAATTCCAGTCTACCTCCTGAAATCGGTTTCCTGCAATTCTGCCCCGCTTTCAAGTCCTCTTGGCAGCCTTACTTCAGTATATTTTTGGACGATAGCTGTCATTTATAACTCTGCAGGTTTGTGCATTACAGTGCCCCTGAGCTCCTTTCTTCAACTCGCTTTCTTGTGAGCTGGCCACAACACCGCAGGATGGCTTCAGGCCCTAATCTGGTTCCGGCACGGCACGCTGAGCCTTTGGTTAATTCCTCTTCCTGGTGGGAAATGAGAGTTAAATTTGCCCGTCCAGACACCTCCAGCTAGTCTCTCATTGGTTCTCCCTATTCCTGTTCATCTTCCGCAGAAATTGCAAACTGGGCCAAACAGGAGGTTAAAGGGACTGACTCTCCAAGTCGGGAGAGTGTTAGTAAAGCGTCTGGAATGTTGCACCCGAGTACCAGGGTACGAAAACTGAGACATATTTGAACACGTCTCCCGATCACATGGTTGATCATACTCTAGGTTCCACATGCATGTTTTAGCTGAAGGAAGAATACCTTAAACCTGGGTAGTTGAAACCCGTGGAATGGGTACCATGCAATATGACTTTAGAGGGTCTTCATTTGCTCACCGAACCTCTCCAATCCTATCACTGCTGCGTTTATGCCCCTGTACACATGCTTGATTCTCTTTTGGAGACATAGCAATCCATCGGTTTTAAGATACTTACTAGTCAGGTATATTCTTAGGCGTTTAATATGCGGTGTTGAGTCCATTTCGTTGAGCAAGGAGTAGCTCTTGCCTATTCCATATTTGGCTTAAGGAACTTTATCTGTGCTCATTTCAATCTCTGGTTTTATGCAGCACCCCAACTCACCTTTCCTCTTAAGCAAGCATAAGTTGGTTTTCTAAATTTGAGACCCTGTTCTGTTCTGTAATTCAGTTCCTCTGTAGCCAAGTTTACATTCCGTGTATTACTGATATCTTATGATGTTTCTTTTTCTGTGTGACTTATTTCAGTTAGAATCATCATACCTGAATCCACTCATTGTGCTGCTAAGGGCCTGATGACATAGATTTCATTACTGAGTGATATTGCTTTGTAAGTAAATACCACAACTTCTTTATCCATTTTTCACTTTCTGCGATGTTGAACTTGTACTGTAAACGAGGTTCTTGTAAACAGAGCCGTTCCATACTTTGGGGTGGCTGTGTCTTTTTGATTTTAATTTCCCTATGCTATAGGACCATAAGTGGAAGTGCCCTAGGCTGTGTTGCTTTGTTTTTTAGATGTTTCAGGAAACACCATACACTTCTCCCGAGTGTCTGTTGGCAATTTACATCCCGCCCATCAGCATAACAAGGCTCCCAGTTCTCCATGGCCTGTCCTGCCTTTCTGGATTTTACACTTTTTTCAGATGGCCCTTTTGACCGGGGCGAAGTGAGACTTCATTGTAGTGCAGATTTCCTTTGCAAGCTTGCTTGGTTGGCCAAAAAGGGCGTATGCGTTTTTTCCTGAATATATTCAGGAAAAAACGCATATGCCCTTTTTGGCCAAGTGCATCATTGTGGACGTTCTGCCTCTTTTCCTATGCTTTCAATGCAATTCCAGTCTACCTCCTGAAATCGGTTTCCTGCAATTCTGCCCCGCTTTCAAGTCCTCTTGGCAGCCTTACTTCAGTATATTTTTGGACGATAGCTGTCATTTATAACTCTGCAGGTTTGTGAATTACAGTGCCCCTGAGCTCCTTTCTTCAACTCGCTTTCTTGTGACCTGGCCGCAACACCGCAGGATGGCTTCAGGCCCTAATCTGGTTCCGGCACGGCACGCTGAGCCTTTGGTTAATTCCTCTTCCTGGTGGGAAATGAGAGTTAAATTTGCCCGTCCAGACACCTCCAGCTAGTCTCTCATTGGTTCTCGCTATTCCTGTTCATCTTCCGCAGAAATTGCAAACTGGGCCAAACAGGAGGTTAAAGGGACTGACTCTCTGAGTCGGGAGAGTGTTAGTAAAGCGTCTGGAATGTTGCACCCGAGTACCAGGGTACGAAAACTGAGACATATTTGAACACGTCTCCCGATCACATGGTTGATCATACTCTAGGTTCCACATGCATGTTTTAGCTGAAGGAAGAATACCTTAAACCTGGGTAGTTGAAACCCGTGGAATGGGTACCATGCAATATGACTTCAAAGGGTCTTCATTTGCTCACCGAACCTCTCCAATCCTATCACTGCTGCGTTTATGCCCCTGTACACATGCTTGATTCTCTTTCAGAGACATAGCAATCCATAGGTTTTAAGATACTTACTAGTCAGGTACATTCTTAGGCGTTTAATATGCGGTGTTGAGTCCATTTCGTTGAGCAAGGAGTAACTCTTGTCTATTCCATATTTGGCTTAAGGAACTTTATCTGTGCTCATTTCAATCTCTGGTTTTATGCAGCACCCCAACTCACCTTTCCCCTTAAGCAAGCATAAGTTGGTTTTCTAAATTTGAGACCCTGTTCTGTTCTGTAATTCAGTTCCTCTGTAGCCAAGGTTACATTCCGTGTATTACTGATATCTTATGATGTTTCTTTTTCTGTGTGACTTATTTCAGTTAGAATCATCATACCTGAATCCACTCATTGTGCTGCTAAGGGCCTGATGACATAGATTTCATTGCTGAGTGATATTGCTTTGTAAGTAAATACCACAACTTCTTTATCCATTTTTCACTTTCTGCGATGTTGAACTTGTACTGTAAACGAGGTTCTTGTAAACAGAGCCGTTCCATACTTTGGGGTGGCTGTGTCTTTTTGATTTTAATTTCCCTAAGCTATAGGACCATAACTTGAAGTGCCCTAGGCTCTGTTGCTTTGTTTTTTAGATGTTTCAGGAAACACCATACACTTCTCCCGAGTGTCTTTTGGCAATTTACATCCCGCCCATCAGCATAACAAGGCTCCCAGTTCTCCATGGCCTGTCCTGCCTTTCTGGATTTTACACTTTTTTCAGATGGCCCTTTTGACCGGGGGGAAGTGAGACTTCATTGTAGTGCAGATTTCCTTTGCAAGCATGCTTGGTTGGCCAAAAAGGGCGTATGCGTTTTTTCCTGAATATATTCAGGAAAAAACGTATACGCTCTTTTTGGCCAAGTGCATCATTGTGGACGTTCTGCCTCTTTTCCTATGCTTTCAATGCAATTCCAGTCTACCTCCTGAAATCGGTTTCCTGCAATTCTGCCCCGCTTTCAAGTCCTCTTGGCAGCCTTACTTCAGTATATTTTTGGACGATAGCTGTCATTTATAACTCTGCAGGTTTGTGCATTACAGTGTCCCTGAGCTCCTTTCTTCAACTCGCTTTCTTGTGAGCTGGCCGCAACACCGCAGGATGGCTTCAGGCCCTAATCTTGTTCCAGCACGGCACGCTGAGCCTTTGGTTAATTCCTCTTCCTGGTGGGAAATGAGAGTTAAATTTGCCCGTCCAGACACCTCCAGCTAGTCTCTCATTGGTTCTCGCTATTCCTGTTCATCTTCCGCAGAAATTGCAAACTGGGCCAAACAGGAGGTTAAAGGGACTGACTCTCTGAGTCGGGAGAGTGTTAGTAAAGCGTCTGGAATGTTGCACCCGAGTACCAGGGTACGAAAACTGAGACATATTTGAACACGTCTCCCGATCACATGGTTGATCATACTCTAGGTTCCACATGCATGTTTTAGCTGAAGGAAGAATACCTTAAACCTGGGTAGTTGAAACCCGTGGAATGGGTACCATGCAATATGACTTCAAAGGGTCTTCATTTGCTCACCGAACCTCTCCAATCCTATCACTGCTGCGTTTATGCCCCTGTACACATGCTTGATTCTCTTTCAGAGACATAGCAATCCATAGGTTTTAAGATACTTACTAGTCAGGTACATTCTTAGGTGTTTAATATGCGGTGTTGAGTCCATTTCGTTGAGCAAGGAGTAACTCTTGTCTATTCCATATTTGGCTTAAGGAACTTTATCTGTGCTCATTTCAATCTCTGGTTTTATGCAGCACCCCAACTCACCTTTCCTCTTAAGCAAGCATAAGTTGGTTTTCAAAATTTGAGACCCTGTTCTGTTCTGTAATTCAGTTCCTGTGTAGCCAAGTTTACATTCCGTGTATTACTGATATCTTATGATGTTTCTTTTTCTGTGTGACTTATTTCAGTTAGAATCATCATACCTGAATCCACTCATTGTGCTGCTAAGGGCCTGATGACATAGATTTCATTGCTGAGTGATATTGCTTTGTAAGTAAATACCACAACTTCTTTATCCATTTTTCACTTTCTGCGATGTTGAACTTGTACTGTAAACGAGGTTCTTGTAAACAGAGCCGTTCCATACTTTGGGGTGGCTGTGTCTTTTTGATTTTAATTTCCCTAAGCTATAGGACCATAAGTGGAAGTGCCCTAGGCTCTGTTGCTTTGTTTTTTAGATGTTTCAGGAAACACCATACACTTCTCCCGAGTGTCTGTTGGCAATTTATATCCCGCCCATCAGCATAACAAGGCTCCCAGTTCTCCATGACTTGTCCTGCCTTTCTGGATTTTACACATTTTTCAGATGGCCCTTTTGACCGGGGGGAAGTGAGACTTCATTGTAGTGCAGATTTCCTTTGCAAGCTTGCTTGGTTGGCCAAAAAGGGCGTATGCGTTTTTTCATGAATATATTCAGGAAAAAACGCATACGCCCTTTTTGGCCAAGTGCATCATTGTGGACGTTCTGCCTCTTTTCCTATGCTTTCAATGCAATTCCAGTCTACCTCCTGAAATCGGTTTCCTGCAATTCTGCCCCGCTTTCAAGTCCTCTTGGCAGCCTTACTTCAGTATATTTTTGGACGATAGCTGTCATTTATAACTCTGCAGGTTTGTGCATTACAGTGCCCCTGAGCTCCTTTCTTCAACTCGCTTTCTTGTGAGCTGGCCACAACACCGCAGGATGGCTTCAGGCCCTAATCTGGTTCCGGCACGGCACGCTGAGCCTTTGGTTAATTCCTCTTCCTGGTGGGAAATGAGAGTTAAATTTGCCCGTCCAGACACCTCCAGCTAGTCTCTCATTGGTTCTCCCTATTCCTGTTCATCTTCCGCAGAAACTGCAAACTGGGCCAAACAGGAGGTTAAAGGGACTGACTCTCCAAGTCGGGAGAGTGTTAGTAAAGCGTCTGGAATGTTGCACCCGAGTACCAGGGTACGAAAACTGAGACATATTTGAACACGTCTCCCGATCACATGGTTGATCATACTCTAGGTTCCACATGCATGTTTTAGCTGAAGGAAGAATACCTTAAACCTGGGTAGTTGAAACCCGTGGAATGGGTACCATGCAATATGACTTTAGAGGGTCTTCATTTGCTCACCGAACCTCTCCAATCCTATCACTGCTGCGTTTATGCCCCTGTACACATGCTTGATTCTCTTTTGGAGACATAGCAATCCATCGGTTTTAAGATACTTACTAGTCAGGTATATTCTTAGGCGTTTAATATGCGGTGTTGAGTCCATTTCGTTGAGCAAGGAGTAGCTCTTGCCTATTCCATATTTGGCTTAAGGAACTTTATCTGTGCTCATTTCAATCTCTGGTTTTATGCAGCACCCCAACTCACCTTTCCTCTTAAGCAAGCATAAGTTGGTTTTCTAAATTTGAGACCCTGTTCTGTTCTGTAATTCAGTTCCTCTGTAGCCAAGTTTACATTCCGTGTATTACTGATATCTTATGATGTTTCTTTTTCTGTGTGACTTATTTCAGTTAGAATCATCATACCTGAATCCACTCATTGTGCTGCTAAGGGCCTGATGACATAGATTTCATTACTGAGTGATATTGCTTTGTAAGTAAATACCACAACTTCTTTATCCATTTTTCACTTTCTGCGATGTTGAACTTGTACTGTAAACGAGGTTCTTGTAAACAGAGCCGTTCCATACTTTGGGGTGGCTGTGTCTTTTTGATTTTAATTTCCCTATGCTATAGGACCATAAGTGGAAGTGCCCTAGGCTGTGTTGCTTTGTTTTTTAGATGTTTCAGGAAACACCATACACTTCTCCCGAGTGTCTGTTGGCAATTTACATCCCGCCCATCAGCATAACAAGGCTCCCAGTTCTCCATGGCCTGTCCTGCCTTTCTGGATTTTACACTTTTTTCAGATGGCCCTTTTGACTGGGGCGAAGTGAGACTTCATTGTAGTGCAGATTTCCTTTGCAAGCTTGCTTGGTTGGCCAAAAAGGGCGTATGCGTTTTTTCCTGAATATATTCAGGAAAAAACGCATATGCCCTTTTTGGCCAAGTGCATCATTGTGGACGTTCTGCCTCTTTTCCTATGCTTTCAATGCAATTCCAGTCTACCTCCTGAAATCGGTTTCCTGCAATTCTGCCCCGCTTTCAAGTCCTCTTGGCAGCCTTACTTCAGTATATTTTTGGACGATAGCTGTCATTTATAACTCTGCAGGTTTGTGAATTACAGTGCCCCTGAGCTCCTTTCTTCAACTCGCTTTCTTGTGACCTGGCCGCAACACCGCAGGATGGCTTCAGGCCCTAATCTGGTTCCGGCACGGCACGCTGAGCCTTTGGTTAATTCCTCTTCCTGGTGGGAAATGAGAGTTAAATTTGCCCGTCCAGACACCTCCAGCTAGTCTCTCATTGGTTCTCGCTATTCCTGTTCATCTTCCGCAGAAATTGCAAACTGGGCCAAACAGGAGGTTAAAGGGACTGACTCTCTGAGTCGGGAGAGTGTTAGTAAAGCGTCTGGAATGTTGCACCCGAGTACCAGGGTACGAAAACTGAGACATATTTGAACACGTCTCCCGATCACATGGTTGATCATACTCTAGGTTCCACATGCATGTTTTAGCTGAAGGAAGAATACCTTAAACCTGGGTAGTTGAAACCCGTGGAATGGGTACCATGCAATATGACTTCAAAGGGTCTTCATTTGCTCACCGAACCTCTCCAATCCTATCACTGCTGCGTTTATGCCCCTGTACACATGCTTGATTCTCTTTCAGAGACATAGCAATCCATAGGTTTTAAGATACTTACTAGTCAGGTACATTCTTAGGCGTTTAATATGCGGTGTTGAGTCCATTTCGTTGAGCAAGGAGTAACTCTTGTCTATTCCATATTTGGCTTAAGGAACTTTATCTGTGCTCATTTCAATCTCTGGTTTTATGCAGCACCCCAACTCACCTTTCCCCTTAAGCAAGCATAAGTTGGTTTTCTAAATTTGAGACCCTGTTCTGTTCTGTAATTCAGTTCCTCTGTAGCCAAGGTTACATTCCGTGTATTACTGATATCTTATGATGTTTCTTTTTCTGTGTGACTTATTTCAGTTAGAATCATCATACCTGAATCCACTCATTGTGCTGCTAAGGGCCTGATGACATAGATTTCATTGCTGAGTGATATTGCTTTGTAAGTAAATACCACAACTTCTTTATCCATTTTTCACTTTCTGCGATGTTGAACTTGTACTGTAAACGAGGTTCTTGTAAACAGAGCCGTTCCATACTTTGGGGTGGCTGTGTCTTTTTGATTTTAATTTCCCTAAGCTATAGGACCATAACTTGAAGTGCCCTAGGCTCTGTTGCTTTGTTTTTTAGATGTTTCAGGAAACACCATACACTTCTCCCGAGTGTCTTTTGGCAATTTACATCCCGCCCATCAGCATAACAAGGCTCCCAGTTCTCCATGGCCTGTCCTGCCTTTCTGGATTTTACACTTTTTTCAGATGGCCCTTTTGACCGGGGGGAAGTGAGACTTCATTGTAGTGCAGATTTCCTTTGCAAGCATGCTTGGTTGGCCAAAAAGGGCGTATGCGTTTTTTCCTGAATATATTCAGGAAAAAACGTATACGCTCTTTTTGGCCAAGTGCATCATTGTGGACGTTCTGCCTCTTTTCCTATGCTTTCAATGCAATTCCAGTCTACCTCCTGAAATCGGTTTCCTGCAATTCTGCCCCGCTTTCAAGTCCTCTTGGCAGCCTTACTTCAGTATATTTTTGGACGATAGCTGTCATTTATAACTCTGCAGGTTTGTGCATTACAGTGTCCCTGAGCTCCTTTCTTCAACTCGCTTTCTTGTGAGCTGGCCGCAACACCGCAGGATGGCTTCAGGCCCTAATCTTGTTCCAGCACGGCACGCTGAGCCTTTGGTTAATTCCTCTTCCTGGTGGGAAATGAGAGTTAAATTTGCCCGTCCAGACACCTCCAGCTAGTCTCTCATTGGTTCTCGCTATTCCTGTTCATCTTCCGCAGAAATTGCAAACTGGGCCAAACAGGAGGTTAAAGGGACTGACTCTCCAAGTCGGGAGAGTGTTAGTTAGGCGTCTGGAATGTTGCACCCGAGTACCAGGGTACGAAAACTGAGACATATTTGAACACGTCTCCCGATCACATGGTTGATCATACTCTAGGTTCCACATGCATGTTTTAGCTGAAGGAAGAATACCTTAAACCTGGGTAGTTGAAACCCGTGGAATGGGTACCATGCAATATGACTTCAAAGGGTCTTCATTTGCTCACCGAACCTCTCCAATCCTATCACTGCTGCGTTTATGCCCCTGTACACATGCTTGATTCTCTTTTGGAGACATAGCAATCCATAGGTTTTAAGATACTTACTAGTCAGGTACATTCTTAGGCGTTTAATATGCGGTGTTGAGTCCATTTCGTTGAGCAAGGAGTAGCTCTTGCCTATTCCATATTTGGCTTAAGGAACTTTATCTGTGCTCATTTCAATCTCTGGTTTTATGCAGCACCCCAACTCACCTTTCCTCTTAAGCAAGCATAAGTTGGTTTTCTAAATTTGAGACCCTTTTCTGTTCTGTAATTCAGTTCCTCTGTAGCCAAGTTTACATTCCGTGTATTACTGATATCTTATGATGTTTCTTTTTCTGTGTGACTTATTTCAGTTAGAATCATCATACCTGAATCCACTCATTGTGCTGCTAAGGGCCTGATGACATAGATTTCATTACTGAGTGATATTGCTTTGTAAGTAAATACCACAACTTCTTTATCCATTTTTCACTTTCTGCGATGTTGAACTTGTACTGTAAACGAGGTTCTTGTAAACAGAGCCGTTCCATACTTTGGGGTGGCTGTGTCTTTTTGATTTTAATTTCCCTAAGCTATAGGACCATAAGTGGAAGTGCCCTAGGCTCTGTTGCTTTGTTTTTTAGATGTTTCAGGAAACACCATACACTTCTCCCGAGTGTCTGTTGGCAATTTACATCCCGCCCATCAGCATAACAAGGCTCCCAGTTCTCCATGGCCTGTCCTGCCTTTCTGGATTTTACACTTTTTTCAGATGGCCCTTTTGACCGGGGCGAAGTGAGACTTCATTGTAATGCAGATTTCCTTTGCAAGCTTGCTTGGTTGGCCAAAAAGGGCGTATGCGTTTTTTCCTGAATATATTCAGGAAAAAACGCATACGCCCTTTTTGGCCAAGTGCATCATTGTGGACGTTCTGCCTCTTTTCCTATGCTTTCAATGCAATTCCAGTCTACCTCCTGAAATCGGTTTCCTGCAATTCTGCCCCGCTTTCAAGTCCTCTTGGCAGCCTTACTTCAGTATATTTTTGGACGATAGCTGTCATTTATAACTCTGCAGGTTTGTGCATTACAGTGTCCCTGAGCTCCTTTCTTCAACTCGCTTTCTTGTGAGCTGGCCGCAACACCGCAGGATGGCTTCAGGCCCTAATCTGGTTCCGGCACGGCACGCTGAGCCTTTGGTTAATTCCTCTTCCTGGTGGGAAATGAGAGTTAAATTTGCCCGTCCAGACACCTCCAGCTAGTCTCTCATTGGTTCTCGCTATTCCTGTTCATCTTCCGCAGAAATTGCAAACTGGGCCAAACAGGAGGTTAAAGGGACTGACTCTCCGAGTCGGGAGAGTGTTAGTAAAGCGTCTGGAATGTTGCACCCGAGTACCAGGGTACGAAAACTGAGACATATTTGAACACGTCTCCCGATCACATGGTTGATCATACTCTAGGTTCCACATGCATGTTTTAGCTGAAGGAAGAATACCTTAAACCTGGGTAGTTGAAACCCGTGGAATGGGTACCATGCAATATGACTTCAAAGGGTCTTCATTTGCTCACCGAACCTCTCCAATCCTATCACTGCTGCGTTTATGCCCCTGTACACATGCTTGATTCTCTTTCAGAGACATAGCAATCCATAGGTTTTAAGATACTTACTAGTCAGGTACATTCTTAGGCGTTTAATATGCGGTGTTGAGTCCATTTCGTTGAGCAAGGAGTAGCTCTTGTCTATTCCATATTTGGCTTAAGGAACTTTATCTGTGCTCATTTCAATCTCTGGTTTTATGCAGCACCCCAACTCACCTTTCCCCTTAAGCAAGCATAAGTTGGTTTTCTAAATTTGAGACCCTGTTCTGTTCTGTAATTCAGTTCCTCTGTAGCCAAGGTTACATTCCGTGTATTACTGATATCTTATGATGTTTCTTTTTCTGTGTGACTTATTTCAGTTAGAATCATCATACCTGAATCCACTCATTGTGCTGCTAAGGGCCTGATGACATAGATTTCATTGCTGAGTGATATTGCTTTGTAAGTAAATACCACAACTTCTTTATCCATTTTTCACTTTCTGCGATGTTGAACTTGTACTGTAAACGAGGTTCTTGTAAACAGAGCCGTTCCATACTTTGGGGTGGCTGTGTCTTTTTGATTTTAATTTCCCTAAGCTATAGGACCATAACTTGAAGTGCCCTAGGCTCTGTTGCTTTGTTTTTTAGATGTTTCAGGAAACACCATACACTTCTCCCGAGTGTCTTTTGGCAATTTACATCCCGCCCATCAGCATAACAAGGCTCCCAGTTCTCCATGGCCTGTCCTGCCTTTCTGGATTTTACACTTTTTTCAGATGGCCCTTTTGACCGGGGGGAAGTGAGACTTCATTGTAGTGCAGATTTCCTTTGCAAGCATGCTTGGTTGGCCAAAAAGGGCGTATGCGTTTTTTCCTGAATATATTCAGGAAAAAACGTATACGCTCTTTTTGGCCAAGTGCATCATTGTGGACGTTCTGCCTCTTTTCCTATGCTTTCAATGCAATTCCAGTCTACCTCCTGAAATCGGTTTCCTGCAATTCTGCCCCGCTTTCAAGTCCTCTTGGCAGCCTTACTTCAGTATATTTTTGGACGATAGCTGTCATTTATAACTCTGCAGGTTTGTGCATTACAGTGCCCCTGAGCTCCTTTCTTCAACTCGCTTTCTTGTGAGCTGGCCGCAACACCGCAGGATGGCTTCAGGCCCTAATCTTGTTCCAGCACGGCACGCTGAGCCTTTGGTTAATTCCTCTTCCTGGTGGGAAATGAGAGTTAAATTTGCCCGTCCAGACACCTCCAGCTAGTCTCTCATTGGTTCTCGCTATTCCTGTTCATCTTCCGCAGAAATTGCAAACTGGGCCAAACAGGAGGTTAAAGGGACTGACTCTCCAAGTCGGGAGAGTGTTAGTTAGGCGTCTGGAATGTTGCACCCGAGTACCAGGGTACGAAAACTGAGACATATTTGAACACGTCTCCCGATCACATGGTTGATCATACTCTAGGTTCCACATGCATGTTTTAGCTGAAGGAAGAATACCTTAAACCTGGGTAGTTGAAACCCGTGGAATGGGTACCATGCAATATGACTTCAAAGGGTCTTCATTTGCTCACCGAACCTCTCCAATCCTATCACTGCTGCGTTTATGCCCCTGTACACATGCTTGATTCTCTTTCGGAGACATAGCAATCCATAGGTTTTAAGATACTTACTAGTCAGGTACATTCTTCGGCGTTTAATATGCGGTGTTGAGTCCATTTCGTTGAGCAAGGAGTAGCTCTTGTCTATTCCATATTTGGCTTAAGGAACTTTACTGTGCTCATTTCAATCTCTGGTTTTATGCAGCACCCCAACTCACCTTTCCCCTTAAGCAAGCATAAGTTGGTTTTCTAAATTTGAGACCCTGTTCTGTTTTGGAATTCAGTTCCTGTGTAGCCAAGTTTACATTCCGTGTATTAGTGATATCTTATGATGTTTCTTTTTCTGTGTGACTTATTTCAGTTAGAATCATCGTACCTGAATCCACTCATTATGCTGCTGCGGGCCTGATGACATAGATTTCATTGCTGAGTGATACTGCATTGTACGTAAGTACCACAAGTTCTTTATCCATTTTTCACTTTCTGTGATATTGAACTTGTACGTTAAACGAGGTTCTTGTAAACAGAGGCGTCCCAAACTTTGGGGTGGCTGTGTCTTTTTGATTTTAATTTCCCTAAGCTATAGGACCATAAGTGGAAGTGCCCTAGGCTCTGTTGCTTTGTTTTTTAGATGTTTCAGGAAACACCATACACTTCTCCCGAGTGTCTGTTGGCAATTTACATCCCGCCCATCAGCATAACAAGGCTCCCAGTTCTCCATGGCCTGTCCTGCCTTTCTGGATTTTACACTTTTTTCAGATGGCCCTTTTGACCGGGGGGAAGTGAGACTTCATTGTAGTGCAGATTTCCTTTGCAAGTTTGCTTGGTTGGCCAAAAAGGGCGTATGCGTTTTTTCCTGAATATATTCAGGAAAAAATGCATACGCCCTTTTTGGCCAAGTGCATCATTGTGGACGTTCTGCCTCTTTTCCTATGCTTTCAATGCAATTCCAGTCTACCTCCTGAAATCGGTTTCCTGCAATTCTGCCCCACTTTCAAGTCCTCTTGGCAGCCTTACTTCAGTATATTTTTGGACGATAGCTGTCATTTATAACTCTGCAGGTTTGTGCATTACAGTGCCCCTGAGCTCCTTTCTTCAACTCGCTTTCTTTTGAGCTGGCCGCAACACCGCAGGATGGCTTCAGGCCCTAATCTGGTTCCGGCACGGCACGCTGAGCCTTTGGTTATTTCCTCTTCCTGGTGGGAAATGAGAGTTAAATTTGCCCGTCCAGACACCTCCAGCTAGTCTCTCATTGGTTCTCCCTATTCCTGTTCATCTTCCGCAGAAATTGCAAACTGGACCAAACAGGAGGTTAAAGGGACTGACTCTCCAAGTCGGGAGAGTGTTAGTAAAGCGTCTGGAATGTTGCACCCGAGTACGAGGGTACGAAAACTGAGACATATTTGAACACGTCTCCCGATCACATGGTTGATCATACTCTAGGTTCCACATGCATGTTTTAGCTGAAGGAAGAATACCTTAAACCTGGGTAGTTGAAACCCGTGGAATGGGTACCATGCAATATGACTTCAAAGGGTCTTCATTTGCTCACCAAACCTCTCCAATCCTATCACTGCTGCGTTTATGCCCCTGTACACATGCTTGATTCTCTTTCGGAGACATAGCAATCCATAGGTTTTAAGATACTTACTAGTCAGGTACATTCTTAGGAGTTTAATATGGGGTGTTGAGTCCATTTCGTTGAGCAAGGAGTAGCTCTTGTCTATTCCATATTTGGCTTAAGGAACTTTATCTGTGCTCATTTCAATCTCTGGTTTTATGCAGCACCCCAACTCACCTTTCCCCTTAGGCAAGCATAAGTTGGTTTTCTAAGTTTGAGACCCTGTTCTGTTCTGTAATTCAGTTCCTGTGTAGCCAAGTTTACATTCCGTGTATTACTGATATCTTATGATGTTTCTTTTTCTGTGTGACTTATTTCAGTTAGAATCATTGTACCTGAATCCACTCATTGTGCTGCTAAGGGCCTGATGACATAGATTTCATTGCTGAGTGATATTGCTTTGTAAGTAAATACCACAACTTCTTTATCCATTTTTCACTTTCTGCGATGTTGAACTTGTACTGTAAACGAGGTTCTTGTAAACAGAGCCGTTCCATACTTTGGGGTGGCTGTGTCTTTTTGATTTTAATTTCCCTAAGCTATAGGACCATAAGTGGAAGTGCCCTAGGCTCTGTTGCTTTGTTTTTTAGATGTTTCAGGAAACACCATACACTTCTCCCGAGTGTCTGTTGGCAATTTACATCCTGCCCATCAGCATAACAAGGCTCCCAGTTCTCCATGGCCTGTCCTGCCTTTCTGGATTTTACACTTTTTTCAGATGGCCCTTTTGACTGGGGGGAAGTGAGACTTCATTGTAGTGCAGATTTCCTTTGCAAGCTTGCTTGGTTGGCCAAAAAGGGCGTATGCGTTTTTTCCTGAATATGTTCAGGAAAAAACGCATACGCCCTTTTTGGCCAAGTGCATCATTGTGGACGTTCTGCCTCTTTTCCTATGCTTTCAATGCAATACCAGTCTACCTCCTGAAATCGGTTTCCTGCAATTCTGCCCCGCTTTCAAGTCCTCTTGGCAGCCTTACTTCAGTATATTTTTGGACGATAGCTGTCATTTATAACTCTGCAGGTTTGTGAATTACAGTGCCCCTGAGCTCCTTTCTTCAACTCGCTTTCTTGTGAGCTGGCCGCAACACCGAAGGATGGCTTCAGGCCCTAATCTGCTTCCGGCACGGCACGCTGAGCCTTTGGTTATTTCCTCTTCCTGGTGGGAAATGAGAGTTAAATTTGCCCGTCCAGGCACCTCCAGCTAGTCTCTCATTGGTTCTCCCTATTCCTGTTCATCTTCCGTAGAAATTGCAAACTGGGCCAAACAGGAGGTTAAAGGCGCTGACTCTCCAAGTGGGGAGAGTGTTAGTAAAGCGTCTGGAATGTTGCACCCGAGTACCAGGGGAGGAAAACTGAGACATATTTGAACACGTCTCCCGTTCACACGGTTGATCATACTCTGGGTTCCACATGCATGTTTTAGCTGAAGGAAGAATACCTTAAACCTGGGTAGTTGAAACCCGTGGAATGGGTACCATGTAATATGACTTCAAAGGGTCTTCATTTGCTCACCGAACCTCTCCAATCCTATCACTGCTGCGTTTATGCCCCTGTACACACGCTTGATTCTCTTTTGGAGACATAGCAATCCATAGGTTTTAAGATACTTACTAGTCAGGTACATTCTTAGGCGTTTAATATGGGGTGTTGAGTCCATTTCGTTGAGCAAGGAGTAGCTCTTGTCTATTCCATATTTGGCTTAAGGAACTTTATCTGTGCTCATTTCAATCTCTGGTTTTATGCAGCACCCCAACTCACCTTAACCCTTAAGCAAGCATAAGTTGGTTTTCTAAATTTGAGACCCTGTTCTGTTTTGGAATTCAGTTCCTGTGTAGCCAAGTTTACATTCCGTGTATTAGTGATATCTTATGATGTTTCTTTTTCTGTGTGACTTATTTCAGTTAGAATCATCGTACCTGAATCCACTCATTATGCTGCTATGGGCCTGATGACATAGATTTCATTGCTGAGTGATACTGCATTGTACGTAAGTACCACAAGTTCTTTATCCATTTTTCACTTTCTGTGATATTGAACTTGTACGTTAAACGAGGTTCTTGTAAACAGAGGCGTCCCAAACTTTGGGGTGGCTGTGTCTTTTTGATTTTAATTTCCCTAAGCTATAGGACCATAAGTGGAAGTGCCCTAGGCTCTGTTGCTTTGTTTTTTAGATGTTTCAGGAAACACCATACACTTCTCCCGAGTGTCTGTTGGCAATTTACATCCCGCCCATCAGCATAACAAGGCTCCCAGTTCTCCATGGCCTGTCCTGCCTTTCTGGATTTTACACTTTTTTCAGATGGCCCTTTTGACCGGGGGGAAGTGAGACTTCATTGTAGTGCAGATTTCCTTTGCAAGCTTGCTTGGTTGGCCAAAAAGAGCGTATGCGTTTTTTCCTGAATATATTCAGGAAAAAACGCATACGCTCTTTTTGGCCAAGTGCATCATTGTGGACGTTCTGCCTCTTTTCCTATGCTTTCAATGCAATTCCAGTCTACCTCCTGAAATCGGTTTCCTGCAATTCTGCCCCGCTTTCAAGTCCTCTTGGCAGCCTTACTTCAGTATATTTTTGGACGATAGCTGTCATTTATAACTCTGCAGGTTTGTGCATTACAGTGCCCCTGAGCTCCTTTCTTCAACTCGCTTTCTTTTGAGCTGGCCGCAACACCGCAGGATGGCTTCAGGCCCTAATCTGGTTCCGGCACGGCACGCTGAGCCTTTGGTTATTTCCTCTTCCTGGTGGGAAATGAGAGTTAAATTTGCCCGTCCAGACACCTCCAGCTAGTCTCTCATTGATTCTCCCTATTCCTGTTCATCTTCCGCAGAAATTGCAAACTGGACCAAACAGGAGGTTAAAGGGACTGACTCTCCAAGTCGGGAGAGTGTTAGTAAAGCGTCTGGAATGTTGCACCCGAGTACGAGGGTACGAAAACTGAGACATATTTGAACACGTCTCCCGATCACATGGTTGATCATACTCTAGGTTCCACATGCATGTTTTAGCTGAAGGAAGAATACCTTAAACCTGGGTAGTTGAAACCCGTGGAATGGGTACCATGTAATATGACTTCAAAGGGTCTTCATTTGCTCACCGAACCTCTCCAATCCTATCACTGCTGCGTTTATGCCCCTGTACACACGCTTGATTCTCTTTTGGAGACATAGCAATCCATAGGTTTTAAGATACTTACTAGTCAGGTACATTCTTAGGCGTTTAATATGGGGTGTTGAGTCCATTTCGTTGAGCAAGGAGTAGCTCTTCTCTATTCCATATTTGGCTTAAGGAACTTTATCTGTGCTCATTTCAATCTCTGGTTTTATGCAGCACCCCAACTCACCTTTCCCCTTAAGCAAGCATAAGTTGGTTTTCTAAATTTGAGAACCTGTTCTGTTTTGGAATTCAGTTCCTGTGTAGCCAAGTTTACATTCCGTGTATTAGTGATATCTTATGATGTTTCTTTTTCTGTTTGACTTATTTCAGTTAGAATCATCGTACCTGAATCCACTCATTATTCTGCTACGGGCCTGATGACATAGATTTCTTTGCTGAGTGATACTGCATTGTACATAAGTACCACAAGTTCTTTATCCATTTTTCACTTTCTGTGATATTGAACTTGTATGTTAAACGAGGTTCTTGTAAACAGAGGCGTCCCAAACATTGGGGTGGCTGTGTCTTTTTGATTTTAATTTCCCTAAGCTATAGGACCATAAGTGGAAGTGCCCTAGGCTCTGTTGCTTTGTTTTTTAGATGTTTCAGGAAACACCATACACTTCTCCCGAGTGTCTGTTGGCAATTTACATCCCGCCCATCAGCATAACAAGGCTCCCAGTTCTCCATGGCCTGTCCTGCCTTTCTGGATTTTACACTTTTATCAGATGGCCCTTTTGACTGGGGCGAAGTGAGACTTCATTGTAGTGCAGATTTCCTTTGCAAGCTTGCTTGGTTGGCCAAAAAGGGCGTATGCGTTTTTTCCTGAATATATTCAGGAAAAAACGCATACGCCCTTTTTGGCCAAGTGCATCATTGTGGACGTTCTGCCTCTTTTCCTATGCTTTCAATGCAATTCCAGTCTACCTCCTGAAATCGGTTTCCTGCAATTCTGCCCCGCTTTCAAGTCCTCTTGGCAGCCTTACTTCAGTATATTTTTGGACAATAGCTGTTATTTATAACTCTGCAGGTTTGTGCATTACAGTGCCCCTGAGCTCCTTTCTTCAACTCGCTTTCTTGTGAGCTGGCCGCAACACCGCAGGATGGCTTCAGGCCCTAATCTGCTTCCGGCACGGCACGCTGAGCCTTTGGTTATTTCCTCTTCCTGGTGGGAAATGAGAGTTAAATTTGCCCGTCCAGACACCTCCAGCTAGTCTCTCATTGGTTCTCCCTATTCCTGTTCATCTTCCGCAGAAATTGCAAACTGGACCAAACAGGAGGTTAAAGGGACTGACTCTCCAAGTCGGGAGAGTGTTAGTAAAGCGTCTGGAATGTTGCACCCGAGTACGAGGGTACGAAAATTGAGACATATTTGAACACGTCTCCCGATCACATGGTTGATCATACTCTAGGTTCCACATGCATGTTTTAGCTGAAGGAAGAATACCTTAAACATGGGTAGTTGAAACCCGTGGAATGGGTACCATGCAATATGACTTCAAAGGGTCTTCATTTGCTCACCGAACCTCTCCAATCCTATCACTGCTGCGTTTATGACCCTGTACACGCGCTTGATTCTCTTTTGGAGACATAGTAATCCATAGGTTTTAAGATACTTACTAGTCAGGTACATTCTTAGGCGTTTAATATGCGGTGTTGAGTCCATTTCGTTGAGCAAGGAGTAGCTCTTGTCTATTCCATATTTGGCTTAAGGAACTTTATCTGTGCTCATTTCAATCTCTGGTTTTATGCAGCACCCCAACTCACCTTTCCCCTTAGGCAAGTATAAGTTGGTTTTCTAAGTTTGAGACCCTGTTCTGTTCTGTAATTCAGTTCCTGTGTAGCCAAGTTTACATTCCGTGTATTACTGATATCTTATGATGTTTCTTTTTCTGTGTGACTTATTTCAGTTAGAATCATCGTACCTGAATCCACTCATTGTGCTGCTAAGGGCCTGATGACATAGATTTCATTGCTGAGTGATATTGCTTTGTAAGTAAATACCACAACTTCTTTATCCATTTTTCACTTTCTGCGATGTTGAACTTGTACTGTAAACGAGGTTCTTGTAAACAGAGGCGTCCCAAACTTTTGGGTGGCTGTGTCTTTTTGATTTTAATTTCCCTAAGCTATAGGACCATAAGTGGAAGTGCCCTAGGCTCTGTTGCTTTGTTTTTTAGATGTTTCAGGAAACACCATACACTTCTCCCGAGTGTCTGTTGGCAATTTACATCCTGCCCATCAGCATAACTAGGCTCCCAGGTCTCCATGGCCTGTCCTGCCTTTCTGGATTTTACACTTTATTCAGATGGCCCTTTTGACCGGGGGGAAGTGAGACTTCATTGTAGTCCAGATTTCCTTTGCAAGACTGCTTGGTTGGCCAAAAAGGGCGTATGCATTTTTTCCTGAATATATTCAGGAAAAAACGCATACGCCCTATTTGGCCAAGTGCATCATTGTGGACGTTCTGCCTCTTTTCCTATGCTTTCAATGCAATTCCAGTCTACCTCCTGAAATCGGTTTCCTGCAATTCTGCCCCGCTTTCAAGTCCTCTTGGCAGCCTTACTTCAGTATATTTTTGGACGATAGCTGTCATTTATAACTCTGCAGGTTTGTGCATTACAGTGCCCCTGAGCTCCTTTCTTCAACTCGCTTTCTTGTGACCTGGCCGCAACACCGCAGGATGGCTTCAGGCCCTAATCTGGTTCCGGCACGGCACGCTGAGCCTTTGGTTATTTCCTCTTCCTGGTGGGAAATGAGAGTTAAATTTGCCCGTCCAGACACCTCCAGCTAGTCTCTCATTGGTTCTCCCTATTCCTGTTCATCTTCCGCAGAAATTGCAAACTGGGCCAAACAGGAGGTTAAAGGCGCTGACTCTCCAAGTGGGGAGAGTGTTAGTAAAGCGTCTGGAATGTTGCACCCGAGTACCAGGGGAGGAAAACTGAGACATATTTGAACACGTCTCCCGTTCACACGGTTGATCATACTCTAGGTTCCACATGCATGTTTTAGCTGAAGGAAGAATACCTTAAACCTGGGTAGTTGAAACCCGTGGAATGGGTACCATGTAATATGACTTCAAAGGGTCTTCATTTGCTCACCGAACCTCTCCAATCCTATCACTGCTGCGTTTATGCCCCTGTACACACGCTTGATTCTCTTTTGGAGACATAGCAATCCATAGGTTTTAAGATACTTACTAGTCAGGTACATTCTTAGGCGTTTAATATGGGGTGTTGAGTCCATTTCGTTGAGCAAGGAGTAGCTCTTGTCTATTCCATAATTGGCTTAAGGAACTTTATCTGTGCTCATTTCAATCTCTGGTTTTATGCAGCACCCCAACTCACCTTAACCCTTAAGCAAGCATAAGTTGGTTTTCTAAATTTGAGACCCTGTTCTGTTCTGTAATTCTGTTCCTGTGTAGCCAAGTTTACATTCCGTGTATTAGTGATATCTTATGATGTTTCTTTTTCTGTGTGACTTATTTCAGTTAGAATCATCGTACCTGAATCCACTCATTATGCTGCTATGGGCCTGATGACATAGATTTCATTGCTGAGTGATACTGCATTGTACGTAAGTACCACAAGTTCTTTATCCATTTTTCACTTTCTGTGATATTGAACTTGTACGTTAAACGAGGTTCTTGTAAACAAAGGCGTCCCAAACTTTGGGGTGGCTGTGTCTTTTTGATTTTAATTTCCCTAAGCTATAGGACCATAAGTGGAAGTGCCCTAGGCTCTGTTGCTTTGTTTTTTAGATGTTTCAGGAAACACCATACACTTCTCCCGAGTGTCTGTTGGCAATGTACATCCCGCCCATCAGCATAACAAGGCTCCCAGTTCTCCATAGCCTGTCCTGCCTTTCTGGATTTTACACTTTTTTCAGATGGCCCTTTTGACCGGGGGGAAGTGAGACTTCATTGTAGTGCAGATTTCCTTTGCAAGCTTGCTTGGTTGGCCAAAATGGGCGTATGCGTTTTTTCATGAATATATTCAGGAAAAAACGCATACGCCCTTTTTGGCCAAGTGCATCATTGTGGACGTTCTGCCTCTTTTCCTATGCTTTCAATGCAATTTCAGTCTACCTCCTGAAATCGGTTTCCTGCAATTCTGCCCCGCTTTCAAGTCCTCTTGGCAGCCTTACTTCAGTATATTTTTGGACGATATCTGTCATTTATAACTCTGCAAGTTTGTGCATTACTGTGCCCCTGAGCTCCTTTCTTCAACTCGCTTTCTTTTGAGCTGGCCGCAACACCGCAGGATGGCTTCAGGCCCTAATCTGGTTCTGGCACGGCACGCTGAGCCTTTGGTTATTTCCTCTTCCTGGTGGGAAATGAGAGTTAAATTTGCCCGTCCAGACACCTCCAGCTGGTCTCTCATTGATTCTCCCTATTCCTGTTCATCTTCCGCAGAAATTGCAAACTGGACCAAACAGGAGGTTAAAGGGACTGACTCTCCAAGTCGGGAGAGTGTCAGTAAAGCGTCTGGAATGTTGCACCCGAGTACGAGGGTACGAAAACTGAGACATATTTGAACACGTCTCCCGATCACATGGTTGATCATACTCTGGGTTCCACATGCATGTTTTAGCTGAAGGAAGAATACCTTAAACCTGGGTAGTTGAAACCCGTGGAATGGGTACCATGCAATATGACTTCAAAGGGTCTTCATTTTCTCACCGAACCTCTCCCATCCTATCACTGCTGCGTTTATGACCCTGTACACACGCTTGATTCTCTTTCGGAGACATAGCAATCCATAGGTTTTAAGATACTTACTAGTCAGGTACATTCTTAGGCGTTTAATATGGGGTGTTGTGTCCATTTCGTTGAGCAAGGAGTAGCTCTTGTCTATTCCATATTTGGCTTAAGGAACTTTATCTGTGCTCATTTCAATCTCTGGTTTTATGCAGCACCCCAACTCACCTTTCCCCTTAAGCAAGCATAAGTTGGTTTTCTAAATTTGAGACACTCTTCTGTTTTGGAATCCAGTTCCTGTGTAGCCAAGTTTACATTCCGTGTATTACTGATATCTTATGATGTTTCTTTTTCTGTGTGACTTATTTCAGTTAGAATCATCATACCTGAATCCACTCATTGTGCTGCTAAGTGCCTGATGACATAGATTTCATTGCTGAGTGATATTGCTTTGTAAGTAAATACCACAACTTCTTTATCCATTTTTCACTTTCTGCGATGTTGAACTTGTACTGTAAACGAGGTTCTTGTAAACAGAGCCGTTCCATACTTTGGGGTGGCTGTGTCTTTTTGATTTTAATTTCCCTAAGCTATAGGACCATAAGTGGAAGTGCCCTAGGCTCTGTTGCTTTGTTTTTTAGATGTTTCAGGAAACACCATACACTTCTCCCGAGTGTCTGTTGGCAATTTACATCCCGCCCATCAGCATAACAAGGCTCCCAGTTCTCCATGACCTGTCATGCCTTTCTGGATTTTACACTTTTTTCAGATGGCCCTTTTGACCTGGGGGAAGTGAGACTTCATTGTAGTGCAGATTTCCTTTGCAAGCATGCTTGGTTGGCCAAAAAGGGCGTATGCGTTTTTTCATGAATATATTCAGGAAAAAACGCATACGCCCTTTTTGGCCAAGTGCATCATTGTGGACGTTCTGCCTCTTTTCCTATGCTTTCAATGCAATTCCAGTCTACCTCCTGAAATCGGTTTCCTGCAATTCTGCCCCGCTTTCAAGTCCTCTTGGCAGCCTTACTTCAGTATATTTTTGGACGATAGCTGTCATTTATAACTCTGCAGGTTTGTGCATTACAGTGCCCCTGAGCTCCTTTCTTCAACTCGCTTTCTTGTGAGCTGGCCACAACACCGCAGGATGGCTTCAGGCCCTAATCTGGTTCCGGCACGGCACGCTGAGCCTTTGGTTAATTCCTCTTCCTGGTGGGAAATGAGAGTTAAATTTGCCCGTCCAGACACCTCCAGCTAGTCTCTCATTGGTTCTCCCTATTCCTGTTCATCTTCCGCAGAAATTGCAAACTGGGCCAAACAGGAGGTTAAAGGGACTGACTCTCCAAGTCGGGAGAGTGTTAGTAAAGCGTCTGGAATGTTGCACCCGAGTACCAGGGTACGAAAACTGAGACATATTTGAACACGTCTCCCAATCACATGGTTGATCATACTCTAGGTTCCACATGCATGTTTTAGCTGAAGGAAGAATACCTTAAACCTGGGTAGTTGAAACCCGTGGAATGGGTACCATGCAATATGACTTCAGAGGGTCTTCATTTGCTCACCGAACCTCTCCAATCCTATCACTGCTGCGTTTATGCCCCTGTACACATGCTTGATTCTCTTTCGGAGACATAGCAATCCATAGGTTTTAAGATACTTACTAGTCAGGTACATTCTTAGGCGTTTAATATGCGGTGTTGAGTCCATTTCGTTGAGCAAGGAGTAGCTCTTGTCTATTCCATATTTGGCTTAAGGAACTTTACTGTGCTCATTTCAATCTCTGGTTTTATGCAGCACCCCAACTCACCTTTCCTCTTAAGCAAGCATAAGTTGGTTTTCTAAATTTGAGACCCTGTTCTGTTCTGTAATTCAGTTCCTGTGTAGCCAAGTTTACATTCCGTGTATTACTGATATCTTATGATGTTTCTTTTTCTGTGTGACTTATTTCAGTTAGAATCATCATACCTGAATCCACTCATTGTGCTGCTAAGGGCCTGATGACATAGATTTCATTGCTGAGTGATATTGCTTTGTAAGTAAATACCACAACTTCGTTATCCATTTTTCACTTTCTGCAATGTTGAACTTGTACTGTAAACGAGGTTTTGTAAACAGAGCCATTCCATACTTTGGGGTGGCTGTGTCTTTGTGATTTTAATTTCCCTAAGCTATAGGACCATAAGTGGAAGTGCCCTAGGCTCTGTTGCTTTGTTTTTTAGATGTTTCAGGAAACACCATACACTTCTCCCGAGTGTCTGTTGGCAATTTACATCCCGCCCATCAGCATAACAAGGCTCCCAGTTCTCCATGGCCTGTCCTGCCTTTCTGGATTTTACACTTTTTTCAGATGGCCCTTTTGACTGGGGGGAAGTGAGACTTCATTGTAGTGCAGATTTCCTTTGCAAGCTTGCTTGGTTGGCCAAAAAGTGCGTATGCGTTTTTTCCTGAATATATTCAGGAAAAAAGGCATACGCACTTTTTGGCCAAGTGCATCATTGTGGACGTTCTGCCTCTTTTCCTATGCTTTCAATGCAATACCAGTCTACCTCCTGAAATCGGTTTCCTGCAATTCTGCCCCGCTTTCAAGTCCTCTTGGCAGCCTTACTTCAGTATATTTTTGGACGATAGCTGTCATTTATAACTCTGCAGGTTTGTGAATTACAGTGCCCCTGAGCTCCTTTCTTCAACTCGCTTTCTTGTGACCTGGCCGCAACACCGCAGGATGGCTTCAGGCCCTAATCTGGTTCCGGCACGGCATGCTGAGCCTTTGGTTAATTCCTCTTCCTGGTGGGAAATGAGAGTTAAATTTGCCCGTCCAGACACCTCCAGCTAGTCTCTCATTGGTTCTCGCTATTCCTGTTCATCTTCCGCAGAAATTGCAAACTGGGCCAAACAGGAGGTTAAAGGGACTGACTCTCCAAGTCGGGAGAGTGTTAGTTAGCCGTCTGGAATGTTGCACCCGAGTACCAGGGTACGAAAACTGAGACATATTTGAACACGTCTCCCGATCACATGGTTGATCATACTCTAGGTTCCACATGCATGTTTTAGCTGAAGGAAGAATACCTTAAACCTGGGTAGTTGAAACCCGTGGAATGGGTACCATGCAATATGACTTTAGAGGGTCTTCATTTGCTCACCGAACCTCTCCAATCCTATCACTGCTGCATTTATGCCCCTGTACACATGCTTGATTCTCTTTCGGAGACATAGCAATCCATAGGTTTTAAGATACTTACTAGTCAGGTACATTCTTAGGCGTTTAATATGCGGTGTTGAGTCCATTTCGTTGAGCAAGGAGTAGCTCTTGCCTATTCCATATTTGGCTTAAGGAACTTTATCTGTGCTCATTTCAATCTCTGGTTTTATGCAGCACCCCAACTCACCTTTCCTCTTAAGCAAGCATAAGTTGGTTTTCTAAATTTGAGACCCTGTTCTGTTCTGTAATTCAGTTCCTCTGTAGCCAAGTTTACATTCCGTGTATTACTGATATCTTATGATGTTTCTTTTTCTGTGTGACTTATTTCAGTTAGAATCATCATACCTGAATCCACTCATTGTGCTGCTAAGGGCCTGATGACATAGATTTCATTACTGAGTGATATTGCTTTGTAAGTAAATACCACAACTTCTTTATCCATTTTTCACTTTCTGCGATGTTGAACTTGTACTGTAAACGAGGTTCTTGTAAACAGAGCCGTTCCATACTTTGGGGTGGCTGTGTCTTTTTTATTTTAATTTCCCTAAGCTATAGGACCATAAGTGGAAGTGCCCTAGGCTCTGTTGCTTTGTTTTTTAGATGTTTCAGGAAACACCATACACTTCTCCCGAGTGTCTGTTGGCAATTTACATCCCGGCCATCAGCATAACAAGGCTCCCAGTTCTCCATGGCCTGTCCTGCCTTTCTGGATTTTACACTTTTTTCAGATGGCCCTTGTGACCGGGGGGAAGTGAGACTTCATTGTAGTGCAGATTTCCTTTGCAAGCTTGCTTGGTTGGCCAAAAAGGGCATATGCGTTTTTTCCTGAATATATTCAGGAAAAAACGCATACACCCTTTTTGGCCAAGTGCATCATTGTGGACGTTCTGCCTCTTTTCCTATGCTTTCAATGCAATTCCAGTCTACCTCCTGAAATCGGTTTCCTGCAATTCTGCCCCGCTTTCAAGTCCTCTTGGCAGCCTTACTTCAGTATATTTTTGGACGATAGCTGTCATTTATAACTCTGCAGGTTTGTGCATTACAGTGCCCCTGAGCTCCTTTCTTCAACTCGCTTTCTTGTGAGCTGGCCACAACACCGCAGGATGGCTTCAGGCCCTAATCTGGTTCCGGCACGGCACGCTGAGCCTTTGGTTAATTCCTCTTCCTGGTGGGAAATGAGAGTTAAATTTGCCCGTCCAGACACCTCCAGCTAGTCTCTCATTGGTTCTCCCTATTCCTGTTCATCTTCCGCAGAAATTGCAAACTGGGCCAAACAGGAGGTTAAAGGGACTGACTCTCCGAGTCGGGAGAGTGTTAGTAAAGCGTCTGGAATGTTGCACCCGAGTACCAGGGTACGAAAACTGAGACATATTTGAACACGTCTCCCAATCACATGGTTGATCATACTCTAGGTTCCACATGCATGTTTTAGCTGAAGGAAGAATACCTTAAACCTGGGTAGTTGAAACCCGTGGAATGGGTACCATGCAATATGACTTCAGAGGGTCTTCATTTGCTCACCGAACCTCTCCAATCCTATCACTGCTGCGTTTATGCCCCTGTACACATGCTTGATTCTCTTTCGGAGACATAGCAATCCATAGGTTTTAAGATACTTACTAGTCAGGTACATTCTTAGGCGTTTAATATGCGGTGTTGAGTCCATTTCGTTGAGCAAGGAGTAGCTCTTGTCTATTCCATATTTGGCTTAAGGAACTTTACTGTGCTCATTTCAATCTCTGGTTTTATGCAGCACCCCAACTCACCTTTCCTCTTAAGCAAGCATAAGTTGGTTTTCTAAATTTGAGACCCTGTTCTGTTCTGTAATTCAGTTCCTCTGTAGCCAAGTTTACATTCCGTGTATTACTGATATCTAATGATGTTTCTTTTTCTGTGTGACTTATTTCAGTTAGAATCATCATACCTGAATCCACTCATTGTGCTGCTAAGGGCCTGATGACATAGATTTCATTGCTGAGTGATATTGCTTTGTAAGTAAATACCACAACTTCGTTATCCATTTTTCACTTTCTGCAATGTTGAACTTGTACTGTAAACGAGGTTTTGTAAACAGAGCCGTTCCATACTTTGGGGTGGCTGTGTCTTTGTGATTTTAATTTCCCTAAGCTATAGGACCATAAGTGGAAGTGCCCTAGGCTCTGTTGCTTTGTTTTTTAGATGTTTCAGGAAACACCATACACTTCTCCCGAGTGTCTGTTGGCAATTTACATCCCGCCCATCAGCATAACAAGGCTCCCAGTTCTCCATGACCTGTCCTGCCTTTCTGGATTTTACACTTTTTTCAGATGGCCCTTTTGACCGGGGGGAAGTGAGACTTCATTGTAGTGCAGATTTCCTTTGCAAGCATGCTTGGTTGGCCAAAAAGTGCGTATGCGTTTTTTCATGAATATATTCAGGAAAAAACGCATACGCCCTTTTTGGCCAAGTGCATCATTGTGGACGTTCTGCCTCTTTTCCTATGCTTTCAATTCAATTCCAGTCTACCTCCTGAAATCGGTTTCCTGCAATTCTGCCCCGCTTTCAAGTCCTCTTGGCAGCCTTACTTCAGTATATATTTGGACGATAGCTGTCATTTATAACTCTGCAGGTCTGTGCATTACAGTGTCCCTGAGCTCCTTTCTTCAACTCGCTTTCTTGTGACCTGGCCGCAACACCGCAGGATGGCTTCAGGCCCTAATCTGGTTCCGGCACGGCATGCTGAGCCTTTGGTTAATTCCTCTTCCTGGTGGGAAATGAGAGTTAAATTTGCCCGTCCAGACACCTCCAGCTAGTCTCTCATTGGTTCTCGCTATTCCTGTTCATCTTCCGCAGAAATTGCAAATTGGGCCAAACAGGAGGTTAAAGGGACAGACTCTCCAAGTCGGGAGAGTGTTAGTTAGCCGTCTGGAATGTTGCACCCGAGTACCAGGGTACGAAAACTGAGACATATTTGAACACGTCTCCCGATCACATGGTTGATCATACTCTAGGTTCCACATGCATGTTTTAGCTGAAGGAAGAATACCTTAAACCTGGGTAGTTGAAACCCGTGGAATGGGTACCATGCAATATGACTTTAGAGGGTCTTCATTTGCTCACCGAACCTCTCCAATCCTATCACTGCTGCGTTTATGCCCCTGTACACATGCTTGATTCTCTTTCGGAGACATAGCAATCCATAGGTTTTAAGATACTTACTAGTCAGGTACATTCTTAGGCGTTTAATATGCGGTGTTGAGTCCATTTCGTTGAGCAAGGAGTAGCTCTTGCCTATTCCATATTTGGCTTAAGGAACTTTATCTGTGCTCATTTCAATCTCTGGTTTTATGCAGCACCCCAACTCACCTTTCCTCTTAAGCAAGCATAAGTTGGTTTTCTAAATTTGAGACCCTGTTCTGTTCTGTAATTCAGTTCCTCTGTAGCCAAGTTTACATTCCTTGTATTACTGATATCTTATGATGTTTCTTTTTCTGTGTGACTTATTTCAGTTAGAATCATCATACCTGAATCCACTCATTGTGCTGCTAAGGGCCTGATGACATAGATTTCATTACTGAGTGATATTGCTTTGTAAGTAAATACCACAACTTCTTTATCCATTTTTCACTTTCTGCGATGTTGAACTTGTACTGTAAACGAGGTTCTTGTAAACAGAGCCGTTCCATACTTTGGGGTGGCTGTGTCTTTTTGATTTTAATTTCCCTAAGCTATAGGACCATAAGTGGAAGTGCCCTAGGCTCTGTTGCTTTGTTTTTTAGATGTTTCAGGAAACACCATACACTTCTCCCGAGTGTCTGTTGGCAATTTACATCCCGGCCATCAGCATAACAAGGCTCCCAGTTCTCCATGGCCTGTCCTGCCTTTCTGGATTTTACACTTTTTTCAGATGGCCCTTGTGACCGGGGGGAAGTGAGACTTCATTGTAGTGCAGATTTCCTTTGCAAGCTTGCTTGGTTGGCCAAAAAGGGCGTATGCGTTTTTTCCTGAATATATTCAGGAAAAAACGCATACGCCCTTTTTGGCCAAGTGCATCATTGTGGACGTTCTGCCTCTTTTCCTATGCTTTCAATGCAATTCCAGTCTACCTCCTGAAATCGGTTTCCTGCAATTCTGCCCCGCTTTCAAGTCCTCTTGGCAGCCTTACTTCAGTATATTTTTGGACGATAGCTGTCATTTATAACTCTGCAGGTTTGTGCATTACAGTGTCCCTGAGCTCCTTTCTTCAACTCGCTTTCTTGTGAGCTGGCCGCAACACCGCAGGATGGCTTCAGGCCCTAATCTGGTTCCGGCACGGCACGCTGAGCCTTTGGTTAATTCCTCTTCCTGGTGGGAAATGAGAGTTAAATTTGCCCGTCCAGACACCTCCAGCTAGTCTCTCATTGGTTCTCGCTATTCCTGTTCATCTTCCGCAGAAATTGCAAACTGGGCCAAACAGGAGGTTAAAGGGACTGACTCTCCAAGTCGGGAGAGTGTTAGTAAAGCGTCTGGAATGTTGCACCCGAGTACCAGGGTACGAAAACTGAGACATATTTGAACACGTCTCCCGATCACATGGTTGATCATACTCTAGGTTCCACATGCATGTTTTAGCTGAAGGAAGAATACCTTAAACCTGGGTAGTTGAAACCCGTGGAATGGGTACCATGCAATATGACTTCAAAGGGTCTTCATTTGCTCACCGAACCTCTCCAATCCTATCACTGCTGCGTTTATGCCCCTGTACACATGCTTGATTCTCTTTCGGAGACATAGCAATCCATAGGTTTTAAGATACTTACTAGTCAGGTACATTCTTAGGCGTTTAATATGTGGTGTTGAGTCCATTTCGTTGAGCAAGGAGTAGCTCTTGTCTATTCCATATTTGGCTTAAGGAACTTTACTGTGCTCATTTCAATCTCTGGTTTTATGCAGCACCCCAACTCACCTTTCCTCTTAAGCAAGCATAAGTTGGTTTTCTAAATTTGAGACCCTGTTCTGTTCTGTAATTCAGTTCCTGTGTAGCCAAGTTTACATTCCGTGTATTACTGATATCTTATGGTGTTTCTTTTTCTGTGTGACTTATTTCAGTTAGAATCATCATACCTGAATCCACTCATTGTGCTGCTAAGGGCCTGATGACATAGATTTCATTGCTGAGTGATATTGCTTTGTAAGTAAATACCACAACTTCTTTATCCATTTTTCACTTTCTGCGATGTTGAACTTGTACTGTAAACGAGGTTCTTGTAAACAGAGCCGTTCCATACTTTGGGGTGGCTGTGTCTTTTTGATTTTAATTTCCCTAAGCTATAGGACCATAAGTGGAAGTGCCCTAGGCTCTGTTGCTTTGTTTTTTAGATGTTTCAGGAAACACCATACACTTCTCCCGAGTGTCTGTTGCCAATTTACATCCCGCCCATCAACATAACAAGGCTCCCAGTTCTCCATGACCTGTCCTGCCTTTCTGGATTTTACACTTTTTTCAGATGGCCCTTTTGACCGGGGGGAAGTGAGACTTCATTGTAGTGCCGATTTCCTTTGCAAGCATGCTTGGTTGGCCAAAAAGTGCGTATGCGTTTTTTCATGAATATATTCAGGAAACAACGCATACGCCCTTTTTGGCCAAGTGCATCATTGTGGACGTTCTGCCTCTTTTCCTATGCTTTCAATGCAATTCCAGTCTACCTCCTGAAATCGGTTTCCTGCAATTCTGCCCCGCTTTCAAGTCCTCTTGGCAGCCTTACTTCAGTATATATTTGGACGATAGCTGTCATTTATAACTCTGCAGGTTTGTGCATTACAGTGCCCCTGAGCTCCTTTCTTCAACTCGCTTTCTTGTGACCTGGCCGCAACACCGCAGGATGGCTTCAGGCCCTAATCTGGTTCCGGCACGGCATGCTGAGCCTTTGGTTAATTCCTCTTCCTGGTGGGAAATGAGAATTAAATTTGCCCGTCCAGACACCTCCAGCTAGTCTCTCATTGGTTCTCGCTATTCCTGTTCATCTTCCGCAGAAATTGCAAACTGGGCCAAACAGGAGGTTAAAGGGACTGACTCTCCAAGTCGGGAGAGTGTTAGTTAGGCGTCTGGAATGTTGCACCCGAGTACCAGGGTACGAAAACTGAGACATATTTGAACACGTCTCCCGATCACATGGTTGATCATACTCTAGGTTCCACATGCATGTTTTAGCTGAAGGAAGAATACCTTAAACCTGGGTAGTTGAAACCCGTGGAATGGGTACCATGCAATATGACTTCAAAGGGTCTTCATTTGCTCACCGAACCTCTCCAATCCTATCACTGCTGCGTTTATGCCCCTGTACACATGCTTGATTCTCTTTCGGAGACATAGCAATCCATAGGTTTTAAGATACTTACTAGTCAGGTACATTCTTAGGCGTTTAATATGCGGTGTTGAGTCCATTTCGTTGAGCAAGGAGTAGCTCTTGTCTATTCCATATTTGGCTTAAGGAACTTTACTGTGCTCATTTCAATCTCTGGTTTTATGCAGCACCCCAACTCACCTTTCCTCTTAAGCAAGCATAAGTTGGTTTTCTAAATTTGAGACCCTGTTCTGTTCTGTAATTCAGTTCCTCTGTAGCCAAGTTTACATTCCGTGTATTACTGATATCTTATGATGTTTCTTTTTCTGTGTGACTTATTTCAGTTAGAATCATCATACCTGAATCCACTCATTGTGCTGCTAAGGGCCTGATGACATAGATTTCATTGCTGAGTGATATTGCTTTGTAAGTAAATACCACAACTTCTTTATCCATTTTTCACTTTCTGCGATGTTGAACTTGTACTGTAAACGAGGTTCTTGTAAACAGAGCCGTTCCATACTTTGGGGTGGCTGTGTCTTTTTGATTTTAATTTCCCTAAGCTATAGGACCATAAGTGGAAGTGCCCTAGGCTCTGTTGCTTTGTTTTTTAGATGTTTCAGGAAACACCATACACTTCTCCCGAGTGTCTGTTGGCAATTTATATCCCGCCCATCAGCATAACAAGGCTCCCAGTTCTCCATGACTTGTCCTGCCTTTCTGGATTTTACACTTTTTTCAGATGGCCCTTTTGACCGGGGGGAAGTGAGACTTCATTGTAGTGCAGATTTCCTTTGCAAGCATGCTTGGTTGGCCAAAAAGGGCGTATGCGTTTTTTCATGAATATATTCAGGAAAAAACGAATACGCCCTTTTTGGCCAAGTGCATCATTGTGGACGTTCTGCCTGTTTTCCTATGCTTTCAATGCAATTCCAGTCTACCTCCTGAAATCGGTTTCCTGCAATTCTGCCCCGCTTTCAAGTCCTCTTGGCAGCCTTACTTCAGTATATTTTTGGACGATAGCTGTCATTTATAACTCTGCAGGTTTGTGCATTACAGTGCCCCTGAGCTCCTTTCTTCAACTCGCTTTCTTGTGAGCTGGCCACAACACCGCAGGATGGCTTCAGGCCCTAATCTGGTTCCGGCACGGCACGCTGAGCCTTTGGTTAATTCCTCTTCCTGGTGGGAAATGAGAGTTAAATTTGCCCGTCCAGACACCTCCAGCTAGTCTCTCATTGGTTCTCCCTATTCCTGTTCATCTTCCGCAGAAATTGCAAACTGGGCCAAACAGGAGGTTAAAGGGACTGACTCTCCAAGTCGGGAGAGTGTTAGTAAAGCGTCTGGAATGTTGCACCCGAGTACCAGGGTACGAAAACTGAGACATATTTGAACACGTCTCCCGATCACATGGTTGATCATACTCTAGGTTCCACATGCATGTTTTAGCTGAAGGAAGAATACCTTAAACCTGGGTAGTTGAAACCCGTGGAATGGGTACCATGCAATATGACTTCAAAGGGTCTTCATTTGCTCACCGAACCTCTCCAATCCTATCACTGCTGCGTTTATGCCCCTGTACACATGCTTGATTCTCTTTCGGAGACATAGCAATCCATAGGTTTTAAGATACTTACTAGTCAGGTACATTCTTAGGCGTTTAATATGCGGTGTTGAGTCCATTTCGTTGAGCAAGGAGTAGCTCTTGCCTATTCCATATTTGGCTTAAGGAACTTTATCTGTGCTCATTTCAATCTCTGGTTTTATGCAGCACCCCAACTCACCTTTCCTCTTAAGCAAGCATAAGTTGGTTTTCTAAATTTGAGACCCTGTTCTGTTCTGTAATTCAGTTCCTCTGTAGCCAAGTTTACATTCCGTGTATTACTGATATCTTATGATGTTTCTTTTTCTGTGTGACTTATTTCAGTTAGAATCATCATACCTGAATCCACTCATAGTGCTGCTAAGGGCCTGATGACATAGATTTCATTGCTGAGTGATATTGCTTTGTAAGTAAATACCACAACTTCTTTATCCATTTTTCACTTTCTGCGATGTTGAACTTGTACTGTAAACGAGGTTCTTGTAAACAGAGCCATTCCATACTTTGGGGTGGCTGTGTCTTTTTGATTTTAAATTCCCTAAGCTATAGGACCATAAGTGGAAGTGCCCTAGGCTCTGTTGCTTTGTTTTTTAGATGTTTCAGGAAACACCATACACTTCTCCCGAGTGTCTGTTGGCAATTTACATCCCGCCCATCAGCATAACAAGGCTCCCAGTTCTCCAGGGCCTGTCCTGCCTTTCTGGATTTTACACTTTTTTCAGATGGCCCTTGTGACCGGGGGGAAGTGAGACTTCATTGTAGTGCAGATTTCCTTTGCAAGCTTGCTTGGTTGGCCAAAAAGGGCGTATGCGTTTTTTCCTGAATATATTCAGGAAAAAACGCATACGCCCTTTTTGGCCAAGTGCATCATTGTGGACGTTCTGCCTCTTTTCCTATGCTTTCAATGCAATTCCAGTCTACCTCCTGAAATCGGTTTCCTGCAATTCTGCCCCGCTTTCAAGTCCTCTTGGCAGCCTTACTTCAGTATATATTTGGACGATAGCTGTCATTTATAACTCTGCAGGTTTGTGCATTACAGTGCCCCTGAGCTCCTTTCTTCAACTCGCTTTCTTGTGACCTGGCCGCAACACCGCAGGATGGCTTCAGGCCCTAATCTGGTTCCGGCACGGAATGCTGAGCCTTTGGTTAATTCCTCTTCCTGGTGGGAAATGAGAGTTAAATTTGCCCGTCCAGACACCTCCAGCTAGTCTCTCATTGGTTCTCGCTATTCCTGTTCATCTTCCGCAGAAATTGCAAACTGGGCCAAACAGGAGGTTAAAGGGACTGACTCTCCAAGTCGGGAGAGTGTTAGTTCGGCGTCTGGAATGTTGCACCCGAGTACCAGGGTACGAAAATTGAGACATATTTGAACACGTCTCCCGATCACATGGTTGATCATACTCTAGGTTCCACATGCATGTTTTAGCTGAAGGAAGAATACCTTAAACCTGGGTAGTTGAAACCCGTGGAATGGGTACCATGCAATATGACTTCAAAGGGTCTTCATTTGCTCACCGAACCTCTCCAATCCTATCACTGCTGCGTTTATGCCCCTGTACACATGCTTGATTCTCTTTCGGAGACATAGCAATCCATAGGTTTTAAGATACTTACTAGTCAGGTACATTCTTCGGCGTTTAATATGCGGTGTTGAGTCCATTTCGTTGAGCAAGGAGTAGCTCTTGTCTATTCCATATTTGGCTTAAGGAACTTTACTGTGCTCATTTCAATCTCTGGTTTTATGCAGCACCCCAACTCACCTTTCCTCTTAAGCAAGCATAAGTTGGTTTTCTAAATTTGAGACCCTGTTCTGTTCTGTAATTCAGTTCCTCTGTAGCCAAGTTTACATTCCGTGTATTACTGATATCTTATGATGTTTCTTTTTCTGTGTGACTTATTTCAGTTAGAATCATCATACCTGAATCCACTCATTGTGCTGCTAAGGGCCTGATGACATAGATTTCATTGCTGAGTGATATTGCTTTGTAAGTAAATACCACAACTTCTTTATCCATTTTTCACTTTCTGCGATGTTGAACTTGTACTGTAAACGAGGTTCTTGTAAACAGAGCCGTTCCATACTTTGGGGTGGCTGTGTCTTTTTGATTTTAATTTCCCTAAGCTATAGGACCATAAGTGGAAGTGCCCTAGGCTCTGTTGCTTTGTTTTTTAGATGTTTCAGGAAACACCATACACTTCTCCCGAGTGTCTGTTGGCAATTTATATCCCGCCCATCAGCATAACAAGGCTCCCAGTTCTCCATGACTTGTCCTGCCTTTCTGGATTTTACACTTTTTTCAGATGGCCCTTTTGACCGGGGGGAAGTGAGACTTCATTGTAGTGCAGATTTCCTTTGCAAGCATGCTTGGTTGGCCAAAAAGGGCGTATGCGTTTTTTCCTGAATATATTCAGGAAAAAACGCATACGCCCTTTTTGGCCAAGTGCATCATTGTGGACGTTCTGCCTCTTTTCCTATGCTTTCAATGCAATTCCAGTCTACCTCCTGAAATCGGTTTCCTGCAATTCTGCCCCGCTTTCAAGTCCTCTTGGCAGCCTTACTTCAGTATATTTTTGGACGATAGCTGTCATTTATAACTCTGCAGGTTTGTGCATTACAGTGTCCCTGAGCTCCTTTCTTCAACTCGCTTTCTTGTGAGCTGGCCGCAACACCGCAGGATGGCTTCAGGCCCTAATCTGTTTCCGGCACGGCACGCTGAGCCTTTGGTTAATTCCTCTTCCTGGTGGGAAATGAGAGTTAAATTTGCCCGTCCAGACACCTCCAGCTAGTCTCTCATTGGTTCTCGCTATTCCTGTTCATCTTCCGCAGAAATTGCAAACTGGGCCAAACAGGAGGTTAAAGGGACTGACTCTCCAAGTTGGGAGAGTGTTAGTTAGGCGTCTGGAATGTTGCACCCGAGTACCAGGGTACGAAAACTGAGACATATTTGAACACGTCTCCCGATCACATGGTTGATCATACTCTAGGTTCCACATGCATGTTTTAGCTGAAGGAAGAATACCTTAAACCTGGGTAGTTGAAACCCGTGGAATGGGTACCATGCAATATGACTTCAAAGGGTCTTCATTTGCTCACCGAACCTCTCCAATCCTATCACTGCTGCGTTTATGCCCCTGTACACATGCTTGATTCTCTTTCGGAGACATAGCAATCCATAGGTTTTAAGATACTTACTAGTCAGGTACATTCTTAGGCGTTTAATATGCGGTGTTGAGTCCATTTCGTTGAGCAAGGAGTAGCTCTTGTCTATTCCATATTTGGCTTAAGGAACTTTACTGTGCTCATTTCAATCTCTGGTTTTATGCAGCACCCCAACTCACCTTTCCTCTTAAGCAAGCATAAGTTGGTTTTCTAAATTTGAGACCCTGTTCTGTTCTGTAATTCAGTTCCTCTGTAGCCAAGTTTACATTCCGTGTATTACTGATATCTTATGATGTTTCTTTTTCTGTGTGACTTATTTCAGTTAGAATCATCATACCTGAATCCACTCATTGTGCTGCTAAGGGCCTGATGACATAGATTTCATTGCTGAGTGATATTGCTTTGTAAGTAAATACCACAACTTCTTTATCCATTTTTCACTTTCTGCGATGTTGAACTTGTACTGTAAACGAGGTTCTTGTAAACAGAGCCGTTCCATACTTTGGGGTGGCTGTGTCTTTTTGATTTTAATTTCCCTAAGCTATAGGACCATAAGTGGAAGTGCCCTAGGCTCTGTTGCTTTGTTTTTTAGATGTTTCAGGAAACACCATACACTTCTCCCGAGTGTCTGTTGGCAATTTACATCCCGCCCATCAGCATAACAAGGCTCCCAGTTCTCCATGACTTGTCCTGCCTTTCTGGATTTTACACTTTTTTCAGATGGCCCTTTTGACCGGGGGGAAGTGAGACTTCATTGTAGTGCAGATTTCCTTTGCAAGCATGCTTGGTTGGCCAAAAAGGGCGTATGCGTTTTTTCATAAATATATTCAGGAAAAAACGAATACGCTCTTTTTGGCCAAGTGCATCATTGTGGACGTTCTGCCTCTTTTCCTATGCTTTCAATGCAATTCCAGTCTACCTCCTGAAATCGGTTTCCTGCAATTCTGCCCCGCTTTCAAGTCCTCTTGGCAGCCTTACTTCAGTATATTTTTGGACGATAGCTGTCATTTATAACTCTGCAGGTTTGTGCATTACAGTGCCCCTGAGCTCCTTTCTTCAACTCGCTTTCTTGTGAGCTGGCCACAACACCGCAGGATGGCTTCAGGCCCTAATCTGGTTCCGGCACGGCACGCTGAGCCTTTGGTTAATTCCTCTTCCTGGTGGGAAATGAGAGTTAAATTTGCCCGTCCAGACACCTCCAGCTAGTCTCTCATTGGTTCTCGCTTTTCCTGTTCATCTTCCGCAGAAATTGCAAACTGGGCCAAACAGGAGGTTAAAGGGACTGACTCTCCAAGTCGGGAGAGTGTTAGTAAAGCGTCTGGAATGTTGCACCCGAGTACCAGGGTACGAAAACTGAGACATATTTGAACACGTCTCCCGATCACATGGTTGATCATACTCTAGGTTCCACATGCATGTTTTAGGTGAAGGAAGAATACCTTAAACCTGGGTAGTTGAAACCCGTGGAATGGGTACCATGCAATATGACTTCAAAGGGTCTTCATTTGCTCACCGAACCTCTCCAATCCTATCACTGCTGCGTTTATGCCCCTGTACACATGCTTGATTCTCTTTCGGAGACATAGCAATCCATAGGTTTTAAGATACTTACTAGTCAGGTACATTCTTAGGCGTTTAATATGCGGTGTTGAGTCCATTTCGTTGAGCAAGGAGTAGCTCTTGCCTATTCCATATTTGGCTTAAGGAACTTTATCTGTGCTCATTTCAATCTCTGGTTTTATGCAGCACCCCAACTCACCTTTCCTCTTAAGCAAGCATAAGTTGGTTTTCTAAATTTGAGACCCTGTTCTGTTCTGTAATTCAGTTCCTCTGTAGCCAAGTTTACATTCCGTGTATTACTGATATCTTATGATGTTTCTTTTTCTGTGTGACTTATTTCAGTTAGAATCATCGCACCTGAATCCACTCATTGCGCTGCTAAGGGCCTGATGACATAGATTTCATTGCTGAGTGATATTGCTTTGTAAGTAAATACCACAACTTCTTCATCCATTTTTCACTTTCTGCGATGTTGAACTTGTACTGTAAACGAGGTTCTTGTAAACAGAGGCGTCCCAAACTTTGGGGTGGCTGTGTCTTTTTGATTTTAATTTCCCTAAGCTATAGGACCATAAGTGGAAGTGCCCTAGGCTCTGTTGCTTTGTTTTTTAGATGTTTCAGGAAACACCATACACTTCTCTGGAGTGTCTGTTGGCAATTTACATCCTGCCCATCAGCATAACAAGGCTCCCAGGTCTCCATGGCCTGTCCTGCCTTTCTGGATTTTACACTTTTTTCAGATGGCCCTTTTGACCAGGGGGAAGTGAGACTTCATTGTAGTGCAGATTTCCTTTGCAAGCTTGCTTGGTTGGCCAAAAAGGGCGTATGCGTTTTTTCCTGAATATGTTCAGGAAAAAACGCATACGCCCTTTTTGGCCAAGTGCATCATTGTGGACGTTCTGCCTCTTTTCCTATGCTTTCAATGCAATACCAGTCTACCTCCTGAAATCGGTTTCCTGCAATTCTGCCCCGCTTTCAAGTCCTCTTGGCAGCCTTACTTCAGTATATTTTTGGACGATAGCTGTCATTTATAACTCTGCAGGTTTGTGAATTACAGTGCCCCTGAGCTCCTTTCTTCAACTCGCTTTCTTGTGACCTGGCCGCAACACCGCAGGATGGCTTCAGGCCCTAATCTGCTTCCGGCACGGCACGCTGAGCCTTTGGTTATTTCCTCTTCCTGGTGGGAAATGAGAGTTAAATTTGCCCGTCCAGACACCTCCAGCTAGTCTCTCATTGGTTCTCGCTATTCCTGTTCATCTTCCGCAGAAATTGCAAACTGGGCCAAACAGGAGGTTAAAGGCGCTGACTCTCCAAGTGGGGAGAGTGTTAGTAAAGCGTCTGGAATGTTGCACCCGAGTACCAGGGGAGGAAAACTGAGACATATTTGAACACGTCTCCCATTCACACGGTTGATCATACTCTGGGTTCCACATGCATGTTTTAGCTGAAGGAAGAATACCTTAAACCTGGGTAGTTGAAACCCGTGGAATGGGTACCATGTAATATGACTTCAAAGGGTCTTCATTTGCTCACCGAACCTCTCCAATCCTATCACTGCTGCGTTTATGCCCCTGTACACACGCTTGATTCTCTTTTGGAGACATAGCAATCCATAGGTTTTAAGATACTTACTAGTCAGGTACATTCTTAGGCGTTTAATATGGGGTGTTGAGTCCATTTCGTTGAGCAAGGAGTAGCTCTTGTCTATTCCATATTTGGCTTAAGGAACTTTATCTGTGCTCATTTCAATCTCTGGTTTTATGCAGCACCCCAACTCACCTTAACCCTTAAGCAAGCATAAGTTGGTTTTCTAAATTTGAGACCCTGTTCTGTTTTGGAATTCAGTTCCTGTGTAGCCAAGTTTACATTCCGTGTATTAGTGATATCTTATGATGTTTCTTTTTCTGTGTGACTTATTTCAGTTAGAATCATCGTACCTGAATCCACTCATTATGCTGCTATGGGCCTGATGACATAGATTTCATTGCTGAGTGATACTGCATTGTACGTAAGTACCACAAGTTCTTTATCCATTTTTCACTTTCTGTGATATTGAACTTGTACGTTAAACGAGGTTCTTGTAAACAGAGGCGTCCCAAACTTTGGGGTGGCTGTGTCTTTTTGATTTTAATTTCCCTAAGCTATAGGACCATAAGTGGAAGTGCCCTAGGCTCTGTTGCTTTGTTTTTTAGATGTTTCAGGAAACACCATACACTTCTCCCGAGTGTCTGTTGGCAATTTACATCCCGCCCATCAGCATAACAAGGCTCCCAGTTCTCCATGGCCTGTCCTGCCTTTCTGGATTTTACACTTTTTTCAGATGGTCCTTTTGACCAGGGGGAAGTGAGACTTCATTGTAGTGCAGATTTCCTTTGCAAGCTTGCTTGGTTGGCCAAAAAGGGCGTATGCGTTTTTTCCTGAATATGTTCAGGAAAAAACGCATACGCCCTTTTTGGCCAAGTGCATCATTGTGGACGTTCTGCCTCTTTTCCTATGCTTTCAATGCAATTCCAGTCTACCTCCTGAAATCGGTTTCCTGCAATTCTGCCCCGCTTTCAAGTCCTCTTGGCAGCCTTACTTCAGTATATTTTTGGACGATAGCTGTCATTTATAACTCTGCAGGTTTGTGCATTACAGTGCCCCTGAGCTCCTTTCTTCAACTCGCTTTCTTTTGAGCTGGCCGCAACACCGCAGGATGGCTTCAGGCCCTAATCTGGTTCTGGCACGGCACGCTGAGCCTTTGGTTATTTCCTCTTCCTGGTGGGAAATGAGAGTTAAATTTGCCCGTCCAGACACCTCCAGCTAGTCTCTCATTGATTCTCCCTATTCCTGTTCATCTTCCGCAGAAATTGCAAACTGGGCCAAACAGGAGGTTAAAGGCGCTGACTCTCCAAGTGGGGAGAGTGTTAGTAAAGCGTCTGGAATGTTGCACCCGAGTACCAGGGGAGGAAAACTGAGACATATTTGAACACGTCTGCCGTTCACACGGTTGATCATACTCTAGGTTCCACATGCATGTTTTAGCTGAAGGAAGAATACCTTAAACCTGGGTAGTTGAAACCCGTGGAATGGGTACCATGCAATATGACTTCAAAGGGTCTTCATTTGCTCACCGAACCTCTCCAATCCTATCACTGCTGCGTTTATGCCCCTGTACACATGCTTGATTCTCTTTCGGAGACATAGCAATCCATAGGTTTTAAGATACTTACTAGTCAGGTACATTCTTAGGCGTTTAATATGGGGTGTTGAGTCCATTTCGTTGAGCAAGGAGTAGCTCTTGTCTATTCCATATTTGGCTTAAGGAACTTTATCTGTGCTCATTTCAATCTCTGGTTTTATGCAGCACCCCAACTCACCTTTCCCCTTAGGCAAGCATAGGTTGGTTTTCTAAGTTTGAGACCCTGTTCTGTTCTGTAATTCAGTTCCTGTGTAGCCAAGTTTACATTCCGTGTATTACTGATATCTTATGATGTTTCTTTTTCTGTGTGACTTATTTCAGTTAGAATCATCGCACCTGAATCCACTCATTGCGCTGCTAAGGGCCTGATGACATAGATTTCATTGCTGAGTGATACTGCATTGTACGTAAGTACCACAAGTTCTTTATCCATTTTTCACTTTCTGTGATATTGAACTTGTACGTTAAACGAGGTTCTTGTAAACAGAGGCGTCCCAAACTTTGGGGTGGCTGTGTCTTTTTGATTTTAATTTCCCTAAGCTATAGGACCATAAGTGGAAGTGCCCTAGGCTCTGTTGCTTTGTTTTTTAGATGTTTCAGGAAACACCATACACTTCTCCCGAGTGTCTGTTGGCAATTTACATCCCGCCCATCAGCATAACAAGGCTGCCAGTTCTCCATGGCCTGTCCTGCCTTTCTGGATTTTACACTTTTTTCAGATGGCCCTTTTGACCAGGGGGAAGTGAGACTTCATTGTAGTGCAGATTTCCTTTGCAAGCTTGCTTGGTTGGCCAAAAAGGGCGTATGCGTTTTTTCCTGAATATATTCAGGAAAAAACGCATACGCTCTTTTTGGCCAAGTGCATCATTGTGGACGTTCTGCCTCTTTTCCTATGCTTTCAATGCAATTCCAGTCTACCTCCTGAAATCGGTTTCCTGCAATTCTGCCCCGCTTTCAAGTCCTCTTGGCAGCCTTACTTCAGTATATTTTTGGACGATAGCTGTCATTTATAACTCTGCAGGTTTGTGCATTACAGTGCCCCTGAGCTCCTTTCTTCAACTCGCTTTCTTTTGAGCTGGCCGCAACACCGCAGGATGGCTTCAGGCCCTAATCTGGTTCTGGCACGGCACGCTGAGCCTTTGGTTATTTCCTCTTCCTGGTGGGAAATGAGAGTTAAATTTGCCCGTCCAGACACCTCCAGCTAGTCTCTCATTGATTCTCCCTATTCCTGTTCATCTTCCGCAGAAATTGCAAACTGGGCCAAACAGGAGGTTAAAGGCGCTGACTCTCCAAGTGGGGAGAGTGTTAGTAAAGCGTCTGGAATGTTGCACCCGAGTACCAGGGGAGGAAAACTGAGACATATTTGAACACGTCTCCCGTTCACACGGGTGATCATACTCTAGGTTCCACATGCATGTTTTAGCTGAAGGAAGAATACCTTAAACCTGGGTAGTTGAAACCCGTGGAATGGGTACCATGCAATATGACTTCAAAGGGTCTTCATTTGCTCACCGAACCTCTCCAATCCTATCACTGCTGCGTTTATGCCCCTGTACACATGCTTGATTCTCTTTCGGAGACATAGCAATCCATAGGTTTTAAGATACTTACTAGTCAGGTACATTCTTAGGAGTTTAATATGGGGTGTTGAGTCCATTTCGTTGAGCAAGGAGTAGCTCTTGTCTATTCCATATTTGGCTTAAGGAACTTTATCTGTGCTCATTTCAATCTCTGGTTTTATGCAGCACCCCAACTCACCTTTCCCCTTAGGCAAGCATAAGTTGGTTTTCTAAGTTTGAGACCCTGTTCTGTTCTGTAATTCAGTTCCTGTGTAGCCAAGTTTACATTCCGTGTATTACTTGTATCTTATGATGTTTCTTTTTCTGTGTGACTTATTTCAGTTAGAATCATCGTACCTGAATCCACTCATTATGCTGCTATGGGCCTGATGACATAGATTTCATTGCTGAGTGATACTGCATTGTACGTAAGTACCACAAGTTCTTTATCCATTTTTCACTTTCTGTGATATTGAACTTGTACGTTAAACGAGGTTCTTGTAAACAGAGGCGTCCCAAACTTTGGGGTGGCTGTGTCTTTTTGATTTTAATTTCCCTAAGCTATAGGACCATAAGTGGAAGTGCCCTAGGCTCTGTTGCTTTGTTTTTTAGATGTTTCAGGAAACACCATACACTTCTCCCGAGTGTCTGTTGGCAATTTACATCCCGCCCATCAGCATAACAAAGCTCCCAGTTCTCCATGGCCTGTCCTGCCTTTCTGGATTTTACACTTTTTTCAGATGGCCCTTTTGACCAGGGGGAAGTGAGACTTCATTGTAGTGCAGATTTCCTTTGCAAGCTTGCTTGGTTGGCCAAAAAGGGCGTATGCGTTTTTTCCTGAATATATTCAGGAAAAAACGCATACGCTCTTTTTGGCCAAGTGCATCATTGTGGACGTTCTGCCTCTTTTCCTATGCTTTCAATGCAATTCCAGTCTACCTCCTGAAATCGGTTTCCTGCAATTCTGCCCCGCTTTCAAGTCCTCTTGGCAGCCTTACTTCAGTATATTTTTGGACGATAGCTGTCATTTATAACTCTGCAGGTTTGTGCATTACAGTGCCCCTGAGCTCCTTTCTTCAACTCGCTTTCTTTTGAGCTGGCCGCAACACCGCAGGATGGCTTCAGGCCCTAATCTGGTTCTGGCACGGCACGCTGAGCCTTTGGTTATTTCCTCTTCCTGGTGGGAAATGAGAGTTAAATTTGCCCGTCCAGACACCTCCAGCTAGTCTCTCATTGATTCTCCCTATTCCTGTTCATCTTCCGCAGAAATTGCAAACTGGACCAAACAGGAGGTTAAAGGGACTGACTCTCCAAGTCGGGAGAGTGTTAGTAAAGCGTCTGGAATGTTTCACCCGAGTACGAGGGTACGAAAACTGAGACATATTTGAACACGTCTCCCGATCACATGGTTGATCATACTCTAGGTTCCACATGCATGTTTTAGCTGAAGGAAGAATACCTTAAACCTGGGTAGTTGAAACCCGTGGAATGGGTACCATGTAATATGACTTCAAAGGGTCTTCATTTGCTCACTGAACCTCTCCAATCCTATCACTGCTGCGTTTATGACCCTGTACACACGCTTGATTCTCTTTTGGAGACATAGTAATCCATAGGTTTTAAGATACTTACAAGTCAGGTACATTCTTAGGAGTTTAATATGCGGTGTTGAGTCCATTTCGTTGAGCAAGGAGTAGCTCTTGTCTATTCCATATTTGGCTTAAGGAACTTTATCTGTGCTCATTTCAATCTCTGGTTTTATGCAGCACCCCAACTCACCTTTCCCCTTAGGCAAGCATAGGTTGGTTTTCTAAGTTTGAGACCCTGTTCTGTTCTGTAATTCAGTTCCTGTGTAGCCAAGTTTACATTCCGTGTATTACTGATATCTTATGATGTTTCTTTTTCTGTGTGACTTATTTCAGTTAGAATCATCGCACCTGAATCCACTCATTGCGCTGCTAAGGGCCTGATGACATAGATTTCATTGCTGAGTGATATTGCTTTGTAAGTAAATACCACAACTTCTTCATCCATTTTTCACTTTCTGCGATGTTGAACTTGTACTGTAAACGAGGTTCTTGTAAACAGAGGCGTCCCAAACTTTGGGGTGGCTGTGTCTTTTTGATTTTAATTTCCCTAAGCTATAGGACCATAAGTGGAAGTGCCCTAGGCTCTGTTGCTTTGTTTTTTAGATGTTTCAGGAAACACCATACACTTCTCTGGAGTGTCTGTTGGCAATTTACATCCTGCCCATCAGCATAACAAGGCTCCCAGGTCTCCATGGCCTGTCCTGCCTTTCTGGATTTTACACTTTTTTCAGATGGCCCTTTTGACCAGGGGGAAGTGAGACTTCATTGTAGTGCAGATTTCCTTTGCAAGCTTGCTTGGTTGGCCAAAAAGGGCGTATGCGTTTTTTCCTGAATATGTTCAGGAAAAAACGCATACGCCCTTTTTGGCCAAGTGCATCATTGTGGACGTTCTGCCTCTTTTCCTATGCTTTCAATGCAATACCAGTCTACCTCCTGAAATCGGTTTCCTGCAATTCTGCCCCGCTTTCAAGTCCTCTTGGCAGCCTTACTTCAGTATATTTTTGGACGATAGCTGTCATTTATAACTCTGCAGGTTTGTGAATTACAGTGCCCCTGAGCTCCTTTCTTCAACTCGCTTTCTTGTGACCTGGCCGCAACACCGCAGGATGGCTTCAGGCCCTAATCTGCTTCCGGCACGGCACGCTGAGCCTTTGGTTATTTCCTCTTCCTGGTGGGAAATGAGAGTTAAATTTGCCCGTCCAGACACCTCCAGCTAGTCTCTCATTGGTTCTCGCTATTCCTGTTCATCTTCCGCAGAAATTGCAAACTGGGCCAAACAGGAGGTTAAAGGCGCTGACTCTCCAAGTGGGGAGAGTGTTAGTAAAGCGTCTGGAATGTTGCACCCGAGTACCAGGGGAGGAAAACTGAGACATATTTGAACACGTCTCCCGTTCACACGGTTGATCATACTCTGGGTTCCACATGCATGTTTTAGCTGAAGGAAGAATACCTTAAACCTGGGTAGTTGAAACCCGTGGAATGGGTACCATGTAATATGACTTCAAAGGGTCTTCATTTGCTCACCGAACCTCTCCAATCCTATCACTGCTGCGTTTATGCCCCTGTACACACGCTTGATTCTCTTTTGGAGACATAGCAATACATAGGTTTTAAGATACTTACTAGTCAGGTACATTCTTAGGCGTTTAATATGGGGTGTTGAGTCCATTTCGTTGAGCAAGGAGTAGCTCTTGTCTATTCCATATTTGGCTTAAGGAACTTTATCTGTGCTCATTTCAATCTCTGGTTTTATGCAGCACCCCAACTCACCTTAACCCTTAAGCAAGCATAAGTTGGTTTTCTAAATTTGAGACCCTGTTCTGTTTTGGAATTCAGTTCCTGTGTAGCCAAGTTTACATTCCGTGTATTAGTGATATCTTATGATGTTTCTTTTTCTGTGTGACTTATTTCAGTTAGAATCATCGTACCTGAATCCACTCATTATGCTGCTATGGGCCTGATGACATAGATTTCATTGCTGAGTGATACTGCATTGTACGTAAGTACCACAAGTTCTTTATCCATTTTTCACTTTCTGTGATATTGAACTTGTACGTTAAACGAGGTTCTTGTAAACAGAGGTGTCCCAAACTTTGGGGTGGCTGTGTCTTTTTGATTTTAATTTCCCTAAGCTATAGGACCATAAGTGGAAGTGCCCTAGGCTCTGTTGCTTTGTTTTTTAGATGTTTCAGGAAACACCATACACTTCTCCCGAGTGTCTGTTGGCAATTTACATCCCGCCCATCAGCATAACAAGGCTGCCAGTTCTCCATGGCCTGTCCTGCCTTTCTGGATTTTACACTTTTTTCAGATGGCCCTTTTGACCAGGGGGAAGTGAGACTTCATTGTAGTGCAGATTTCCTTTGCAAGCTTGCTTGGTTGGCCAAAAAGGGCGTATGCGTTTTTTCCTGAATATATTCAGGAAAAAACGCATACGCTCTTTTTGGCCAAGTGCATCATTGTGGACGTTCTGCCTCTTTTCCTATGCTTTCAATGCAATTCCAGTCTACCTCCTGAAATCAGTTTCCTGCAATTCTGCCCCGCTTTCAAGTCCTCTTGGCAGCCTTACTTCAGTATATTTTTGGACGATAGCTGTCATTTATAACTCTGCAGGTTTGTGCATTACAGTGCCCCTGAGCTCCTTTCTTCAACTCGCTTTCTTTAGAGCTGGCCGCAACACCGCAGGATGGCTTCAGGCCCTAATCTGGTTCTGGCACGGCACGCTGAGCCTTTGGTTATTTCCTCTTCCTGGTGGGAAATGAGAGTTAAATTTGCCCGTCCAGACACCTCCAGCTAGTCTCTCATTGATTCTCCCTATTCCTGTTCATCTTCCGCAGAAATTGCAAACTGGGCCAAACAGGAGGTTAAAGGCGCTGACTCTCCAAGTGGGGAGAGTGTTAGTAAAGCGTCTGGAATGTTGCACCCGAGTACCAGGGGAGGAAAACTGAGACATATTTGAACACGTCTCCCGTTCACACGGGTGATCATACTCTAGGTTCCACATGCATGTTTTAGCTGAAGGAAGAATACCTTAAACCTGGGTAGTTGAAACCCGTGGAATGGGTACCATGCAATATGACTTCAAAGGGTCTTCATTTGCTCACCGAACCTCTCCAATCCTATCACTGCTGCGTTTATGCCCCTGTACACATGCTTGATTCTCTTTCGGAGACATAGCAATCCATAGGTTTTAAGATACTTACTAGTCAGGTACATTCTTAGGAGTTTAATATGGGGTGTTGAGTCCATTTCGTTGAGCAAGGAGTAGCTCTTGTCTATTCCATATTTGGCTTAAGGAACTTTATCTGTGCTCATTTCAATCTCTGGTTTTATGCAGCACCCCAACTCACCTTTCCCCTTAGGCAAGCATAAGTTGGTTTTCTAAGTTTGAGACCCTGTTCTGTTCTGTAATTCAGTTCCTGTGTAGCCAAGTTTACATTCCGTGTATTAGTGATATCTTATGATGTTTCTTTTTCTGTGTGACTTATTTCAGTTAGAATCATCGTACCTGAATCCACTCATTATGCTGCTATGGGCCTGATGACATAGATTTCATTGCTGAGTGATACTGCATTGTACGTAAGTACCAAAAGTTCTTTATCCATTTTTCACTTTCTGTGATATTGAACTTGTACGTTAAACGAGGTTCTTGTAAACAGAGGCGTCCCAAACTTTGGGGTGGCTGTGTCTTTTTGATTTTAATTTCCCTAAGCTATAGGACCATAAGTGGAAGTGCCCTAGGCTCTGTTGCTTTGTTTTTTAGATGTTTCAGGAAACACCATACACTTCTCCCGAGTGTCTGTTGGCAATTTACATCCCGCCCATCAGCATAACAAGGCTCCCAGTTCTCCATGGCCTGTCCTGCCTTTCTGGATTTTACACTTTTTTCAGATGGCCCTTTTGACTGGGGCAAAGTGAGACTTCATTGTAGTGCAGATTTCCTTTGCAAGCTTGCTTGGTTGGCCAAAAAGGGCGTATGCGTTTTTTCCTAAATATATTCAGGAAAAAACGCATACGCCCTTTTTGGCCAAGTGCATCATTGTGGACGTTCTGCCTCTTTTCCTATGCTTTCAATGCAATTCCAGTCTACCTCCTGAAATCGGTTTCCTGCAATTCTGCCCCGCTTTCAAGTCCTCTTGGCAGCCTTACTTCAGTATATTTTTGGACGATAGCTGTCATTTATAACTCTGCAGGTTTGTGCATTACAGTGCCCCTGAGCTCCTTTCTTCAACTCGCTTTCTTGTGAGCTGGCCGCAATACCGCAGGATGGCTTCAGGCCCTAATCTGGTTCCGGCACGGCACGCTGAGCCTTTGGTTATTTCCTCTTCCTGGTGGGAAATGAGAGTTAAATTTGCCCGTCCAGACACCTCCAGCTAGTCTCTCATTGGTTCTCCCTATTCCTGTTCATCTTCCGCAGAAATTGCAAACTGGACCAAACAGGAGGTTAAAGGGACTGACTCTCCAAGTCGGGAGAGTGTTAGTAAAGCGTCTGGAATGTTGCACCCGAGTACGAGGGTACGAAAACTGAGACATATTTGAACACGTCTCCCGATCACATGGTTGATCATACTCTAGGTTCCACATGCATGTTTTAGCTGAAGGAAGAATACCTTAAACCTGGGTAGTTGAAACCCGTGGAATGGGTACCATGCAATATGACTTCAAAGGGTCTTCATTTGCTCACCGAACCTCTCCAATCCTATCACTGCTGCGTTTATGACCCTGTACACACGCTTGATTCTCTTTTGGAGACATAGTAATCCATAGGTTTTAAGATACTTACAAGTCAGGTACATTCTTAGGAGTTTAATATGCGGTGTTGAGTCCATTTCGTTGAGCAAGGAGTAGCTCTTGTCTATTCCATATTTGGCTTAAGGAACTTTATCTGTGCTCATTTCAATCTCTGGTTTTATGCAGCACCCCAACTCACCTTTCCACTTAGGCAAGCATAAGTTGGTTTTCTAAGTTTGAGACCCTGTTCTGTTCTGTAATTCAGTTCCTGTGTAGCCAAGTTTACATTCCGTGTATTACTGATATCTTATGATGTTTCTATTTCTGTGTGACTTATTTCAGTTAGAATCATCGTACCTGAATCCACTCATTGTGCTGCTAAGGGCCTGATGACATAGATTTCATTGCTGAGTGATATTGCTTTGTAAGTAAATACCACAACTTCTTTATCCATTTTTCACTTTCTGCGATGTTGAACTTGTACTGTAAACGAGGTTCTTGTAAACATAGCCGTTCCATACTTTGGGGTGGCTGTGTCTTTTTGATTTTAATTTCCCTAAGCTATAGGACCATAAGTGGAAGTGCCCTAGGCTCTGTTGCTTTGTTTTTTAGATGTTTCAGGAAACACCATACACTTCTCCCGAGTGTCTGTTGGCAATTTACATCCCGCCCATCAGCATAACAAGGCTCCCAGTTCTCCATGGCCTGTCCTGCCTTTCTGGATTTTACACTTTTTTCAGATGGCCCTTTTGACCGGGGGGAAGTGAGACTTCATTGTAGTGCAGATTTCCTTTGCAAGCTTGCTTGGTTGGCCAAAAAGTGCGTATGCGTTTTTTCCTGAATATATTCAGGAAAAAACGCATACGCCCTTTTTGGCCAAGTGCATCATTGTGGACGTTCTGCCTCTTTTCCTATGCTTTCAATGCAATACCAGTCTACCTCCTGAAATCGGTTTCCTGCAATTCTGCCCCGCTTTCAAGTCCTCTTGGCAGCCTTACTTCAGTATATTTTTGGACGATAGCTGTCATTTATAACTCTGCAAGTTTGTGAATTACAGTGCCCCTGAGCTCCTTTCTTCAACTCGCTTTCTTGTGACCTGGCCGCAACACCGCAGGATGGCTTCAGGCCCTAATCTGGTTCCGGCACGGCACGCTGAGCCTTTGGTTATTTCCTCTTCCTGGTGGGAAATGAGAGTTAAATTTGCCCGTCCAGACACCTCCAGCTAGTCTCTCATTGGTTCTCCCTATTCCTGTTCATCTTCCGCAGAAATTGCAAACTGGGCCAAACAGGAGGTTAAAGGCACTGACTCTCCAAGTGGGGAGAGTGTTAGTAAAGCGTCTGGAATGTTGCACCCGAGTACCAGGGGAGGAAAACTGAGACATATTTGAACACGTCTCCCGTTCACACGGTTGATCATACTCTAGGTTCCACATGCATGTTTTAGCTGAAGGAAGAATACCTTAAACCTGGGTAGTTGAAACCCGTGGAATGGGTACCATGTAATATGACTTCAAAGGGTCTTCATTTGCTCACTGAACCTCTCCAATCCTATCACTGCTGCGTTTATGCCCCTGTACACACACTTGATTCTCTTTTGGAGACATAGCAATCCATAGGTTTTAAGATACTTACTAGTCAGGTACATTCTTAGGCGTTTAATATGGGGTGTTGAGTCCATTTCGTTGAGCAAGGAGTAGCTCTTGTCTATTCCATAATTGGCTTAAGGAACTTTATCTGTGCTCATTTCAATCTCTGGTTTTATGCAGCACCCCAACTCACCTTAACCCTTAAGCAAGCATAAGTTGGTTTTCTAAATTTGAGACCCTGTTCTGTTTTGGAATTCAGTTCCTGTGTAGCCAAGTTTACATTCCGTGTATTAGTGATATCTTATGATGTTTCTTTTTCTGTGTGACTTATTTCAGTTAGAATCATCGTACCTGAATCCCCTCATTATGCTGCTATGGGCCTGATGACATAGATTTCATTGCTGAGTGATACTGCATTGTACGTAAGTACCAAAAGTTCTTTATCCATTTTTCACTTTCTGTGATATTGAACTTGTACGTTAAACGAGGTTCTTGTAAACAGAGGCGTCCCAAACTTTGGGGTGGCTGTGTCTTTTTGATTTTAATTTCCCTAAGCTATAGGACCATAAGTGGAAGTGCCCTAGGCTCTGTTGCTTTGTTTTTTAGATGTTTCAGGAAACACCATACACTTCTCCCGAGTGTCTGTTGGCAATTTACATCCCGCCCATCAGCATAACAAGGCTCCCAGTTCTCCATGGCCTGTCCTGCCTTTCTGGATTTTACACTTTTTTCAGATGGCCCTTTTGACTGGGGCAAAGTGAGACTTCATTGTAGTGCAGATTTCCTTTGCAAGCTTGCTTGGTTGGCCAAAAAGGGCGTATGCGTTTTTTCCTAAATATATTCAGGAAAAAACGCATACGCCCTTTTTGGCCAAGTGCATCATTGTGGACGTTCTGCCTCTTTTCCTATGCTTTCAATGCAATTCCAGTCTACCTCCTGAAATCGGTTTCCTGCAATTCTGCCCCGCTTTCAAGTCCTCTTGGCAGCCTTACTTCAGTATATTTTTGGACGATAGCTGTCATTTATAACTCTGCAGGTTTGTGCATTACAGTGCCCCTGAGCTCCTTTCTTCAACTCGCTTTCTTGTGACCTGGCCGCAACACCGCAGGATGGCTTCAGGCCCTAATCTGGTTCCGGCACGGCACGCTGAGCCTTTGGTTATTTCCTCTTCCTGGTGGGAAATGAGAGTTAAATTTGCCCGTCCAGACACCTCCAGCTAGTCTCTCATTGATTCTCCCTATTCCTGTTCATCTTCCGCAGAAATTGCAAACTGGACCAAACAGGAGGTTAAAGGGACTGACTCTCCAAGTCGGGAGAGTGTTAGTAAAGCGTCTGGAATGTTGCACCCGAGTACGAGGGTACGAAAACTGAGACATATTTGAACACGTCTCCCGATCACATGGTTGATCATACTCTAGGTTCCACATGCATGTTTTAGCTGAAGGAAGAATACCTTAAACCTGGGTAGTTGAAACCCGTGGAATGGGTACCATGTAATATGACTTCAAAGGGTCTTCATTTGCTCACCGAACCTCTCCAATCCTATCACTGCTGCGTTTATGACCCTGTACACACGCTTGATTCTCTTTTGGAGACATAGTAATCCATAGGTTTTAAGATACTTACTAGTCAGGTACATTCTTAGGAGTTTAATATGCGGTGTTGAGTCCATTTCGTTGAGCAAGGAGTAGCTCTTGTCTATTCCATATTTGGCTTAAGGAACTTTATCTGGGCTCATTTCAATCTCTGGTTTTATGCAGCACCCCAACTCACCTTTCCCCTTAGGCAAGCATAAGTTGGTTTTCTAAGTTTGAGACCCTGTTCTGTTCTGTAATTCAGTTCCTGTGTAGCCAAGTTTACATTCCGTGTATTACTGATATCTTATGATGTTTCTTTTTCTGTGTGACTTATTTCAGTTAGAATCATCGTACCTGAATCCACTCATTGTGCTGCTAAGGGCCTGATGACATAGATTTCATTGCTGAGTGATATTGCTTTGTAAGTAAATACCACAACTTCTTTATCCATTTTTCACTTTTTGCGATGTTGAACTTGTACTGTAAACGAGGTTCTTGTAAACAGAGGCGTCCCAAACTTTGGGGTGGCTGTGTCTTTTTGATTTTAATTTCCCTAAGCTATAGGACCATAAGTGGAAGTGCCCTAGGCTCTGTTGCTTTGTTTTTTAGATGTTTCAGGAAACACCATACACTTCTCCCGAGTGTCTGTTGGCAATTTACATCCTGCCCATCAGCATAACTAGGCTCCCAGGTCTCCATGGCCTGTCCTGCCTTTCTGGATTTTACACTTTATTCAGATGGCCCTTTTGACCGGGGGGAAGTGAGACTTCATTGTAGTCCAGATTTCCTTTGCAAGACTGCTTGGTTGGCCAAAAAGGGCGTATGCGTTTTTTCCTGAATATATTCAGGAAAAAACGCATACGCCCTATTTGGCCAAGTGCATCATTGTGGACGTTCTGCCTCTTTTCCTATGCTTTCAATGCAATTCCAGTCTACCTCCTGAAATCGGTTTCCTGCAATTCTGCCCCGATTTCAAGTCCTCTTGGCAGCCTTACTTCAGTATATTTTTGGACGATAGCTGTCATTTATAACTCTGCAGGTTTGTGAATTACAGTGCCCCTGAGCTCCTTTCTTCAACTTGCTCTCTTGTGACCTGGCCGCAACACCGCAGGATGGCTTCAGGCCCTAATCTGGTTCCGGCACGGCACGCTGAGCCTTTGGTTATTTCCTCTTCCTGGTGGGAAATGAGAGTTAAATTTGCCCGTCCAGACACCTCCAGCTAGTCTCTCATTGGTTCTCCCTATTCCTGTTCATCTTCCGCAGAAATTGCAAACTGGGCCAAACAGGAGGTTAAAGGCGCTGACTCTCCAAGTGGGGAGAGTGTTAGTAAAGCTTCTGGAATGTTGCACCCGAGTACCAGGGGAGGAAAACTGAGACATATTTGAACACGTCTCCCGTTCACACGGTTGATCATACTCTAGGTTCCACATGCATGTTTTAGCTGAAGGAAGAATACCTTAAACCTGGGTAGTTGAAACCCGTGGAATGGGTACCATGTAATATGACTTCAAAGGGTCTTCATTTGCTCACCGAACCTCTCCAATCCTATCACTGCTGCGTTTATGCCCCTGTACACACGCTTGATTCTCTTTTGGAGACATAGCAATCCATAGGTTTTAAGATACTTACTAGTCAGGTACATTCTTAGGCGTTTAATATGGGGTGTTGAGTCCATTTCGTTGAGCAAGGAGTAGCTCTTGTCTATTCCATAATTGGCTTAAGGAACTTTATCTGTGCTCATTTCAATCTCTGGTTTTATGCAGCACCCCAACTCACCTTAACCCTTAAGCAAGCATAAGTTGGTTTTCTAAATTTGAGACCCTGTTCTGTTTTGGAATTCAGTTCCTGTGTAGCCAAGTTTACATTCCGTGTATTAGTGATATCTTATGATGTTTCTTTTTCTGTGTGACTTATTTCAGTTAGAATCATCGTACCTGAATCCACTCATTATGCTGCTATGGGCCTGATGACATAGATTTCATTGCTGAGTGATACTGCATTGTACGTAAGTACCACAAGTTCTTTATCCATTTTTCACTTTCTGTGATATTGAACTTGTACGTTAAACGAGGTTCTTGTAAACAGAGGCGTCCCAAACTTTGGGGTGGCTGTGTCTTTTTGATTTTAATTTCCCTAAGCTATAGGACCATAAGTGGAAGTGCCCTAGGCTCTGTTGCTTTGTTTTTTAGATGTTTCAGGAAACACCATACACTTCTCCCGAGTGTCTGTTGGCAATTTACATCCCGCCCATCAGCATAACAAGGCTCCCAGTTCTCCATGGCCTGTCCTGCCTTTCTGGATTTTACACTTTTTTCAGATGTCCCTTTTGACTGGGGCGAAGTGAGACTTCATTGTAGTGCAGATTTCCTTTGCAAGCTTGCTTGGTTGGCCAAAAAGGGCGTATGCGTTTTTTCCTGAATATATTCAGGAAAAAACGCATACGCCCTATTTGGCCAAGTGCATCATTGTGGACGTTCTGCCTCTTTTCCTATGCTTTCAATGCAATTCCAGTCTACCTCCTGAAATCGGTTTCCTGCAATTCTGCCCCGCTTTCAAGTCCTCTTGGCAGCCTTACTTCAGTATATTTTTGGACGATAGCTGTCATTTATAACTCTGCAGGTTTGTGCATTACAGTGCCCCTGAGCTCCTTTCTTCAGCTCGCTTTCTTGTGAGCTGGCCGCAACACCGCAGGATGGCTTCAGGCCCTAATTTGGTTCGGGCACGGCACACTGAGCCTTTGGTTAATTCCTCTTCCTGGTGGGAAATGAGAGTTAAATTTGCCCGTCCAGACACCTCCAGCTAGTCTCTCATTAGTTCTCGCTATTCCTGTTCATCTTCCGCAGAAATTGCAAACTGGGCCAAACAGGAGGTTAAAGGGACTGACTCTCCAAGTCGGGAGAGTGTTAGTAAAGCGTCTGGAATGTTGCACCCGAGTACCAGGGTACAAAAACTGAGACATATTTGAACACGTCTCCCGATCACATGGTTGATCATAATCTGGGATCCACATGCATGTTTTAGCTGAAGGAAGAATACCTTAAAACTGACTAGTTGAAACCCGTGGAATGGGTACCATGCAATATGACTTCAAAGGGTCTTCATTTGCTCACCGAACCTCTCCAATCCTATCACTGCTGCGTTTATGACCCTGTACACACGCTTGATTCTCTTTCGGAGACATAGCAATCCATAGGTTTTAAGATACTTACTAGTCAGGTACATTCTTAGGCGTTTAATATGGGGTGTTGAGTCCATTTCGTTGAGCAAGGAGTTAGCTCTTGTCTATTCCATATTTGGCTTAAGGAACTTTATCTGTGCTCATTTCAATCTCTAGTTTTATGCAGCACCCAAACTCACCTTTCCCCTTAAGCAAGCATAAGTTGGTTTTCTAAATTTGAGACCCTGTTCTGTTTTGGAATTCAGTTCCTGTGTAGCCAAGTTTACATTCCGTGTATTAGTGATATCTTATGATGTTTCTTTTTCTGTGTGACTTATTTCAGTTAGAATCATCGTACCTGAATCCACTCATTATGCTCCTACGGGCCTGATGACATAGATTTCATTGCTGAGTGATACTGCATTGTACGTAAGTACCACAAGTTCTTTATCCATTTTTCACTTTCTGTGATACTGAACTTGTACGGTAAACGAGGTTCTTGTAAACAGAGGCGTCCCAAACTTTGGGGTGGCTGTGTCCTTTTGATTTTAATTTCCCTAAGCTATAGGACCATAAGTGGAAGTGCCCTAGGCTCTGTTGCTTTGTTTTTTAGATGTTTCAGGAAACACCATACACTTCTCCCGAGTGTCTGTTGGCAATTTACATCCCGCCCATCAGCATAACAAGGCTCCCAGTTCTCCATGGCCTGTCCTGCCTTTCTGGATTTTACACTTTTTTCAGATGGCCCTTTTGACCGGGGGGAAGTGAGACTTCATTGTAGTGCAGATTTCCTTTGCAAGCATGCTTGGTTGGCCAAAAAGGGCGTATGCGTTTTTTCCTGAATATATTCAGGAAAAAACGCATACGCCCTTTTTGGCCAAGTGCATCATTGTGGACGTTCTGCCTCTTTTCCTATCCTTTCAATGCAATTCCAGTCTACCTCCTGAAATCGGTTTCCTGCAATTCTGTCCCGCTTCCAAGTCCTCTTGGCAGCCTTACTTCAGTATATTTTTGGACGATAGCTGTCATTTATAACTCTGCAGGTTTGTGAATTACAGTGCCCCTGAGCTCCTTTCTTCAACTCGCTTTCTTTTGAGCTGGCCGCAACACCGCAGGATGGCTTCAGGCCCTAATCTGGTTCGGGCACGGCACACAGAGCCTTTGGTTAATTCCTCTTCCTGGTGGGAAATGAGAGTTAAATTTGCCCGTCCAGACACCTCCAGCTAGTCTCGCATTGGTTCTCGCTATTCCTGTTAATCTTCCGCAGAAATTGCAAACTGGGCCAAACAGGAGGTTAAAGGGACTGACTCTCCAAGTCGGGAGAGTGTTAGTAAAGCGTCTGGAATGTTGCACCCGAGTACCAGGGTACGAAAACTGAGACATATTTGAACACGTCTCCCGATCACATGGTTGATCATGCTCTGGGTTCCACATGCATGTTTTAGCTGAAGGAAGAATACCTTAAACCTGGGTAGTTGAAACCCGTGGAATGGGTACCATGCAATATGACTTCAAAGGGTCTTCATTTGCTCACCGAACCTCTCCCATCCTATCACTGCTGCGTTTATGACCCTGTACACACGCTTGATTCTCTTTCGGAGACATAGCAATCCATAGGTTTTAAGATACTTACTAGTCAGGTACATTCTTAGGCGTTTAATATGGGGTGTTGTGTCCATTTCGTTGAGCAAGGAGTAGCTCTTGTCTAATCCATATTTGGTTTAAGGAACTTTATCTGTGCTCATTTCAATCTCTGGTTTTATGCAGCACCCCAACTCAACTTTCCCCTTAAGCAAGCATAAGTTGGTTTTCTAAATTTGAGACACTGTTCTGTTTTGGAATCCAGTTCCTGTGTAGCCAAGTTTACATTCCGTGTATTACTGATATCTTATGATGTTTCTTTTTCTGTGTGACTTATTTCAGTTAGAATCATCATACCTGAATCCACTCATTGTGCTGCTAAGGGCCTGATGACATAGATTTCATTGCTGAGTGATATTGCTTTGTAAGTAAATACCACAACTTCTTTATCCATTTTTCGCTTTCTGCGATGTTGAACATGTACTGTAAACGAGGTTCTTGTAAACAGAGCCATTCCATACTTTGGGGTGGCTGTGTCTTTTTGATTTTAATTTCCCTAAGCTATAGGACCATAAGTGGAAGTGCCCTAGGCTCTGTTGCTTTGTTTTTTAGATGTTTCAGGAAACACCATACACTTCTCCCGAGTGTCTGTTGGCAATTTACATCCCGGCCATCAGCATAACAAGGCTCCCAGTTCTCCATGGCCTGTCCTGCCTTTCTGGATTTTACACTTTTTTCAGATGGCCCTTTTGACCGGGGGGAAGTGAGACTTCATTGTAGTGCAGATTTCCTTTGCAAGCTTGCTTGGTTGGCCAAAAAGGGCGTATGCGTTTTTTCATGAATATATTCAGGAAAAAACGCATACGCCCTTTTTGGCCAAGTGCATCATTGTGGACGTTCTGCCTCTTTTCCTATGCTTTCAGTGCAATTCCTGTCTACCTCCTGAAATCGGTTTCCTGCAATTCTGCCCCGCTTTCAAGTCCTCTTGGCAGCCTTACTTCAGTATATTTTTGGACGATAGCTGTCATTTATAACTCTGCAGGTTTGTGCATTACAGTGCCCCTGAGCTCCTTTCTTCAACTCGCTTTCTTGTGAGCTGGCCACAACACCGCAGGATGGCTTCAGGCCCTAATCTGGTTCCGGCACAGCACGCTGAGCCTTTGGTTAATTCCTCTTCCTGGTGGGAAATGAGAGTTAAATTTGCCCGTCCAGACACCTCCAGCTAGTCTCTCATTGGTTCTCCCTATTCCTGTTCATCTTCCGCAGAAATTGCAAACTGGGCCAAATAGGAGGTTAAAGGGACTGACTCTCCAAGTCGGGAGAGTGTTAGTAAAGCGTCTGGAATGTTGCACCCGAGTACCAGGGTACGAAAACTGAGACATATTTGAACACGTCTCCCGATCACATGGTTGATCATACTCTAGGTTCCACATGCATGTTTTAGCTGAAGGAAGAATACCTTAAACCTGGGTAGTTGAAACCCGTGGAATGGGTACCATGCAATATGACTTCAGAGGGTCTTCATTTGCTCACCGAACCTCTCCAATCCTATCACTGCTGCGTTTATGCCCCTGTACACATGCTTGATTCTCTTTCGGAGACATAGCAATCCATAGGTTTTAAGATACTTACTAGTCAGGTACATTCTTAGGCGTTTAATATGCGGTGTTGAGTCCATTTCGTTGAGCAAGGAGTAGCTCTTGTCTATTCCATATTTGGCTTAAGGAACTTTACTGTGCTCATTTCAATCTCTGGTTTTATGCAGCACCCCAACTCACCTTTCCTCTTAAGCAAGCATAAGTTGGTTTTCTAAATTTGAGACCCTGTTCTGTTCTGTAATTCAGTTCCTGTGTAGCCAAGTTTACATTCCGTGTATTACTGATATCTTATGATGTTTCTTTTTCTGTGTGACTTATTTCAGTTAGAATCATCATACCTGAATCCACTCATTGTGCTGCTAAGGGCCTGATGACATAGATTTCATTGCTGAGTGATATTGCTTTGTAAGTAAATACCACAACTTCGTTATCCATTTTTCACTTTCTGCAATGTTGAACTTGTATTGTAAACGAGGTTTTGTAAACAGAGCCTTTCCATACTTTGGGGTGGCTGTGTCTTTTTGATTTTAATTTCCCTAAGCTATAGGACCATAAGTGGAAGTGCCCTAGGCTCTGTTGCTTTGTTTTTTAGATGTTTCAGGAAACACCATACACTTCTCCCGAGTGTCTGTTGGCAATTTACATCCCGCCCATCAGCATAACAAGGCTCCCAGTTCTCCATGGCCTGTCCTGCCTTTCTGGAGTTTACACTTTTTTCAGATGGCCCTTTTGACCGGGGGGAAGTGAGACTTCATTGTAGTGCAGATTTCCTTTGCAGGCATGCTTGGTTGGCCAAACAGTGCATATGCGTTTTTTCCTGAATATATTCAGGAAAAAACGCATACGCCCTTTTTGGCCAAGTGCATCATTGTGGACGTTCTGCCTCTTTTCCTATGCTTTCAATGCAATTCCAGTCTACCTCCTGAAATCGGTTTCCTGCAATTCTGCCCCGCTTTCAAGTCCTCTTGGCAGCCTTACTTCAGTATATATTTGGACGATAGCTGTCATTTATAACTCTGCAGGTTTGTGCATTACAGTGTCCCTGAGCTCCTTTCTTCAACTCGCTTTCTTGTGACCTGGCCGCAACACCGCAGGATGGCTTCAGGCCCTAATCTGGTTCCGGCACGGCACGCTGAGCCTTTGGTTAATTCCTCTTCCTGGTGGGAAATGAGAGTTAAATTTGCCCGTCCAGACACCTCCAGCTAGTCTCTCATTGGTTCTCGCTATTCCTGTTCATCTTCCGCAGAAATTGCAAACTGGGCCAAACAGGAGGTTAAAGGGACTGACTCTCCAAGTCGGGAGAGTGTTAGTTAGGCGTCTGGAATGTTGCACCCGAGTACCAGGGTAGGAAAACTGAGACATATTTGAACACGTCTCCCGATCACATGGTTGATCATACTCTAGGTTCCACATGCATGTTTTAGCTGAAGGAAGAATACCTTAAACCTGGGTAGTTGAAACCCGTGGAATGGGTACCATGCAATATGACTTCAAAGGGTCTTCATTTGCTCACCGAACCTCTCCAATCCTATCACTGCTGCGTTTATGCCCCTGTACACATGCTTGATTCTCTTTCGGAGACATAGCAATCCATAGGTTTTAAGATACTTACTAGTCAGGTACATTCTTAGGCGTTTAATATGCGGTGTTGAGTCCATTTCGTTGAGCAAGGAGTAGCTCTTGTCTATTCCATATTTGGCTTAAGGAACTTTATCTGTGCTCATTTCAATCTCTGGTTTTGTGCAGCACCCCAACTCACCTTTCCCCTTAAGCAAGCATAAGTTGGTTTTCTAAATTTGAGACACTGTTCTGTTTTGGAATCCAGTTCCTGTGTAGCCAAGTTTACATTCCGTGTATTACTGATATCTTATGATGTTTCTTTTTCTGTGTGACTTATTTCAGTTAGAATCATCATACCTGAATCCAGTCATTGTGCTGCTAAGGGCCTGATGACATAGATTTCATTGCTGAGTGATATTGCTTTGTAAGTAAATACCACAACTTCGTTATCCATTTTTCACTTTCTGCGATGTTGAACTTGTACTGTAAACGAGGTTCTTGTAAACAGAGCCGTTCCATACTTTGGGGTGGCTGTGTCTTTTTGATTTTAATTTCCCTAAGCTATAGGACCATAAGTGGAAGTGCCCTAGGCTCTGTTGCTTTGTTTTTTAGATGTTTCAGGAAACACCATACACTTCTCCCGAGTGTCTGTTGGCAATTTACATCCCGCCCATCAGCATAACAAGGCTCCCAGTTCTCCATGACCTGTCCTGCCTTTCTGGATTTTACACTTTTTTCAGATGGCCCTTTTGACCGGGGGGAAGTGAGACTTCATTGTAGTGCAGATTTCCTTTGCAAGCATGCTTGGTTGGCCAAAAAGTGCGTATGCGTTTTTTCATGAATATATGCAGGAAACAACGCATACGCCCTTTTTGGCCAAGTGCATCATTGTGGACGTTCTGCCTCTTTTCCTATGCTTTCAATGCAATTCCAGTCTACCTCCTGAAATCGGTTTCCTGCAATTCTGCCCCGCTTTCAAGTCCTCTTGGCAGCCTTACTTCAGTATATATTTGGACGATAGCTGTCATTTATAACTCTGCAGGTTTGTGCATTACAGTGCCCCTGAGCTCCTTTCTTCAACTCGCTTTCTTGTGAGCTGGCCACAACACCGCAGGATGGCTTCAGGCCCTAATCTGGTTCCGGCACGGCACGCTGAGCCTTTGGTTAATTCCTCTTCCTGGTGGGAAATGAGAGTTAAATTTGCCCGTCCAGACACCTCCAGCTAGTCTCTCATTGGTTCTCCCTATTCCTGTTCATCTTCCGCAGAAATTGCAAACTGGGCCAAACAGGAGGTTAAAGGGACTGACTCTCCAAGTCGGGAGAGTGTTAGTAAAGCGTCTGGAATGTTGCACCCGAGTACCAGGGTACGAAAACTGAGACATATTTGAACACGTCTCCCGATCACATGGTTGATCATACTCTAGGTTCCACATGCATGTTTTAGCTGAAGGAAGAATACCTTAAACCTGGGTAGTTGAAACCCGTGGAATGGGTACCATGCAATATGACTTCAAAGGGTCTTCATTTGCTCACCGAACCTCTCCAATCCTATCACTGCTGCGTTTATGCCCCTGTACACATGCTTGATTCTCTTTCGGAGACATAGCAATCCATAGGTTTTAAGATACTTACTAGTCAGGTACATTCTTAGGCGTTTAATATGCGGTGTTGAGTCCATTTCGTTGAGCAAGGAGTAGCTCTTGTCTATTCCATATTTGGCTTAAGGAACTTTATCTGTGCTCATTTCAATCTCTGGTTTTATGCAGCACCCCAACTCACCTTTCCCCTTAAGCAAGCATAAGTTGGTTTTCTAAATTTGAGACCCTGTTCTGTTCTGTAATTCAGTTCCTCTGTAGCCAAGGTTACATTCCGTGTATTACTGATATCTTATGATGTTTCTTTTTCTGTGTGACTTATTTCAGTTAGAATCATCATACCTGAATCCACTCATTGTGCTGCTAAGGGCCTGATGACATAGATTTCATTGCTGAGTGATATTGCTTTGTAAGTAAATACCACAACTTCTTTATCCATTTTTCACTTTCTGCGATGTTGAACTTGTACTGTAAACGACGTTCTTGTAAACAGAGCCGTTCCATACTTTGGGGTGGCTGTGTCTTTTTGATTTTAATTTCCCTAAGCTATAGGACCATAACTTGAAGTGCCCTAGGCTCTGTTGCTTTGTTTTCTAGATGTTTCAGGAAACACCATACACTTCTCCCGAGTGTCTTTTGGCAATTTACATCCCGCCCATCAGCATAACAAGGCTCCCAGTTCTCCATGGCCTGTCCTGCCTTTCTGGATTTTACACTTTTTTCAGATGGCCCTTTTGACCGGGGGGAAGTGAGACTTCATTGTAGTGCAGATTTCCTTTGCAAGCATGCTTGGTTGGCCAAAAACGGCGTATGCGTTTTTTCCTGAATATATTCAGGAAAAAACGTATACGCTCTTTTTGGCCAAGTGCATCATTGTGGACGTTCTGCCTCTTTTCCTATGCTTTCAATGCAATTCCAGTCTACCTCCTGAAATCGGTTTCCTGCAATTCTGCCCCGCTTTCAAGTCCTCTTGGCAGCCTTACTTCAGTATATTTTTGGACGATAGCTGTCATTTATAATTCTGCAGGTTTGTGCATTACAGTGCCCCTGAGCTCCTTTCTTCAACTCGCTTTCTTGTGAGCTGGCCGCAACACCGCAGGATGGCTTCAGGCCCTAATCTTGTTCCAGCACGGCATGCTGAGCCTTTGGTTAATTCCTCTTCCTGGTGGGAAATGAGAGTTAAATTTGCCCGTCCAGACACCTCCAGCTAGTCTCTCATTGGTTCTCGCTATTCCTGTTCATCTTCCGCAGAAATTGCAAACTGGGCCAAACAGGAGGTTAAAGGGACTGACTCTCCAAGTCGGGAGAGTGTTAGTAAAGCGTCTGGAATGTTGCACCCGAGTACCAGGGTACGAAAACTGAGACATATTTGAACACGTCTCCCGATCACATGGTTGATCATACTCTAGGTTCCACATGCATGTTTTAGCTGAAGGAAGAATACCTTAAACCTGGGTAGTTGAAACCCGTGGAATGGGTACCATGCAATATGACTTCAAAGGGTCTTCATTTGCTCACCGAACCTCTCCAATCCTATCACTGCTGCGTTTATGCCCCTGTACACATGCTTGATTCTCTTTCGGAGACATAGCAATCCATAGGTTTTAAGATACTTACTAGTCAGGTACATTCTTAGGCGTTTAATATGCGGTGTTGAGACCATTTCGTTGAGCAAGGAGTAGCTCTTGCCTATTCCATATTTGGCTTAAGGAACTTTATCTGTGCTCATTTCAATCTCTGGTTTTATGCAGCACCCCAACTCACCTTTCCTCTTAAGCAAGCATAAGTTGGTTTTCTAAATTTGAGACCCTGTTCTGTTCTGTAATTCAGTTCCTCTGTAGCCAAGTTTACATTCCGTGTATTACTGATATCTTATGATGTTTCTTTTTCTGTGTGACTTATTTCAGTTAGAATCATCATACCTGAATCCACTCATTGTGCTGCTAAGGGCCTGATGACATAGATTTCATTACTGAGTGATATTGCTTTGTAAGTAAATACCACAACTTCTTTATCCATTTTTCACTTTCTGCGATGTTGAACTTGTACTGTAAACGAGGTTCTTGTAAACAGAGCCGTTCCATACTTTGGGGTGGCTGTGTCTTTTTGATTTTAATTTCCCTAAGCTATAGGACCATAAGTGGAAGTGCCCTAGGCTCTGTTGCTTTGTTTTTTAGATGTTTCAGGAAACACCATACACTTCTCCCGAGTGTCTGTTGGCAATTGACATCCCGCCCATCAGCATAACAAGGCTCCCAGTTCTCCATGGCCTGTCCTGCCTTTCTGGATTTTACACTTTTTTCAGATGGCCCTTGTGACCGGGGGGAAGTGAGACTTCATTGTAGTGCAGATTTCCTTTGCAAGCTTGCTTGGTTGGCCAAAAAGGGCGTATGCGTTTTTTCCTGAATATATTCAGGAAAAAACGCATACGCCCTTTTTGGCCAAGTGCATCATTGTGGACGTTCTGCCTCTTTTCCTATGCTTTCAATGCAATTCCAGTCTACCTCCTGAAATCGGTTTCCTGCAATTCTGCCCCGCTTTCAAGTCCTCTTGGCAGCCTTACTTCAGTATATATTTGGACGATAGCTGTCATTTATAACTCTGCAGGTTTGTGCATTACAGTGCCCCTGAGCTCCTTTCTTCAACTCGCTTTCTTGTGACCTGGCCGCAACACCGCAGGATGGCTTCAGGCCCTAATCTGGTTCCGGCCCGGCATGCTGAGCCTTTGGTTAATTCCTCTTCCTGGTGGGAAATGAGAGTTAAATTTGCCTGTCCAGACACCTCCAGCTAGTCTCTCATTGGTTCTCGCTATTCCTGTTCATCTTCCGCAGAAATTGCAAACTGGGCCAAACAGGAGGTTAAAGGGACTGACTCTCCAAGTCGGGAGAGTGTTAGTTAGGCGTCTGGAATGTTGCACCCGAGTACCAGGGTACGAAAACTGAGACATATTTGAACACGTCTCCCGATCACATGGTTGATCATACTCTAGGTTCCACATGCATGTTTTAGCTGAAGGAAGAATACCTTAAACCTGGGTAGTTGAAACCCGTGGAATGGGTACCATGCAATATGACTTCAAAGGGTCTTCATTTGCTCACCGAACCTCTCCAATCCTATCACTGCTGCGTTTATGCCCCTGTACACATGCTTGATTCTCTTTCGGAGACATAGCAATCCATAGGTTTTAAGATACTTACTAGTCAGGTACATTCTTCGGCGTTTAATATGCGGTGTTGAGTCCATTTCGTTGAGCAAGGAGTAGCTCTTGTCTATTACATATTTGGCTTAAGGAACTTTACTGTGCTCATTTCAATCTCTGGTTTTATGCAGCACCCCAACTCACCTTTCCTCTTAAGCAAGCATAAGTTGGTTTTCTAAATTTGAGACCCTGTTCTGTTCTGTAATTCAGTTCCTGTGTAGCCAAGTTTACATTCCGTGTATTACTGATATCTTATGATGTTTCTTTTTCTGTGTGACTTATTTCAGTTAGAATCATCATACCTGAATCCACTCATTGTGCTGCTAAGGGCCTGATGACATAGATTTCATTGCTGAGTGATATTGCTTTGTAAGTAAATACCACAACTTCTTTATCCATTTTTCACTTTCTGCGATGTTGAACTTGTACTGTAAACGAGGTTCTTGTAAACAGAGCCGTTCCATACTTTGGGGTGGCTGTGTCTTTTTGATTTTAATTTCCCTAAGCTATAGGACCATAAGTGGAAGTGCCCTAGGCTCTGTTGCTTTGTTTTTTAGATGTTTCAGGAAACACCATACACTTCTCCCGAGTGTCTGTTGGCAATTTACATCCCGCCCATCAGCATAACAAGGCTCCCAGTTCTCCATGACCTGTCCTGCCTTTCTGGATTTTACACTTTTTTCAGATGGCCCTTTTGACCGGGGGGAAGTGAGACTTCATTGTAGTGCAGATTTCCTTTGCAAGCATGCTTGGTTGGCCAAAAAGTGCGTATGCGTTTTTTCATGAATATATGCAGGAAACAACGCATACGCCCTTTTTGGCCAAGTGCATCATTGTGGACGTTCTGCCTCTTTTCCTATGCTTTCAATGCAATTCCAGTCTACCTCCTGAAATCGGTTTCCTGCAATTCTGCCCCGCTTTCAAGTCCTCTTGGCAGCCTTACTTCAGTATATATTTGGACGATAGCTGTCATTTATAACTCTGCAGGTTTGTGCATTACAGTGCCCCTGAGCTCCTTTCTTCAACTTGCTTTCTTGTGACCTGGCCGCAACACCGCAGGATGGCTTCAGGCCCTAATCTGGTTCCGGCACGGCATGCTGAGCCTTTGGTTAATTCCTCTTCCTGGTGGGAAATGAGAGTTAAATTTGCCCGTCCAGACACCTCCAGCTAGTCTCTCATTGGTTCTCGCTATTCCTGTTCATCTTCCGCAGAAATTGCAAACTGGGCCAAACAGGAGGTTAAAGGGACTGACTCTCCAAGTCGGGAGAGTGTTAGTTAGGCGTCTGGAATGTTGCACCCGAGTACCAGGGTACGAAAACTGAGACATATTTGAACACGTCTCCCGATCACATGGTTGATCATACTCTAGGTTCCACATGCATGTTTTAGCTGAAGGAAGAATACCTTAAACCTGGGTAGTTGAAACCCGTGGAATGGGTACCATGCAATATGACTTCAAAGGGTCTTCATTTGCTCACCGAACCTCTCCAATCCTATCACTGCTGCGTTTATGCCCCTGTACACATGCTTGATTCTCTTTCGGAGACATAGCAATCCATAGGTTTTAAGATACTTACTAGTCAGGTACATTCTTAGGCGTTTAATATGCGGTGTTGAGTCCATTTCGTTGAGCAAGGAGTAGCTCTAGTCTATTCCATATTTGGCTTAAGGAACTTTACTGTGCTCATTTCAATCTCTGGTTTTATGCAGCACCCCAACTCACCTTTCCTCTTAAGCAAGCATAAGTTGGTTTTCTAAATTTGAGACCCTGTTCTGTTCTGTAATTCAGTTCCTCTGTAGCCAAGTTTACATTCCGTGTATTACTGATATCTTATGATGTTTCTTTTTCTGTGTGACTTATTTCAGTTAGAATCATCATACCTGAATCCACTCATTGTGCTGCTAAGGGCCTGATGACATAGATTTCATTGCTGAGTGATATTGCTTTGTAAGTAAATACCACAACTTCTTTATCCATTTTTCACTTTCTGCGATGTTGAACTTGTACTGTAAATGAGGTTCTTGTAAACAGAGCCGTTCCATACTTTGGGGTGGCTGTGTCTTTTTGATTTTAATTTCCCTAAGCTATAGGACCATAAGTGGAAGTGCCCTAGGCTCTGTTGCTTTGTTTTTTAGATGTTTCAGGAAACACCATACACTTCTCCCGAGTGTCTGTTGGCAATTTATATCCCGCCCATCAGCATAACAAGGCTCCCAGTTCTCCATGACTTGTCCTGCCTTTCTGGATTTTACACTTTTTTCAGATGGCCCTTTTGACCGGGGGGAAGTGAGACTTCATTGTAGTGCAGATTTCCTTTGCAAGCATGCTTGGTTGGCCAAAAAGGGCGTATGCGTTTTTTCCTGAATATATTCAGGAAAAAACGCATACGCCCTTTTTGGCCAAGTGCATCATTGTGGACGTTCTGCCTCTTTTCCTATGCTTTCAATGCAATTCCAGTCTACCTCCTGAAATCGGTTTCCTGCAATTCTGCCCCGCTTTCAAGTCCTCTTGGCAGCCTTACTTCAGTATATTTTCGGACGATAGCTGTCATTTATAACTCTGCAGGTTTGTGCATTACAGTGCCCCTGAGCTCCTTTCTTCAACTCGCTTTCTTGTGAGCTGGGCACAACACCGCAGGATGGCTTCAGGCCCTAATCTGGTTCCGGCACGGCACGCTGAGCCTTTGGTTAATTCCTCTTCCTGGTGGGAAATGAGAGTTAAATTTGCCCGTCCAGACACCTCCAGCTAGTCTCTCATTGGTTCTCCCTATTCCTGTTCATCTTCCGCAGAAATTGCAAACTGGGCCAAACAGGAGGTTAAAGGGACTGACTCTCCAAGTCGGGAGAGTGTTAGTAAAGCGTCTGGAATGTTGCACCCGAGTACCAGGGTACGAAAACTGAGACATATTTGAACACGTCTCCCGATCACATGGTTGATCATACTCTAGGTTCCACATGCATGTTTTAGCTGAAGGAAGAATACCTTAAACCTGGGTAGTTGAAACCCGTGGAATGGGTACCATGCAATATGACTTCAAAGGGTCTTCATTTGCTCACCGAACCTCTCCAATCCTATCACTGCTGCGTTTATGCCCCTGTACACATGCTTGATTCTCTTTCGGAGACATAGCAATCCATAGGTTTTAAGATACTTACTAGTCAGGTACATTCTTAGGCGTTTAATATGCGGTGTTGAGTCCATTTCGTTGAGCAAGGAGTAGCTCTTGTCTATTCCATATTTGGCTTAAGGAACTTTATCTGTGCTCATTTCAATCTCTGGTTTTATGCAGCACCCCAACTCACCTTTCCCCTTAAGCAAGCATAAGTTGGTTTTCTAAATTTGAGACCCTGTTCTGTTCTGTAATTCAGTTCCTCTGTAGCCAAGGTTACATTCCGTGTATTACTGATATCTTATGATGTTTCTTTTTCTGTGTGACTTATTTCAGTTAGAATCATCATACCTGAATCCACTCATTGTGCTGCTAAGGGCCTGATGACATAGATTTCACTGCTGAGTGATATTGCTTTGTAAGTAAATACCACAACTTCTTTATCCATTTTTCACTTTCTGCGATGTTGAACTTGTACTGTAAACGAGGTTCTTGTAAACAGAGCCGTTCCATACTTTGGGGTGGCTGTGTCTTTTTGATTTTAATTTCCCTAAGCTATAGGACCATAACTTGAAGTGCCCTAGGCTCTGTTGCTTTGTTTTTTAGATGTTTCAGGAAACACCATACACTTCTCCCGAGTGTCTTTTGGCAATTTACATCCCGCCCATCAGCATAACAAGGCTCCCAGTTCTCCATGGCCTGTCCTGCCTTTCTGGATTTTACACTTTTTTCAGATGGCCCTTTTGACCGGGGGGAAGTGAGACTTCATTGTAGTGCAGATTTCCTTTGCAAGCATGCTTGGTTGGCCAAAAAGGGCGTATGCGTTTTTTCCTGAATATATTCAGGAAAAAACGTATACGCTCTTTTTGGCCAAGTGCATCATTGTGGACGTTCTGCCTCTTTTCCTATGCTTTCAATGCAATTCCAGTCTACCTCCTGAAATCGGTTTCCTGCAATTCTGCCCCGCTTTCAAGTCCTCTTGGCAGCCTTACTTCAGTATATTTTTGGACGATAGCTGTCATTTATAACTCTGCAGGTTTGTGCATTACAGTGCCCCTGAGCTCCTTTCTTCAACTCGCTTTCTTGTGAGCTGGCCGCAACACCGCAGGATGGCTTCAGGCCCTAATCTTGTTCCAGCACGGCACGCTGAGCCTTTGGTTAATTCCTCTTCCTGGTGGGAAATGAGAGTTAAATTTGCCCGTCCAGACACCTCCAGCTAGTCTCTCATTGGTTCTCGCTATTCCTGTTCATCTTCCGCAGAAATTGCAAACTGGGCCAAATAGGAGGTTAAAGGGACTGACTCTCCAAGTCGGGAGAGTGTTAGTTAGGCGTCTGGAATGTTGCACCCGAGTACCAGGGTACGAAAACTGAGACATATTTGAACACGTCTCCCGATCACATGGTTGATCATACTCTAGGTTCCACATGCATGTTTTAGCTGAAGGAAGAATACCTTAAACCTGGGTAGTTGAAACCCGTGGAATGGGTACCATGCAATATGACTTCAAAGGGTCTTCATTTGCTCACCGAACCTCTCCAATCCTATCACTGCTGCGTTTATGCCCCTGTACACATGCTTGATTCTCTTTCGGAGACATAGCAATCCATAGGTTTTAAGATACTTACTAGTCAGGTACATTCTTAGGCGTTTAATATGCGGTGTTGAGTCCATTTCGTTGAGCAAGGAGTAGCTCTTGTCTATTCCATATTTGGCTTAAGGAACTTTATCTGTGCTCATTTCAATCTCTGGTTTTATGCAGCACCCCAACTCACCTTTCCCCTTAAGCAAGCATAAGTTGGTTTTCTAAATTTGAGACCCTGTTCTGTTCTGTAATTCAGTTCCTCTGTAGCCAAGGTTACATTCCGTGTATTACTGATATCTTATGATGTTTCTTTTTCTGTGTGACTTATTTCAGTTAGAATCATCATACCTGAATCCACTCATTGTGCTGCTAAGGGCCTGATGACATAGATTTCATTGCTGAGTGATATTGCTTTGTAAGTAAATACCACAACTTCTTTATCCATTTTTCACTTTCTGCGATGTTGAACTTGTACTGTAAACGAGGTTCTTGTAAACAGAGCCGTTCCATACTTTGGGGTGGCTGTGTCTTTTTGATTTTAATTTCCCTAAGCTATAGGACCATAAGTGGAAGTGCCCTAGGCTCTGTTGCTTTGTTTTTTAGATGTTTCAGGAAACACCATACACTTCTCCCGAGTGTCTTTTGGCAATTTACATCCCGCCCATCAGCATAACAAGGCTCCCAGTTCTCCATGGCCTGTCCTGCCTTTCTGGATTTTACACTTTTTTCAGATGGCCCTTTTGACCGGGGGGAAGTGAGACTTCATTGTAGTGCAGATTTCCTTTGCAAGCATGCTTGGTTGGCCAAAAAGGGCGTATGCGTTTTTTCCTGAATATATTCAGGAAAAAACGCATACGCCCTTTTTGGCCAAGTGCATCATTGTGGACGTTCTGCCTCTTTTCCTATGCTTTCAATGCAATTCCAGTCTACCTCCTGAAATCGGTTTCCTGCAATTCTGCCCCGCTTTCAAGTCCTCTTGGCAGCCTTACTTCAGTATATTTTTGGACGATAGCTGTCATTTATAACTCTGCAGGTTTGTGCATTACAGTGCCCCTGAGCTCCTTTCTTCAACTCGCTTTCTTGTGAGCTGGCCACAACACCGCAGGATGGCTTCAGGCCCTAATCTGGTTCCGGCACGGCACGCTGAGCCTTTGGTTAATTCCTCTTCCTGGTGGGAAATGAGAGTTAAATTTGCCCGTCCAGACACCTCCAGCTAGTCTCTCATTGGTTCTCCCTATTCCTGTTCATCTTCCGCAGAAATTGCAAACTGGGCCAAACAGGAGGTTAAAGGGACTGACTCTCCAAGTCGGGACAGTGTTAGTAAAGCGTCTGGAATGTTGCACCCGAGTACCAGGGTACGAAAACTGAGACATATTTGAACACGTCTCCCGATCACATGGTTGATCATACTCTAGGTTCCACATGCATGTTTTAGCTGAAGGAAGAATACCTTAAACCTGGGTAGTTGAAACCCGTGGAATGGGTACCATGCAATATGACTTCAAAGGGTCTTCATTTGCTCACCGAACCTCTCCAATCCTATCACTGCTGCGTTTATGCCCCAGTACACATGCTTGATTCTCTTTCGGAGACATAGCAATCCATAGGTTTTAAGATACTTACTAGTCAGGTACATTCTTAGGCGTTTAATATGCGGTGTTGAGTCCATTTCGTTGAGCAAGGAGTAGCTCTTGTCTATTCCATATTTGGCTTAAGGAACTTTATCTGTGCTCATTTCAATCTCTGGTTTTATGCAGCACCCCAACTCACCTTTCCCCTTAAGCAAGCATAAGTTGGTTTTCTAAATTTGAGACCCTGTTCTGTTCTGTAATTCAGTTCCTCTGTAGCCAAGGTTACATTCCGTGTATTACTGATATCTTATGATGTTTCTTTTTCTGTGTGACTTATTTCAGTTAGAATCATCATACCTGAATCCACTCATTGTGCTGCTAAGGGCCTGATGACATAGATTTCATTGCTGAGTGATATTGCTTTGTAAGTAAATACCACAACTTCTTTATCCATTTTTCACTTTCTGCGATGTTGAACTTGTACTGTAAACGAGGTTCTTGTAAACAGAGCCGTTCCATACTTTGGGGTGGCTGTGTCTTTTTGATTTTAATTTCCCTAAGCTATAGGACCATAAGTGGAAGTGCCCTAGGCTCTGTTGCTTTGTTTTTTAGATGTTTCAGGAAACACCATACACTTCTCCCGAGTGTCTTTTGGCAATTTACATCCCGCCCATCAGCATAACAAGGCTCCCAGTTCTCCATGGCCTGTCCTGCCTTTCTGGATTTTACACTTTTTTCAGATGGCCCTTTTGACCGGGGGGAAGTGAGACTTCATTGTAGTGCAGATTTCCTTTGCAAGCATGCTTGGTTGGCCAAAAAGGGCGTATGCGTTTTTTCCTGAATATATTCAGGAAAAAACGTATACGCTCTTTTTGGCCAAGTGCATCATTGTGGACGTTCTGCCTCTTTTCCTATGCTTTCAATGCAATTCCAGTCTACCTCCTGAAATCGGTTTCCTGCAATTCTGCCCCGCTTTCAAGTCCTCTTGGCAGCCTTACTTCAGTATATTTTTGGACGATAGCTGTCATTTATAACTCTGCAGGTTTGTGCATTACAGTGCCCCTGAGCTCCTTTCTTCAACTCGCTTTCTTGTGAGCTGGCCGCAACACCGCAGGATGGCTTCAGGCCCTAATCTTGTTCCAGCACGGCACGCTGAGCCTTTGGTTAATTCCTTTTCCTGGTGGGAAATGAGAGTTAAATTTGCCCGTCCAGACACCTCCAGCTAGTCTCTCATTGGTTCTCGCTATTCCTGTTCATCTTCCGCAGAAATTGCAAACTGGGCCAAATAGGAGGTTAAAGGGACTGACTCTCCAAGTCGGGAGAGTGTTAGTAAAGCGTCTGGAATGTTGCACCCGAGTACCAGGGTACGAAAACTGAGACATATTTGAACACGTCTCCCGATCACATGGTTGATCATACTCTAGGTTCCACATGCATGTTTTAGCTGAAGGAAGAATACCTTAAACCTGGGTAGTTGAAACCCGTGGAATGGGTACCATGCAATATGACTTCAAAGGGTCTTCATTTGCTCACCGAACCTCTCCAATCCTATCACTGCTGCGTTTATGCCCCTGTACACATGCTTGATTCTCTTTCGGAGACATAGCAATCCATAGGTTTTAAGATACTTACTAGTCAGGTACATTCTTAGGCGTTTAATATGCGGTGTTGAGTCCATTTCGTTGAGCAAGGAGTAGCTCTTGCCTATTCCATATTTGGCTTAAGGAACTTTATCTGTGCTCATTTCAATCTCTGGTTTTATGCAGCACCCCAACTCACCTTTCCTCTTAAGCAAGCATAAGTTGGTTTTCTAAATTTGAGACCCTGTTCTGTTCTGTAATTCAGTTCCTCTGTAGCCAAGTTTACATTCCGTGTATTACTGATATCTTATGATGTTTCTTTTTCTGTGTGACTTATTTCAGTTAGAATCATCATACCTGAATCCACTCATTGTGCTGCTAAGGGCCTGATGACATAGATTTCATTGCTGAGTGATATTGCTTTGTAAGTAAATACCACAACTTCTTTATCCATTTTTCACTTTCTGCGATGTTGAACTTGTACTGTAAACGAGGTTCTTGTAAACAGAGCCGTTCCATACTTTGGGGTGGCTGTGTCTTTTTGATTTTAATTTCCCTAAGCTATAGGACCATAAGTGGAAGTGCCCTAGGCTCTGTTGCTTTGTTTTTTAGATGTTTCAGGAAACACCATACACTTCTCCCGAGTGTCTGTTGGCAATTGACATCCCGCCCATCAGCATAACAAGGCTCCCAGTTCTCCATGGCCTGTCCTGCCTTTCTGGATTTTACACTTTTTTCAGATGGCCCTTGTGACCGGGGGGAAGTGAGACTTCATTGTAGTGCAGATTTCCTTTGCAAGCTTGCTTGGTTGGCCAAAAAGGGCGTATGCGTTTTTTCCTGAATATATTCAGGAAAAAACGCATACGCCCTTTTTGGCCAAGTGCATCATTGTGGACGTTCTGCCTCTTTTCCTATGCTTTCAATGCAATTCCAGTCTACCTCCTGAAATCGGTTTCCTGCAATTCTGCCCCGCTTTCAAGTCCTCTTGGCAGCCTTACTTCAGTATATTTTTGGACGATAGCTGTCATTTATAACTCTGCAGGTTTGTGAATTACAGTGCCCCTGAGCTCCTTTCTTCAACTCGCTTTCTTGTGACCTGGCCGCAACACCGCAGGATGGCTTCAGGCCCTAATCTGGTTCCGGCACGGCATGCTGAGCCTTTGGTTAATTCCTCTTCCTGGTGGGAAATGAGAGTTAAATTTGCCCGTCCAGACACCTCCAGCTAGTCTCTCATTGGTTCTCGCTATTCCTGTTCATCTTCCGCAGAAATTGCAAACTGGGCCAAACAGGAGGTTAAAGGGACTGACTCTCCAAGTCGGGAGAGTGTTAGTTAGGCGTCTGGAATGTTGCACCCGAGTACCAGGGTACGAAAACTGAGACATATTTGAACACGTCTCCCGATCACATGGTTGATCATACTCTAGGTTCCACATGCATGTTTTAGCTGAAGGAAGAATACCTTAAACCTGGGTAGTTGAAACCCGTGGAATGGGTACCATGCAATATGACTTCAAAGGGTCTTCATTTGCTCACCGAACCTCTCCAATCCTATCACTGCTGCGTTTATGCCCCTGTACACATGCTTGATTCTCTTTCGGAGACATAGCAATCCATAGGTTTTAAGATACTTACTAGTCAGGTACATTCTTAGGCGTTTAATATGCGGTGTTGAGTCCATTTCGTTGAGCAAGGAGTAGCTCTTGTCTATTCCATATTTGGCTTAAGGAACTTTATCTGTGCTCATTTCAATCTCTGGTTTTATGCAGCACCCCAACTCACCTTTCCCCTTAAGCAAGCATAAGTTGGTTTTCTAAATTTGAGACCCTGTTCTGTTCTGTAATTCAGTTCCTCTGTAGCCAAGGTTACATTCCGTGTATTACTGATATCTTATGATGTTTCTTTTTCTGTGTGACTTATTTCAGTTAGAATCATCATACCTGAATCCACTCATTGTGCTGCTAAGGGCCTGATGACATAGATTTCATTGCTGAGTGATATTGCTTTGTAAGTAAATACCACAACTTCTTTATCCATTTTTCACTTTCTGCGATGTTGAACTTGTACTGTAAACGAGGTTCTTTTAAACAGAGCCGTTCCATACTTTGGGGTGGCTGTGTCTTTTTGATTTTAATTTCCCTAAGCTATAGGACCATAAGTGGAAGTGCCCTAGGCTCTGTTGCTTTGTTTTTTAGATGTTTCAGGAAACACCATACACTTCTCCCGAGTGTCTTTTGGCAATTTACATCCCGCCCATCAGCATAACAAGGCTCCCAGTTCTCCATGACCTGTCCTGCCTTTCTGGATTTTACACTTTTTTCAGATGGCCCTTTTGACCGGGGGGAAGTGAGACTTCATTGTAGTGCAGATTTCCTTTGCAAGCATGCTTGGTTGGCCAAAAAGGGCGTATGCGTTTTTTCCTGAATATATTCAGGAAAAAACGTATACGCTCTTTTTGGCCAAGTGCATCATTGTGGACGTTCTGCCTCTTTTCCTATGCTTTCAATGCAATTCCAGTCTACCTCCTGAAATCGGTTTCCTGCAATTCTGCCCCGCTTTCAAGTCCTCTTGGCAGCCTTACTTCAGTATATTTTTGGACGATAGCTGTCATTTATAACTCTGCAGGTTTGTGCATTACAGTGCCCCTGAGCTCCTTTCTTCAACTCGCTTTCTTGTGAGCTGGCCGCAACACCGCAGGATGGCTTCAGGCCCTAATCTTGTTCCAGCACGGCACGCTGAGCCTTTGGTTAATTCCTCTTCCTGGTGGGAAATGAGAGTTAAATTTGCCCGTCCAGACACCTCCAGCTAGTCTCTCATTGGTTCTCGCTATTCCTGTTCATCTTCCGCAGAAATTGCAAACTGGGCCAAACAGGAGGTTAAAGGGACTGACTCTCCAAGTCGGGAGAGTGTTAGTAAAGCGTCTGGAATGTTGCACCCGAGTACCAGGGTACGAAAACTGAGACATATTTGAACACGTCTCCCGATCACATGGTTGATCATACTCTAGGTTCCACATGCATGTTTTAGCTGAAGGAAGAATACCTTAAACCTGGGTAGTTGAAACCCGTGGAATGGGTACCATGCAATATGACTTCAAAGGGTCTTCATTTGCTCACCGAACCTCTCCAATCCTATCACTGCTGCGTTTATGCCCCTGTACACATGCTTGATTCTCTTTCGGAGACATAGCAATCCATAGGTTTTAAGATACTTACTAGTCAGGTACATTCTTAGGCGTTTAATATGCGGTGTTGAGTCCATTTCGTTGAGCAAGGAGTAGCTCTTGCCTATTCCATATTTGGCTTAAGGAACTTTATCTGTGCTCATTTCAATCTCTGGTTTTATGCAGCACCCCAACTCACCTTTCCTCTTAAGCAAGCATAAGTTGGTTTTCTAAATTTGAGACCCTGTTCTGTTCTGTAATTCAGTTCCTCTGTAGCCAAGTTTACATTCCGTGTATTACTGATATCTTATGATGTTTCTTTTTCTGTGTGACTTATTTCAGTTAGAATCATCATACCTGAATCCACTCATTGTGCTGCTAAGGGCCTGATGACATAGATTTCATTACTGAGTGATATTGCTTTGTAAGTAAATACCACAACTTCTTTATCCATTTTTCACTTTCTGCGATGTTGAACTTGTACTGTAAACAAGGTTCTTGTAAACAGAGCCGTTCCATACTTTGGGGTGGCTGTGTCTTTTTGATTTTAATTTCCCTAAGCTATAGGACCATAAGTGGAAGTGCCCTAGGCTCTGTTGCTTTGTTTTTTAGATGTTTCAGGAAACACCATACACTTCTCCCGAGTGTCTGTTGGCAATTTACATCCCGCCCATCAGCATAACAAGGCTCCCAGTTCTCCATGGCCTGTCCTGCCTTTCTGGATTTTACACTTTTTTCAGATGGCCCTTGTGACCGGGGGGAAGTGAGACTTCATTGTAGTGCAGATTTCCTTTGCAAGCTTGCTTGGTTGGCCAAAAAGGGCGTATGCGTTTTTTCCTGAATATATGCAGGAAAAAACGCCTACGCCCTTTTTGGCCAAGTGCATCATTGTGGACGTTCTGCCTCTTTTCCTATGCTTTCAATGCAATTCCAGTCTACCTCCTGAAATCGGTTTCCTGCAATTCTGCCCCGCTTTCAAGTCCTCTTGGCAGCCTTACTTCAGTATATTTTTGGACGATAGCTGTCATTTATAACTCTGCAGGTTTGTGCATTACAGTGCCCCTGAGCTCCTTTCTTCAACTCGCTTTCTTGTGACCTGGCCGCAACACCGCAGGATGGCTTCAGGCCCTAATCTGGTTCCGGCACGGCATGCTGAGCCTTTGGTTAATTCCTCTTCCTGGTGGGAAATGAGAGTTAAATTTGCCCGTCCAGACACCTCCAGCTAGTCTCTCATTGGTTCTCGCTATTCCTGTTCATCTTCCGCAGAAATTGCAAACTGGGCCAAACAGGAGGTTAAAGGGACTGACTCTCCAAGTCGGGAGAGTGTTAGTAAAGCGTCTGGAATGTTGCACCCGAGTACCAGGGTACGAAAACTGAGACATATTTGAACACGTCTCCCGATCACATGGTTGATCATACTCTAGGTTCCACATGCATGTTTTAGCTGAAGGAAGAATACCTTAAACCTGGGTAGTTGAAACCCGTGGAATGGGTACCATGCAATATGACTTCAAAGGGTCTTCATTTGCTCACCGAACCTCTCCAATCCTATCACTGCTGCGTTTATGCCCCTGTACACATGCTTGATTCTCTTTCGGAGACATAGCAATCCATAGGTTTTAAGATACTTACTAGTCAGGTACATTCTTAGGCGTTTAATATGCGGTGTTGAGTCCATTTCATTGAGCAAGGAGTAGCTCTTGCCTATTCCATATTTGGCTTAAGGAACTTTATCTGTGCTCATTTCAATCTCTGGTTTTATGCAGCACCCCAACTCACCTTTCCTCTTAAGCAAGCATAAGTTGGTTTTCTAAATTTGAGACCCTGTTCTGTTCTGTAATTCAGTTCCTCTGTAGCCAAGTTTACATTCCGTGTATTACTGATATCTTATGATGTTTCTTTTTCTGTGTGACTTATTTCAGTTAGAATCATCATACCTGAATCCACTCATTGTGCTGCTAAGGGCCTGATGACATAGATTTCATTACTGAGTGATATTGCTTTGTAAGTAAATACCACAACTTCTTTATCCATTTTTCACTTTCTGCGATGTTGAACTTGTACTGTAAACGAGGTTCTTGTAAACAGAGCCGTTCCATACTTTGGGGTGGCTGTGTCTTTTTGATTTTAATTTCCCTAAGCTATAGGACCATAAGTGGAAGTGCCCTAGGCTCTGTTGCTTTGTTTTTTAGATGTTTCAGGAAACACCATACACTTCTCCCGAGTGTCTGTTGGCAATTTACATCCCGCCCATCAGCATAACAAGGCTCCCAGTTCTCCATGGCCTGTCCTGCCTTTCTGGATTTTACACTTTTTTCAGATGGCCCTTGTGACCGGGGGGAAGTGAGACTTCATTGTAGTGCAGATTTCCTTTGCAAGCTTGCTTGGTTGGCCAAAAAGGGCGTATGCGTTTTTTCCTGAATATATGCAGGAAAAAACGCCTACGCCCTTTTTGGCCAAGTGCATCATTGTGGACGTTCTGCCTCTTTTCCTATGCTTTCAATGCAATTCCAGTCTACCTCCTGAAATCGGTTTCCTGCAATTCTGCCCCGCTTTCAAGTCCTCTTGGCAGCCTTACTTCAGTATATTTTTGGACGATAGCTGTCATTTATAACTCTGCAGGTTTGTGCATTACAGTGCCCCTGAGCTCCTTTCTTCAACTCGCTTTCTTGTGACCTGGCCGCAACACCGCAGGATGGCTTCAGGCCCTAATCTGGTTCCGGCACGGCATGCTGAGCCTTTGGTTAATTCCTCTTCCTGGTGGGAAATGAGAGTTAAATTTGCCCGTCCAGACACCTCCAGCTAGTCTCTCATTGGTTCTCGCTATTCCTGTTCATCTTCCGCAGAAATTGCAAACTGGGCCAAACAGGAGGTTAAAGGGACTGACTCTCCAAGTCGGGAGAGTGTTAGTTAGGCGTCTGGAATGTTGCACCCGAGTACCAGGGTACGAAAACTGAGACATATTTGAACACGTCTCCCGATCACATGGTTGATCATACTCTAGGTTCCACATGCATGTTTTAGCTGAAGGAAGAATACCTTAAACCTGGGTAGTTGAAACCCGTGGAATGGGTACCATGCAATATGACTTCAAAGGGTCTTCATTTGCTTACCGAACCTCTCCAATCCTATCACTGCTGCGTTTATGCCCCTGTACACATGCTTGATTCTCTTTCGGAGACATAGCAATCCATAGGTTTTAAGATACTTACTAGTCAGGTACATTCTTAGGCGTTTAATATGCGGTGTTGAGTCCATTTCGTTGAGCAAGGAGTAGCTCTTGCCTATTCCATATTTGGCTTAAGGAACTTTACTGTGCTCATTTCAATCTCTGGTTTTATGCAGCACCCCAACTCACCTTTCCTCTTAAGCAAGCATAAGTTGGTTTTCTAAATTTGAGACCCTGTTCTGTTCTGTAATTCAGTTCCTCTGTAGCCAAGTTTACATTCCGTGTATTACTGATATCTTATGATGTTTCTTTTTCTGTGTGACTTATTTCAGTTAGAATCATCATACCTGAATCCACTCATTGTGCTGCTAAGGGCCTGATGACATAGATTTCATTACTGAGTGATATTGCTTTGTAAGTAAATACCACAACTTCTTTATCCATTTTTCACTTTCTGCGATGTTGAACTTGTACTGTAAACGACGTTCTTGTAAACAGAGCCGTTCCATACTTTGGGGTGGCTGTGTCTTTTTGATTTTAATTTCCCTAAGCTATAGGACCATAAGTGGAAGTGCCCTAGGCTCTGTTGCTTTGTTTTTTAGATGTTTCAGGAAACACCATACACTTCTCCCGAGTGTCTGTTGGCAATTTACATCCCGCCCATCAGCATAACAAGGCTCCCAGTTCTCCATGGCCTGTCCTGCCTTTCTGGATTTTACACTTTTTTCAGATGGCCCTTTTGACCGGGGGGAAGTGAGACTTCATTGTAGTGCAGATTTCCTTTGCAAGCTTGCTTGGTTGGCCAAAAAGGGCGTATGCGTTTTTTCCTGAATATATTCAGGAAAAAACGCATACGCCCTTTTTGGCCAAGTGCATCATTGTGGACGTTCTGCCTCTTTTCCTATGCTTTCAATGCAATTCCAGTCTACCTCCTGAAATCGGTTTCCTGCAATTCTGCCCCGCTTTCAAGTCCTCTTGGCAGCCTTACTTCAGTATATATTTGGACGATAGCTGTCATTTATAACTCTGCAGGTTTGTGCATTACAGTGCCCCTGAGCTCCTTTCTTCAACTCGCTTTCTTGTGACCTGGCCGCAACACCGCAGGATGGCTTCAGGCCCTAATCTGGTTCCGGCACGGCACGCTGAGCCTTTGGTTAATTCCTCTTCCTGGTGGGAAATGAGAGTTAAATTTGCCCGTCCAGACACCTCCAGCTAGTCTCTCATTGGTTCTCGCTATTCCTGTTCATCTTCCGCAGAAATTGCAAACTGGGCCAAACAGGAGGTTAAAGGGACTGACTCTCCAAGTCGGGAGAGTGTTAGTTAGGCGTCTGGAATGTTGAACCCGAGTACCAGGGTACGAAAACTGAGACATATTTGAACACGTCTCCCGATCACATGGTTGATCATACTCTAGGTTCCACATGCATGTTTTAGCTGAAGGAAGAATACCTTAAACCTGGGTAGTTGAAACCCGTGGAATGGGTACCATGCAATATGACTTCAAAGGGTCTTCATTTGCTCACCGAACCTCTCCAATCCTATCACTGCTGCGTTTATGCCCCTGTACACATGCTTGATTCTCTTTCGGAGACATAGCAATCCATAGGTTTTAAGATACTTACTAGTCAGGTACATTCTTCGGCGTTTAATATGCGGTGTTGAGTCCATTTCGTTGAGCAAGGAGTAGCTCTTGTCTATTCCATATTTGGCTTAAGGAACTTTACTGTGCTCATTTCAATCTCTGGTTTTATGCAGCACCCCAACTCACTTTTCCTCTTAAGCAAGCATAAGTTGGTTTTCTAAATTTGAGACCCTGTTCTGTTCTGTAATTCAGTTCCTGTGTAGCCAAGTTTACATTCCGTGTATTACTGATATCTTATGATGTTTCTTTTTCTGTGTGACTTATTTCAGTTAGAATCATCATACCTGAATCCACTCATTGTGCTGCTAAGGGCCTGATGACATAGATTTCATTGCTGAGTGATATTGCTTTGTAAGTAAATACCACAACTTCTTTATCCATTTTTCACTTTCTGCGATGTTGAACTTGTACTGTAAACGAGGTTCTTGTAAACAGAGCCGTTCCATACTTTGGGGTGGCTGTGTCTTTTTGATTTTAATTTCCCTAAGCTATAGGACCATAAGTGGAAGTGCCCTAGGCTCTGTTGCTTTGTTTTTTAGATGTTTCAGGAAACACCATACACTTCTCCCGAGTGTCTGTTGGCAATTGACATCCCGCCCATCAGCATAACAAGGCTCCCAGTTCTCCATGGCCTGTCCTGCCTTTCTGGATTTTACACTTTTTTCAGATGGCCCTTGTGACCGGGGGGAAGTGAGACTTCAATGTAGTGCAGATTTCCTTTGCAAGCTTGCTTGGTTGGCCAAAAAGGGCGTATGCGTTTTTTCCTGAATATATTCAGGAAAAAACGCATACGCCCTTTTTGGCCAAGTGCATCATTGTGGACGTTCTGCCTCTTTTCCTATGCTTTCAATGCAATTCCAGTCTACCTCCTGAAATCGGTTTCCTGCAATTCTGCCCCGCTTTCAAGTCCTCTTGGCAGCCTTACTTCAGTATATTTTTGGACGATAGCTGTCATTTATAACTCTGCAGGTTTGTGCATTACAGTGCCACTGAGCTCCTTTCTTCAACTCGCTTTCTTGTGAGCTGGCCGCAACACCGCAGGATGGCTTCAGGCCCTAATCTGGTTCCGGCACGGCATGCTGAGCCTTTGGTTAATTCCTCTTCCTGGTGGGAAATGAGAGTTAAATTTGCCCGTCCAGACACCTCCAGCTAGTCTCTCATTGGTTCTCGCTATTCCTGTTCATCTTCCGCAGAAATTGCAAACTGGGCCAAACAGGAGGTTAAAGGGACTGACTCTCCAAGTCGGGAGAGTGTTAGTAAAGCGTCTGGAATGTTGCACCCGAGTACCAGGGTACGAAAACTGAGACATATTTGAACACGTCTCCCGATCACATGGTTGATCATACTCTAGGTTCCACATGCATGTTTTAGCTGAAGGAAGAATACCTTAAACCTGGGTAGTTGAAACCCGTGGAATGGGTACCATGCAATATGACTTCAAAGGGTCTTCATTTGCTCACCGAACCTCTCCAATCCTATCACTGCTGCGTTTATGCCCCTGTACACATGCTTGATTCTCTTTCGGAGACATAGCAATCCATAGGTTTTAAGATACTTACTAGTCAGGTACATTCTTCGGCGTTTAATATGCGGTGTTGAGTCCATTTCGTTGAGCAAGGAGTAGCTCTTGTCTATTCCATATTTGGCTTAAGGAACTTTACTGTGCTCATTTCAATCTCTGGTTTTATGCAGCACCCCAACTCACTTTTCCTCTTAAGCAAGCATAAGTTGGTTTTCTAAATTTGAGACCCTGTTCTGTTCTGTAATTCAGTTCCTGTGTAGCCAAGTTTACATTCCGTGTATTACTGATATCTTATGATGTTTCTTTTTCTGTGTGACTTATTTCAGTTAGAATCATCATACCTGAATCCACTCATTGTGCTGCTAAGGGCCTGATGACATAGATTTCATTGCTGAGTGATATTGCTTTGTAAGTAAATACCACAACTTCTTTATCCATTTTTCACTTTCTGCGATGTTGAACTTGTACTGTAAACGAGGTTCTTGTAAACAGAGCCGTTCCATACTTTGGGGTGGCTGTGTCTTTTTGATTTTAATTTCCCTAAGCTATAGGACCATAAGTGGAAGTGCCCTAGGCTCTGTTGCTTTGTTTTTTAGATGTTTCAGGAAACACCATACACTTCTCCCGAGTGTCTGTTGGCAATTGACATCCCGCCCATCAGCATAACAAGGCTCCCAGTTCTCCATGGCCTGTCCTGCCTTTCTGGATTTTACACTTTTTTCAGATGGCCCTTGTGACCGGGGGGAAGTGAGACTTCAATGTAATGCAGATTTCCTTTGCAAGCTTGCTTGGTTGGCCAAAAAGGGCGTATGCGTTTTTTCCTGAATATATTCAGGAAAAAACGCATACGCCCTTTTTGGCCAAGTGCATCATTGTGGACGTTCTGCCTCTTTTCCTATGCTTTCAATGCAATTCCAGTCTACCTCCTGAAATCGGTTTCCTGCAATTCTGCCCCGCTTTCAAGTCCTCTTGGCAGCCTTACTTCAGTATATTTTTGGACGATAGCTGTCATTTATAACTCTGCAGGTTTGTGCATTACAGTGCCACTGAGCTCCTTTCTTCAACTCGCTTTCTTGTGAGCTGGCCGCAACACCGCAGGATGGCTTCAGGCCCTAATCTGGTTCCGGCACGGCATGCTGAGCCTTTGGTTAATTCCTCTTCCTGGTGGGAAATGAGAGTTAAATTTGCCCGTCCAGACACCTCCAGCTAGTCTCTCATTGGTTCTCGCTATTCCTGTTCATCTTCCGCAGAAATTGCAAACTGGGCCAAACAGGAGGTTAAAGGGACTGACTCTCCAAGTCGGGAGAGTGTTAGTAAAGCGTCTGGAATGTTGCACCCGAGTACCAGGGTACGAAAACTGAGACATATTTGAACACATCTCCCGATCACATGGTTGATCATACTCTAGGTTCCACATGCATGTTTTAGCTGAAGGAAGAATACCTTAAACCTGGGTAGTTGAAACCCGTGGAATGGGTACCATGCAATATGACTTCAAAGGGTCTTCATTTGCTCACCGAACCTCTCCAATCCTATCACTGCTGCGTTTATGCCCCTGTACACATGCTTGATTCTCTTTCGGAGACATAGCAATCCATAGGTTTTAAGATACTTACTAGTCAGGTACATTCTTAGGCGTTTAATATGCGGTGTTGAGTCCATTTCGTTGAGCAAGGAGTAGCTCTTGTCTATTCCATATTTGGCTTAAGGAACTTTATCTGTGCTCATTTCAATCTCTGGTTTTATGCAGCACCCCAACTCACCTTTCCCCTTAAGCAAGCATAAGTTGGTTTTCTAAATTTGAGACCCTGTTCTGTTCTGTAATTCAGTTCCTCTGTAGCCAAGGTTACATTCCGTGTATTACTGATATCTTATGATGTTTCTTTTTCTGTGTGACTTATTTCAGTTAGAATCATCATACCTGAATCCACTCATTGTGCTGCTAAGGGCCTGATGACATAGATTTCATTGCTGAGTGATATTGCTTTGTAAGTAAATACCACAACTTCTTTATCCATTTTTCACTTTCTGCGATGTTGAACTTGTACTGTAAACGAGGTTCTTGTAAACAGAGCCGTTCCATACTTTGGGGTGGCTGTGTCTTTTTCATTTTAATTTCCCTAAGCTATAGGACCATAAGTGGAAGTGCCCTAGGCTCTGTTGCTTTGTTTTTTAGATGTTTCAGGAAACACCATACACTTCTCCCGAGTGTCTGTTGGCAATTTACATCCCGCCCATCAGCATAACAAGGCTCCCAGTTCTCCATGGCCTGTCCTGCCTTTCTGGATTTTACACTTTTTTCAGATGGCCCTTTTGACCGGGGGGAAGTGAGACTTCATTGTAGTGCAGATTTCCTTTGCAAGCATGCTTGGTTGGCCAAAAAGGGTGTATGCGTTTTTTCCTGAATATATTCAGGAAAAAACGTATACGCTCTTTTTGGCCAAGTGCATCATTGTGGACGTTCTGTCTCTTTTCCTATGCTTTCAATGCAATTCCAGTCTACCTCCTGAAATCGGTTTCCTGCAATTCTGCCCCGCTTTCAAGTCCTCTTGGCAGCCTTACTTCAGTATATTTTTGGACGATAGCTGTCATTTATAACTCTGCAGGTTTGTGCATTACAGTGCCCCTGAGCTCCTTTCTTCAACTCGCTTTCTTGTGAGCTGGCCGCAACACCGCAGGATGGCTTCAGGCCCTAATCTTGTTCCAGCACGGCACGCTGAGCCTTTGGTTAATTCCTCTTCCTGGTGGGAAATGAGAGTTAAATTTGCCCGTCCAGACACCTCCAGCTAGTCTCTCATTGGTTCTCGCTATTCCTGTTCATCTTCCGCAGAAATTGCAAACTGGGCCAAACAGGAGGTTAAAGGGACTGACTCTCCAAGTCGGGAGAGTGTTAGTAAAGTGTCTGGAATGTTGCACCCGAGTACCAGGTACGAAAACTGAGACATATTTGAACACGTCTCCCGATCACATGGTTGATCATACTCTAGGTTCCACATGCATGTTTTAGCTGAAGGAAGAATACCTTAAACCTGGGTAGTTGAAACCCGTGGAATGGGTACCATGTAATATGACTTCAAAGGGTCTTCATTTGCTCACCGAACCTCTCCAATCCTATCACTGCTGCGTTTATGCCCCTGTACACATGCTTGATTCTCTTTCGGAGACATAGCAATCCATAGGTTTTAAGATACTTACTAGTCAGGTACATTCTTAGGCGTTTAATATGCGGTGTTGAGTCCATTTCGTTGAGCAAGGAGTAGCTCTTGCCTATTCCATATTTGGCTTAAGGAACTTTATCTGTGCTCATTTCAATCTCTGGTTTTATGCAGCACCCCAACTCACCTTTCCTCTTAAGCAAGCATAAGTTGGTTTTCTAAATTTGAGACCCTGTTCTGTTCTGTAATTCAGTTCCTCTGTAGCCAAGTTTACATTCCGTGTATTACTGATATCTTATGATGTTTCTTTTTCTGTGTGACTTATTTCAGTTAGAATCATCATACCTGAATCCACTCATTGTGCTGCTAAGGGCCTGATGACATAGATTTCATTGCTGAGTGATATTGCTTTGTAAGTAAATACCACAACTTCTTTATCCATTTTTCACTTTCTGCGATGTTGAACTTGTACTGTAAATGAGGTTCTTGTAAACAGAGCCGTTCCATACTTTGGGGTGGCTGTGTCTTTTTGATTTTAATTTCCCTAAGCTATAGGACCATAAGTGGAAGTGCCCTAGGCTCTGTTGCTTTGTTTTTTAGATGTTTCAGGAAACACCATACACTTCTCCCGAGTGTCTGTTGGCAATTGACATCCCGCCCATCAGCATAACAAGGCTCCCAGTTCTCCATGGCCTGTCCTGCCTTTCTGGATTTTACACTTTTTTCAGATGGCCCTTGTGACCGGGGGGAAGTGAGACTTCAATGTAGTGCAGATTTCCTTTGCAAGCTTGCTTGGTTGGCCAAAAAGGGCGTATGCGTTTTTTCCTGAATATATTCAGGAAAAAACGCATACGCCCTTTTTGGCCAAGTGCATCATTGTGGACGTTCTGCCTCTTTTCCTATGCTTTCAATGCAATTCCAGTCTACCTCCTGAAATCGGTTTCCTGCAATTCTGCCCCGCTTTCAAGTCCTCTTGGCAGCCTTACTTCAGTATATTTTTGGACGATAGCTGTCATTTATAACTCTGCAGGTTTGTGCATTACAGTGCCACTGAGCTCCTTTCTTCAACTCGCTTTCTTGTGAGCTGGCCGCAACACCGCAGGATGGCTTCAGGCCCTAATCTGGTTCCGGCACGGCATGCTGAGCCTTTGGTTAATTCCTCTTCCTGGTGGGAAATGAGAGTTAAATTTGCCCGTCCAGACACCTCCAGCTAGTCTCTCATTGGTTCTCGCTATTCCTGTTCATCTTCCGCAGAAATTGCAAACTGGGCCAAACAGGAGGTTAAAGGGACTGACTCTCCAAGTCGGGAGAGTGTTAGTAAAGCGTCTGGAATGTTGCACCCGAGTACCAGGGTACGAAAACTGAGACATATTTGAACACGTCTCCCGATCACATGGTTGATCATACTCTAGGTTCCACATGCATGTTTTAGCTGAAGGAAGAATACCTTAAACCTGGGTAGTTGAAACCCGTGGAATGGGTACCATGCAATATGACTTCAAAGGGTCTTCATTTGCTCACCGAACCTCTCCAATCCTATCACTGCTGCGTTTATGCCCCTGTACACATGCTTGATTCTCTTTCGGAGACATAGCAATCCATAGGTTTTAAGATACTTACTAGTCAGGTACATTCTTCGGCGTTTAATATGCGGTGTTGAGTCCATTTCGTTGAGCAAGGAGTAGCTCTTGTCTATTCCATATTTGGCTTAAGGAACTTTACTGTGCTCATTTCAATCTCTGGTTTTATGCAGCACCCCAACTCACTTTTCCTCTTAAGCAAGCATAAGTTGGTTTTCTAAATTTGAGACCCTGTTCTGTTCTGTAATTCAGTTCCTGTGTAGCCAAGTTTACATTCCGTGTATTACTGATATCTTATGATGTTTCTTTTTCTGTGTGACTTATTTCAGTTAGAATCATCATACCTGAATCCACTCATTGTGCTGCTAAGGGCCTGATGACATAGATTTCATTTCTGAGTGATATTGCTTTGTAAGTAAATACCACAACTTCTTTATCCATTTTTCACTTTCTGCGATGTTGAACTTGTACTGTAAACGAGGTTCTTGTAAACAGAGCCATTCCATACTTTGGGGTGGCTGTGTCTTTTTGATTTTAATTTCCCTAAGCTATAGGACCATAAGTGGAAGTGCCCTAGGCTCTGTTGCTTTGTTTTTTAGATGTTTCAGGAAACACCATACACTTCTCCCGAGTGTCTGTTGGCAATTGACATCCCGCCCATCAGCATAACAAGGCTCCCAGTTCTCCATGGCCTGTCCTGCCTTTCTGGATTTTACACTTTTTTCAGATGGCCCTTGTGACCGGGGGGAAGTGAGACTTCAATGTAATGCAGATTTCCTTTGCAAGCTTGCTTGGTTGGCCAAAAAGGGCGTATGCGTTTTTTCCTGAATATATTCAGGAAAAAACGCATACGCCCTTTTTGGCCAAGTGCATCATTGTGGACGTTCTGCCTCTTTTCCTATGCTTTCAATGCAATTCCAGTCTACCTCCTGAAATCGGTTTCCTGCAATTCTGCCCCGCTTTCAAGTCCTCTTGGCAGCCTTACTTCAGTATATTTTTGGACGATAGCTGTCATTTATAACTCTGCAGGTTTGTGCATTACAGTGCCACTGAGCTCCTTTCTTCAACTCGCTTTCTTGTGAGCTGGCCGCAACACCGCAGGATGGCTTCAGGCCCTAATCTGGTTCCGGCACGGCATGCTGAGCCTTTGGTTAATTCCTCTTCCTGGTGGGAAATGAGAGTTAAATTTGCCCGTCCAGACACCTCCAGCTAGTCTCTCATTGGTTCTCGCTATTCCTGTTCATCTTCCGCAGAAATTGCAAACTGGGCCAAACAGGAGGTTAAAGGGACTGACTCTCCAAGTCGGGAGAGTGTTAGTAAAGCGTCTGGAATGTTGCACCCGAGTACCAGGGTACGAAAACTGAGACATATTTGAACACATCTCCCGATCACATGGTTGATCATACTCTAGGTTCCACATGCATGTTTTAGCTGAAGGAAGAATACCTTAAACCTGGGTAGTTGAAACCCGTGGAATGGGTACCATGCAATATGACTTCAAAGGGTCTTCATTTGCTCACCGAACCTCTCCAATCCTATCACTGCTGCGTTTATGCCCCTGTACACATGCTTGATTCTCTTTCGGAGACATAGCAATCCATAGGTTTTAAGATACTTACTAGTCAGGTACATTCTTAGGCGTTTAATATGCGGTGTTGAGTCCATTTCGTTGAGCAAGGAGTAGCTCTTGTCTATTCCATATTTGGCTTAAGGAACTTTATCTGTGCTCATTTCAATCTCTGGTTTTATGCAGCACCCCAACTCACCTTTCCCCTTAAGCAAGCATAAGTTGGTTTTCTAAATTTGAGACCCTGTTCTGTTCTGTAATTCAGTTCCTCTGTAGCCAAGGTTACATTCCGTGTATTACTGATATCTTATGATGTTTCTTTTTCTGTGTGACTTATTTCAGTTAGAATCATCATACCTGAATCCACTCATTGTGCTGCTAAGGGCCTGATGACATAGATTTCATTGCTGAGTGATATTGCTTTGTAAGTAAATACCACAACTTCTTTATCCATTTTTCACTTTCTGCGATGTTGAACTTGTACTGTAAACGAGGTTCTTGTAAACAGAGCCGTTCCATACTTTGGGTTGGCTGTGTCTTTTTGATTTTAATTTCCCTAAGCTATAGGACCATAACTTGAAGTGCCCTAGGCTCTGTTGCTTTGTTTTTTAGATGTTTCAGGAAACACCATACACTTCTCCCGAGTGTCTTTTGGCAATTTACATCCCGCCCATCAGCATAACAAGGCTCCCAGTTCTCCATGGCCTGTCCTGCCTTTCTGGATTTTACACATTTTTCAGATGGCCCTTTTGACCGGGGGGAAGTGAGACTTCATTGTAGTGCAGATTTCCTTTGCAAGCATGCTTGGTTGGCCAAAAAGGGTGTATGCGTTTTTTCCTGAATATATTCAGGAAAAAACGTATACGCTCTTTTTGGCCAAGTGCATCATTGTGGACGTTCTGCCTCTTTTCCTATGCTTTCAATGCAATTCCAGTCTACCTCCTGAAATCGGTTTCCTGCAATTCTGCCCCGCTTTCAAGTCCTCTTGGCAGCCTTACTTCAGTATATTTTTGGACGATAGCTGTCATTTATAACTCTGCAGGTTTGTGCATTACAGTGCCCCTGAGCTCCTTTCTTCAACTCGCTTTCTTGTGAGCTGGCCGCAACACCGCAGGATGGCTTCAGGCCCTAATCTTGTTCCAGCACGGCACGCTGAGCCTTTGGTTAATTCCTCTTCCTGGTGGGAAATGAGAGTTAAATTTGCCCGTCCAGACACCTCCAGCTAGTCTCTCATTGGTTCTCGCTATTCCTGTTCATCTTCCGCAGAAATTGCAAACTGGGCCAAACAGGAGGTTAAAGGGACTGACTCTCCAAGTCGGGAGAGTGTTAGTAAAGTGTCTGGAATGTTGCACCCGAGTACCAGGGTACGAAAACTGAGACATATTTGAACACGTCTCCCGATCACATGGTTGATCATACTCTAGGTTCCACATGCATGTTTTAGCTGAAGGAAGAATACCTTAAACCTGGGTAGTTGAAACCCGTGGAATGGGTACCATGTAATATGACTTCAAAGGGTCTTCATTTGCTCACCGAACCTCTCCAATCCTATCACTGCTGCGTTTATGCCCCTGTACACATGCTTGATTCTCTTTCGGAGACATAGCAATCCATAGGTTTTAAGATACTTACTAGTCAGGTACATTCTTAGGCGTTTAATATGCGGTGTTGAGTCCATTTCGTTGAGCAAGGAGTAGCTCTTGCCTATTCCATATTTGGCTTAAGGAACTTTATCTGTGCTCATTTCAATCTCTGGTTTTATGCAGCACCCCAACTCACCTTTCCTCTTAAGCAAGCATAAGTTGGTTTTCTAAATTTGAGACCCTGTTCTGTTCTGTAATTCAGTTCCTCTGTAGCCAAGTTTACATTCCGTGTATTACTGATATCTTATGATGTTTCTTTTTCTGTGTGACTTATTTCAGTTAGAATCATCATACCTGAATCCACTCATTGTGCTGCTAAGGGCCTGATGACATAGATTTCATTACTGAGTGATATTGCTTTGTAAGTAAATACCACAACTTCTTTATCCATTTTTCACTTTCTGCGATGTTGAACTTGTACTGTAAACGAGGTTCTTGTAAACAGAGCCGTTCCATACTTTGGGGTGGCTGTGTCTTTTTGATTTTAATTTCCCTAAGCTATAGGACCATAAGTGGAAGTGCCCTAGGCTCTGTTGCTTTGTTTTTTAGATGTTTCAGGAAACACCATACACTTCTCCCGAGTGTCTGTTGGCAATTTACATCCCGCCCATCAGCATAACAAGGCTCCCAGTTCTCCATGGCCTGTCCTGCCTTTCTGGATTTTACACTTTTTTCAGATGGCCCTTGTGACCGGGGGGAAGTGAGACTTCATTGTAGTGCAGATTTCCTTTGCAAGCTTGCTTGGTTGGCCAAAAAGGGCGTATGCGTTTTTTCCTGAATATATTCAGGAAAAAACGCATACGCCCTTTTTGGCCAAGTGCATCATTGTGGACGTTCTGCCTCTTTTCCTATGCTTTCAATGCAATTCCAGTCTACCTCCTGAAATCGGTTTCCTGCAATTCTGCCCCGCTTTCAAGTCCTCTTGGCAGCCTTACTTCAGTATATATTTGGACGATAGCTGTCATTTATAACTCTGCAGGTTTGTGCATTACAGTGCCCCTGAGCTCCTTTCTTCAACTCGCTTTCTTGTGACCTGGCCGCAACACCACAGGATGGCTTCAGGCCCTAATCTGGTTCCGGCACGGCACGCTGAGCCTTTGGTTAATTCCTCTTCCTGGTGGGAAATGAGAGTTAAATTTGCCCGTCCAGACACCTCCAGCTAGTCTCTCATTGGTTCTCGCTATTCCTGTTCATCTTCCGCAGAAATTGCAAACTGGGCCAAACAGGAGGTTAAAGGGACTGACTCTCCAGGTCGGGAGAGTGTTAGTTAGGCGTCTGGAATGTTGCACCCGAGTACCAGGGTACGAAAACTGAGACATATTTGAACACGTCTCCCGATCACATGGTTGATCATACTCTAGGTTCCACATGCATGTTTTAGCTGAAGGAAGAATACCTTAAACCTGGGTAGTTGAAACCCGTGGAATGGGTACCATGCAATATGACTTCAAAGGGTCTTCATTTGCTCACGGAACCTCTCCAATCCTATCACTGCTGCGTTTATGCCCCTGTACACATGCTTGATTCTCTTTCGGAGACATAGCAATCCATAGGTTTTAAGATACTTACTAGTCAGGTACATTCTTCGGCGTTTAATATGCGGTGTTGAGTCCATTTCGTTGAGCAAGGAGTAGCTTTTGTCTATTCCATATTTGGCTTAAGGAACTTTACTGTGCTCATTTCAATCTCTGGTTTTATGCAGCACCCCAACTCACCTTTCCTCTTAAGCAAGCATAAGTTGGTTTTCTAAATTTGAGACCCTGTTCTGTTCTGTAATTCAGTTCCTGTGTAGCCAAGTTTACATTCCGTGTATTACTGATATCTTATGATGTTTCTTTTTCTGTGTGACTTATTTCAGTTAGAATCATCATACCTGAATCCACTCATTGTGCTGCTAAGGGCCTGATGACATAGATTTCATTGCTGAGTGATATTGCTTTGTAAGTAAATACCACAACTTCTTTATCCATTTTTCACTTTCTGCGATGTTGAACTTGTACTGTAAACGAGGTTCTTGTAAACAGAGCCGTTCCATACTTTGGGGTGGCTGTGTCTTTTTGATTTTAATTTCCCTAAGCTATAGGACCATAAGTGGAAGTGCCCTAGGCTCTGTTGCTTTGTTTTTTAGATGTTTCAGGAAACACCATACACTTCTCCCGAGTGTCTGTTGGCAATTTATATCCCGCCCATCAGCATAACAAGGCTCCCAGTTCTCCATGACCTGTCCTGCCTTTCTGGATTTTACACTTTTTTCAGATGGCCCTTTTGACCAGGGGGAAGTGAGACTTCATTGTAGTGCAGATTTCCTTTGCAAGCATGCTTGGTTGGCCAAAAAGGGCGTATGCGTTTTTTCATGAATATATTCAGGAAAAAACGCATACGCCCTTTTTGGCCAAGTGCATCATTGTGGACGTTCTGCCTCTTTTCCTATGCTTTCAATGCAATTCCAGTCTACCTCCTGAAATCGGTTTCCTGCAATTCTGCCCCGCTTTCAAGTCCTCTTGGCAGCCTTACTTCAGTATATTTTTGGACGATAGCTGTCATTTATAACTCTGCAGGTTTGTGCATTACAGTGCCCCTGAGCTCCTTTCTTCAACACGCTTTCTTGTGAGCTGGCCACAACACCGCAGGATGGCTTCAGGCCCTAATCTGGTTCCGGCACGGCACGCTGACACTTTGGTTAATTCCTCTTCCTGGTGGGAAATGAGAGTTAAATTTGCCCGTCCAGACACCTCCAGCTAGTCTCTCATTGGTTCTCCCTATTCCTGTTCATCTTCCGCAGAAATTGCAAACTGGGCCAAACAGGAGGTTAAAGGGACTGACTCTCCAAGTCGGGAGAGTGTTAGTAAAGCGTCTGGAATGTTGCACCCGAGTACCAGGGTACGAAAACTGAGACATATTTGAACACGTCTCCCGATCACATGGTTGATCATACTCTAGGTTCCACATGCATGTTTTAGCTGAAGGAAGAATACCTTAAACCTGGGTAGTTGAAACCCGTGGAATGGGTACCATGCAATATGACTTTAGAGGGTCTTCATTTGCTCACCGAACCTCTCCAATCCTATCACTGCTGCGTTTATGCCCCTGTACACATGCTTGATTCTCTTTCGGAGACATAGCAATCCATAGGTTTTAAGATACTTACTAGTCAGGTACATTCTTAGGCGTTTAATATGCGGTGTTGAGTCCATTTCGTTGAGCAAGGAGTAGCTCTTGCCTATTCCATATTTGGCTTAAGGAACTTTATCTGTGCTCATTTCAATCTCTGGTTTTATGCAGCACCCCAACTCACCTTTCCTCTTAAGTAAGCATAAGTTGGTTTTCTAAATTTGAGACCCTGTTCTGTTCTGTAATTCAGTTCCTCTGTAGCCAAGTTTACATTCCGTGTATTACTGATATCTTATGATGTTTCTTTTTCTGTGTGACTTATTTCAGTTAGAATCATCATACCTGAATCCACTCATTGTGCTGCTAAGGGCCTGATGACATAGATTTCATTACTGAGTGATATTGCTTTGTAAGTAAATACCACAACTTCTTTATCCATTTTTCACTTTCTGCGATGTTGAACTTGTACTGTAAACGAGGTTCTTGTAAACAGAGCCGTTCCATACTTTGGGGTGGCTGTGTCTTTTTGATTTTAATTTCCCTAAGCTATAGGACCATAAGTGGAAGTGCCCTAGGCTCTGTTGCTTTGTTTTTTAGATGTTTCAGGAAACACCATACACTTCTCCCGAGTGTCTGTTGGCAATTTACATCCCGCCCATCAGCATAACAAGGCTCCCAGTTCTCCATGGCCTGTCCTGCCTTTCTGGATTTTACACTTTTTTCAGATGGCCTTTGTGACCAGGGGGAAGTGAGACTTCATTGTAGTGCAGATTTCCTTTGCAAGCTTGCTTGGTTGGCCAAAAAGGGCGTATGCGTTTTTTCCTGAATATATTCAGGAAAAAACGCATACGCCCTTTTTGGCCAAGTGCATCATTGTGGACGTTCTGCCTCTTTTCCTATGCTTTCAATGCAATTCCAGTCTACCTCCTGAAATCGGTTTCCTGCAATTCTGCCCCGCTTTCAAGTCCTCTTGGCAGCCTTACTTCAGTATATTTTTGGACGATAGCTGTCATTTATAACTCTGCAGGTTTGTGCATTACAGTGCCACTGAGCTCCTTTCTTCAACTCGCTTTCTTGTGAGCTGGCCGCAACACCGCAGGATGGCTTCAGGCCCTAATCTGGTTCCGGCAGGGCACGCTGAGCCTTTGGTTAATTCCTCTTCCTGGTGGGAAATGAGAGTTAAATTTGCCCGTCCAGACACCTCCAGCTAGTCTCTCATTGGTTCTCCCTATTCCTGTTCATCTTCCGCAGAAATTGCAAACTGGGCCAAACAGGAGGTTAAAGGGACTGACTCTCCAAGTCGGGAGAGTGTTAGTAAAGCGTCTGGAATGTTGCACCCGAGTACCAGGGTACGAAATCTGAGACATATTTGAACACGTCTCCCAATCACATGGTTGATCATACTCTAGGTTCCACATGCATGTTTTAGCTGAAGGAAGAATACCTTAAACCTGGGTAGTTGAAACCCGTGGAATGGGTACCATGCAATATGACTTTAGAGGGTCTTCATTTGCTCACCGAACCTCTCCAATCCTATCACTGCTGCGTTTATGCCCCTGTACACATGCTTGATTCTCTTTCGGAGACATAGCAATCCATAGGTTTTAAGATACTTACTAGTCAGGTACATTCTTAGGCGTTTAATATGCGGTGTTGAGTCCATTTCGTTGAGCAAGGAGTAGCTCTTGCCTATTCCATATTTGGCTTAAGGAACTTTATCTGTGCTCATTTCAATCTCTGGTTTTATGCAGCACCCCAACTCACCTTTCCTCTTAAGTAAGCATAAGTTGGTTTTCTAAATTTGAGACCCTGTTCTGTTCTGTAATTCAGTTCCTCTGTAGCCAAGTTTACATTCCGTGTATTACTGATATCTTATGATGTTTCTTTTTCTGTGTGACTTATTTCAGTTAGAATCATCATACCTGAATCCACTCATTGTGCTGCTAAGGGCCTGATGACATAGATTTCATTACTGAGTGATATTGCTTTGTAAGTAAATACCACAACTTCTTTATCCATTTTTCACTTTCTGCGATGTTGAACTTGTACTGTAAACGAGGTTCTTGTAAACAGAGCCGTTCCATACTTTGGGGTGGCTGTGTCTTTTTGATTTTAATTTCCCTAAGCTATAGGACCATAAGTGGAAGTGCCCTAGGCTCTGTTGCTTTGTTTTTTAGATGTTTCAGGAAACACCATACACTTCTCCCGAGTGTCTGTTGGCAATTTACATCCCGCCCATCAGCATAACAAGGCTCCCAGTTCTCCATGGCCTGTCCTGCCTTTCTGGATTTTACACTTTTTTCAGATGGCCTTTGTGACCGGGGGGAAGTGAGACTTCATTGTAGTGCAGATTTCCTTTGCAAGCTTGCTTGGTTGGCCAAAAAGGGCGTATGCGTTTTTTCCTGAATATATTCAGGAAAAAACGCATACGCCCTTTTTGGCCAAGTGCATCATTGTGGACGTTCTGCCTCTTTTCCTATGCTTTCAATGCAATTCCAGTCTACCTCCTGAAATCGGTTTCCTGCAATTCTGCCCCGCTTTCAAGTCCTCTTGGCAGCCTTACTTCAGTATATTTTTGGACGATAGCTGTCATTTATAACTCTGCAGGTTTGTGCATTACAGTGCCACTGAGCTCCTTTCTTCAACTCGCTTTCTTGTGAGCTGGCCGCAACACCGCAGGATGGCTTCAGGCCCTAATCTGGTTCCGGCAGGGCACGCTGAGCCTTTGGTTAATTCCTCTTCCTGGTGGGAAATGAGAGTTAAATTTGCCCGTCCAGACACCTCCAGCTAGTCTCTCATTGGTTCTCCCTATTCCTGTTCATCTTCCGCAGAAATTGCAAACTGGGCCAAACAGGAGGTTAAAGGGACTGACTCTCCAAGTCGGGAGAGTGTTAGTAAAGCGTCTGGAATGTTGCACCCGAGTACCAGGGTACGAAATCTGAGACATATTTGAACACGTCTCCCAATCACATGGTTGATCATACTCTAGGTTTCACATGCATGTTTTAGCTGAAGGAAGAATACCTTAAACCTGGGTAGTTGAAACCCGTGGAATGGGTACCATGCAATATGACTTCAAAGGGTCTTCATTTGCTCACCGAACCTCTCCAATCCTATCACTGCTGCGTTTATGCCCCTGTACACATGCTTGATTCTCTTTCGGAGACATAGCAATCCATAGGTTTTAAGATACTTACTAGTCAGGTACATTCTTAGGCGTTTAATATGCGGTGTTGAGTCCATTTCGTTGAGCAAGGAGTAGCTCTTGTCTATTCCATATTTGGCTTAAGGAACTTTATCTGAGCTCATTTCAATCTCTGGTTTTATGCAGCAACCCAACTCACCTTTCCCCTTAAGCAAGCATAAGTTGGTTTTCTAAATTTGAGACCCTGTTCTGTTCTGTATTTCAGTTCCTCTGTAGCCAAGTTTACATTCCGTGTATTACTGATATCTTATGATGTTTCTTTTTCTGTGTGACTTATTTCAGTTAGAATCATCATACCTGAATCCACTCATTGTGCTGCTAAGGGCCTGATGACATAGATTTCATTGCTGAGTGATATTGCTTTGTAAGTAAATACCACAACTTCTTTATCCATTTTTCAGTTTCTGCGATGTTGAACTTGTACTGTAAACGAGGTTCTTGTAAACAGAGCCGTTCCATACTTTGGGGTGGCTGTGTCTTTTTGATTTTAATTTTCCTAAGCTATAGGACCATAAGTGGAAGTGCCCTAGGCTCTGTTGGTTTGTTTTTTAGATGTTTCAGGAAACACCATACACTTCTCCCGAGTGTCTGTTGGCAATTTACATCCCGCCCATCAGCATAACAAGGCTCCCAGTTCTCCATGGCCTGTCCTGCCTTTCTGGATTTTACACTTTTTTCAGATGGCCCTTTTGACCGGGGGGAAGTGAGAATTCATTGTAGTGCAGATTTCCTTTGCAAGCATGCTTGGTTGGCCAAAAAGGGCGTATGCGTTTTTTCCTGAATATATTCAGGAAAAAACGCATACGCCCTTTTTGGCCAAGTGCACCATTGTGGACGTTCTGCCTCTTTTCCTATGCTTTCAATGCAATTCCAGTCTACCTCGTGAAATCGGTTTCCTGCAATTCTGCCCCGTTTTCAAGTCCTCTTGGCAGCCTTACTTCACTATATTTTTCGACGATAGCTGTCATTTATAACTCTGCAGGTTTGTGCTTTACAGTGCCCCTGAGCTCCTTTCTTCAACTCGCTTTCTTGTGAGCTGGCCGCAACACCGCAGGATGGCTTCAGGCCCTAATCTGGTTCCGGCACGGCACGCTGAGCCTTTGGTTAATTCCTCTTCCTGGTGGGAAATGAGAGTTAAATTTGCCCGTCCAGACACCTCCAGCTAGTCTCTCATTGGTTCTCGCTATTCCTGTTCATCTTCCGCAGAAATTGCAAACTGGTTCAAACAGGAGGTTAAAGGGACTTACTCTCCAAGTCGGGAGAGTGTTAGTAAAGCGTCTGGAATGTTGCACCCGAGTAACAGGGTACGAAAACTGAGACATATTTGAACACGTCTCCCGATCACATGGTTGATCATTCTCTAGGTTCCACATGCATGTTTTAGCTGAAGGAAGAATACCTTAAACCTGGGTAGTTGAAACCCGTGGAATGGGTACCATGCAATATGACTTCAAAGGGTCTTCATTTGCTCACCGAACCTCTCCAATCCTATCACTGCTGCGTTTATGCCCCTGTACACATGCTTGATTCTCTTTCGGAGACATAGCAATCCATAGGTTTTAAGATCCTTACTAGTCAGGTACATTCTTAGGCGTTTAATATGCGGTGTTGAGTCCATTTCGTTGAGCAAGGAGTAGCTCTTGTCTATTCCATATTTGGCTTAAGGAACTTTATCTGTGCTCATTTCAATCTCTGGTTTTATGCAGCACCCCAACTCACCTTTCCTCTTAAGCAAGCATAAGTTGGTTTTCTAAATTTGAGACCCTGTTCTGTTCTGTAATTCAGCTCCTGTGTATCCAAGTTTACATTCCGTGTATTACTGATATCTTATGATGTTTCTTTTTCTGTGTGACTTATTTCAGTTAGAATCATCATACCTGAATCCACTCATTGTGCTGCTAAGGGCCTGATGACATAGATTTCATTGCTGAGTGATATTGCTTTGTAAGTAAATACCACAACTTCTTTATCCATTTTTCACTTTCTGCGATGTTGAACTTGTACTGTAAACGAGGTTCTTGTAAACAGAGCCGTTCCATACTTTGGGGTGGCTGTGTCTTTTTGATTTTAATTTCCCTAAGCTATAGGACCATAAGTGAAGTGCCCTAGGCTCTGTTGCTTTGTTTTTTAGATGTTTCAGGAAACACCATACACTTCTCCCGAGTGTCTGTTGGCAATTTACATCCCTGCCATCAGCATAACAAGGCTCCCAGTTCTCCATGGCCTGTCCTGCCTTTCTGGATTTTACACTTTTTTCAGATGGCCCTTTTGACCGGGGGGAAGTGAGACTTCATTGTAGTGCAGATTTCCTTTGCAAGCATGCTTGGTTGGCCAAAAAGGGCGTATGCGTTTTTTCCTGAATATATTCAGGAAAAAACGCATACGCCCTTTTTGGCCAAGTGCATCATTGTGGACGTTCTGCCTCTTTTCCTATGCTTTCAATGCAATTCCAGTCTACCTCGTGAAGTCGGTTTCCTGCAATTCTGCCCCGCTTTCAAGTCCTCTTGGCAGCCTTACTTCAGTATATTTTTGGACGATAGCTGTCATTTATAACTCTGCAGGTTTGTGAATTACAGTGCCCCTGAGCTCCTTTCTTCAACTCGCTTTCCAGTGAGCTGGCCGCAACACCGCAGGATGGCTTCAGGCCCTAATCTGGTTCCGGCACGGCACGCTGAGCCTTTGGTTATTTCCTCTTCCTGGTGGGAAATGAGAGTTAAATTTGCCCGTCCAGACACCTCCAGCTAGTCTCTCATTGGTTCTCCCTATTCCTTTTCATCTTCCGCAGAAATTGCAAACTGGACCAAACAGGAGGTTAAAAGAACTGACTCTCCAAGTCGGGAGAGTGTTAGTAAAGCGTCTGGAATGTTGCACCCGAGTACGAGGGTACGAAAACAGAGACATATTTGAACACGTCTCCCGATCACATGGTTGATCATACTCTAGGTTCCACATGCATGTTTTACCTGAAGGAAGAATACCTTAAACCTGAGTAGTTGAAACCCGTGGAATGGGTACCATGCAATATGACTCAAAGGGTCTTCATTTGCTCACCGAACCTCTCCAATCCTATCACTGCTGCGTTTATGCCCCTGTACACATGCTTGATTCTCTTTCGGAGACATAGCAATCCATAGGTTTTAAGATACTTACTAGTCAGGTACATTCTTAGGCGTTTAATATGCGGTGTTGAGTCCATTTCGTTGAGCAAGGAGTAGCTCTTGTCTATTCCATATTTGGCTTAAGGAACTTTATCTGTGCTCATTTTAATCTCTGGTTTTATGCAGCACCCCAACTCACCTTTCCCCTTAGGCAAGCATAAGTTGGTTTTCTAAGTTTGAGACCCTGTTCTGTTCTGTAATTCAGTTCCTGTGTAGCCAAGTTTACATTCCGTGTATTACTGATACCTTATGATGTTTCTTTTTCTGTGTGACTTATTTCAGTTAGAATCATCATACCTGAATCCACTCATTGTGCTGCTAAGTGCCTGTTGACATAGATTTCATTGCTGAGTGATATTGCTTTGTAAGTAAATACCACAACTTCTTTATCCATTTTTCACTTTCTGCGATGTTGAACTTGTACTGTAAACGAGGTTCTTGTAAACAGAGGCATCCCAAACTTTGGAGTGGCTGTGTCTTTTTGATTTTAATTTCCCTAAGCTATAGGACCATAAGTGGAAGTGCCCTAGGCTCTGTTGCTTTGTTTTTTAGATGTTTCAGGAAACACCATACACTTCTCCTGAGTGTCTGTTGGCAATTTACATCCCGCCCATCAGCATAACAAGGCTCCCAGTTCTCCATGGCCTTTCCTGCCTTTCTGGATTTTACACTTTTTTCAGATGGCCCTTTTGACCGGGGGGAAGTGAGACTTCATTGTAGTGCAGATTTCCTTTGCAAGCTTGCTTGGTTGGCCAAAAAGGGCGTATGCGTTTTTTCCTGAATATATTCAGGAAAGAACGCATACGCCCTTTTTGGCCAAGTGCATCATTGTGGACGTTCTGCCTCTTTTCCTATGCTTTCAATGCCATTCCAGTCTACCTCCTGAAATTGGTTTCCTGCAATTCTGCCCCGCTTTCAAGTCCTCTTGGCAGCCTTACTTCAGTATATTTTTGGACGATAGCTGTCATTTATAACTCTGCAGGTTTGTGAATTACAGTGCCCCTGAGCTTCTTTCTTCAACTCGCTTTCTTGTGACCTGGCCGCAACACCGCAGGATGGCTTCAGGCCCTAATCTGGTTCCGGCAGGGCACGCTGAGCCTTTGGTTAATTCCTCTTCCTGGTGGGAAATGAGAGTTAAATTTGCCCGTCCAGACACCTCCAGCTAGTCTCTCATTGGTTCTCCCTATTCCTGTTCATCTTCCGCAGAAATTGCAAACTGGGCCAAACAGGAGGTTAAAGGCGCTGACTCTCCAAGTCGGGAGAGTGTTAGTAAAGCGTCTGGAATGTTGCACCCGAGTACCAGGGTACGAAAACTGAGACATATTTGAACATGTCTCCCTTTCACATGGTTGATCATACTCCGGGTTCCACATGCATGTTTTAGCTGAAGGAAGAATACCTTAAACCTGCGTAGTTGAAACCCGTGGAATGGGTACCATGCAATATGACTTCAAAGGGTCTTCATTTGCTCACCGAACCTCTCCAATCCTATCACTGCTGCGTTTATGCCCCTGTACACACGCTTGATTCTCTTTTGGAGACATAGCAATCCATAGGTTTTAAGATACTTACTAGTCAGATACATTCTTAGGCGTTTAATATGGGGTGTTGAGTCCATTTCGTTGAGCAAGGAGTAGCTCTTGTCTATTCCATATTTGGCTTAAGGAACTTTATCTGTACTCATTTCAATCTCTGGTTTTATGCAGCACCCCAACTCACCTTTCCTCTTAAGCAAGCATATGTTGGTTTTCTAAATTTGAGACCCTGTTCTGTTCTGTAATTCAGTTCCTGTGTAGCCAAGTTTACATTCCGTGTATTACTGATATCTTATGATGTTTCTTTTTCTGTGTGACTTATTTCAGTTAGAATCATCATACCTGAATCCACTCATTGTGCTGCTAAGGGCCTGATGACATAGATTTCATTGCTGAGTGATATTGCTTTGTAAGTAAATACCACAACTTCTTTATCCATTTTTCACTTTCTGCGATGTTGAACTTGTACTGTAAACGAGGTTCTTGTAAACACAGCCGTTCCATACTTTGGGGTGGCTCTGTCTTTTTGATTTTAATTTCCCTAAGCTATAGGACCATAAGTGGAAGTGCCCTAGGCTCTGTTGCTTTGTTTTTTAGATGTTTCAGGAAACACCATACACTTCTCCCGAGTGTCTGTTGGCAATTTACATCCCGGCCATCAGCATAACAAGGCTCCCAGTTCTCCATGGCCTGTCCTGCCTTTCTGGATTTTACACTTTTTTCAGATGGCCCTTTTGACCGGGGGGAAGTGAGACTTCATTGTAGTGCAGATTTCCTTTGCAAGCATGCTTGGTAGGCCAAAAAGGGCGTATGCGTTTTTTCCTGAATATATTCAGGAAAAAACGCATACGCCCTTTTTGGCCAAGTGCATCATTGTGGACGTTCTGCCTCTTTTCCTATGCTTTCAATGCAATTCCAGTCTACCTCGTGAAGTCGGTTTCCTGCAATTCTGCCCCGCTTTCAAGTCCTCTTGGCAGCCTTACTTCAGTATATTTTTGGACGATAGTTGTCATTTATAACTCTGCAGGTTTGTGAATTACAGTGCCCCTGAGCTCCTTTCTTCAACTCGCTTTCCAGTGAGCTGGCCGCAACACCGCAGGATGGCTTCAGGCCCTAATCTGGTTCCGGCACGGCACGCTGAGCCTTTGGTTATTTCCTCTTCCTGGTGGGAAATGAGAGTTAAATTTGCCCGTCCAGACACCTCCAGCTAGTCTCTCATTGGTTCTCCCTATTCCTGTTCATCTTCCGCAGAAATTGCAAACTGGACCAAACAGGAGGTTAAAAGAACTGACTCTCCAAGTCGGGAGAGTGTTAGTAAAGCGTCTGGAATGTTGCACCCGAGTACGAGGGTACGAAAACAGAGACATATTTGAACACATCTCTCGATCACATGGTTGATCATACTCTAGGTTCCACATGCATGTTTTACCTGAAGGAAGAATACCTTAAACCTGAGTAGTTGAAACCCGTGGAATGGGTACCATGCAATATGACTCAAAGGGTCTTCATTTGCTCACCGAACCTCTCCAATCCTATCACTGCTGCGTTTATGCCCCTGTACACATGCTTGATTCTCTTTCGGAGACATAGCAATCCATAGGTTTTAAGATACTTACTAGTCAGGTACATTCTTAGGCGTTTAATATGCGGTGTTGAGTCCATTTCGTTGAGCAAGGAGTAGCTCTTGTCTATTCCATATTTGGCTTAAGGAACTTTATCTGTGCTCATTTTAATCTCTGGTTTTATGCAGCACCCCAACTCACCTTTCCCCTTAGGCAAGCATAAGTTGGTTTTCTAAGTTTGAGACCCTGTTCTGTTCTGTAATTCAGTTCCTGTGTAGCCAAGTTTACATTCCGTGTATTACTGATACCTTATGATGTTTCTTTTTCTGTGTGACTTATTTCAGTTAGAATCATCATACCTGAATCCACTCATTGTGCTGCTAAGGGCCTGTTGACATAGATTTCATTGCTGAGTGATATTGCTTTGTAAGTAAATACCACAACTTCTTTATCCATTTTTCACTTTCTGCGATGTTGAACTTGTACTGTAAACGAGGTTCTTGTAAACAGAGGCATCCCAAACTTTGGAGTGGCTGTGTCTTTTTGATTTTAATTTCCCTAAGCTATAGGACCATAAGTGGAAGTGCCCTAGGCTCTGTTGCTTTGTTTTTTAGATGTTTCAGGAAACACCATACACTTCTCCTGAGTGTCTGTTGGCAATTTACATCCCGCCCATCAGCATAACAAGGCTCCCAGTTCTCCATGGCCTTTCCTGCCTTTCCGGATTTTACACTTTTTTCAGATGGCCCTTTTGACCGGGGGGAAGTGAGACTTCATTGTAGTGCAGATTTCCTTTGCAAGCTTGCTTGGTTGGCCAAAAAGTGCGTATGCGTTTTTTCCTGAATATATTCAGGAAAGAACGCATACGCCCTTTTTGGCCAAGTGCATCATTGTGGACGTTCTGCCTCTTTTCCTATGCTTTCAATGCCATTCCAGTCTACCTCCTGAAATTGGTTTCCTGCAATTCTGCCCCGCTTTCAAGTCCTCTTGGCAGCCTTACTTCAGTATATTTTTGGACGATAGCTGTCATTTATAACTCTGCAGGTTTGTGAATTACAGTGCCCCTGAGCTTCTTTCTTCAACTCGCTTTCTTGTGAGCTGGCCGCAACACCGCAGGATGGCTTCAGGCCCTAATCTGGTTCCGGCAGGGCACGCTGAGCCTTTGGTTAATTCCTCTTCCTGGTGGGAAATGAGAGTTAAATTTGCCCGTCCAGACACCTCCAGCTAGTCTCTCATTGGTTCTCCCTATTCCTGTTCATCTTCCGCAGAAATTGCAAACTGGGCCAAACAGGAGGTTAAAGGCGCTGACTCTCCAAGTCGGGAGAGTGTTAGTAAAGCGTCTGGAATGTTGCACCCGAGTACCAGGGGAGGAAAACTGAGACATATTTGAACATGTCTCCCGTTCACATGGTTGATCATACTCCGGGTTCCACATGCATGTTTTAGCTGAAGGAAGAATACCTTAAACCTGCGTAGTTGAAACCCGTGGAATGGGTACCATGCAATATGACTTCAAAGGGTCTTCATTTGCTCACCGAACCTCTCCAATCCTATCACTGCTGCGTTTATGCCCCTGTACACACGCTTGATTCTCTTTTGGAGACATAGCAATCCATAGGTTTTAAGATACTTACTAGTCAGGTACATTCTTAGGCGTTTAATATGGGGTGTTGAGTCCATTTCGTTGAGCAAGGAGTAGCTCTTGTCTATTCCATATTTGGCTTAAGGAACTTTATCTGTACTCATTTCAATCTCTGGTTTTATGCAGCACCCCAACTCACCTTTCCTCTTAAGCAAGCATATGTTGGTTTTCTAAATTTGAGACCCTGTTCTGTTCTGTAATTCAGTTCCTGTGTAGCCAAGTTTACATTCCGTGTATTACTGATATCTTATGATGTTTCTTTTTCTGTGTGACTTATTTCAGTTAGAATCATCATACCTGAATCCACTCATTGTGCTGCTAAGGGCCTGATGACATAGATTTCATTGCTGAGTGATATTGCTTTGTAAGTAAATACCACAACTTCTTTATCCATTTTTCACTTTCTGCGATGTTGAACTTGTACTGTAAACGAGGTTCTTGTAAACACAGCCGTTCCATACTTTGGGGTGGCTCTGTCTTTTTGATTTTAATTTCCCTAAGCTATAGGACCATAAGTGGAAGTGCCCTAGGCTCTGTTGCTTTGTTTTTTAGATGTTTCAGGAAACACCATACACTTCTCCCGAGTGTCTGTTGGCAATTTACATCCCGCCCATCAGCATAACAAGGCTCCCAGTTCTCCATGGCCTGTCCTGCCTTTCTGGATTTTACACTTTTTTCAGATGGCCCTTTTGACCGGGGGGAAGTGAGACTTCATTGTAGTGCAGATTTCCTTTGCAAGCATGCTTGGTTGGCCAAAAAGGGCGTATGCGTTTTTTCCTGAATATATTCAGGAAAAAACGCATACGCCCTTTTTGGCCAAGTGCATCATTGTGGACGTTCTGCCTCTTTTCCTATGCTTTCAATGCAATTCCAGTCTACCTCGTGAAATCGGTTTCCTGCAATTCTGCCCCGCTTTCAAGTCCTCTTGGCAGCCTTACTTCAGTATATTTTTGGACGATAGCTGTCATTTATAACTCTGCAGGTTTGTGAATTACAGTGCCTCTGAGCTCCTTTCTTCAACTCGCTTTCCAGTGAGCTGGCCGCAACACCGCAGGATGGCTTCAGGCCCTAATCTGGTTCCGGCATGGCACGCTGAGCCTTTGGTTATTTCCTCTTCCTGGTGGGAAATGAGAGTTAAATTTGCCCGTCCAGACACCTCCAGCTAGTCTCTCATTGGTTCTCCCTATTCCTCTTCATCTTCCGCAGAAATTGCAAAGTGGGCCAAACAGGAGGTTAAAGGGACTGACTCTCCAAGTCGGGAGAGTGTTAGTAAAGCGTCTGGAATGTTGCACCCGAGTACCAGGGTACGAAAACTGAGACATATTTGAACACGTCTCCCGATCACATGGTTGATCATACTCTAGGTTCCACACGCATGTTTTAGCTGAAGGAAGAATACCTTAAACCTGGGTAGTTGAAACCCGTGGAATGGGTACCATGCAATATGACTTCAAAGGGTCTTCATTTGCTCACCGAACCTCTCCAATCCTATCACTGCTGCGTTTATGCCCCTGTACACATGCTTGATTCTCTTTCGGAGACATAGCAATCCATAGGTTTTAAGATACTTACTAGTCAGGTACATTCTTAGGCGTTTAATATGCGGTGTTGAGTCCATTTCGTTGAGCAAGGAGTAGCTCTTGTCTATTCCATATTTGGCTTAAGGAACTTTATCTGTGCTCATTTCAATCTCTGGTTTTATGCAGCACCCCAACTCACCTTTCCTCTTAAGCAAGCATAAGTTGGTTTTCTAAATTTGAGACCCTGTTCTGTTCTGTAATTCAGTTCCTGTGTAGCCAAGTTTACATTCTGTGTATTACTGATATCTTATGATGTTTCTTTTTCTGTGTGACTTATTTCAGTTAGAATCATCATACCTGAATCCACTCATTGTGCTGCTAAGGGCCTGATGACATAGATTTCATTGCTGAGTGATATTGCTTTGTAAGTAAATACCACAACTTCTTTATCCATTTTTCACTTTCTGCGATGTTGAACTTGTACTGTAAACGAGGTTCTTGTAAACAGAGGCATCCCAAACTTTGGAGTGGCTGTGTCTTTTTGATTTTAATTTCCCTAAGCTATAGGACCATAAGTGGAAGTGCCCTAGGCTCTGTTGCTTTGTTTTTTAGATGTTTCAGGAAACACCATACACTTCTCCTGAGTGTCTGTTGGCAATTTACATCCCGCCCATCAGCATAACAAGGCTCCCAGTTCTCCATGGCCTTTCCTGCCTTTCTGGATTTTACACTTTTTTCAGATGGCCCTTTTGACCGGGGGGAAGTGAGACTTCATTGTAGTGCAGATTTCCTTTGCAAGCTTGCTTGGTTGGCCAAAAAGGGCGTATGCGTTTTTTCCTGAATATATTCAGGAAAGAACGCATACGCCCTTTTTGGCCAAGTGCATCATTGTGGACGTTCTGCCTCTTTTCCTATGCTTTCAATGCCATTCCAGTCTACCTCCTGAAATTGGTTTCCTGCAATTCTGCCCCGCTTTCAAGTCCTCTTGGCAGCCTTACTTCAGTATATTTTTGGACGATAGCTGTCATTTATAACTCTGCAGGTTTGTGAATTACAGTGCCCCTGAGCTTCTTTCTTCAACTCGCTTTCTTGTGACCTGGCCGCAACACCGCAGGATGGCTTCAGGCCCTAATCTGGTTCCGGCAGGGCACGCTGAGCCTTTGGTTAATTCCTCTTCCTGGTGGGAAATGAGAGTTAAATTTGCCCGTCCAGACACCTCCAGCTAGTCTCTCATTGGTTCTCCCTATTCCTGTTCATCTTCCACAGAAATTGCAAACTGGGCCAAACAGGAGGTTAAAGGCGCTGACTCTCCAAGTCGGGAGAGTGTTAGTAAAGCGTCTGGAATGTTGCACCCGAGTACCAGGGGAGGAAAACTGAGACATATTTGAACATGTCTCCCGTTCACATGGTTGATCATACTCCGGGTTCCACATGCATGTTTTAGCTGAAGGAAGAATACCTTAAACCTGTGTAGTTGAAACCCGTGGAATGGGTACCATGCAATATGACTTCAAAGGGTCTTCATTTGCTCACCGAACCTCTCCAATCCTATCACTGCTGCGTTTATGCCCCTGTACACACGCTTGATTCTCTTTTGGAGACATAGCAATCCATAGGTTTTAAGATACTTACTAGTCAGGTACATTCTTAGGCGTTTAATATGGGGTGTTGAGTCCATTTCGTTGAGCAAGGAGTAGCTCTTGTCTATTCCATATTTGGCTTAAGGAACTTTATCTGTACTCATTTCAATCTCTGGTTTTATGCAGCACCCCAACTCACCTTTCCTCTTAAGCAAGCATATGTTGGTTTTCTAAATTTGAGACCCTGTTCTGTTCTGTAATTCAGTTCCTGTGTAGCCAAGTTTACATTCCGTGTATTACTGATATCTTATGATGTTTCTTTTTCTGTGTGACTTATTTCAGTTAGAATCATCATACCTGAATCCACTCATTGTGCTGCTAAGGGCCTGATGACATAGATTTCATTGCTGAGTGATATTGCTTTGTAAGTAAATACCACAACTTCTTTATCCATTTTTCACTTTCTGCGATGTTGAACTTGTACTGTAAACGAGGTTCTTGTAAACAGAGCCGTTCCATACTTTGGGGTGGCTGTGTCTTTTTGATTTTAATTTCCCTAAGCTATAGGACCATAAGTGAAGTGCCCTAGGCTCTGTTGCTTTGTTTTTTAGATGTTTCAGGAAACACCATACACTTCTCCCGAGTGTCTGTTGGCAATTTACATCCTGCCCATCAGCATAACAAGGCTCCCAGTTCTCCATGGCCTGTCCTGCCTTTCTGGATTTTACACTTTTTTCAGATGGCCCTTTTGACCGGGGGGAAGTGAGACTTCATTGTAGTGCAGATTTCCTTTGCAAGCTTGCTTGGTAGGCCAAAAAGGGCGTATGCGTTTTTTCCTGAATATATTCAGGAAAAAACGCATACGCCCTTTTTGGCCAAGTGCATCATTGTGGACGTTCTGCCTCTTTTCCTATGCTTTCAATGCAATTCCAGTCTACCTCCTGAAATCGGTTTCCTGCAATTCTGCCCCGCTTTCAAGTCCTCTTGGCAGCCTTACTTCAGTATATTTTTGGACGATAGCTGTCATTTATAACTCTGCAGGTTTGTGCATTACAGTGCCCCTGAGCTCCTTTCTTCAACTCGCTTTCTTGTGAGCTGGCCGCAACACCGCAGGATGGCTTCAGGCCCTAATCTGGTTCCGGCACGGCACGCTGAGCCTTTGGTTAATTCCTCTTCCTGGTGGGAAATGAGAGTTAAATTTGCCCGTCCAGACACCTCCAGCTAGTCTCTCATTGGTTCTCGCTATTCCTGTTCATCTTCCGCAGAGATTGCAAACTGGGCCAAACAGGAGGCTAAAGGGACTGACTCTCCGAGTCGGGAGAGTGTTAGTAAAGCGTCTGGAATGTTGCACCCGAGTACCAGGGTACGAAAACTGAGACATATTTGAACACGTCTCCCGATCACATGGTTGATCATACTCTAGGTTCCACATGCATGTTTTAGCTGAAGGAAGAATACCTTAAACCTGGGTAGTTGAAACCCGTGGAATGGGTACCATGCAATATGAATTCAAAGGGTCTTCATTTGCTCACCGAACCTCTCCAATCCTATCACTGCTGTGTTTATGCCCCTGTACACATGCTTGATTCTCTTTCGGAGACATAGCAATCCATAGGTTTTAAGATACTTACTAGTCAGGTACATTCTTTGGCGTTTAATATGCGGTGTTGAGTCCATTTCGTTGAGCAAGGAGTAGCTCTTGTCTATTCCATATTTGGCTTAAGGAACTTTATCTGTGCTCATTTTAATCTCTGGTTTTATGCAGCACCCCAACTCACCTTTCCCCTTAGGCAAGCATAAGTTGGTTTTCTAAGTTTGAGACCCTATTCTGTTCTGTAATTCAGTTCCTGTGTAGCCATGTTTACATTCCGTGTATTACTGATATCTTTTGATGTTTCTTTTTCTGTGTGACTTATTTCAGTTAGAATCATCATACCTGAATCCACTCATTGTGCTGCTAAGGGCCTGATGACATAGATTTCATTGCTGAGTGATATTGCTTTGTAAGTAAATACCACAACTTCTTTATCCATTTTTCACTTTCTGCGATGTTGAACTTGTACTGTAAACGAGGTTCTTGTAAACAGAGCCGTTCCATACTTTGGGGTGGCTCTGTCTTTTTGATTTTAATTTCCCTAAGCTATAGGACCATAAGTGGAAGTGCCCTAGGCTCTGTTGCTTTGTTTTTTAGATGTTTCAGGAAACACCATACACTTCTCCCGAGTGTCTGTTGGCAATTTACATCCCGGCCATCAGCATAACAAGGCTCCCAGTTCTCCATGGCCTGTCCTGCCTTTCTGGATTTTACACTTTTTTCAGATGGCCCTTTTGACCGGGGGGAAGTGAGACTTCATTGTAGTGCAGATTTCCTTTGCAAGCATGCTTGGTTGGCCAAAAAGGGCGTATGCGTTTTTTCCTGAATATATTCAGGAAAAAACGCATACGCCCTTTTTGGCCAAGTGCATCATTGTGGACGTTCTGCCTCTTTTCCTATGCTTTCAATGCAATTCCAGTCTACCTCGTGAAATCGGTTTCCTGCAATTCTGCCCCGCTTTCAAGTCCTCTTGGCAGCCTTACTTCAGTATATTTTTGGACGATAGCTGTCATTTATAACTCTGCAGGTTTGTGAATTACAGTGCCTCTGAGCTCCTTTCTTCAACTCGCTTTCCAGTGAGCTGGCCGCAACACCGCAGGATGGCTTCAGGCCCTAATCTGGTTCCGGCATGGCACGCTGAGCCTTTGGTTATTTCCTCTTCCTGGTGGGAAATGAGAGTTAAATTTGCCCGTCCAGACACCTCCAGCTAGTCTCTCATTGGTTCTCCCTATTCCTCTTCATCTTCCGCAGAAATTGCAAAGTGGGCCAAACAGGAGGTTAAAGGGACTGACTCTCCAAGTCGGGAGAGTGTTAGTAAAGCGTCTGGAATGTTGCACCCGAGTACCAGGGTACGAAAACTGAGACATATTTGAACACGTCTCCCGATCACATGGTTGATCATACTCTAGGTTCCACATGCATGTTTTAGCTGAAGGAAGAATACCTTAAACCTGGGTAGTTGAAACCCGTGGAATGGGTACCATGCAATATGACTTCAAAGGGTCTTCATTTGCTCACCGAACCTCTCCAATCCTATCACTGCTGCGTTTATGCCCCTGTACACATGCTTGATTCTCTTTCGGAGACATAGCAATCCATAGGTTTTAAGATACTTACTAGTCAGGTACATTCTTAGGCGTTTAATATGCGGTGTTGAGTCCATTTCGTTGAGCAAGGAGTAGCTCTTGTCTATTACATATTTGGCTTAAGGAACTTTATCTGTGCTCATTTCAATCTCTGGTTTTATGCAGCACCCCAACTCACCTTTCCTCTTAAGCAAGCATAAGTTGGTTTTCTAAATTTGAGACCCTGTTCTGTTCTGTAATTCAGTTCCTGTGTAGCCAAGTTTACATTCTGTGTATTACTGATATCTTATGATGTTTCTTTTTCTGTGTGACTTATTTCAGTTAGAATCATCATACCTGAATCCACTCATTGTGCTGCTAAGGGCCTGATGACATAGATTTCATTGCTGAGTGATATTGCTTTGTAAGTAAATACCACAACTTCTTTATCCATTTTTCACTTTCTGCGATGTTGAACTTGTACTGTAAACGAGGTTCTTGTAAACAGAGCCGTTCCATACTTTGGGGTGGCTGTGTCTTTTTGATTTAATTTCCCTAAGCTATAGGACCATAAGTGGAAGTGCCCTAGGCTCTGTTGCTTTGTTTTTTAGATGTTTCAGGAAACACCATACACTTCTCCCGAGTGTCTGTTGGCAATTTACATCCCGCCCATCAGCATAACAAGGCTCCCAGTTCTCCATGGCCTGTCCTGCCTTTCTGGATTTTACACTTTTTTCAGATGGCCCTTTTGACCGGGGAGAAGTGAGACTTCATTGTAGTGCAGATTTCCTTTGCAAGCATGCTTGGTTGGCCAAAAAGTGCGTATGCGTTTTTTCCTGAATATATTCAGGAAAAAACACATACGCCCTTTTTGGCCAAGTGCATCATTGTGGACGTTCTGCCTCTTTTCCTATGCTTTCAATGCAAATCCAGTCTACCTCGTGAAATCGGTTTCCTGCAATTCTGCCCCGCTTTCAAGTCCTCTTGGCAGCCTTACTTCAGTATATTTTTGGACGATAGCTGTCATTTATAACTCTGCAGTTTTGTGAATTACAGTGCCCCTGAGCTCCTTTCTTCAACTCACTTTCCAGTGAGCTGGCCGCAACACCGCAGGATGGCTTCAGGCCCTAATCTGGTTCCGGCATGGCACGCTGAGCCTTTGGTTATTTCCTCTTCCTGGTGGGAAATGAGAGTTAAATTTGCCCGTCCAGACACCTCCAGCTAGTCTCTCATTGGTTCTCCCTATTCCTGTTCATCTTCCGCAGAAATTGCAAACTGGACCAAACATGAGGTTAAAGGAACTGACTCTCCAAGTTGGGAGAGTGTTAGTAAAGCGTCTGGAATGTTGCACCCGAGCACGAGGGTACGAAAACAGAGACATATTTGAACACATCTCTCGATCACATGGTTGATCATACTCTAGGTTCCACATGCATGTTTTAGCTGAAGGAAGAATACCTTAAACCTGGGTAGTTGAAACCCGTGGAATGGGTACCATGCAATATGACTCAAAGGGTCTTCATTTGCTCACCGAACCTCTCCAATCCTATCACTGCTGCGTTTATGCCCCTGTACACATGCTTGATTCTCTTTCGGAGACATAGCAATCCATAGGTTTTAAGATACTTACTAGTCAGGTACATTCTTAGGCGTTTAATATGCGGTGTTGAGTCCATTTCGTTGAGCAAGGAGTAGCTCTTGTCTATTCCATATTTGGCTTAAGGAACTTTATCTGTGCTCATTTTAATCTCTGGTTTTATGCAGCACCCCAACTCACCTTTCCCCTTAGGCAAGCATAAGTTGGTTTTCTAAGTTTGAGACCCTGTTCTGTTCTGTAATTCAGTTCCTGTGTAGCCAAGTTTACATTCCGTGTATTACTGATACCTTATGATGTTTCTTTTTCTGTGTGACTTATTTCAGTTAGAATCATCATACCTGAATCCACTCATTGTGCTGCTAAGGGCCTGTTGACATAGATTTCATTGCTGAGTGATATTGCTTTGTAAGTAAATACCACAACTTCTTTATCCATTTTTCACTTTCTGCGATGTTGAACTTGTACTGTAAACGAGGTTCTTGTAAACAGAGGCATCCCAAACTTTGGAGTGGCTGTGTCTTTTTGATTTTAATTTCCCTAAGCTATAGGACCATAAGTGGAAGTGCCCTAGGCTCTGTTGCTTTGTTTTTTAGATGTTTCAGGAAACACCATACACTTCTCCTGAGTGTCTGTTGGCAATTTACATCCCGCCCATCAGCATAACAAGGCTCCCAGTTCTCCATGGCCTTTCCTGCCTTTCTGGATTTTACACTTTTTTCAGATGGCCCTTTTGACCGGGGGGAAGTGAGACTTCATTGTAGTGCAGATTTCCTTTGCAAGCTTGCTTGGTTGGCCAAAAAGGGCGTATGCGTTTTTTCCTGAATATATTCAGGAAAGAACGCATACGCCCTTTTTGGCCAAGTGCATCATTGTGGACGTTCTGCCTCTTTTCCTATGCTTTCAATGCCATTCCAGTCTACCTCCTGAAATTGGTTTCCTGCAATTCTGCCCCGCTTTCAAGTCCTCTTGGCAGCCTTACTTCAGTATATTTTTGGACGATAGCTGTCATTTATAACTCTGCAGGTTTGTGAATTACAGTGCCCCTGAGCTTCTTTCTTCAACTCGCTTTCTTGTGACCTGGCCGCAACACCGCAGGATGGCTTCAGGCCCTAATCTGGTTCCGGCAGGGCACGCTGAGCCTTTGGTTAATTCCTCTTCCTGGTGGGAAATGAGAGTTAAATTTGCCCGTCCAGACACCTCCAGCTAGTCTCTCATTGGTTCTCCCTATTCCTGTTCATCTTCCGCAGAAATTGCAAACTGGGCCAAACAGGAGGTTAAAGGCGCTGACTCTCCAAGTCGGGAGAGTGTTAGTAAAGCGTCTGGAATGTTGCACCCGAGTACCAGGGGAGGAAAACTGAGACATATTTGAACATGTCTCCCGTTCACATGGTTGATCATACTCCGGGTTCCACATGCATGTTTTAGCTGAAGGAAGAATACCTTAAACCTGCGTAGTTGAAACCCGTGGAATGGGTACCATGCAATATGACTTCAAAGGGTCTTCATTTGCTCACCGAACCTCTCCAATCCTATCACTGCTGCGTTTATGCCCCTGTACACACGCTTGATTCTCTTTTGGAGACATAGCAATCCATAGGTTTTAAGATACTTACTAGTCAGGTACATTCTTAGGCGTTTAATATGGGGTGTTGAGTCCATTTCGTTGAGCAAGGAGTAGCTCTTGTCTATTCCATATTTGGCTTAAGGAACTTTATCTGTACTCATTTCAATCTCTGGTTTTATGCAGCACCCCAACTCACCTTTCCTCTTAAGCAAGCATATGTTGGTTTTCTAAATTTGAGACCCTGTTCTGTTCTGTAATTCAGTTCCTGTGTAGCCAAGTTTACATTCCGTGTATTACTGATATCTTATGATGTTTCTTTTTCTGTGTGACTTATTTCAGTTAGAATCATCATACCTGAATCCACTCATTGTGCTGCTAAGGGCCTGATGACATAGATTTCATTGCTGAGTGATATTGCTTTGTAAGTAAATACCACAACTTCTTTATCCATTTTTCACTTTCTGCGATGTTGAACTTGTACTGTAAACGAGGTTCTTGTAAACAGAGCCGTTCCATACTTTGGGGTGGCTGTGTCTTTTTGATTTAATTTCCCTAAGCTATAGGACCATAAGTGGAAGTGCCCTAGGCTCTGTTGCTTTGTTTTTTAGATGTTTCAGGAAACACCATACACTTCTCCCGAGTGTCTGTTGGCAATTTACATCCCGCCCATCAGCATAACAAGGCTCCCAGTTCTCCATGGCCTGTCCTGCCTTTCTGGATTTTACACTTTTTTCAGATGGCCCTTTTGACCGGGGGGAAGTGAGACTTCATTGTAGTGCAGATTTCCTTTGCAAGCATGCTTGGTAGGCCAAAAAGGGCGTATGCGTTTTTTCCTGAATATATTCAGGAAAAAACGCATACGCCCTTTTTGGCCAAGTGCATCATTGTGGACGTTCTGCCTCTTTTCCTATGCTTTCAATGCAATTCCAGTCTACCTCCTGAAATCGGTTTCCTGCAATTCTGCCCCGCTTTCAAGTCCTCTTGGCAGCCTTACTTCAGTATATTTTTGGACGATAGCTGTCATTTATAACTCTGCAGGTTTGTGCATTACAGTGCCCCTGAGCTCCTTTCTTCAACTCGCTTTCTTGTGAGCTGGCCGCAACACCGCAGGATGGCTTCAGGCCCTAATCTGGTTCCGGCACGGCACGCTGAGCCTTTGGTTAATTCCTCTTCCTGGTGGGAAATGAGAGTTAAATTTGCCCGTCCAGACACCTCCAGCTAGTCTCTCATTGGTTCTCGCTATTCCTGTTCATCTTCCGCAGAGATTGCAAACTGGGCCAAACAGGAGGCTAAAGGGACTGACTCTCCGAGTCGGGAGAGTGTTAGTAAAGCGTCTGGAATGTTGCACCCGAGTACCAGGGTACGAAAACTGAGACATATTTGAACACGTCTCCCGATCACATGGTTGATCATACTCTAGGTTCCACATGCATGTTTTAGCTGAAGGAAGAATACCTTAAACCTGGGTAGTTGAAACCCGTGGAATGGGTACCATGCAATATGAATTCAAAGGGTCTTCATTTGCTCACCGAACCTCTCCAATCCTATCACTGCTGTGTTTATGCCCCTGTACACATGCTTGATTCTCTTTCGGAGACATAGCAATCCATAGGTTTTAAGATACTTACTAGTCAGGTACATTCTTTGGCGTTTAATATGCGGTGTTGAGTCCATTTCGTTGAGCAAGGAGTAGCTCTTGTCTATTCCATATTTGGCTTAAGGAACTTTATCTGTGCTCATTTTAATCTCTGGTTTTATGCAGCACCCCAACTCACCTTTCCCCTTAGGCAAGCATAAGTTGGTTTTCTAAGTTTGAGACCCTATTCTGTTCTGTAATTCAGTTCCTGTGTAGCCATGTTTACATTCCGTGTATTACTGATATCTTTTGATGTTTCTTTTTCTGTGTGACTTATTTCAGTTAGAATCATCATACCTGAATCCACTCATTGTGCTGCTAAGGGCCTGATGACATAGATTTCATTGCTGAGTGATATTGCTTTGTAAGTAAATACCACAACTTCTTTATCCATTTTTCACTTTCTGCGATGTTGAACTTGTACTGTAAACGAGGTTCTTGTAAACAGAGCCGTTCCATACTTTGGGGTGGCTCTGTCTTTTTGATTTTAATTTCCCTAAGCTATAGGACCATAAGTGGAAGTGCCCTAGGCTCTGTTGCTTTGTTTTTTAGATGTTTCAGGAAACACCATACACTTCTCCCGAGTGTCTGTTTTCAATTTACATCCCGGCCATCAGCATAACAAGTCTCCCAGTTCTCCATGGCCTGTCCTGCCTTTCTGGATTTTACACTTTTTTCAGATGGCCCTTTTGACCGGGGGGAAGTGAGACTTCATTGTAGTGCAGATTTCCTTTGCAAGCATGCTTGGTTGGCCAAAAAGGGCGTATGCGTTTTTTCCTGAATATATTCAGGAAAAAACGCATACGCCCTTTTTGGCCAAGTGCATCATTGTGGACGTTCTGCCTCTTTTCCTATGCTTTCAATGCAATTCCAGTCTACCTCGTGAAATCGGTTTCCTGCAATTCTGCCCCGCTTTCAAGTCCTCTTGGCAGGCTTACTTCAGTATATTTTTGGATGATAGCTGTCATTTATAACTCTGCAGGTTTGTGAATTACAGTGCCTCTGAGCTCCTTTCTTCAACTCGCTTTCCAGTGAGCTGGCCGCAACACCGCAGGATGGCTTCAGGCCCTAATCTGGTTCCGGCATGGCACGCTGAGCCTTTGGTTATTTCCTCTTCCTGGTGGGAAATGAGAGTTAAATTTGCCCGTCCAGACACCTCCAGCTAGTCTCTCATTGGTTCTCCCTATTCCTCTTCATCTTCCGCAGAAATTGCAAAGTGGGCCAAACAGGAGGTTAAAGGGACTGACTCTCCAAGTCGGGAGAGTGTTAGTAAAGCGTCTGGAATGTTGCACCCGAGTACCAGGGTAAGAAAACTGAGACATATTTGAACACGTCTCCCGATCACATGGTTGATCATACTCTAGGTTCCACATGCATGTTTTAGCTGAAGGAAGAATACCTTAAACCTGGGTAGTTGAAACCCGTGGAATGGGTACCATGCAATATGACTTCAAAGGGTCTTCATTTGCTCACCGAACCTCTCCAATCCTATCACTGCTGCGTTTATGCCCCTGTACACATGCTTGATTCTCTTTCGGAGACATAGCAATCCATAGGTTTTAAGATACTTACTAGTCAGGTACATTCTTAGGCGTTTAATATGCGGTGTTGAGTCCATTTCGTTGAGCAAGGAGTAGCTCTTGTCTATTACATATTTGGCTTAAGGAACTTTATCTGTGCTCATTTCAATCTCTGGTTTTATGCAGCACCCCAACTCACCTTTCCTCTTAAGCAAGCATAAGTTGGTTTTCTAAATTTGAGACCCTGTTCTGTTCTGTAATTCAGTTCCTGTGTAGCCAAGTTTACATTCTGTGTATTACTGATATCTTATGATGTTTCTTTTTCTGTGTGACTTATTTCAGTTAGAATCATCATACCTGAATCCACTCATTGTGCTGCTAAGGGCCTGATGACATAGATTTCATTGCTGAGTGATATTGCTTTGTAAGTAAATACCACAACTTCTTTATCCATGTTTCACTTTCTGCGATGTTGAACTTGTACTGTAAACGAGGTTCTTGTAAACAGAGCCGTTCCATACTTTGGGGTGGCTGTGTCTTTTTGATTTAATTTCCCTAAGCTATAGGACCATAAGTGGAAGTGCCCTAGGCTCTGTTGCTTTGTTTTTTAGATGTTTCAGGAAACACCATACACTTCTCCCGAGTGTCTGTTGGCAATTTACATCCCGCCCATCAGCATAACAAGGCTCCCAGTTCTCCATGGCCTGTCCTGCCTTTCTGGATTTTACACTTTTTTCAGATGGCCCTTTTGACCGGGGAGAAGTGAGACTTCATTGTAGTGCAGATTTCCTTTGCAAGCATGCTTGGTTGGCCAAAAAGTGCGTATGCGTTTTTTCCTGAATATATTCAGGAAAAAACACATACGCCCTTTTTGGCCAAGTGCATCATTGTGGACGTTCTGCCTCTTTTCCTATGCTTTCAATGCAATTCCAGTCTACCTCCTGAAATCGGTTTCCTGCAATTCTGCCCCGCTTTCAAGTCCTCTTGGCAGCCTTACTTCAGTATATTTTTGGACGATAGCTGTCATTTATAACTCTGCAGTTTTGTGAATTACAGTGCCCCTGAGCTCCTTTCTTCAACTCACTTTCCAGTGAGCTGGCCGCAACACCGCAGGATGGCTTCAGGCCCTAATCTGGTTCCGGCATGGCACGCTGAGCCTTTGGTTATTTCCTCTTCCTGGTGGGAAATGAGAGTTAAATTTGCCCGTCCAGACACCTCCAGCTAGTCTCTCATTGGTTCTCCCTATTCCTGTTCATCTTCCGCAGAAATTGCAAACTGGACCAAACAGGAGGTTAAAGGAACTGACTCTCCAAGTTGGGAGAGTGTTAGTAAAGCGTCTGGAATGTTGCACCCGAGTACGAGGGTACGAAAACAGAGACATATTTGAACACATCTCTCGATCACATGGTTGATCATACTCTAGGTTCCACATGCATGTTTTAGCTGAAGGAAGAATACCTTAAACCTGGGTAGTTGAAACCCGTGGAATGGGTACCATGCAATATGACTCAAAGGGTCTTCATTTGCTCACCGAACCTCTCCAATCCTATCACTGCTGCGTTTATGCCCCTGTACACATGCTTGATTCTCTTTCGGAGACATAGCAATCCATAGGTTTTAAGATACTTACTAGTCAGGTACATTCTTAGGCGTTTAATATGCGGTGTTGAGTCCATTTCGTTGAGCAAGGAGTAGCTCTTGTCTATTCCATATTTGGCTTAAGGAACTTTATCTGTGCTCATTTTAATCTCTGGTTTTATGCAGCACCCCAACTCACCTTTCCCCTTAGGCAAGCATAAGTTGGTTTTCTAAGTTTGAGACCCTGTTCTGTTCTGTAATTCAGTTCCTGTGTAGCCAAGTTTACATTCCGTGTATTACTGATACCTTATGATGTTTCTTTTTCTGTGTGACTTATTTCAGTTAGAATCATCATACCTGAATCCACTCATTGTGCTGCTAAGGGCCTGTTGACATAGATTTCATTGCTGAGTGATATTGCTTTGTAAGTAAATACCACAACTTCTTTATCCATTTTTCACTTTCTGCGATGTTGAACTTGTACTGTAAACGAGGTTCTTGTAAACAGAGGCATCCCAAACTTTGGAGTGGCTGTGTCTTTTTGATTTTAATTTCCCTAAGCTATAGGACCATAAGTGGAAGTGCCCTAGGCTCTGTTGCTTTGTTTTTTAGATGTTTCAGGAAACACCATACACTTCTCCTGAGTGTCTGTTGGCAATTTACATCCCGCCCATCAGCATAACAAGGCTCCCAGTTCTCCATGGCCTTTCCTGCCTTTCTGGATTTTACACTTTTTTCAGATGGCCCTTTTGACCGGGGGGAAGTGAGACTTCATTGTAGTGCAGATTTCCTTTGCAAGCTTGCTTGGTTGGCCAAAAAGGGCGTATGCGTTTTTTCCTGAATATATTCAGGAAAGAACGCATACGCCCTTTTTGGCCAAGTGCATCATTGTGGACGTTCTGCCTCTTTTCCTATGCTTTCAATGCCATTCCAGTCTACCTCCTGAAATTGGTTTCCTGCAATTCTGCCCCGCTTTCAAGTCCTCTTGGCAGCCTTACTTCAGTATATTTTTGGACGATAGCTGTCATTTATAACTCTGCAGGTTTGTGAATTACAGTGCCCCTGAGCTTCTTTCTTCAACTCGCTTTCTTGTGACCTGGCCGCAACACCGCAGGATGGCTTCAGGCCCTAATCTGGTTCCGGCAGGGCACGCTGAGCCTTTGGTTAATTCCTCTTCCTGGTGGGAAATGAGAGTTAAATTTGCCCGTCCAGACACCTCCAGCTAGTCTCTCATTGGTTCTCCCTATTCCTGTTCATCTTCCGCAGAAATTGCAAACTGGGCCAAACAGGAGGTTAAAGGCGCTGACTCTCCAAGTCGGGAGAGTGTTAGTAAAGCGTCTGGAATGTTGCACCCGAGTACCAGGGGAGGAAAACTGAGACATATTTGAACATGTCTCCCGTTCACATGGTTGATCATACTCCGGGTTCCACATGCATGTTTTAGCTGAAGGAAGAATACCTTAAACCTGCGTAGTTGAAACCCGTGGAATGGGTACCATGCAATATGACTTCAAAGGGTCTTCATTTGCTCACCGAACCTCTCCAATCCTATCACTGCTGCGTTTATGCCCCTGTACACACGCTTGATTCTCTTTTGGAGACATAGCAATCCATAGGTTTTAAGATACTTACTAGTCAGGTACATTCTTAGGCGTTTAATATGGGGTGTTGAGTCCATTTCGTTGAGCAAGGAGTAGCTCTTGTCTATTCCATATTTGGCTTAAGGAACTTTATCTGTACTCATTTCAATCTCTGGTTTTATGCAGCACCCCAACTCACCTTTCCTCTTAAGCAAGCATATGTTGGTTTTCTAAATTTGAGACCCTGTTCTGTTCTGTAATTCAGTTCCTGTGTAGCCAAGTTTACATTCCGTGTATTACTGATATCTTATGATGTTTCTTTTTCTGTGTGACTTATTTCAGTTAGAATCATCATACCTGAATCCACTCATTGTGCTGCTAAGGGCCTGATGACATAGATTTCATTGCTGAGTGATATTGCTTTGTAAGTAAATACCACAACTTCTTTATCCATTTTTCACTTTCTGCGATGTTGAACTTGTACTGTAAACGAGGTTCTTGTAAACAGAGCCGTTCCATACTTTGGGGTGGCTGTGTCTTTTTGATTTTAATTTCCCTAAGCTATAGGACCATAAGTGAAGTGCCCTAGGCTCTGTTGCTTTGTTTTTTAGATGTTTCAGGAAACACCATACACTTCTCCCGAGTGTCTGTTGGCAATTTACATCCTGCCCATCAGCATAACAAGGCTCCCAGTTCTCCATGGCCTGTCCTGCCTTTCTGGATTTTACACTTTTTTCAGATGGCCCTTTTGACCGGGGGGAAGTGAGACTTCATTGTAGTGCAGATTTCCTTTGCAAGCATGCTTGGTAGGCCAAAAAGGGCGTATGCGTTTTTTCCTGAATATATTCAGGAAAAAACGCATACGCCCTTTTTGGCCAAGTGCATCATTGTGGACGTTCTGCCTCTTTTCCTATGCTTTCAATGCAATTCCAGTCTACCTCCTGAAATCGGTTTCCTGCAATTCTGCCCCGCTTTCAAGTCCTCTTGGCAGCCTTACTTCAGTATATTTTTGGACGATAGCTGTCATTTATAACTCTGCAGGTTTGTGCATTACAGTGCCCCTGAGCTCCTTTCTTCAACTCGCTTTCTTGTGAGCTGGCCGCAACACCGCAGGATGGCTTCAGGCCCTAATCTGGTTCCGGCACGGCACGCTGAGCCTTTGGTTAATTCCTCTTCCTGGTGGGAAATGAGAGTTAAATTTGCCCGTCCAGACACCTCCAGCTAGTCTCTCATTGGTTCTCGCTATTCCTGTTCATCTTCCGCAGAGATTGCAAACTGGGCCAAACAGGAGGCTAAAGGGACTGACTCTCCGAGTCGGGAGAGTGTTAGTAAAGCGTCTGGAATGTTGCACCCGAGTACCAGGGTACGAAAACTGAGACATATTTGAACACGTCTCCCGATCACATGGTTGATCATACTCTAGGTTCCACATGCATGTTTTAGCTGAAGGAAGAATACCTTAAACCTGGGTAGTTGAAACCCGTGGAATGGGTACCATGCAATATGAATTCAAAGGGTCTTCATTTGCTCACCGAACCTCTCCAATCCTATCACTGCTGTGTTTATGCCCCTGTACACATGCTTGATTCTCTTTCGGAGACATAGCAATCCATAGGTTTTAAGATACTTACTAGTCAGGTACATTCTTTGGCGTTTAATATGCGGTGTTGAGTCCATTTCGTTGAGCAAGGAGTAGCTCTTGTCTATTCCATATTTGGCTTAAGGAACTTTATCTGTGCTCATTTTAATCTCTGGTTTTATGCAGCACCCCAACTCACCTTTCCCCTTAGGCAAGCATAAGTTGGTTTTCTAAGTTTGAGACCCTATTCTGTTCTGTAATTCAGTTCCTGTGTAGCCATGTTTACATTCCGTGTATTACTGATATCTTTTGATGTTTCTTTTTCTGTGTGACTTATTTCAGTTAGAATCATCATACCTGAATCCACTCATTGTGCTGCTAAGGGCCTGATGACATAGATTTCATTGCTGAGTGATATTGCTTTGTAAGTAAATACCACAACTTCTTTATCCATTTTTCACTTTCTGCGATGTTGAACTTGTACTGTAAACGAGGTTCTTGTAAACAGAGCCATTCCATACTTTGGGGTGGCTCTGTCTTTTTGATTTTAATTTCCCTAAGCTATAGGACCATAAGTGGAAGTGCCCTAGGCTCTGTTGCTTTGTTTTTTAGATGTTTCAGGAAACACCATACACTTCTCCCGAGTGTCTGTTGGCAATTTACATCCCGGCCATCAGCATAACAAGGCTCCCAGTTCTCCATGGCCTGTCCTGCCTTTCTGGATTTTACACTTTTTTCAGATGGCCCTTTTGACCGGGGGGAAGTGAGACTTCATTGTAGTGCAGATTTCCTTTGCAAGCATGCTTGGTTGGCCAAAAAGGGCGTATGCGTTTTTTCCTGAATATATTCAGGAAAAAACGCATACGCCCTTTTTGGCCAAGTGCATCATTGTGGACGTTCTGCCTCTTTTCCTATGCTTTCAATGCAATTCCAGTCTACCTCGTGAAATCGGTTTCCTGCAATTCTGCCCCGCTTTCAAGTCCTCTTGGCAGCCTTACTTCAGTATATTTTTGGACGATAGCTGTCATTTATAACTCTGCAGGTTTGTGAATTACAGTGCCTCTGAGCTCCTTTCTTCAACTCGCTTTCCAGTGAGCTGGCCGCAACACCGCAGGATGGCTTCAGGCCCTAATCTGGTTCCGGCATGGCACGCTGAGCCTTTGGTTATTTCCTCTTCCTGGTGGGAAATGAGAGTTAAATTTGCCCGTCCAGACACCTCCAGCTAGTCTCTCATTGGTTCTCCCTATTCCTCTTCATCTTCCGCAGAAATTGCAAAGTGGGCCAAACAGGAGGTTAAAGGGACTGACTCTCCAAGTCGGGAGAGTGTTAGTAAAGCGTCTGGAATGTTGCACCCGAGTACCAGGGTACGAAAACTGAGACATATTTGAACACGTCTCCCGATCACATGGTTGATCATACTCTAGGTTCCACATGCATGTTTTAGCTGAAGGAAGAATACCTTAAAACTGGGTAGTTGAAACCCGTGGAATGGGTACCATGCAATATGACTTCAAAGGGTCTTCATTTGCTCACCGAACCTCTCCAATCCTATCACTGCTGCGTTTATGCCCCTGTACACATGCTTGATTCTCTTTCGGAGACATAGCAATCCATAGGTTTTAAGATACTTACTAGTCAGGTACATTCTTAGGCGTTTAATATGCGGTGTTGAGTCCATTTCGTTGAGCAAGGAGTAGCTCTTGTCTATTACATATTTGGCTTAAGGAACTTTATCTGTGCTCATTTCAATCTCTGGTTTTATGCAGCACCCCAACTCACCTTTCCTCTTAAGCAAGCATAAGTTGGTTTTCTAAATTTGAGACCCTGTTCTGTTCTGTAATTCAGTTCCTGTGTAGCCAAGTTTACATTCTGTGTATTACTGATATCTTATGATGTTTCTTTTTCTGTGTGACTTATTTCAGTTAGAATCATCATACCTGAATCCACTCATTGTGCTGCTAAGGGCCTGATGACATAGATTTCATTGCTGAGTGATATTGCTTTGTAAGTAAATACCACAACTTCTTTATCCATTTTTCACTTTCTGCGATGTTGAACTTGTACTGTAAACGAGGTTCTTGTAAACAGAGCCGTTCCATACTTTGGGGTGGCTGTGTCTTTTTGATTTAATTTCCCTAAGCTATAGGACCATAAGTGGAAGTGCCCTAGGCTCTGTTGCTTTGTTTTTTAGATGTTTCAGGAAACACCATACACTTCTCCCGAGTGTCTGTTGGCAATTTACATCCCGCCCATCAGCATAACAAGGCTCCCAGTTCTCCATGGCCTGTCCTGCCTTTCTGGATTTTACACTTTTTTCAGATGGCCCTTTTGACCGGGGAGAAGTGAGACTTCATTGTAGTGCAGATTTCCTTTGCAAGCATGCTTGGTTGGCCAAAAAGGGCGTATGCGTTTTTTCCTGAATATATTCAGGAAAAAACACATACGCCCTTTTTGGCCAAGTGCATCATTGTGGACGTTCTGCCTGTTTTCCTATGCTTTCAATGCAATTCCAGTCTACCTCCTGAAATCGGTTTCCTGCAATTCTGCCCCGCTTTCAAGTCCTCTTGGCAGCCTTACTTCAGTATATTTTTGGACGATAGCTGTCATTTATAACTCTGCAGGTTTGTGAATTACAGTGCCCCTGAGCTCCTTTCTTCAACTCGCTTTCCAGTGAGCTGGCCGCAACACCGCAGGATGGCTTCAGGCCCTAATCTGCTTCCGGCATGGCACGCTGAGCCTTTGGTTATTTCCTCTTCCTGGTGGGAAATGAGAGTTAAATTTGCCCGTCCAGACACCTCCAGCTAGTCTCTCATTGGTTCTCCCTATTCCTGTTCATCTTCCGCAGAAATTGCAAACTGGACCAAACAGGAGGTTAAAGGAACTGACTCTCCAAGTTGGGAGAGTGTTAGTAAAGCGTCTGGAATGTTGCACCCGAGTACGAGGGTACGAAAACAGAGACATATTTGAACACATCTCTCGATCACATGGTTGATCATACTCTAGGTTCCACATGCATGTTTTAGCTGAAGGAAGAATACCTTAAACCTGGGTAGTTGAAACCCGTGGAATGGGTACCATGCAATATGACTCAAAGGGTCTTCATTTGCTCACCGAACCTCTCCAATCCTATCACTGCTGCGTTTATGCCCCTGAACACATGCTTGATTCTCTTTCGGAGACATAGCAATCCATAGGTTTTAAGATACTTACTAGTCAGGTACATTCTTAGGCGTTTAATATGCGGTGTTGAGTCCATTTCGTTGAGCAAGGAGTAGCTCTTGTCTATTCCATATTTGGCTTAAGGAACTTTATCTGTGCTCATTTTAATCTCTGGTTTTATGCAGCACCCCAACTCACCTTTCCTCTTAAGCAAGCATATGTTGGTTTTCTAAATTTGAGACCCTGTTCTGTTCTGTAATTCAGTTCCTGTGTAGCCAAGTTTACATTCCGTGTATTACTGATATCTTATGATGTTTCTTTTTCTGTGTGACTTATTTCAGTTAGAATCATCATACCTGAATCCACTCATTGTGCTGCTAAGGGCCTGATGACATAGATTTCATTGCTGAGTGATATTGCTTTGTAAGTAAATACCACAACTTCTTTATCCATTTTTCACTTTCTGCGATGTTGAACTTGTACTGTAAACGAGGTTCTTGTAAACAGAGCCGTTCCATACTTTGGGGTGGCTGTGTCTTTTTGATTTTAATTTCCCTAAGCTATAGGACCATAAGTGAAGTGCCCTAGGCTCTGTTGCTTTGTTTTTTAGATGTTTCAGGAAACACCATACACTTCTCCCGAGTGTCTGTTGGCAATTTACATCCTGCCCATCAGCATAACAAGGCTCCCAGTTCTCCATGGCCTGTCCTGCCTTTCTGGATTTTACACTTTTTTCAGATGGCCCTTTTGACCGGGGGGAAGTGAGACTTCATTGTAGTGCAGATTTCCTTTGCAAGCATGCTTGGTAGGCCAAAAAGGGCGTATGCGTTTTTTCCTGAATATATTCAGGAAAAAACGCATACGCCCTTTTTGGCCAAGTGCATCATTGTGGACGTTCTGCCTCTTTTCCTATGCTTTCAATGCAATTCCAGTCTACCTCCTGAAATCGGTTTCCTGCAATTCTGCCCCGCTTTCAAGTCCTCTTGGCAGCCTTACTTCAGTATATTTTTGGACGATAGCTGTCATTTATAACTCTGCAGGTTTGTGCATTACAGTGCCCCTGAGCTCCTTTCTTCAACTCGCTTTCTTGTGAGCTGGCCGCAACACCGCAGGATGGCTTCAGGCCCTAATCTGGTTCCGGCACGGCACGCTGAGCCTTTGGTTAATTCCTCTTCCTGGTGGGAAATGAGAGTTAAATTTGCCCGTCCAGACACCTCCAGCTAGTCTCTCATTGGTTCTCGCTATTCCTGTTCATCTTCCGCAGAGATTGCAAACTGGGCCAAACAGGAGGCTAAAGGGACTGACTCTCCGAGTCGGGAGAGTGTTAGTAAAGCGTCTGGAATGTTGCACCCGAGTACCAGGGTACGAAAACTGAGACATATTTGAACACGTCTCCCGATCACATGGTTGATCATACTCTAGGTTCCACATGCATGTTTTAGCTGAAGGAAGAATACCTTAAACCTGGGTAGTTGAAACCCGTGGAATGGGTACCATGCAATATGAATTCAAAGGGTCTTCATTTGCTCACCGAACCTCTCCAATCCTATCACTGCTGTGTTTATGCCCCTGTACACATGCTTGATTCTCTTTCGGAGACATAGCAATCCATAGGTTTTAAGATACTTACTAGTCAGGTACATTCTTTGGCGTTTAATATGCGGTGTTGAGTCCATTTCGTTGAGCAAGGAGTAGCTCTTGTCTATTCCATATTTGGCTTAAGGAACTTTATCTGTGCTCATTTTAATCTCTGGTTTTATGCAGCACCCCAACTCACCTTTCCCCTTAGGCAAGCATAAGTTGGTTTTCTAAGTTTGAGACCCTATTCTGTTCTGTAATTCAGTTCCTGTGTAGCCATGTTTACATTCCGTGTATTACTGATATCTTTTGATGTTTCTTTTTCTGTGTGACTTATTTCAGTTAGAATCATCATACCTGAATCCACTCATTGTGCTGCTAAGGGCCTGATGACATAGATTTCATTGCTGAGTGATATTGCTTTGTAAGTAAATACCACAACTTCTTTATCCATTTTTCACTTTCTGCGATGTTGAACTTGTACTGTAAACGAGGTTCTTGTAAACAGAGCCGTTCCATACTTTGGGGTGGCTCTGTCTTTTTGATTTTAATTTCCCTAAGCTATAGGACCATAAGTGGAAGTGCCCTAGGCTCTGTTGCTTTGTTTTTTAGATGTTTCAGGAAACACCATACACTTCTCCCGAGTGTCTGTTGGCAATTTACATCCCGGCCATCAGCATAACAAGGCTCCCAGTTCTCCATGGCCTGTCCTGCCTTTCTGGATTTTACACTTTTTTCAGATGGCCCTTTTGACCGGGGGGAAGTGAGACTTCATTGTAGTGCAGATTTCCTTTGCAAGCATGCTTGGTTGGCCAAAAAGGGCGTATGCGTTTTTTCCTGAATATATTCAGGAAAAAACGCATACGCCCTTTTTGGCCAAGTGCATCATTGTGGACGTTCTGCCTCTTTTCCTATGCTTTCAATGCAATTCCAGTCTACCTCGTGAAATCGGTTTCCTGCAATTCTGCCCCGCTTTCAAGTCCTCTTGGCAGGCTTACTTCAGTATATTTTTGGACGATAGCTGTCATTTATAACTCTGCAGGTTTGTGAATTACAGTGCCTCTGAGCTCCTTTCTTCAACTCGCTTTCCAGTGAGCTGGCCGCAACACCGCAGGATGGCTTCAGGCCCTAATCTGGTTCCGGCATGGCACGCTGAGCCTTTGGTTATTTCCTCTTCCTGGTGGGAAATGAGAGTTAAATTTGCCCGTCCAGACACCTCCAGCTAGTCTCTCATTGGTTCTCCCTATTCCTCTTCATCTTCCGCAGAAATTGCAAAGTGGGCCAAACAGGAGGTTAAAGGGACTGACTCTCCAAGTCGGGAGAGTGTTAGTAAAGCGTCTGGAATGTTGCACCCGAGTACCAGGGTATGAAAACTGAGACATATTTGAACACGTCTCCCGATCACATGGTTGATCATACTCTAGGTTCCACATGCATGTTTTAGCTGAAGGAAGAATACCTTAAACCTGGGTAGTTGAAACCCGTGGAATGGGTACCATGCAATATGACTTCAAAGGGTCTTCATTTGCTCACCGAACCTCTCCAATCCTATCACTGCTGCGTTTATGCCCCTGTACACATGCTTGATTCTCTTTCGGAGACATAGCAATCCATAGGTTTTAAGATACTTACTAGTCAGGTACATTCTTAGGCGTTTAATATGCGGTGTTGAGTCCATTTCGTTGAGCAAGGAGTAGCTCTTGTCTATTACATATTTGGCTTAAGGAACTTTATCTGTGCTCATTTCAATCTCTGGTTTTATGCAGCACCCCAACTCACCTTTCCTCTTAAGCAAGCATAAGTTGGTTTTCTAAATTTGAGACCCTGTTCTGTTCTGTAATTCAGTTCCTGTGTAGCCAAGTTTACATTCTGTGTATTACTGATATCTTATGATGTTTCTTTTTCTGTGTGACTTATTTCAGTTAGAATCATCATACCTGAATCCACTCATTGTGCTGCTAAGGGCCTGATGACATAGATTTCATTGCTGAGTGATATTGCTTTGTAAGTAAATACCACAACTTCTTTATCCATTTTTCACTTTCTGCGATGTTGAACTTGTACTGTAAACGAGGTTCTTGTAAACAGAGCCGTTCCATACTTTGGGGTGGCTGTGTCTTTTTGATTTAATTTCCCTAAGCTATAGGACCATAAGTGGAAGTGCCCTAGGCTCTGTTGCTTTGTTTTTTAGATGTTTCAGGAAACACCATACACTTCTCCCGAGTGTCTGTTGGCAATTTACATCCCGCCCATCAGCATAACAAGGCTCCCAGTTCTCCATGGCCTGTCCTGCCTTTCTGGATTTTACACATTTTTCAGATGGCCCTTTTGACCGGGGAGAAGTGAGACTTCATTGTAGTGCAGATTTCCTTTGCAAGCATGCTTGGTTGGCCAAAAAGTGCGTATGCGTTTTTTCCTGAATATATTCAGGAAAAAACACATACGCCCTTTTTGGCCAAGTGCATCATTGTGGACGTTCTGCCTCTTTTCCTATGCTTTCAATGCAATTCCAGTCTACCTCCTGAAATCGGTTTCCTGCAATTCTGCCCCGCTTTCAAGTCCTCTTGGCAGCCTTACTTCAGTATATTTTTGGACGATAGCTGTCATTTATAACTCTGCAGTTTTGTGAATTACAGTGCCCCTGAGCTCCTTTCTTCAACTCACTTTCCAGTGAGCTGGCCGCAACACCGCAGGATGGCTTCAGGCCCTAATCTGGTTCCGGCATGGCACGCTGAGCCTTTGGTTATTTCCTCTTCCTGGTGGGAAATGAGAGTTAAATTTGCCCGTCCAGACACCTCCAGCTAGTCTCTCATTGGTTCTCCCTATTCCTGTTCATCTTCCGCAGAAATTGCAAACTGGACCAAACAGGAGGTTAAAGGAACTGACTCTCCAAGTTGGGAGAGTGTTAGTAAAGCGTCTGGAATGTTGCACCCGAGTACGAGGGTACGAAAACAGAGACATATTTGAACACATCTCTCGATCACATGGTTGATCATACTCTAGGTTCCACATGCATGTTTTAGCTGAAGGAAGAATACCTTAAACCTGGGTAGTTGAAACCCGTGGAATGGGTACCATGCAATATGACTCAAAGGGTCTTCATTTGCTCACCGAACCTCTCCAATCCTATCACTGCTGCGTTTATGCCCCTGTACACATGCTTGATTCTCTTTCGGAGACATAGCAATCCATAGGTTTTAAGATACTTACTAGTCAGGTACATTCTTAGGCGTTTAATATGCGGTGTTGAGTCCATTTCGTTGAGCAAGGAGTAGCTCTTGTCTATTCCATATTTGGCTTAAGGAACTTTATCTGTACTCATTTCAATCTCTGGTTTTATGCAGCACCCCAACTCACCTTTCCTCTTAAGCAAGCATATGTTGGTTTTCTAAATTTGAGACCCTGTTCTGTTCTGTAATTCAGTTCCTGTGTAGCCAAGTTTACATTCCGTGTATTACTGATATCTTATGATGTTTCTTTTTCTGTGTGACTTATTTCAGTTAGAATCATCATACCTGAATCCACTCATTGTGCTGCTAAGGGCCTGATGACATAGATTTCATTGCTGAGTGATATTGCTTTGTAAGTAAATACCACAACTTCTTTATCCATTTTTCACTTTCTGCGATGTTGAACTTGTACTGTAAACGAGGTTCTTGTAAACAGAGCCGTTCCATACTTTGGGGTGGCTGTGTCTTTTTGATTTTAATTTCCCTAAGCTATAGGACCATAAGTGAAGTGCCCTAGGCTCTGTTGCTTTGTTTTTTAGATGTTTCAGGAAACACCATACACTTCTCCCGAGTGTCTGTTGGCAATTTACATCCTGCCCATCAGCATAACAAGGCTCCCAGTTCTCCATGGCCTGTCCTGCCTTTCTGGATTTTACACTTTTTTCAGATGGCCCTTTTGACCGGGGGGAAGTGAGACTTCATTGTAGTGCAGATTTCCTTTGCAAGCATGCTTGGTAGGCCAAAAAGGGCGTATGCGTTTTTTCCTGAATATATTCAGGAAAAAACGCATACGCCCTTTTTGGCCAAGTGCATCATTGTGGACGTTCTGCCTCTTTTCCTATGCTTTCAATGCAATTCCAGTCTACCTCCTGAAATCGGTTTCCTGCAATTCTGCCCCGCTTTCAAGTCCTCTTGGCAGCCTTACTTCAGTATATTTTTGGACGATAGCTGTCATTTATAACTCTGCAGGTTTGTGCATTACAGTGCCCCTGAGCTCCTTTCTTCAACTCGCTTTCTTGTGAGCTGGCCGCAACACCGCAGGATGGCTTCAGGCCCTAATCTGGTTCCGGCACGGCACGCTGAGCCTTTGGTTAATTCCTCTTCCTGGTGGGAAATGAGAGTTAAATTTGCCCGTCCAGACACCTCCAGCTAGTCTCTCATTGGTTCTCGCTATTCCTGTTCATCTTCCGCAGAGATTGCAAACTGGGCCAAACAGGAGGCTAAAGGGACTGACTCTCCGAGTCGGGAGAGTGTTAGTAAAGCGTCTGGAATGTTGCACCCGAGTACCAGGGTACGAAAACTGAGACATATTTGAACACGTCTCCCGATCACATGGTTGATCATACTCTAGGTTCCACATGCATGTTTTAGCTGAAGGAAGAATACCTTAAACCTGGGTAGTTGAAACCCGTGGAATGGGTACCATGCAATATGAATTCAAAGGGTCTTCATTTGCTCACCGAACCTCTCCAATCCTATCACTGCTGTGTTTATGCCCCTGTACACATGCTTGATTCTCTTTCGGAGACATAGCAATCCATAGGTTTTAAGATACTTACTAGTCAGGTACATTCTTTGGCGTTTAATATGCGGTGTTGAGTCCATTTCGTTGAGCAAGGAGTAGCTCTTGTCTATTCCATATTTGGCTTAAGGAACTTTATCTGTGCTCATTTTAATCTCTGGTTTTATGCAGCACCCCAACTCACCTTTCCCCTTAGGCAAGCATAAGTTGGTTTTCTAAGTTTGAGACCCTATTCTGTTCTGTAATTCAGTTCCTGTGTAGCCATGTTTACATTCCGTGTATTACTGATATCTTTTGATGTTTCTTTTTCTGTGTGACTTATTTCAGTTAGAATCATCATACCTGAATCCACTCATTGTGCTGCTAAGGGCCTGATGACATAGATTTCATTGCTGAGTGATATTGCTTTGTAAGTAAATACCACAACTTCTTTATCCATTTTTCACTTTCTGCGATGTTGAACTTGTACTGTAAACGAGGTTCTTGTAAACAGAGCCGTTCCATACTTTGGGGTGGCTCTGTCTTTTTGATTTTAATTTCCCTAAGCTATAGGACCATAAGTGGAAGTGCCCTAGGCTCTGTTGCTTTGTTTTTTAGATGTTTCAGGAAACACCATACACTTCTCCCGAGTGTCTGTTGGCAATTTACATCCCGGCCATCAGCATAACAAGGCTCCCAGTTCTCCATGGCCTGTCCTGCCTTTCTGGATTTTACACTTTTTTCAGATGGCCCTTTTGACCGGGGGGAAGTGAGACTTCATTGTAGTGCAGATTTCCTTTGCAAGCATGCTTGGTTGGCCAAAAAGGGCGTATGCGTTTTTTCCTGAATATATTCAGGAAAAAACGCATACGCCCTTTTTGGCCAAGTGCATCATTGTGGACGTTCTGCCTCTTTTCCTATGCTTTCAATGCAATTCCAGTCTACCTCGTGAAATCGGTTTCCTGCAATTCTGCCCCGCTTTCAAGTCCTCTTGGCAGGCTTACTTCAGTATATTTTTGGACGATAGCTGTCATTTATAACTCTGCAGGTTTGTGAATTACAGTGCCTCTGAGCTCCTTTCTTCAACTCGCTTTCCAGTGAGCTGGCCGCAACACCGCAGGATGGCTTCAGGCCCTAATCTGGTTCCGGCATGGCACGCTGAGCCTTTGGTTATTTCCTCTTCCTGGTGGGAAATGAGAGTTAAATTTGCCCGTCCAGACACCTCCAGCTAGTCTCTCATTGGTTCTCCCTATTCCTCTTCATCTTCCGCAGAAATTGCAAAGTGGGCCAAACAGGAGGTTAAAGGGACTGACTCTCCAAGTCGGGAGAGTGTTAGTAAAGCGTCTGGAATGTTGCACCCGAGTACCAGGGTACGAAAACTGAGACATATTTGAACACGTCTCCCGATCACATGGTTGATCATACTCTAGGTTCCACATGCATGTTTTAGCTGAAGGAAGAATACCTTAAACCTGGGTAGTTGAAACCCGTGGAATGGGTACCATGCAATATGACTTCAAAGGGTCTTCATTTGCTCACCGAACCTCTCCAATCCTATCACTGCTGCGTTTATGCCCCTGTACACATGCTTCATTCTCTTTCGGAGACATAGCAATCCATAGGTTTTAAGATACTTACTAGTCAGGTACATTCTTAGGCGTTTAATATGCGGTGTTGAGTCCATTTCGTTGAGCAAGGAGTAGCTCTTGTCTATTACATATTTGGCTTAAGGAACTTTATCTGTGCTCATTTCAATCTCTGGTTTTATGCAGCACCCCAACTCACCTTTCCTCTTAAGCAAGCATAAGTTGGTTTTCTAAATTTGAGACCCTGTTCTGTTCTGTAATTCAGTTCCTGTGTAGCCAAGTTTACATTCTGTGTATTACTGATATCTTATGATGTTTCTTTTTCTGTGTGACTTATTTCAGTTAGAATCATCATACCTGAATCCACTCATTGTGCTGCTAAGGGCCTGATGACATAGATTTCATTGCTGAGTGATATTGCTTTGTAAGTAAATACCACAACTTCTTTATCCATTTTTCACTTTCTGCGATGTTGAACTTGTACTGTAAACGAGGTTCTTGTAAACAGAGCCGTTCCATACTTTGGGGTGGCTGTGTCTTTTTGATTTAATTTCCCTAAGCTATAGGACCATAAGTGGAAGTGCCCTAGGCTCTGTTGCTTTGTTTTTTAGATGTTTCAGGAAACACCATACACTTCTCCCGAGTGTCTGTTGGCAATTTACATCCCGCCCATCAGCATAACAAGGCTCCCAGTTCTCCATGGCCTGTCCTGCCTTTCTGGATTTTACACTTTTTTCAGATGGCCCTTTTGACCGGGGAGAAGTGAGACTTCATTGTAGTGCAGATTTCCTTTGCAAGCATGCTTGGTTGGCCAAAAAGTGCGTATGCGTTTTTTCCTGAATATATTCAGGAAAAAACACATACGCCCTTTTTGGCCAAGTGCATCATTGTGGACGTTCTGCCTCTTTTCCTATGCTTTCAATGCAATTCCAGTCTACCTCCTGAAATCGGTTTCCTGCAATTCTGCCCCGCTTTCAAGTCCTCTTGGCAGCCTTACTTCAGTATATTTTTGGACGATAGCTGTCATTTATAACTCTGCAGTTTTGTGAATTACAGTGCCCCTGAGCTCCTTTCTTCAACTCACTTTCCAGTGAGCTGGCCGCAACACCGCAGGATGGCTTCAGGCCCTAATCTGGTTCCGGCATGGCACGCTGAGCCTTTGGTTATTTCCTCTTCCTGGTGGGAAATGAGAGTTAAATTTGCCCGTCCAGACACCTCCAGCTAGTCTCTCATTGGTTCTCCCTATTCCTGTTCATCTTCCGCAGAAATTGCAAACTGGACCAAACAGGAGGTTAAAGGAACTGACTCTCCAAGTTGGGAGAGTGTTAGTAAAGCGTCTGGAATGTTGCACCCGAGTACGAGGGTACGAAAACAGAGACATATTTGAACACATCTCTCGATCACATGGTTGATCATACTCTAGGTTCCACATGCATGTTTTAGCTGAAGGAAGAATACCTTAAACCTGGGTAGTTGAAACCCGTGGAATGGGTACCATGCAATATGACTCAAAGGGTCTTCATTTGCTCACCGAACCTCTCCAATCCTATCACTGCTGCGTTTATGCCCCTGTACACATGCTTGATTCTCTTTCGGAGACATAGCAATCCATAGGTTTTAAGATACTTACTAGTCAGGTACATTCTTAGGCGTTTAATATGCGGTGTTGAGTCCATTTCGTTGAGCAAGGAGTAGCTCTTGTCTATTCCATATTTGGCTTAAGGAACTTTATCTGTGCTCATTTTAATCTCTGGTTTTATGCAGCACCCCAACTCACCTTTCCCCTTAGGCAAGCATAAGTTGGTTTTCTAAGTTTGAGACCCTGTTCTGTTCTGTAATTCAGTTCCTGTGTAGCCAAGTTTACATTCCGTGTATTACTGATACCTTATGATGTTTCTTTTTCTGTGTGACTTATTTCAGTTAGAATCATCATACCTGAATCCACTCATTGTGCTGCTAAGGGCCTGTTGACATAGATTTCATTGCTGAGTGATATTGCTTTGTAAGTAAATACCACAACTTCTTTATCCATTTTTCACTTTCTGCGATGTTGAACTTGTACTGTAAACGAGGTTCTTGTAAACAGAGGCATCCCAAACTTTGGAGTGGCTGTGTCTTTTTGATTTTAATTTCCCTAAGCTATAGGACCATAAGTGGAAGTGCCCTAGGCTCTGTTGCTTTGTTTTTTAGATGTTTCAGGAAACACCATACACTTCTCCTGAGTGTCTGTTGGCAATTTACATCCCGCCCATCAGCATAACAAGGCTCCCAGTTCTCCATGGCCTTTCCTGCCTTTCTGGATTTTACACTTTTTTCAGATGGCCCTTTTGACCGGGGGGAAGTGAGACTTCATTGTAGTGCAGATTTCCTTTGCAAGCTTGCTTGGTTGGCCAAAAAGGGCGTATGCGTTTTTTCCTGAATATATTCAGGAAAGAACGCATACGCCCTTTTTGGCCAAGTGCATCATTGTGGACGTTCTGCCTCTTTTCCTATGCTTTCAATGCCATTCCAGTCTACCTCCTGAAATTGGTTTCCTGCAATTCTGCCCCGCTTTCAAGTCCTCTTGGCAGCCTTACTTCAGTATATTTTTGGACGATAGCTGTCATTTATAACTCTGCAGGTTTGTGAATTACAGTGCCCCTGAACTTCTTTCTTCAACTCGCTTTCTTGTGACCTGGCCGCAACACCGCAGGATGGCTTCAGGCCCTAATCTGGTTCCGGCAGGGCACGCTGAGCCTTTGGTTAATTCCTCTTCCTGGTGGGAAATGAGAGTTAAATTTGCCCGTCCAGACACCTCCAGCTAGTCTCTCATTGGTTCTCCCTATTCCTGTTCATCTTCCGCAGAAATTGCAAACTGGGCCAAACAGGAGGTTAAAGGCGCTGACTCTCCAAGTCGGGAGAGTGTTAGTAAAGCGTCTGGAATGTTGCACCCGAGTACCAGGGGAGGAAAACTGAGACATATTTGAACATGTCTCCCGTTCACATGGTTGATCATACTCCGGGTTCCACATGCATGTTTTAGCTGAAGGAAGAATACCTTAAACCTGCGTAGTTGAAACCCGTGGAATGGGTACCATGCAATATGACTTCAAAGGGTCTTCATTTGCTCACCGAACCTCTCCAATCCTATCACTGCTGCGTTTATGCCCCTGTACACACGCTTGATTCTCTTTTGGAGACATAGCAATCCATAGGTTTTAAGATACTTACTAGTCAGGTACATTCTTAGGCGTTTAATATGGGGTGTTGAGTCCATTTCGTTGAGCAAGGAGTAGCTCTTGTCTATTCCATATTTGGCTTAAGGAACTTTATCTGTGCTCATTTCAATCTCTGGTTTTATGCAGCACCCCAACTCACCTTTCCTCTTAAGCAAGCATATGTTGGTTTTCTAAATTTGAGACCCTGTTCTGTTCTGTAATTCAGTTCCTGTGTAGCCAAGTTTACATTCCGTGTATTACTGATATCTTATGATGTTTCTTTTTCTGTGTGACTTATTTCAGTTAGAATCATCATACCTGAATCCACTCATTGTGCTGCTAAGGGCCTGATGACATAGATTTCATTGCTGAGTGATATTGCTTTGTAAGTAAATACCACAACTTCTTTATCCATTTTTCACTTTCTGCGATGTTGAACTTGTACTGTAAACGAGGTTCTTGTAAACAGAGCCGTTCCATACTTTGGGGTGGCTGTGTCTTTTTGATTTTAATTTCCCTAAGCTATAGGACCATAAGTGAAGTGCCCTAGGCTCTGTTGCTTTGTTTTTTAGATGTTTCAGGAAACACCATACACTTCTCCCGAGTGTCTGTTGGCAATTTACATCCTGCCCATCAGCATAACAAGGCTCCCAGTTCTCCATGGCCTGTCCTGCCTTTCTGGATTTTACACTTTTTTCAGATGGCCCTTTTGACCGGGGGGAAGTGAGACTTCATTGTAGTGCAGATTTCCTTTGCAAGCATGCTTGGTAGGCCAAAAAGGGCGTATGCGTTTTTTCCTGAATATATTCAGGAAAAAACGCATACGCCCTTTTTGGCCAAGTGCATCATTGTGGACGTTCTGCCTCTTTTCCTATGCTTTCAATGCAATTCCAGTCTACCTCCTGAAATCGGTTTCCTGCAATTCTGCCCCGCTTTCAAGTCCTCTTGGCAGCCTTACTTCAGTATATTTTTGGACGATAGCTGTCATTTATAACTCTGCAGGTTTGTGCATTACAGTGCCCCTGAGCTCCTTTCTTCAACTCGCTTTCTTGTGAGCTGGCCGCAACACCGCAGGATGGCTTCAGGCCCTAATCTGGTTCCGGCACGGCACGCTGAGCCTTTGGTTAATTCCTCTTCCTGGTGGGAAATGAGAGTTAAATTTGCCCGTCCAGACACCTCCAGCTAGTCTCTCATTGGTTCTCGCTATTCCTGTTCATCTTCCGCAGAGATTGCAAACTGGGCCAAACAGGAGGCTAAAGGGACTGACTCTCCGAGTCGGGAGAGTGTTAGTAAAGCGTCTGGAATGTTGCACCCGAGTACCAGGGTACGAAAACTGAGACATATTTGAACACGTCTCCCGATCACATGGTTGATCATACTCTAGGTTCCACATGCATGTTTTAGCTGAAGGAAGAATACCTTAAACCTGGGTAGTTGAAACCCGTGGAATGGGTACCATGCAATATGAATTCAAAGGGTCTTCATTTGCTCACCGAACCTCTCCAATCCTATCACTGCTGTGTTTATGCCCCTGTACACATGCTTGATTCTCTTTCGGAGACATAGCAATCCATAGGTTTTAAGATACTTACTAGTCAGGTACATTCTTTGGCGTTTAATATGCAGTGTTGAGTCCATTTCGTTGAGCAAGGAGTAGCTCTTGTCTATTCCATATTTGGCTTAAGGAACTTTATCTGTGCTCATTTTAATCTCTGGTTTTATGCAGCACCCCAACTCACCTTTCCCCTTAGGCAAGCATAAGTTGGTTTTCTAAGTTTGAGACCCTATTCTGTTCTGTAATTCAGTTCCTGTGTAGCCATGTTTACATTCCGTGTATTACTGATATCTTTTGATGTTTCTTTTTCTGTGTGACTTATTTCAGTTAGAATCATCATACCTGAATCCACTCATTGTGCTGCTAAGGGCCTGATGACATAGATTTCATTGCTGAGTGATATTGCTTTGTAAGTAAATACCACAACTTCTTTATCCATTTTTCACTTTCTGCGATGTTGAACTTGTACTGTAAACGAGGTTCTTGTAAACAGAGCCATTCCATACTTTGGGGTGGCTCTGTCTTTTTGATTTTAATTTCCCTAAGCTATAGGACCATAAGTGGAAGTGCCCTAGGCTCTGTTGCTTTGTTTTTTAGATGTTTCAGGAAACACCATACACTTCTCCCGAGTGTCTGTTGGCAATTTACATCCCGGCCATCAGCATAACAAGGCTCCCAGTTCTCCATGGCCTGTCCTGCCTTTCTGGATTTTACACTTTTTTCAGATGGCCCTTTTGACCGGGGGGAAGTGAGACTTCATTGTAGTGCAGATTTCCTTTGCAAGCATGCTTGGTTGGCCAAAAAGGGCGTATGCGTTTTTTCCTGAATATATTCAGGAAAAAACGCATACGCCCTTTTTGGCCAAGTGCATCATTGTGGACGTTCTGCCTCTTTTCCTATGCTTTCAATGCAATTCCAGTCTACCTCGTGAAATCGGTTTCCTGCAATTCTGCCCCGCTTTCAAGTCCTCTTGGCAGCCTTACTTCAGTATATTTTTGGACGATAGCTGTCATTTATAACTCTGCAGGTTTGTGAATTACAGTGCCTCTGAGCTCCTTTCTTCAACTCGCTTTCCAGTGAGCTGGCCGCAACACCGCAGGATGGCTTCAGGCCCTAATCTGGTTCCGGCATGGCACGCTGAGCCTTTGGTTATTTCCTCTTCCTGGTGGGAAATGAGAGTTAAATTTGCCCGTCCAGACACCTCCAGCTAGTCTCTCATTGGTTCTCCCTATTCCTCTTCATCTTCCGCAGAAATTGCAAAGTGGGCCAAACAGGAGGTTAAAGGGACTGACTCTCCAAGTCGGGAGAGTGTTAGTAAAGCGTCTGGAATGTTGCACCCGAGTACCAGGGTACGAAAACTGAGACATATTTGAACACGTCTCCCGATCACATGGTTGATCATACTCTAGGTTCCACATGCATGTTTTAGCTGAAGGAAGAATACCTTAAACCTGGGTAGTTGAAACCCGTGGAATGGGTACCATGCAATATGACTTCAAAGGGTCTTCATTTGCTCACCGAACCTCTCCAATCCTATCACTGCTGCGTTTATGCCCCTGTAAACATGCTTGATTCTCTTTCGGAGACATAGCAATCCATAGGTTTTAAGATACTTACTAGTCAGGTACATTCTTAGGCGTTTAATATGCGGTGTTGAGTCCATTTCGTTGAGCAAGGAGTAGCTCTTGTCTATTACATATTTGGCTTAAGGAACTTTATCTGTGCTCATTTCAATCTCTGGTTTTATGCAGCACCCCAACTCACCTTTCCTCTTAAGCAAGCATAAGTTGGTTTTCTAAATTTGAGACCCTGTTCTGTTCTGTAATTCAGTTCCTGTGTAGCCAAGTTTACATTCTGTGTATTACTGATATCTTATGATGTTTCTTTTTCTGTGTGACTTATTTCAGTTAGAATCATCATACCTGAATCCACTCATTGTGCTGCTAAGGGCCTGATGACATAGATTTCATTGCTGAGTGATATTGCTTTGTAAGTAAATACCACAACTTCTTTATCCATTTTTCACTTTCTGCGATGTTGAACTTGTACTGTAAACGAGGTTCTTGTAAACAGAGCCGTTCCATACTTTGGGGTGGCTGTGTCTTTTTGATTTAATTTCCCTAAGCTATAGGACCATAAGTGGAAGTGCCCTAGGCTCTGTTGCTTTGTTTTTTAGATGTTTCAGGAAACACCATACACTTCTCCCGAGTGTCTGTTGGCAATTTACATCCCGCCCATCAGCATAACAAGGCTCCCAGTTCTCCATGGCCTGTCCTGCCTTTCTGGATTTTACACTTTTTTCAGATGGCCCTTTTGACCGGGGAGAAGTGAGACTTCATTGTAGTGCAGATTTCCTTTGCAAGCATGCTTGGTTGGCCAAAAAGGGCGTATGCGTTTTTTCCTGAATATATTCAGGAAAAAACACATACGCCCTTTTTGGCCAAGTGCATCATTGTGGACGTTCTGCCTGTTTTCCTATGCTTTCAATGCAATTCCAGTCTACCTCCTGAAATCGGTTTCCTGCAATTCTGCCCCGCTTTCAACTCCTCTTGGCAGCCTTACTTCAGTATATTTTTGGACGATAGCTGTCATTTATAACTCTGCAGGTTTGTGAATTACAGTGCCCCTGAGCTCCTTTCTTCAACTCGCTTTCCAGTGAGCTGGCCGCAACACCGCAGGATGGCTTCAGGCCCTAATCTGGTTCCGGCATGGCACGCTGAGCCTTTGGTTATTTCCTCTTCCTGGTGGGAAATGAGAGTTAAATTTGCCAGTCCAGACACCTCCAGCTAGTCTCTCATTGGTTCTCCCTATTCCTGTTCATCTTCCGCAGAAATTGCAAACTGGACCAAACAGGAGGTTAAAGGAACTGACTCTCCAAGTTGGGAGAGTGTTAGTAAAGCGTCTGGAATGTTGCACCCGAGTACGAGGGTACGAAAACAGAGACATATTTGAACACATCTCTCGATCACATGGTTGATCATACTCTAGGTTCCACATGCATGTTTTAGCTGAAGGAAGAATACCTTAAACCTGGGTAGTTGAAACCCGTGGAATGGGTACCATGCAATATGACTCAAAGGGTCTTCATTTGCTCACCGAACCTCTCCAATCCTATCACTGCTGCGTTTATGCCCCTGAACACATGCTTGATTCTCTTTCGGAGACATAGCAATCCATAGGTTTTAAGATACTTACTAGTCAGGTACATTCTTAGGCGTTTAATATGCGGTGTTGAGTCCATTTCGTTGAGCAAGGAGTAGCTCTTGTCTATTCCATATTTGGCTTAAGGAACTTTATCTGTGCTCATTTTAATCTCTGGTTTTATGCAGCACCCCAACTCACCTTTCCCCTTAGGCAAGCATAAGTTGGTTTTCTAAATTTGAGACCCTGTTCTGTTCTGTAATTCAGTTCCTGTGTAGCCAAGTTTACATTCCGTGTATTACTGATACCTTATGATGTTTCTTTTTCTGTGTGACTTATTTCAGTTAGAATCATCATACCTGAATCCACTCATTGTGCTGCTAAGGGCCTGTTGACATAGATTTCATTGCTGAGTGATATTGCTTTGTAAGTAAATACCACAACTTCTTTATCCATTTTTCACTTTCTGCGATGTTGAACTTGTACTGTAAACGAGATTCTTGTAAACAGAGCCGTTCCATACTTTGGGGTGGCTGTGTCTTTTTGATTTTAATTTCCCTAAACTAAAGGACCATAAGTGGAAGTGCCCTAGGCTCTGTTGCTTTGTTTTATAGATGTTTCAGGAAACACCATACACTTCTCCCGACTGTCTGTTGGCAATTTACATCCCGCCCATCAGCATAACAAGGCTCCCAGTTCTCCATGGCCTGTCCTGCCTTTCTGGATTTTACACTTTTTTCAGATGGCCCTTTTGACCGGGGGGAAGTGAGACTTCATTGTAGTGCAGATTTCCTTTGCAAGCTTGCTTGGTTGGCCAAAAAGGGCGTATGCGTTTTTTCCTGAATATATTCAGGAAAGAACGCATACGCCCTTTTTGGCCAAGTGCATCATTGTGGACGTTCTGCCTCTTTTCCTATGCTTTCAATGCCATTCCAGTCTACCTCCTGAAATCGGTTTCCTGCAATTCTGCCCCGCTTTCAAGTCCTCTTGGCAGCCTTACTTCAGTATATTTTTGGACGATAGCTGTCATTTATAACTCTGCAGGTTTGTGCATTACAGTGCCCCTGAGCTCCTTTCTTCAACTCGCTTTCTTGTGAGCTGGCCGCAACACCGCAGGATGGCTTCAGGCCCTAATCTGGTTCTGGCACGGCACGCTGAGCCTTTGGTTAATTCCTCTTCCTGGTGGGAAATGAGAGTTAAATTTGCCCGTCCAGACACCTCCAGCTAGTGTCTCATTGGTTCTCGCTATTCCTGTTCATCTTCCGCAGAGATTGCAAACTGGGCCAAACAGGAGGCTAAAGGGACTGACTCTCCGAGTCGGGAGAGTGTTAGTAAAGCGTCTGGAATGTTGCACCCGAGTACCAGGGTACGAAAACTGAGACATATTTGAACACGTCTCCCGATCACATGGTTGATCATACTCTAGGTTCCACATGCATGTTTTAGCTGAAGGAAGAATACCTTAAACCTGGGTAGTTGAAACCCGTGGAATGGGTACCATGCAATATGAATTCAAAGGGTCTTCATTTGCTCACCGAACCTCTCCAATCCTATCACTGCTGCGTTTATGCCCCTGTACACATGCTTGATTCTCTTTCGGAGACATAGCAATCCATAGGTTTTAAGATACTTACTAGTCAGGTACATTCTTTGGCGTTTAATATGCGGTGTTGAGTCCATTTCGTTGAGCAAGGAGTAGCTCTTGTCTATTCCATATTTGGCTTAAGGAACTTTATCTGTGCTCATTTTAATCTCTGGTTTTATGCAGCACCCCAACTCACCTTTCCCCTTAGGCAAGCATAAGTTGGTTTTCTAAGTTTGAGACCCTATTCTGTTCTGTAATTCAGTTCCTGTGTAGCCAAGTTTACATTCCGTGTATTACTGATATCTTTTGATGTTTCTTTTTCTGTGTGACTTATTTCAGTTAGAATCATCATACCTGAATCCACTCATTGTGCTGCTAAGGGCCTGATGACATAGATTTCATTGCTGAGTGATATTGCTTTGTAAGTAAATACCACAACTTCTTTATCCATTTTTCACTTTCTGCGATGTTGAACTTGTACTGTAAACGAGGTTCTTGTAAACAGAGCCGTTCCATACTTTGGGGTGGCTCTGTCTTTTTGATTTTAATTTCCCTAAGCTATAGGACCATAAGTGGAAGTGCCCTAGGCTCTGTTGCTTTGTTTTTTAGATGTTTCAGGAAACACCATACACTTCTCCCGAGTGTCTGTTGGCAATTTACATCCCGGCCATCAGCATAACGAGGCTCCCAGTTCTCCATGGCCTGTCCTGCCTTTCTGGATTTTACACTTTTTTCAGATGGCCCTTTTGACCGGGGGGAAGTGAGACTTCATTGTAGTGCAGATTTCCTTTGCAAGCGTGCTTGGTTGGCCAAAAAGGGCGTATGCGTTTTTTCCTGAATATATTCAGGAAAAAACGCATACGCCCTTTTTGGCCAAGTACATCATTGTGGACGTTCTGCCTCTTTTCCTATGCTTTCAATGCAATTCCAGTCTACCTCGTGAAATCGGTTTCCTGCAATTCTGCCCCGCTTTCAAGTCCTCTTGGCAGCCTTACTTCAGTATATTTTTGGACGATAGCTGTCATTTATAACTCTGCAGTTTTGTGAATTACAGTGCCTCTGAGCTCCTTTCTTCAACTCGCTTTCCAGTGAGCTGGCCGCAACACCGCAGGATGGCTTCAGGCCCTAATCTGGTTCCTGCACGGCACGCTGAGCCTTTGGTTATTTCCTCTTCCTGGTGGGAAATGAGAGTTAAATTTGCCCGTCCAGACACCTCCAGCTAGTCTCTCATTGGTTCTCCCTATTCCTGTTCATCTTCCGCAGAAATTGCAAACTGGACCAAACAGGAGGTTAAAGGAACTGACTCTCCAAGTTGGGAGAGTGTTAGTAAAGCGTCTGGAATGTTGCACCCAAGTACGAGGGTACGAAAACAGAGACATATTTGAACACATCTCTCGATCACATGGTTGATCATACTCTAGGTTCCACATGCATGTTTTAGCTGAAGGAAGAATACCTTAAACCTGGGTAGTTGAAACCCGTGGAATGGGTACCATGCAATATGACTCAAAGGGTCTTCATTTGCTCACCGAACCTCTCCAATCCTATCACTGCTGCGTTTATGCCCCTGTACACATGCTTGATTCTCTTTCGGAGACATAGCAATCCATAGGTTTTAAGATACTTACTAGTCAGGTACATTCTTAGGCGTTTAATATGCGGTGTTGAGTCCATTTCGTTGAGCAAGGAGTAGCTCTTGTCTATTCCATATTTGGCTTAAGGAACTTTATCTGTGCTCATTTTAATCTCTGGTTTTATGCAGCACCCCAACTCACCTTTCCCCTTAGGCAAGCATAAGTTGGTTTTCTAAGTTTGAGACCCTGTTCTGTTCTGTAATTCAGTTCCTGTGTAGCCAAGTTTACATTCCGTGTATTACTGATACCTTATGATGTTTCTTTTTCTGTGTGACTTATTTCAGTTAGAATCATCATACCTGAATCCACTCATTGTGCTGCTAAGGGCCTGTTGACATAGATTTCATTGCTGAGTGATATTGCTTTGTAAGTAAATACCACAACTTCTTTATCCATTTTTCACTTTCTGCGATGTTGAACTTGTACTGTAAACGAGGTTCTTGTAAACAGAGGCATCCCAAACTTTGGAGTGGCTGTGTCTTTTTGATTTTAATTTCCCTAAGCTATAGGACCATAAGTGGAAGTGCCCTAGGCTCTGTTGCTTTGTTTTTTAGATGTTTCAGGAAACACCATACACTTCTCCTGAGTGTCTGTTGGCAATTTACATCCCGCCCATCAGCATAACAAGGCTCCCAGTTCTCCATGGCCTTTCCTGCCTTTCTGGATTTTACACTTTTTTCAGATGGCCCTTTTGACCGGGGGGAAGTGAGACTTCATTGTAGTGCAGATTTCCTTTGCAAGCTTGCTTGGTTGGCCAAAAAGGGCGTATGCGTTTTTTCCTGAATATATTCAGGAAAGAACGCATACGCCCTTTTTGGCCAAGTGCATCATTGTGGACGTTCTGCCTCTTTTCCTATGCTTTCAATGCCATTCCAGTCTACCTCCTGAAATTGGTTTCCTGCAATTCTGCCCCGCTTTCAAGTCCTCTTGGCAGCCTTACTTCAGTATATTTTTGGACGATAGCTGTCATTTATAACTCTGCAGGTTTGTGAATTACAGTGCCCCTGAGCTTCTTTCTTCAACTCGCTTTCTTGTGACCTGGCCGCAACACCGCAGGATGGCTTCAGGCCCTAATCTGGTTCCGGCAGGGCACGCTGAGCCTTTGGTTAATTCCTCTTCCTGGTGGGAAATGAGAGTTAAATTTGCCCGTCCAGACACCTCCAGCTAGTCTCTCATTGGTTCTCCCTATTCCTGTTCATCTTCCGCAGAAATTGCAAACTGGGCCAAACAGGAGGTTAAAGGCGCTGACTCTCCAAGTCGGGAGAGTGTTAGTAAAGCGTCTGGAATGTTGCACCCGAGTACCAGGGGAGGAAAACTGAGACATATTTGAACATGTCTCCCGTTCACATGGTTGATCATACTCCGGGTTCCACATGCATGTTTTAGCTGAAGAAAGAATACCTTAAACCTGCGTAGTTGAAACCCGTGGAATGGGTACCATGCAATATGACTTCAAAGGGTCTTCATTTGCTCACCGAACCTCTCCAATCCTATCACTGCTGCGTTTATGCCCCTGTACACACGCTTGATTCTCTTTTGCAGACATAGCAATCCATAGGTTTTAAGATACTTACTAGTCAGGTACATTCTTAGGCGTTTAATATGGGGTGTTGAGTCCATTTCGTTGAGCAAGGAGTAGCTCTTGTCTATTCCATATTTGGCTTAAGGAACTTTATCTGTACTCATTTCAATCTCTGGTTTTATGCAGCACCCCAACTCACCTTTCCTCTTAAGCAAGCATATGTTGGTTTTCTAAATTTGAGACCCTGTTCTGTTCTGTAATTCAGTTCCTGTGTAGCCAAGTTTACATTCCGTGTATTACTGATATCTTATGATGTTTCTTTTTCTGTGTGACTTATTTCAGTTAGAATCATCATACCTGAATCCACTCATTGTGCTGCTAAGGGCCTGATGACATAGATTTCATTGCTGAGTGATATTGCTTTGTAAGTAAATACCACAACTTCTTTATCCATTTTTCACTTTCTGCGATGTTGAACTTGTACTGTAAACGAGGTTCTTGTAAACAGAGCCGTTCCATACTTTGGGGTGGCTGTGTCTTTTTGATTTTAATTTCCCTAAGCTATAGGACCATAAGTGAAGTGCCCTAGGCTCTGTTGCTTTGTTTTTTAGATGTTTCAGGAAACACCATACACTTCTCCCGAGTGTCTGTTGGCAATTTACATCCTGCCCATCAGCATAACAAGGCTCCCAGTTCTCCATGGCCTGTCCTGCCTTTCTGGATTTTACACTTTTTTCAGATGGCCCTTTTGACCGGGGGGAAGTGAGACTTCATTGTAGTGCAGATTTCCTTTGCAAGCATGCTTGGTAGGCCAAAAAGGGCGTATGCGTTTTTTCCTGAATATATTCAGGAAAAAACGCATACGCCCTTTTTGGCCAAGTGCATCATTGTGGACGTTCTGCCTCTTTTCCTATGCTTTCAATGCAATTCCAGTCTACCTCCTGAAATCGGTTTCCTGCAATTCTGCCCCGCTTTCAAGTCCTCTTGGCAGCCTTACTTCAGTATATTTTTGGACGATAGCTGTCATTTATAACTCTGCAGGTTTGTGCATTACAGTGCCCCTGAGCTCCTTTCTTCAACTCGCTTTCTTGTGAGCTGGCCGCAACACCGCAGGATGGCTTCAGGCCCTAATCTGGTTCCGGCACGGCACGCTGAGCCTTTGGTTAATTCCTCTTCCTGGTGGGAAATGAGAGTTAAATTTGCCCGTCCAGACACCTCCAGCTAGTCTCTCATTGGTTCTCGCTATTCCTGTTCATCTTCCGCAGAGATTGCAAACTGGGCCAAACAGGAGGCTAAAGGGACTGACTCTCCGAGTCGGGAGAGTGTTAGTAAAGCGTCTGGAATGTTGCACCCGAGTACCAGGGTACGAAAACTGAGACATATTTGAACACGTCTCCCGATCACATGGTTGATCATACTCTAGGTTCCACATGCATGTTTTAGCTGAAGGAAGAATACCTTAAACCTGGGTAGTTGAAACCCGTGGAATGGGTACCATGCAATATGAATTCAAAGGGTCTTCATTTGCTCACCGAACCTCTCCAATCCTATCACTGCTGTGTTTATGCCCCTGTACACATGCTTGATTCTCTTTCGGAGACATAGCAATCCATAGGTTTTAAGATACTTACTAGTCAGGTACATTCTTTGGCGTTTAATATGCGGTGTTGAGTCCATTTCGTTGAGCAAGGAGTAGCTCTTGTCTATTCCATATTTCGCTTAAGGAACTTTATCTGTGCTCATTTTAATCTCTGGTTTTATGCAGCACCCCAACTCACCTTTCCCCTTAGGCAAGCATAAGTTGGTTTTCTAAGTTTGAGACCCTATTCTGTTCTGTAATTCAGTTCCTGTGTAGCCATGTTTACATTCCGTGTATTACTGATATCTTTTGATGTTTCTTTTTCTGTGTGACTTATTTCAGTTAGAATCATCATACCTGAATCCACTCATTGTGCTGCTAAGGGCCTGATGACATAGATTTCATTGCTGAGTGATATTGCTTTGTAAGTAAATACCACAACTTCTTTATCCATTTTTCACTTTCTGCGATGTTGAACTTGTACTGTAAACGAGGTTCTTGTAAACAGAGCCGTTCCATACTTTGGGGTGGCTCTGTCTTTTTGATTTTAATTTCCCTAAGCTATAGGACCATAAGTGGAAGTGCCCTAGGCTCTGTTGCTTTGTTTTTTAGATGTTTCAGGAAACACCATACACTTCTCCCGAGTGTCTGTTGGCAATTTACATCCCGGCCATCAGCATAACAAGGCTCCCAGTTCTCCATGGCCTGTCCTGCCTTTCTGGATTTTACACTTTTTTCAGATGGCCCTTTTGACCGGGGGAAGTGAGACTTCATTGTAGTGCAGATTTCCTTTGCAAGCATGCTTGGTTGGCCAAAAAGGGCGTATGCGTTTTTTCCTGAATATATTCAGGAAAAAACGCATACGCCCTTTTTGGCCAAGTGCATCATTGTGGACGTTCTGCCTCTTTTCCTATGCTTTCAATGCAATTCGTGCAAACCTCGTGAAATCGGTTTCCTGCAATTCTGCCCCGCTTTCAAGTCCTCTTGGCAGGCTTACTTCAGTATATTTTTGGACGATAGCTGTCATTTATAACTCTGCAGGTTTGTGAATTACAGTGCCTCTGAGCTCCTTTCTTCAACTCGCTTTCCAGTGAGCTGGCCGCAACACCGCAGGATGGCTTCAGGCCCTAATCTGGTTCCGGCATGGCACGCTGAGCCTTTGGTTATTTCCTCTTCCTGGTGGGAAATGAGAGTTAAATTTGCCCGTCCAGACACCTCCAGCTAGTCTCTCATTGGTTCTCCCTATTCCTCTTCATCTTCCGCAGAAATTGCAAAGTGGGCCAAACAGGAGGTTAAAGGGACTGACTCTCCAAGTCGGGAGAGTGTTAGTAAAGCGTCTGGAATGTTGCACCCGAGTACCAGGGTACGAAAACTGAGACATATTTGAACACGTCTCCCGATCACATGGTTGATCATACTCTAGGTTCCACATGCATGTTTTAGCTGAAGGAAGAATACCTTAAACCTGGGTAGTTGAAACCCGTGGAATGGGTACCATGCAATATGACTTCAAAGGGTCTTCATTTGCTCACCGAACCTCTCCAATCCTATCACTGCTGCGTTTATGCCCCTGTACACATGCTTGATTCTCTTTCGGAGACATAGCAATCCATAGGTTTTAAGATACTTACTAGTCAGGTACATTCTTAGGCGTTTAATATGCGGTGTTGAGTCCATTTCGTTGAGCAAGGAGTAGCTCTTGTCTATTACATATTTGGCTTAAGGAACTTTATCTGTGCTCATTTCAATCTCTGGTTTTATGCAGCACCCCAACTCACCTTTCCTCTTAAGCAAGCATAAGTTGGTTTTCTAAATTTGAGACCCTGTTCTGTTCTGTAATTCAGTTCCTGTGTAGCCAAGTTTACATTCTGTGTATTACTGATATCTTATGATGTTTCTTTTTCTGTGTGACTTATTTCAGTTAGAATCATCATACCTGAATCCACTCATTGTGCTGCTAAGGGCCTGATGACATAGATTTCATTGCTGAGTGATATTGCTTTGTAAGTAAATACCACAACTTCTTTATCCATTTTTCACTTTCTGCGATGTTGAACTTGTACTGTAAACGAGGTTCTTGTAAACAGAGCCGTTCCATACTTTGGGGTGGCTGTGTCTTTTTGATTTAATTTCCCTAAGCTATAGGACCATAAGTGGAAGTGCCCTAGGCTCTGTTGCTTTGTTTTTTCGATGTTTCAAGAAACACCATACACTTCTCCCGAGTGTCTGTTGGCAATTTACATCCCGCCCATCAGCATAACAAGGCTCCCAGTTCTCCATGGCCTGTCCTGCCTTTCTGGATTTTACACTTTTTTCAGATGGCCCTTTTGACCGGGGAGAAGTGAGACTTCATTGTAGTGCAGATTTCCTTTGCAAGCATGCTTGGTTGGCCAAAAAGGGCGTATGCGTTTTTTCCTGAATATATTCAGGATAAAACACATACGCCCTTTTTGGCCAAGTGCATCATTGTGGACGTTCTGCCTCTTTTCCTATGCTTTCAATGCAATTCCAGTCTACCTCCTGAAATCGGTTTCCTGCAATTCTGCCCCGCTTTCAAGTCCTCTTGGCAGCCTTACTTCAGTATATTTTTGGACGATAGCTGTCATTTATAACTCTGCAGTTTTGTGAATTACAGTGCCCCTGAGCTCCTTTCTTCAACTCACTTTCCAGTGAGCTGGCCGCAACACCGCAGGATGGCTTCAGGCCCTAATCTGGTTCCGGCATGGCACGCTGAGCCTTTGGTTATTTCCTCTTCCTGGTGGGAAATGAGAGTTAAATTTGCCCGTCCAGACACCTCCAGCTAGTCTCTCATTGGTTCTCCCTATTCCTGTTCATCTTCCGCAGAAATTGCAAACTGGACCAAACAGGAGGTTAAAGGAACTGACTCTCCAAGTTGGGAGAGTGTTAGTAAAGCGTCTGGAATGTTGCACCCGAGTACGAGGGTACGAAAACAGAGACATATTTGAACACATCTCTCAATCACATGGTTGATCATACTCTAGGTTCCACATGCATGTTTTAGCTGAAGGAAGAATACCTTAAACCTGGGTAGTTGAAACCCGTGGAATGGGTACCATGCAATATGACTCAAAGGGTCTTCATTTGCTCACCGAACCTCTCCAATCCTATCACTGCTGCGTTTATGCCCCTGTACACATGCTTGATTCTCTTTCGGAGACATAGCAATCCATAGGTTTTAAGATACTTACTAGTCAGGTACATTCTTAGGCGTTTAATATGCGGTGTTGAGTCCATTTCGTTGAGCAAGGAGTAGCTCTTGTCTATTCCATTTTTGGCTTAAGGAACTTTATCTGTGCTCATTTTAATCTCTGGTTTTATGCAGCACCCCAACTCACCTTTCCCCTTAGGCAAGCATAAGTTGGTTTTCTAAGTTTGAGACCCTGTTCTGTTCTGTAATTCAGTTCCTGTGTAGCCAAGTTTACATTCCGTGTATTACTGATACCTTATGATGTTTCTTTTTCTGTGTGACTTATTTCAGTTAGAATCATCATACCTGAATCCACTCATTGTGCTGCTAAGGGCCTGTTGACATAGATTTCATTGCTGAGTGATATTGCTTTGTAAGTAAATACCACAACTTCTTTATCCATTTTTCACTTTCTGCGATGTTGAACTTGTACTGTAAACGAGGTTCTTGTAAACAGAGGCATCCCAAACTTTGGAGTGGCTGTGTCTTTTTGATTTTAATTTCCCTAAGCTATAGGACCATAAGTGGAAGTGCCCTAGGCTCTGTTGCTTTGTTTTTTAGATGTTTCAGGAAACACCATACACTTCTCCTGAGTGTCTGTTGGCAATTTACATCCCGCCCATCAGCATAACAAGGCTCCCAGTTCTCCATGGCCTTTCCTGCCTTTCTGGATTTTACACTTTTTTCAGATGGCCCTTTTGACCGGGGGGAAGTGAGACTTCATTGTAGTGCAGATTTCCTTTGCAAGCTTGCTTGGTTGGCCAAAAAGGGCGTATGCGTTTTTTCCTGAATATATTCAGGAAAGAACGCATACGCCCTTTTTGGCCAAGTGCATCATTGTGGACGTTCTGCCTCTTTTCCTATGCTTTCAATGCCATTCCAGTCTACCTCCTGAAATTGGTTTCCTGCAATTCTGCCCCGCTTTCAAGTCCTCTTGGCAGCCTTACTTCAGTATATTTTTGGACGATAGCTGTCATTTATAACTCTGCAGGTTTGTGAATTACAGTGCCCCTGAGCTTCTTTCTTCAACTCGCTTTCTTGTGACCTGGCCGCAACACCGCAGGATGGCTTCAGGCCCTAATCTGGTTCCGGCAGGGCACGCTGAGCCTTTGGTTAATTCCTCTTCCTGGTGGGAAATGAGAGTTAAATTTGCCCGTCCAGACACCTCCAGCTAGTCTCTCATTGGTTCTCCCTATTCCTGTTCATCTTCCGCAGAAATTGCAAACTGGGCCAAACAGGAGGTTAAAGGCGCTGACTCTCCAAGTCGGGAGAGTGTTAGTAAAGCGTCTGGAATGTTGCACCCGAGTACCAGGGGAGGAAAACTGAGACATATTTGAACATGTCTCCCGTTCACATGGTTGATCATACTCCAGGTTCCACATGCATGTTTTAGCTGAAGGAAGAATACCTTAAACCTGCGTAGTTGAAACCCGTGGAATGGGTACCATGCAATATGACTTCAAAGGGTCTTCATTTGCTCACCGAACCTCTCCAATCCTATCACTGCTGCGTTTATACCCCTGTACACACGCTTGATTCTCTTTTGGAGACATAGCAATCCATAGGTTTTAAGATACTTACTAGTCAGGTACATTCTTAGGCGTTTAATATGGGGTGTTGAGTCCATTTCGTTGAGCAAGGAGTAGCTCTTGTCTATTCCATATTTGGCTTAAGGAACTTTATCTGTACTCATTTCAATCTCTGGTTTTATGCAGCACCCCAACTCACCTTTCCTCTTAAGCAAGCATATGTTGGTTTTCTAAATTTGAGACCCTGTTCTGTTCTGTAATTCAGTTCCTGTGTAGCCAAGTTTACATTCCGTGTATTACTGATATCTTATGATGTTTCTTTTTCTGTGTGACTTATTTCAGTTAGAATCATCATACCTGAATCCACTCATTGTGCTGCTAAGGGCCTGATGACATAGATTTCATTGCTGAGTGATATTGCTTTGTAAGTAAATACCACAACTTCTTTATCCATTTTTCACTTTCTGCGATGTTGAACTTGTACTGTAAACGAGGTTCTTGTAAACAGAGCCGTTCCATACTTTGGGGTGGCTGTGTCTTTTTGATTTTAATTTCCCTAAGCTATAGGACCATAAGTGAAGTGCCCTAGGCTCTGTTGCTTTGTTTTTTAGATGTTTCAGGAAACACCATACACTTCTCCCGAGTGTCTGTTGGCAATTTACATCCTGCCCATCAGCATAACAAGGCTCCCAGTTCTCCATGGCCTGTCCTGCCTTTCTGGATTTTACACTTTTTTCAGATGGCCCTTTTGACCGGGGGGAAGTGAGACTTCATTGTAGTGCAGATTTCCTTTGCAAGCATGCTTGGTAGGCCAAAAAGGGCGTATGCGTTTTTTCCTGAATATATTCAGGAAAAAACGCATACGCCCTTTTTGGCCAAGTGCATCATTGTGGACGTTCTGCCTCTTTTCCTATGCTTTCAATGCAATTCCAGTCTACCTCCTGAAATCGGTTTCCTGCAATTCTGCCCCGCTTTCAAGTCCTCTTGGCAGCCTTACTTCAGTATATTTTTGGACGATAGCTGTCATTTATAACTCTGCAGGTTTGTGCATTACAGTGCCCCTGAGCTCCTTTCTTCAACTCGCTTTCTTGTGAGCTGGCCGCAACACCGCAGGATGGCTTCAGGCCCTAATCTGGTTCCGGCACGGCACGCTGAGCCTTTGGTTAATTCCTCTTCCTGGTGGGAAATGAGAGTTAAATTTGCCCGTCCAGACACCTCCAGCTAGTCTCTCATTGGTTCTCGCTATTCCTGTTCATCTTCCGCAGAGATTGCAAACTGGGCCAAACAGGAGGCTAAAGGGACTGACTCTCCGAGTCGGGAGAGTGTTAGTAAAGCGTCTGGAATGTTGCACCCGAGTACCAGGGTACGAAAACTGAGACATATTTGAACACGTCTCCCGATCACATGGTTGATCATACTCTAGGTTCCACATGCATGTTTTAGCTGAAGGAAGAATACCTTAAACCTGGGTAGTTGAAACCCGTGGAATGGGTACCATGCAATATGAATTCAAAGGGTCTTCATTTGCTCACCGAACCTCTCCAATCCTATCACTGCTGTGTTTATGCCCCTGTACACATGCTTGATTCTCTTTTGGAGACATAGCAATCCATAGGTTTTAAGATACTTACTAGTCAGGTACATTCTTTGGCATTTAATATGCGGTGTTGAGTCCATTTCGTTGAGCAAGGAGTAGCTCTTGTCTATTCCATATTTGGCTTAAGGAACTTTATCTGTGCTCATTTTAATCTCTGGTTTTATGCAGCACCCCAACTCACCTTTCCCCTTAGGCAAGCATAAGTTGGTTTTCTAAGTTTGAGACCCTATTCTGTTCTGTAATTCAGTTCCTGTGTAGCCATGTTTACATTCCGTGTATTACTGATATCTTTTGATGTTTCTTTTTCTGTGTGACTTATTTCAGTTAGAATCATCATACCTGAATCCACTCATTGTGCTGCTAAGGGCCTGATGACATAGATTTCATTGCTGAGTGATATTGCTTTGTAAGTAAATACCACAACTTCTTTATCCATTTTTCACTTTCTGCGATGTTGAACTTGTACTGTAAACGAGGTTCTTGTAAACAGAGCCGTTCCATACTTTGGGGTGGCTCTGTCTTTTTGATTTTAATTTCCCTAAGCTATAGGACCATAAGTGGAAGTGCCCTAGGCTCTGTTGCTTTGTTTTTTAGATGTTTCAGGAAACACCATACACTTCTCCCGAGTGTCTGTTGGCAATTTACATCCCGGCCATCAGCATAACAAGGCTCCCAGTTCTCCATGGCCTGTCCTGCCTTTCTGGATTTTACACTTTTTTCAGATGGCCCTTTTGACCGGGGGGAAGTGAGACTTCATTGTAGTGCAGATTTCCTTTGCAAGCATGCTTGGTTGGCCAAAAAGGGCGTATGCGTTTTTTCCTGAATATATTCAGGAAAAAACGCATACGCCCTTTTTGGCCAAGTGCATCATTGTGGACGTTCTGCCTCTTTTCCTATGCTTTCAATGCAATTCCAGTCTACCTCGTGAAATCGGTTTCCTGCAATTCTGCCCCGCTTTCAAGTCCTCTTGGCAGCCTTACTTCAGTATATTTTTGGACGATAGCTGTCATTTATAACTCTGCAGGTTTGTGAATTACAGTGCCTCTGAGCTCCTTTCTTCAACTCGCTTTCCAGTGAGCTGGCCGCAACACCGCAGGATGGCTTCAGGCCCTAATCTGGTTCCGGCATGGCACGCTGAGCCTTTGGTTATTTCCTCTTCCTGGTGGGAAATGAGAGTTAAATTTGCCCGTCCAGACACCTCCAGCTAGTCTCTCATTGGTTCTCCCTATTCCTCTTCATCTTCCGCAGAAATTGCAAAGTGGGCCAAACAGGAGGTTAAAGGGACTGACTCTCCAAGTCGGGAGAGTGTTAGTAAAGCGTCTGGAATGTTGCACCCGAGTACCAGGGTACGAAAACTGAGACATATTTGAACACGTCTCCCGATCACATGGTTGATCATACTCTAGGTTCCACATGCATGTTTTAGCTGAAGGAAGAATACCTTAAACCTGGGTAGTTGAAACCCGTGGAATGGGTACCATGCAATATGACTTCAAAGGGTCTTCATTTGCTCACCGAACCTCTCCAATCCTATCACTGCTGCGTTTATGCCCCTGTACACATGCTTGATTCTCTTTCGGAGACATAGCAATCCATAGGTTTTAAGATACTTACTAGTCAGGTACATTCTTAGGCGTTTAATATGCGGTGTTGAGTCCATTTCGTTGAGCAAGGAGTAGCTCTTGTCTATTACATATTTGGCTTAAGGAACTTTATCTGTGCTCATTTCAATCTCTGGTTTTATGCAGCACCCCAACTCACCTTTCCTCTTAAGCAAGCATAAGTTGGTTTTCTAAATTTGAGACCCTGTTCTCTTCTGTAATTCAGTTCCTGTGTAGCCAAGTTTACATTCTGTGTATTACTGATATCTTATGATGTTTCTTTTTCTGTGTGACTTATTTCAGTTAGAATCATCATACCTGAATCCACTCATTGTGCTGCTAAGGGCCTGATGACATAGATTTCATTGCTGAGTGATATTGCTTTGTAAGTAAATACCACAACTTCTTTATCCATTTTTCACTTTCTGCGATGTTGAACTTGTACTGTAAACGAGGTTCTTGTAAACAGAGCCGTTCCATACTTTGGGGTGGCTGTGTCTTTTTGATTTAATTTCCCTAAGCTATAGGACCATAAGTGGAAGTGCCCTAGGCTCTGTTGCTTTGTTTTTTAGATGTTTCAGGAAACACCATACACTTCTCCCGAGTGTCTGTTGGCAATTTACATCCCGCCCATCAGCATAACAAGGCTCCCAGTTCTCCATGGCCTGTCCTGCCTTTCTGGATTTTACACTTTTTTCAGATGGCCCTTTTGACCGGGGAGAAGTGAGACTTCATTGTAGTGCAGATTTCCTTTGCAAGCATGCTTGGTTGGCCAAAAAGGGCGTATGCGTTTTTTCCTGAATATATTCAGGAAAAAACACATACGCCCTTTTTGGCCAAGTGCATCATTGTGGACGTTCTGCCTGTTTTCCTATGCTTTCAATGCAATTCCAGTCTACCTCCTGAAATCGGTTTCCTGCAATTCTGCCCCGCTTTCAACTCCTCTTGGCAGCCTTACTTCAGTATATTTTTGGACGATAGCTGTCATTTATAACTCTGCAGGTTTGTGAATTACAGTGCCCCTGAGCTCCTTTCTTCAACTCGCTTTCCAGTGAGCTGGCCGCAACACCGCAGGATGGCTTCAGGCCCTAATCTGGTTCCGGCATGGCACGCTGAGCCTTTGGTTATTTCCTCTTCCTGGTGGGAAATGAGAGTTAAATTTGCCCGTCCAGACACCTCCAGCTAGTCTCTCATTGGTTCTCCCTATTCCTGTTCATCTTCCGCAGAAATTGCAAACTGGACCAAACAGGAGGTTAAAGGAACTGACTCTCCAAGTTGGGAGAGTGTTAGTAAAGCGTCTGGAATGTTGCACCCGAGTACGAGGGTACGAAAACAGAGACATATTTGAACACATCTCTCGATCACATGGTTGATCATACTCTAGGTTCCACATGCATGTTTTAGCTGAAGGAAGAATACCTTAAACCTGGGTAGTTGAAACCCGTGGAATGGGTACCATGCAATATGACTCAAAGGGTCTTCATTTGCTCACCGAACCTCTCCAATCCTATCACTGCTGCGTTTATGCCCCTGAACACATGCTTGATTCTCTTTCGGAGACATAGCAATCCATAGGTTTTAAGATACTTACTAGTCAGGTACATTCTTAGGCGTTTAATATGCGGTGTTGAGTCCATTTCGTTGAGCAAGGAGTAGCTCTTGTCTATTCCATATTTGGCTTAAGGAACTTTATCTGTGCTCATTTTAATCTCTGGTTTTATGCAGCACCCCAACTCACCTTTCCCCTTAGGCAAGCATAAGTTGGTTTTCTAAATTTGAGACCCTGTTCTGTTCTGTAATTCAGTTCCTGTGTAGCCAAGTTTACATTCCGTGTATTACTGATACCTTATGATGTTTCTTTTTCTGTGTGACTTATTTCAGTTAGAATCATCATACCTGAATCCACTCATTGTGCTGCTAAGGGCCTGTTGACATAGATTTCATTGCTGAGTGATATTGCTTTGTAAGTAAATACCACAACTTCTTTATCCATTTTTCACTTTCTGCGATGTTGAACTTGTACTGTAAACGAGATTCTTGTAAACAGAGCCGTTCCATACTTTGGGGTGGCTGTGTCTTTTTCATTTTAATTTCCCTAAACTAAAGGACCATAAGTGGAAGTGCCCTAGGCTCTGTTGCTTTGTTTTATAGATGTTTCAGGAAACACCATACACTTCTCCCGAGTGTCTGTTGGCAATTTACATCCCGCCCATCAGCATAACAAGGCTCCCAGTTCTCCATGGCCTGTCCTGCCTTTCTGGATTTTACACTTTTTTCAGATGGCCCTTTTGACCGGGGGGAAGTGAGACTTCATTGTAGTGCAGATTTCCTTTGCAAGCTTGCTTGGTTGGCCAAAAAGGGCGTATGCGTTTTTTCCTGAATATATTCAGGAAAGAACGCATACGCCCTTTTAGGCCAAGTGCATCATTGTGGACGTTCTGCCTCTTTTCCTATGCTTTCAATGCCATTCCAGTCTACCTCCTGAAATCGGTTTCCTGCAATTCTGCCCCGCTTTCAAGTCCTCTTGGCAGCCTTACTTCAGTATATTTTTGGACGATAGCTGTCATTTATAACTCTGCAGGTTTGTGCATTACAGTGCCCCTGAGCTCCTTTCTTCAACTCGCTTTCTTGTGAGCTGGCCGCAACACCGCAGGATGGCTTCAGGCCCTAATCTGGTTCCGGCACGGCACGCTGAGCCTTTGGTTAATTCCTCTTCCTGGTGGGAAATGAGAGTTAAATTTGCCCGTCCAGACACCTCCAGCTAGTGTCTCATTGGTTCTCGCTATTCCTGTTCATCTTCCGCAGAGATTGCAAACTGGGCTAAACAGGAGGCTAAAGGGACTGACTCTCCGAGTCGGGAGAGTGTTAGTAAAGCATCTGGAATGTTGCACCCGAGTACCAGGGTACGAAAACTGAGACATATTTGAACACGTCTCCCGATCACATGGTTGATCATACTCTAGGTTCCACATGCATGTTTTAGCTGAAGGAAGAATACCTTAAACCTGGGTAGTTGAAACCCGTGGAATGGGTACCATGCAATATGAATTCAAAGGGTCTTCATTTGCTCACCGAACCTCTCCAATCCTATCACTGCTGCGTTTATGCCGCTGTACACATGCTTGATTCTCTTTCGGAGACATAGCAATCCATAGGTTTTAAGATACTTACTAGTCAGGTACATTCTTTGGCGTTTAATATGCGGTGTTGAGTCCATTTCGTTGAGCAAGGAGTAGCTCTTGTCTATTCCATATTTGGCTTAAGGAACTTTATCTGTGCTCATTTTAATCTCTGGTTTTATGCAGCACCCCAACTCACCTTTCCCCTTAGGCAAGCATAAGTTGGTTTTCTAAGTTTGAGACCCTATTCTGTTCTGTAATTCAGTTCCTGTGTAGCCAAGTTTACATTCCGTGTATTACTGATATCTTTTGATGTTTCTTTTTCTGTGTGACTTATTTCAGTTAGAATCATCATACCTGAATCCACTCATTGTGCTGCTAAGGGCCTGATGACATAGATTTCATTGCTGAGTGATATTGCTTTGTAAGTAAATACCACAACTTCTTTATCCATTTTTCACTTTCTGCGATGTTGAACTTGTACTGTAAACGAGGTTCTTGTAAACAGAGCCGTTCCATACTTTGGGGTGGCTCTGTCTTTTTGATTTTAATTTCCCTAAGCTATAGGACCATAAGTGGAAGTGCCCTAGGCTCTGTTGCTTTGTTTTTTAGATGTTTCAGGAAACACCATACACTTCTCCCGAGTGTCTGTTGGCAATTTACATCCCGGCCATCAGCATAACAAGGCTCCCAGTTCTCCATGGCCTGTCCTGCCTTTCTGGATTTTACACTTTTTTCAGATGGCCCTTTTGACCGGGGGGAAGTGAGACTTCATTGTAGTGCAGATTTCCTTTGCAAGCATGCTTGGTTGGCCAAAAAGGGCGTATGCGTTTTTTCCTGAATATATTCAGGAAAAAACGCATACGCCCTTTTTGGCCAAGTGCATCATTGTGGACGTTCTGCCTCTTTTCCTATGCTTTCAATGCAATTCCAGTCTACCTCGTGAAATCGGTTTCCTGCAATTCTGCCCCGCTTTCAAGTCCTCTTGGCAGCCTTACTTCAGTATATTTTTGGACGATAGCTGTCATTTATAACTCTGCAGTTTTGTGAATTACAGTGCCTCTGAGCTCCTTTCTTCAACTCGCTTTCCAGTGAGCTGGCCGCAACACCGCAGGATGGCTTCAGGCCCTAATCTGGTTCCGGCATGGCACGCTGAGCCTTTGGTTATTTCCTCTTCCTGGTGGGAAATGAGAGTTAAATTTGCCCGTCCAGACACCTCCAGCTAGTCTCTCATTGGTTCTCCCTATTCCTCTTCATCTTCCGCAGAAATTGCAAAGTGGGCCAAACAGGAGGTTAAAGGGACTGACTCTCCAAGTCGGGAGAGTGTTAGTAAAGCGTCTGGAATGTTGCACCCGAGTACCAGGGTACGAAAACTGAGACATATTTGAACACGTCTCCCGATCACATGGTTGATCATACTCTAGGTTCCACATGCATGTTTTAGCTGAAGGAAGAATACCTTAAACCTGGGTAGTTGAAACCCGTGGAATGGGTACCATGCAATATGACTTCAAAGGGTCTTCATTTGCTCACCGAACCTCTCCAATCCTATCACTGCTGCGTTTATGCCCCTGTACACATGCTTGATTCTCTTTCGGAGACATAGCAATCCATAGGTTTTAAGATACTTACTAGTCAGGTACATTCTTAGGCGTTTAATATGCGGTGTTGAGTCCATTTCGTTGAGCAAGGAGTAGCTCTTGTCTATTACATATTTGGCTTAAGGAACCTTATCTGTGCTCATTTCAATCTCTGGTTTTATGCAGCACCCCAACTCACCTTTCCTCTTAAGCAAGCATAAGTTGGTTTTCTAAATTTGAGACCCTGTTCTGTTCTGTAATTCAGTTCCTGTGTAGCCAAGTTTACATTCTGTGTATTACTGATATCTTATGATGTTTCTTTTTCTGTGTGACTTATTTCAGTTAGAATCATCATACCTGAATCCACTCATTGTGCTGCTAAGGGCCTGATGACATAGATTTCATTGCTGAGTGATATTGCTTTGTAAGTAAATACCACAACTTCTTTATCCATTTTTCACTTTCTGCGATGTTGAACTTGTACTGTAAACGAGGTTCTTGTAAACAGAGCCGTTCCATACTTTGGGGTGGCTGTGTCTTTTTGATTTAATTTCCCTAAGCTATAGGACCATAAGTGGAAGTGCCCTAGGCTCTGTTGCTTTGTTTTTTAGATGTTTCAGGAAACACCATACACTTCTCCCGAGTGTCTGTTGGCAATTTACATCCCGCCCATCAGCATAACAAGGCTCCCAGTTCTCCATGGCCTGTCCTGCCTTTCTGGATTTTACACTTTTTTCAGATGGCCTTTGTGACCGGGGGGAAGTGAGACTTCATTGTAGTGCAGATTTCCTTTGCAAGCTTGCTTGGTTGGCCAAAAAGGGCGTATGCGTTTTTTCCTGAATATATTCAGGAAAAAACGCATACGCCCTTTTTGGCCAAGTGCATCATTGTGGACGTTCTGCCTCTTTTCCTATGCTTTCAATGCAATTCCAGTCTACCTCCTGAAATCGGTTTCCTGCAATTCTGCCCCGCTTTCAAGTCCTCTTGGCAGCCTTACTTCAGTATATTTTTGGACGATAGCTGTCATTTATAACTCTGCAGGTTTGTGCATTACAGTGCCACTGAGCTCCTTTCTTCAACTCGCTTTCTTGTGAGCTGGCCGCAACACCGCAGGATGGCTTCAGGCCCTAATCTGGTTCCGGCAGGGCACGCTGAGCCTTTGGTTAATTCCTCTTCCTGGTGGGAAATGAGAGTTAAATTTGCCCGTCCAGACACCTCCAGCTAGTCTCTCATTGGTTCTCCCTATTCCTGTTCATCTTCCGCAGAAATTGCAAACTGGGCCAAACAGGAGGTTAAAGGGACTGACTCTCCAAGTCGGGAGAGTGTTAGTAAAGCGTCTGGAATGTTGCACCCGAGTACCAGGGTACGAAATCTGAGACATATTTGAACACGTCTCCCAATCACATGGTTGATCATACTCTAGGTTTCACATGCATGTTTTAGCTGAAGGAAGAATACCTTAAACCTGGGTAGTTGAAACCCGTGGAATGGGTACCATGCAATATGACTTCAAAGGGTCTTCATTTGCTCACCGAACCTCTCCAATCCTATCACTGCTGCGTTTATGCCCCTGTACACATGCTTGATTCTCTTTCGGAGACATAGCAATCCATAGGTTTTAAGATACTTACTAGTCAGGTACATTCTTAGGCGTTTAATATGCGGTGTTGAGTCCATTTCGTTGAGCAAGGAGTAGCTCTTGTCTATTCCATATTTGGCTTAAGGAACTTTATCTGAGCTCATTTCAATCTCTGGTTTTATGCAGCAACCCAACTCACCTTTCCCCTTAAGCAAGCATAAGTTGGTTTTCTAAATTTGAGACCCTGTTCTGTTCTGTATTTCAGTTCCTCTGTAGCCAAGTTTACATTCCGTGTATTACTGATATCTTATGATGTTTCTTTTTCTGTGTGACTTATTTCAGTTAGAATCATCATACCTGAATCCACTCATTGTGCTGCTAAGGGCCTGATGACATAGATTTCATTGCTGAGTGATATTGCTTTGTAAGTAAATACCACAACTTCTTTATCCATTTTTCAGTTTCTGCGATGTTGAACTTGTACTGTAAACGAGGTTCTTGTAAACAGAGCCGTTCCATACTTTGGGGTGGCTGTGTCTTTTTGATTTTAATTTTCCTAAGCTATAGGACCATAAGTGGAAGTGCCCTAGGCTCTGTTGCTTTGTTTTTTAGATGTTTCAGGAAACACCATACACTTCTCCCGAGTGTCTGTTGGCAATTTACATCCCGCCCATCAGCATAACAAGGCTCCCAGTTCTCCATGGCCTGTCCTGCCTTTCTGGATTTTACACTTTTTTCAGATGGCCCTTTTGACCGGGGGGAAGTGAGAATTCATTGTAGTGCAGATTTCCTTTGCAAGCATGCTTGGTTGGCCAAAAAGGGCGTATGCGTTTTTTCCTGAATATATTCAGGAAAAAACGCATACGCCCTTTTTGGCCAAGTGCACCATTGTGGACGTTCTGCCTCTTTTCCTATGCTTTCAATGCAATTCCAGTCTACCTCGTGAAATCGGTTTCCTGCAATTCTGCCCCGCTTTCAAGTCCTCTTGGCAGCCTTACTTCACTATATTTTTCGACGATAGCTGTCATTTATAACTCTGCAGGTTTGTGCTTTACAGTGCCCCTGAGCTCCTTTCTTCAACTCGCTTTCTTGTGAGCTGGCCGCAACACCGCAGGATGGCTTCAGGCCCTAATCTGGTTCCGGCACGGCACGCTGAGCCTTTGGTTAATTCCTCTTCCTGGTGGGAAATGAGAGTTAAATTTGCCCGTCCAGACACCTCCAGCTAGTCTCTCATTGGTTCTCGCTATTCCTGTTCATCTTCCGCAGAAATTGCAAACTGGTTCAAACAGGAGGTTAAAGGGACTTACTCTCCAAGTCGGGAGAGTGTTAGTAAAGCGTCTGGAATGTTGCACCCGAGTAACAGGGTACGAAAACTGAGACATATTTGAACACGTCTCCCGATCACATGGTTGATCATTCTCTAGGTTCCACATGCATGTTTTAGCTGAAGGAAGAATACCTTAAACCTGGGTAGTTGAAACCCGTGGAATGGGTACCATGCAATATGACTTCAAAGGGTCTTCATTTGCTCACCGAACCTCTCCAATCCTATCACTGCTGCGTTTATGCCCCTGTACACATGCTTGATTCTCTTTCGGAGACATAGCAATCCATAGGTTTTAAGATCCTTACTAGTCAGGTACATTCTTAGGCGTTTAATATGCGGTGTTGAGTCCATTTCGTTGAGCAAGGAGTAGCTCTTGTCTATTCCATATTTGGCTTAAGGAACTTTATCTGTGCTCATTTCAATCTCTGGTTTTATGCAGCACCCCAACTCACCTTTCCTCTTAAGCAAGCATAAGTTGGTTTTCTAAATTTGAGACCCTGTTCTGTTCTGTAATTCAGCTCCTGTGTAGCCAAGTTTACATTCCGTGTATTACTGATATCTTATGATGTTTCTTTTTCTGTGTGACTTATTTCAGTTAGAATCATCATACCTGAATCCACTCATTGTGCTGCTAAGGGCCTGATGACATAGATTTCATTGCTGAGTGATATTGCTTTGTAAGTAAATACCACAACTTCTTTATCCATTTTTCAGTTTCTGCGATGTTGAACTTGTACTGTAAACGAGGTTCTTGTAAACAGAGCCGTTCCATACTTTGGGGTGGCTGTGTCTTTTTGATTTTAATTTTCCTAAGCTATAGGACCATAAGTGGAAGTGCCCTAGGCTCTGTTGCTTTGTTTTTTAGATGTTTCAGGAAACACCATACACTTCTCCCGAGTGTCTGTTGGCAATTTACATCCCGCCCATCAGCATAACAAGGCTCCCAGTTCTCCATGGCCTGTCCTGCCTTTCTGGATTTTACACTTTTTTCAGATGGCCCTTTTGACCGGGGGGAAGTGAGAATTCATTGTAGTGCAGATTTCCTTTGCAAGCATGCTTGGTTGGCCAAAAAGGGCGTATGCGTTTTTTCCTGAATATATTCAGGAAAAAACGCATACGCCCTTTTTGGCCAAGTGCACCATTGTGGACGTTCTGCCTCTTTTCCTATGCTTTCAATGCAATTCCAGTCTACCTCGTGAAATCGGTTTCCTGCAATTCTGCCCCGCTTTCAAGTCCTCTTGGCAGCCTTACTTCACTATATTTTTCGACGATAGCTGTCATTTATAACTCTGCAGGTTTGTGCTTTACAGTGCCCCTGAGCTCCTTTCTTCAACTCGCTTTCTTGTGAGCTGGCCGCAACACCGCAGGATGGCTTCAGGCCCTAATCTGGTTCCGGCACGGCACGCTGAGCCTTTGGTTAATTCCTCTTCCTGGTGGGAAATGAGAGTTAAATTTGCCCGTCCAGACACCTCCAGCTAGTCTCTCATTGGTTCTCGCTATTCCTGTTCATCTTCCGCAGAAATTGCAAACTGGTTCAAACAGGAGGTTAAAGGGACTTACTCTCCAAGTCGGGAGAGTGTTAGTAAAGCGTCTGGAATGTTGCACCCGAGTAACAGGGTACGAAAACTGAGACATATTTGAACACGTCTCCCGATCACATGGTTGATCATTCTCTAGGTTCCACATGCATGTTTTAGCTGAAGGAAGAATACCTTAAACCTGGGTAGTTGAAACCCGTGGAATGGGTACCATGCAATATGACTTCAAAGGGTCTTCATTTGCTCACCGAACCTCTCCAATCCTATCACTGCTGCGTTTATGCCCCTGTACACATGCTTGATTCTCTTTCGGAGACATAGCAATCCATAGGTTTTAAGATCCTTACTAGTCAGGTACATTCTTAGGCGTTTAATATGCGGTGTTGAGTCCATTTCGTTGAGCAAGGAGTAGCTCTTGTCTATTCCATATTTGGCTTAAGGAACTTTATCTGTGCTCATTTCAATCTCTGGTTTTATGCAGCACCCCAACTCACCTTTCCTCTTAAGCAAGCATAAGTTGGTTTTCTAAATTTGAGACCCTGTTCTGTTCTGTAATTCAGCTCCTGTGTAGCCAAGTTTACATTCCGTGTATTACTGATATCTTATGATGTTTCTTTTTCTGTGTGACTTATTTCAGTTAGAATCATCATACCTGAATCCACTCATTGTGCTGCTAAGGGCCTGATGACATAGATTTCATTGCTGAGTGATATTGCTTTGTAAGTAAATACCACAACTTCTTTATCCATTTTTCAGTTTCTGCGATGTTGAACTTGTACTGTAAACGAGGTTCTTGTAAACAGAGCCGTTCCATACTTTGGGGTGGCTGTGTCTTTTTGATTTTAATTTTCCTAAGCTATAGGACCATAAGTGGAAGTGCCCTAGGCTCTGTTGCTTTGTTTTTTAGATGTTTCAGGAAACACCATACACTTCTCCCGAGTGTCTGTTGGCAATTTACATCCCGCCCATCAGCATAACAAGGCTCCCAGTTCTCCATGGCCTGTCCTGCCTTTCTGGATTTTACACTTTTTTCAGATGGCCCTTTTGACCGGGGGGAAGTGAGAATTCATTGTAGTGCAGATTTCCTTTGCAAGCATGCTTGGTTGGCCAAAAAGGGCGTATGCGTTTTTTCCTGAATATATTCAGGAAAAAACGCATACGCCCTTTTTGGCCAAGTGCACCATTGTGGACGTTCTGCCTCTTTTCCTATGCTTTCAATGCAATTCCAGTCTACCTCGTGAAATCGGTTTCCTGCAATTCTGCCCCGCTTTCAAGTCCTCTTGGCAGCCTTACTTCACTATATTTTTCGACGATAGCTGTCATTTATAACTCTGCAGGTTTGTGCTTTACAGTGCCCCTGAGCTCCTTTCTTCAACTCGCTTTCTTGTGAGCTGGCCGCAACACCGCAGGATGGCTTCAGGCCCTAATCTGGTTCCGGCACGGCACGCTGAGCCTTTGGTTAATTCCTCTTCCTGGTGGGAAATGAGAGTTAAATTTGCCCGTCCAGACACCTCCAGCTAGTCTCTCATTGGTTCTCGCTATTCCTGTTCATCTTCCGCAGAAATTGCAAACTGGTTCAAACAGGAGGTTAAAGGGACTTACTCTCCAAGTCGGGAGAGTGTTAGTAAAGCGTCTGGAATGTTGCACCCGAGTAACAGGGTACGAAAACTGAGACATATTTGAACACGTCTCCCGATCACATGGTTGATCATTCTCTAGGTTCCACATGCATGTTTTAGCTGAAGGAAGAATACCTTAAACCTGGGTAGTTGAAACCCGTGGAATGGGTACCATGCAATATGACTTCAAAGGGTCTTCATTTGCTCACCGAACCTCTCCAATCCTATCACTGCTGCGTTTATGCCCCTGTACACATGCTTGATTCTCTTTCGGAGACATAGCAATCCATAGGTTTTAAGATCCTTACTAGTCAGGTACATTCTTAGGCGTTTAATATGCGGTGTTGAGTCCATTTCGTTGAGCAAGGAGTAGCTCTTGTCTATTCCATATTTGGCTTAAGGAACTTTATCTGTGCTCATTTCAATCTCTGGTTTTATGCAGCACCCCAACTCACCTTTCCTCTTAAGCAAGCATAAGTTGGTTTTCTAAATTTGAGACCCTGTTCTGTTCTGTAATTCAGCTCCTGTGTAGCCAAGTTTACATTCCGTGTATTACTGATATCTTATGATGTTTCTTTTTCTGTGTGACTTATTTCAGTTAGAATCATCATACCTGAATCCACTCATTGTGCTGCTAAGGGCCTGATGACATAGATTTCATTGCTGAGTGATATTGCTTTGTAAGTAAATACCACAACTTCTTTATCCATTTTTCACTTTCTGCGATGTTGAACTTGTACTGTAAACGAGGTTCTTGTAAACAGAGCCGTTCCATACTTTGGGGTGGCTGTGTCTTTTTGATTTTAATTTCCCTAAGCTATAGGACCATAAGTGAAGTGCCCTAGGCTCTGTTGCTTTGTTTTTTAGATGTTTCAGGAAACACCATACACTTCTCCCGAGTGTCTGTTGGCAATTTACATCCCGGCCATCAGCATAACAAGGCTCCCAGTTCTCCATGGCCTGTCCTGCCTTTCTGGATTTTACACTTTTTTCAGATGGCCCTTTTGACCGGGGGGAAGTGAGACTTCATTGTAGTGCAGATTTCCTTTGCAAGCATGCTTGGTTGGCCAAAAAGGGCGTATGCGTTTTTTCCTGAATATATTCAGGAAAAAACGCATACGCCCTTTTTGGCCAAGTGCATCATTGTGGACGTTCTGCCTCTTTTCCTATGCTTTCAATGCAATTCCAGTCTACCTCCTGAAATCGGTTTCCTGCAACTCTGCCCCGCTTTCAAGTCCTCTTGGCAGCCTTACTTCAGTATATTTTTGGACGATAGCTGTCATTTATAACTCTGCAGGTTTGTGCATTACAGTGCCCCTGAGCTCCTTTCTTCAACTCGCTTTCTTGTGAGCTGGCCGCAACACCGCAGGATGGCTTCAGGCCCTAATCTGGTTCCGGCACGGCACGCTGAGCCTTTGGTTAATTCCTCTTCCTGGTGGGAAATGAGAGTTAAATTTGCCCGTCCAGACACCTCCAGCTAGTCTCTCATTGGTTCTCGCTATTCCTGTTCATCTTCCACAGAAATTGCAAACTGGGTCAAACAGGAGGTTAAAGGGACTGACTCTCCAAGTCGGGAGAGTGTTAGTAAAGCGTCTGGAATGTTGCACCCGAGTACCAGGGTACGAAAACTGAGACATATTTGAACACGTCTCCCGATCACATGGTTGATCATACTCTAGGTTCCACATGCATGTTTTAGCTGAAGGAAGAATACCTTAAACCTGGGTAGTTGAAACCCGTGGAATGGGTACCATGCAATATGACTTCAAAGGGTCTTCATTTGCTCACCGAACCTCTCCAATCCTATCACTGCTGCGTTTATGCCCCTGTACACATGCTTGATTCTCTTTCGGAGACATAGCAATCCATAGGTTTTAAGATACTTACTAGTCAGGTACATTCTTTGGCGTTTAATATGCGGTGTTGAGTCCATTTCGTTGAGCAAGGAGTAGCTCTTGTCTATTCCATATTTGGCTTAAGGAACTTTATCTGTGCTCATTTTAATCTCTGGTTTTATGCAGCACCCCAACTCACCTTTCCCCTTAGGCAAGCATAAGTTGGTTTTCTAAGTTTGAGACCCTGTTCTGTTCTGTAATTCAGTTCCTGTGTAGCCAAGTTTACATTCCGTGTATTACTGATATCTTTTGATGTTTCTTTTTCTGTGTGACTTATTTCAGTTAGAATCATCATACCTGAATCCACTCATTGTGCTGCTAAGGGCCTGATGACATAGATTTCATTGCTGAGTGATATTGCTTTGTAAGTAAATACCACAACTTCTTTATCCATTTTTCACTTTCTGCGATGTTGAACTTGTACTGTAAACGAGGTTCTTGTAAACAGAGCCGTTCCATACTTTGGGGTGGCTGTGTCTTTTTGATTTTAATTTCCCTAAGCTATAGGACCATAAGTGGAAGTGCCCTAGGCTCTGTTGCTTTGTTTTTTAGATGTTTCAGGAAACACCATACACTTCTCCCGAGTGTCTGTTGGCAATTTACATCCCGCCCATCAGCATAACAAGGCTCCCAGTTCTCCATGGCCTGTCCTGCCTTTCTGGATTTTACACTTTTTTCAGATGGCCCTTTTGACCGGGGGGAAGTGAGACTTCATTGTAGTGCAGATTTCCTTTGCAAGCATGCTTGGTTGGCCAAAAAGGGCGTATGCGTTTTTTCCTGAATATATTCAGGAAAAAACACATACGCCCTTTTTGGCCAAGTGCATCATTGTGGACGTTCTGCCTCTTTTCCTATGCTTTCAATGCAATTCCAGTCTACCTCGTGAAGTCGGTTTCCTGCAATTCTGCCCCGCTTTCAAGTCCTCTTGGCAGCCTTACTTCAGTATATTTTTGGACGATAGCTGTCATTTATAACTCTGCAGGTTTGTGAATTACAGTGCCCCTGAGCTCCTTTCTTCAACTCGCTTTCCAGTGAGCTGGCCGCAACACCGCAGGATGGCTTCAGGCCCTAATCTGGTTCCGGCACGGCACGCTGAGCCTGTGGTTATTTCCTCTTCCTGGTGGGAAATGAGAGTTAAATTTGCCCGTCCAGACACCTCCAGCTAGTCTCTCATTGGTTCTCCCTATTCCTGTTCATCTTCCGCAGAAATTGCAAACTGGACCAAACAGGAGGTTAAAAGAACTGACTCTCCAAGTCGGGAGAGTGTTAGTAAAGCGTCTGGAATGTTGCACCCGAGTACGAGGGTACGAAAACAGAGACATATTTGAACACATCTCTCGATCACATGGTTGATCATACTCTAGGTTCCACATGCATGTTTTAGCTCAAGGAAGAATACCTTAAACCTGAGTAGTTGAAACCCGTGGAATGGGTACCATGCAATATGACTCAAAGGGTCTTCATTTGCTCACCGAACCTCTCCAATCCTATCACTGCTGCGTTTATGCCCCTGTACACATGCTTGATTCTCTTTCGGAGACATAGCAATCCATAGGTTTTAAGATACTTACTAGTCAGGTACATTCTTAGGCGTTTAATATGCGGTGTTGAGTCCATTTCGTTGAGCAAGGAGTAGCTCTTGTCTATTCCATATTTGGCTTAAGGAACTTTATCTGTGCTCATTTTAATCTCTGGTTTTATGCAGCACCCCAACTCACCTTTCCCCTTAGGCAAGCATAAGTTGGTTTTCTAAGTTTGAGACCCTGTTCTGTTCTGTAATTCAGTTCCTGTGTAGCCAAGTTTACATTCCGTGTATTACTGATACCTTATGATGTTTCTTTTTCTGTGTGACTTATTTCAGTTAGAATCATCATACCTGAATCCACTCATTGTGCTGCTAAGGGCCTGTTGACATAGATTTCATTGCTGAGTGATATTGCTTTGTAAGTAAATACCACAACTTCTTTATCCATTTTTCACTTTCTGCGATGTTGAACTTGTACTGTAAACGAGGTTCTTGTAAACAGAGGCATCCCAAACTTTGGAGTGGCTGTGTCTTTTTGATTTTAATTTCCCTAAGCTATAGGACCATAAGTGGAAGTGCCCTAGGCTCTGTTGCTTTGTTTTTTAGATGTTTCAGGAAACACCATACACTTCTCCTGAGTGTCTGTTGGCAATTTACATCCCGCCCATCAGCATAACAAGGCTCCCAGTTCTCCATGGCCTTTCCTGCCTTTCTGGATTTTACACTTTTTTCAGATGGCCCTTTTGACCGGGGGGAAGTGAGACTTCATTGTAGTGCAGATTTCCTTTGCAAGCTTGCTTGGTTGGCCAAAAAGGGCGTATGCGTTTTTTCCTGAATATATTCAGGAAAGAACGCATACGCCCTTTTTGGCCAAGTGCATCATTGTGGACGTTCTGCCTCTTTTCCTATGCTTTCAATGCCATTCCAGTCTACCTCCTGAAATCGGTTTCCTGCAATTCTGCCCCGCTTTCAAGTCCTCTTGGCAGCCTTACTTCAGTATATTTTTGGACGATAGCTGTCATTTATAACTCTGCAGGTTTGTGAATTACAGTGCCCCTGAGCTTCTTTCTTCAACTCGCTTTCTTGTGACCTGGCCGCAACACCGCAGGATGGCTTCAGGCCCTAATCTGGTTCCGGCAGGGCACGCTGAGCCTTTGGTTAATTCCTCTTCCTGGTGGGAAATGAGAGTTAAATTTGCCCGTCCAGACACCTCCAGCTAGTCTCTCATTGGTTCTCCCTATTCCTGTTCATCTTCCGCAGAAATTGCAAACTGGGCCAAACAGGAGGTTAAAGGCGCTGACTCTCCAAGTCGGGAGAGTGTTAGTAAAGCGTCTGGAATGTTGCACCCGAGTACCAGGGGAGGAAAACTGAGACATATTTGAACATGTCTCCCGTTCACATGGTTGATCATACTCCGGGTTCCACATGCATGTTTTAGCTGAAGGAAGAATACCTTAAACCTGCGTAGTTGAAACCCGTGGAATGGGTACCATGCAATATGACTTCAAAGGGTCTTCATTTGCTCACCGAACCTCTCCAATCCTATCACTGCTGCGTTTATGCCCCTGTACACACGCTTGATTCTCTTTTGGAGACATAGCAATCCATAGGTTTTAAGATACTTACTAGTCAGGTACATTCTTAGGCGTTTAATATGGGGTGTTGAGTCCATTTCGTTGAGCAAGGAGTAGCTCTTGTCTATTCCATATTTGGCTTAAGGAACTTTATCTGTACTCATTTCAATCTCTGGTTTTATGCAGCACCCCAACTCACCTTTCCTCTTAAGCAAGCATATGTTGGTTTTCTAAATTTGAGACCCTGTTCTGTTCTGTAATTCAGTTCCTGTGTAGCCAAGTTTACATTCCGTGTATTACTGATATCTTATGATGTTTCTTTTTCTGTGTGACTTATTTCAGTTAGAATCATCATACCTGAATCCACTCATTGTGCTGCTAAGGGCCTGATGACATAGATTTCATTGCTGAGTGATATTGCTTTGTAAGTAAATACCACAACTTCTTTATCCATTTTTCACTTTCTGCGATGTTGAACTTGTACTGTAAACGAGGTTCTTGTAAACACAGCCGTTCCATACTTTGGGGTGGCTCTGTCTTTTTGATTTTAATTTCCCTAAGCTATAGGACCATAAGTGGAAGTGCCCTAGGCTCTGTTGCTTTGTTTTTTAGATGTTTCAGGAAACACCATACACTTCTCCCGAGTGTCTGTTGGCAATTTACATCCCGGCCATCAGCATAACAAGGCTCCCAGTTCTCCATGGCCTGTCCTGCCTTTCTGGATTTTACACTTTTTTCAGATGGCCCTTTTGACCGGGGGGAAGTGAGACTTCATTGTAGTGCAGATTTCCTTTGCAAGCATGCTTGGTAGGCCAAAAAGGGCGTATGCGTTTTTTCCTGAATATATTCAGGAAAAAACGCATACGCCCTTTTTGGCCAAGTGCATCATTGTGGACGTTCTGCCTCTTTTCCTATGCTTTCAATGCAATTCCAGTCTACCTCGTGAAGTCGGTTTCCTGCAATTCTGCCCCGCTTTCAAGTCCTCTTGGCAGCCTTACTTCAGTATATTTTTGGACGATAGCTGTCATTTATAACTCTGCAGGTTTGTGAATTACAGTGCCCCTGAGCTCCTTTCTTCAACTCGCTTTCCAGTGAGCTGGCCGCAACACCGCAGGATGGCTTCAGGCCCTAATCTGGTTCCAGCATGGCACGCTGAGCCTTTGGTTATTTCCTCTTCCTGGTGGGAAATGAGAGTTAAATTTGCCCGTCCAGACACCTCCAGCTAGTCTCTCATTGGTTCTCCCTATTCCTCTTCATCTTCCGCAGAAATTGCAAAGTGGGCCAAACAGGAGGTTAAAGGGACTGACTCTCCAAGTCGGGAGAGTGTTAGTAAAGCGTCTGGAATGTTGCACCCGAGTACCAGGGTACGAAAACTGAGACATATTTGAACACGTCTCCCGATCACATGGTTGATCATACTCTAGGTTCCACATGCATGTTTTAGCTGAAGGAAGAATACCTTAAACCTGGGTAGTTGAAACCCGTGGAATGGGTACCATGCAATATGACTTCAAAGGGTCTTCATTTGCTCACCGAACCTCTCCAATCCTATCACTGCTGCGTTTATGCCCCTGTACACATGCTTGATTCTCTTTCGGAGACATAGCAATCCATAGGTTTTAAGATACTTACTAGTCAGGTACATTCTTAGGCGTTTAATATGCGGTGTTGAGTCCATTTCGTTGAGCAAGGAGTAGCTCTTGTCTATTACATATTTGGCTTAAGGAACTTTATCTGTGCTCATTTCAGTGTCTGGTTTTATGCAGCACCCCAACTCACCTTTCCTCTTAAGCAAGCATAAGTTGGTTTTCTAAATTTGAGACCCTGTTCTGTTCTGTAATTCAGTTCCTGTGTAGCCAAGTTTACATTCCGTGTATTACTGATATCTTATGATGTTTCTTTTTCTGTGTGACTTATTTCAGTTAGAATCATCATACCTGAATCCACTCATTGTGCTGCTAAGGGCCTGATGACATAGATTTCATTGCTGAGTGATATTGCTTTGTAAGTAAATACCACAACTTCTTTATCCATTTTTCACTTTCTGCGATGTTGAACTTGTACTGTAAACGAGGTTCTTGTAAACAGAGCCATTCCATACTTTGGGGTGGCTGTGTCTTTTTGATTTAATTTCCCTAAGCTATAGGACCATAAGTGGAAGTGCCCTAGGCTCTGTTGCTTTGTTTTTTAGATGTTTCAGGAAACACCATACACTTCTCCCGAGTGTCTGTTGGCAATTTACATCCCGCCCATCAGCATAACAAGGCTCCCAGTTCTCCATGGCCTGTCCTGCCTTTCTGGATTTTACACTTTTTTCAGATGGCCCTTTTGACCGGGGGGAAGTGAGACTTCATTGTAGTGCAGATTTCCTTTGCAAGCATGCTTGGTTGGCCAAAAAGAGCGTATGCGTTTTTTCCTGAATATATTCAGGAAAAAACACATACGCCCTTTTTGGCCAAGTGCATCATTGTGGACGTTCTGCCTCTTTTCCTATGCTTTCAATGCAATTCCAGTCTACCTCCTGAAATCGGTTTCCTGCAATTCTGCCCCGCTTTCAAGTCCTCTTGGCAGCCTTACTTCAGTATATTTTTGGACGATAGCTGTCATTTATAACTCTGCAGTTTTGTGAATTACAGTGCCCCTGAGCTCCTTTCTTCAACTCACTTTCCAGTGAGCTGGCCGCAACACCGCAGGATGGCTTCAGGCCCTAATCTGGTTCCGGCATGGCACGCTGAGCCTTTGGTTATTTCCTCTTCCTGGTGGGAAATGAGAGTTAAATTTGCCCGTCCAGACACCTCCAGCTAGTCTCTCATTGGTTCTCCCTATTCCTGTTCATCTTCCGCAGAAATTGCAAACTGGACCAAACAGGAGGTTAAAGGAACTGACTCTCCAAGTTGGGAGAGTGTTAGTAAAGCGTCTGGAATGTTGCACCCGAGTACGAGGGTACGAAAACAGAGACATATTTGAACACATCTCTCGATCACATGGTTGATCATACTCTAGGTTCCACATGCATGTTTTAGCTGAAGGAAGAATACCTTAAACCTGGGTAGTTGAAACCCGTGGAATGGGTACCATGCAATATGACTCAAAGGGTCTTCATTTGCTCACCGAACCTCTCCAATCCTATCACTGCTGCGTTTATGCCCCTGTACACATGCTTGATTCTCTTTCGGAGACATAGCAATCCATAGGTTTTAAGATACTTACTAGTCAGGTACATTCTTAGGCGTTTAATATGCGGTGTTGAGTCCATTTCGTTGAGCAAGGAGTAGCTCTTGTCTATTCCATATTTGGCTTAAGGAACTTTATCTGTGCTCATTTTAATCTCTGGTTTTATGCAGCACCCCAACTCACCTTTCCCCTTAGGCAAGCATAAGTTGGTTTTCTAAGTTTGAGACCCTGTTCTGTTCTGTAATTCAGTTCCTGTGTAGCCAAGTTTACATTCCGTGTATTACTGATACCTTATGATGTTTCTTTTTCTGTGTGACTTATTTCAGTTAGAATCATCATACCTGAATCCACTCATTGTGCTGCTAAGGGCCTGTTGACATAGATTTCATTGCTGAGTGATATTGCTTTGTAAGTAAATACCACAACTTCTTTATCCATTTTTCACTTTCTGCGATGTTGAACTTGTACTGTAAACGAGGTTCTTGTAAACAGAGGCATCCCAAACTTTGGAGTGGCTGTGTCTTTTTGATTTTAATTTCCCTAAGCTATAGGACCATAAGTGGAAGTGCCCTAGGCTCTGTTGCTTTGTTTTTTAGATGTTTCAGGAAACACCATACACTTCTCCTGAGTGTCTGTTGGCAATTTACATCCCGCCCATCAGCATAACAAGGCTCCCAGTTCTCCATGGCCTTTCCTGCCTTTCTGGATTTTACACTTTTTTCAGATGGCCCTTTTGACCGGGGGGAAGTGAGACTTCATTGTAGTGCAGATTTCCTTTGCAAGCTTGCTTGGTTGGCCAAAAAGGGCGTATGCGTTTTTTCCTGAATATATTCAGGAAAGAACGCATACGCCCTTTTTGGCCAAGTGCATCATTGTGGACGTTCTGCCTCTTTTCCTATGCTTTCAGTGCCATTCCAGTCTACCTCCTGAAATTGGTTTCCTGCAATTCTGCCCCGCTTTCAAGTCCTCTTGGCAGCCTTACTTCAGTATATTTTTGGACGATAGCTGTCATTTATAACTCTGCAGGTTTGTGAATTACAGTGCCCCTGAGCTTCTTTCTTCAACTCGCTTTCTTGTGACCTGGCCGCAACACCGCAGGATGGCTTCAGGCCCTAATCTGGTTCCGGCAGGGCACGCTGAGCCTTTGGTTATTTCCTCTTCCTGGTGGGAAATGAGAGTTAAATTTGCCCGTCCAGACACCTCCAGCTAGTCTCTCATTGGTTCTCCCTATTCCTGTTCATCTTCCGCAGAAATTGCAAACTGGGCCAAACAGGAGGTTAAAGGCGCTGACTCTCCAAGTCGGGAGAGTGTTAGTAAAGCGTCTGGAATGTTGCACCCGAGTACCAGGGGAGGAAAACTGAGACATATTTGAACATGTCTCCCGTTCACATGGTTGATCATACTCCGGGTTCCACATGCATGTTTTAGCTGAAGGAAGAATACCTTAAACCTGCGTAGTTGAAACCCGTGGAATGGGTACCATGCAATATGACTTCAAAGGGTCTTCATTTGCTCACCGAACCTCTCCAATCCTATCACTGCTGCGTTTATGCCCCTGTACACACGCTTGATTCTCTTTTGGAGACATAGCAATCCATAGGTTTTAAGGTACTTACTAGTCAGGTACATTCTTAGGCGTTTAATATGGGGTGTTGAGTCCATTTCGTTGAGCAAGGAGTAGCTCTTGTCTATTCCATATTTGGCTTAAGGAACTTTATCTGTACTCATTTCAATCTCTGGTTTTATGCAGCACCCCAACTCACCTTTCCTCTTAAGCAAGCATATGTTGGTTTTCTAAATTTGAGACCCTGTTCTGTTCTGTAATTCAGTTCCTGTGTAGCCAAGTTTACATTCCGTGTATTACTGATATCTTATGATGTTTCTTTTTCTGTGTGACTTATTTCAGTTAGAATCATCATACCTGAATCCACTCATTGTGCTGCTAAGGGCCTGATGACATAGATTTCATTGCTGAGTGATATTGCTTTGTAAGTAAATACCACAACTTCTTTATCCATTTTTCACTTTCTGCGATGTTGAACTTGTACTGTAAACGAGGTTCTTGTAAACAGAGCCGTTCCATACTTTGGGGTGGCTGTGTCTTTTTGATTTTAATTTCCCTAAGCTATAGGACCATAAGTGAAGTGCCCTAGGCTCTGTTGCTTTGTTTTTTAGATGTTTCAGGAAACACCATACACTTCTCCCGAGTGTCTGTTGGCAATTTACATCCTGCCCATCAGCATAACAAGGCTCCCAGTTCTCCATGGCCTGTCCTGCCTTTCTGGATTTTACACTTTTTTCAGATGGCCCTTTTGACCGGGGGGAAGTGAGACTTCATTGTAGTGCAGATTTCCTTTGCAAGCATGCTTGGTAGGCCAAAAAGGGCGTATGCGTTTTTTCCTGAATATATTCAGGAAAAAACGCATACGCCCTTTTTGGCCAAGTGCATCATTGTGGACGTTCTGCCTCTTTTCCTATGCTTTCAATGCAATTCCAGTCTACCTCCTGAAATCGGTTTCCTGCAATTCTGCCCCGCTTTCAAGTCCTCTTGGCAGCCTTACTTCAGTATATTTTTGGACGATAGCTGTCATTTATAACTCTGCAGGTTTGTGCATTACAGTGCCCCTGAGCTCCTTTCTTCAACTCGCTTTCTTGTGAGCTGGCCGCAACACCGCAGAATGGCTTCAGGCCCTAATCTGGTTCCGGCACGGCACGCTGAGCCTTTGGTTAATTCCTCTTCCTGGTGGGAAATGAGAGTTAAATTTGCCCGTCCAGACACCTCCAGCTAGTCTCTCATTGGTTCTCGCTATTCCTGTTCATCTTCCGCAGAGATTGCAAACTGGGCCAAACAGGAGGCTAAAGGGACTGACTCTCCGAGTCGGGAGAGTGTTAGTAAAGCGTCTGGAATGTTGCACCCGAGAACCAGGGTACGAAAACTGAGACATATTTGAACACGTCTCCCGATCACATGGTTGATCATACTCTAGGTTCCACATGCATGTTTTAGCTGAAGGAAGAATACCTTAAACCTGGGTAGTTGAAACCCGTGGAATGGGTACCATGCAATATGACTTCAAAGGGTCTTCATTTGCTCACCGAACCTCTCCAATCCTATCACTGCTGTGTTTATGCCCCTGTACACATGCTTGATTCTCTTTCGGAGACATAGCAATCCATAGGTTTTAAGATACTTACTAGTCAGGTACATTCTTTGGCGTTTAATATGCGGTGTTGAGTCCATTTCGTTGAGCAAGGAGTAGCTCTTGTCTATTCCATATTTGGCTTAAGGAACTTTATCTGTGCTCATTTTAATCTCTGGTTTTATGCAGCACCCCAACTCACCTTTCCCCTTAGGCAAGCATAAGTTGGTTTTCTAAGTTTGAGACCCTATTCTGTTCTGTAATTCAGTTCCTGTGTAGCCATGTTTACATTCCGTGTATTACTGATATCTTTTGATGTTTCTTTTTCTGTGTGACTTATTTCAGTTAGAATCATCATACCTGAATCCACTCATTGTGCTGCTAAGGGCCTGATGACATAGATTTCATTGCTGAGTGATATTGCTTTGTAAGTAAATACCACAACTTCTTTATCCATTTTTCACTTTCTGCGATGTTGAACTTGTACTGTAAACGAGGTTCTTGTAAACAGAGCCGTTCCATACTTTGGGGTGGCTCTGTCTTTTTGATTTTAATTTCCCTAAGCTATAGGACCATAAGTGGAAGTGCCCTAGGCTCTGTTGCTTTGTTTTTTAGATGTTTCAGGAAACACCATACACTTCTCCCGAGTGTCTGTTGGCAATTTACATCCCGGCCATCAGCATAACAAGGCTCCCAGTTCTCCATGGCCTGTCCTGCCTTTCTGGATTTTACACTTTTTTCAGATGGCCCTTTTGACCGGGGGGAAGTGAGACTTCATTGTAGTGCAGATTTCCTTTGCAAGCATGCTTGGTTGGCCAAAAAGGGCGTATGCGTTTTTTCCTGAATATATTCAGGAAAAAACGCATACGCCCTTTTTGGCCAAGTGCATCATTGTGGACGTTCTGCCTCTTTTCCTATGCTTTCAATGCAATTCCAGTCTACCTCGTGAAATCGGTTTCCTGCAATTCTGCCCCGCTTTCAAGTCCTCTTGGCAGCCTTACTTCAGTATATTTTTGGACGATAGCTGTCATTTATAACTCTGCAGGTTTGTGAATTACAGTGCCTCTGAGCTCCTTTCTTCAACTCGCTTTCCAGTGAGCTGGCCGCAACACCGCAGGATGGCTTCAGGCCCTAATCTGGTTCCGGCATGGCACGCTGAGCCTTTGGTTATTTCCTCTTCCTGGTGGGAAATGAGAGTTAAATTTGCCCGTCCAGACACCTCCAGCTAGTCTCTCATTGGTTCTCCCTATTCCTCTTCATCTTCCGCAGAAATTGCAAAGTGGGCCAAACAGGAGGTTAAAGGGACTGACTCTCCAAGTCGGGAGAGTGTTAGTAAAGCGTCTGGAATGTTGCACCCGAGTACCAGGGTACGAAAACTGAGACATATTTGAACACGTCTCCCGATCACATGGTTGATCATACTCTAGGTTCCACATGCATGTTTTAGCTGAAGGAAGAATACCTTAAACCTGGGTAGTTGAAACCCGTGGAATGGGTACCATGCAATATGACTTCAAAGGGTCTTCATTTGCTCACCGAACCTCTCCAATCCTATCACTGCTGCGTTTATGCCCCTGTACACATGCTTGATTCTCTTTCGGAGACATAGCAATCCATAGGTTTTAAGATACTTACTAGTCAGGTACATTCTTAGGCGTTTAATATGCGGTGTTGAGTCCATTTCGTTGAGCAAGGAGTAGCTCTTGTCTATTACATATTTGGCTTAAGGAACTTTATCTGTGCTCATTTCAATCTCTGGTTTTATGCAGCACCCCAACTCACCTTTCCTCTTAAGCAAGCATAAGTTGGTTTTCTAAATTTGAGACCCTGTTCTGTTCTGTAATTCAGTTCCTGTGTAGCCAAGTTTACATTCTGTGTATTACTGATATCTTATGATGTTTCTTTTTCTGTGTGACTTATTTCAGTTAGAATCATCATACCTGAATCCACTCATTGTGCTGCTAAGGGCCTGATGACATAGATTTCATTGCTGAGTGATATTGCTTTGTAAGTAAATACCACAACTTCTTTATCCATTTTTCACTTTCTGCGATGTTGAACTTGTACTGTAAACGAGGTTCTTGTAAACAGAGCCGTTCCATACTTTGGGGTGGCTGTGTCTTTTTGATTTAATTTCCCTAAGCTATAGGACCATAAGTGGAAGTGCCCTAGGCTCTGTTGCTTTGTTTTTTAGATGTTTCAGGAAACACCATACACTTCTCCCGAGTGTCTGTTGGCAATTTACATCCCGCCCATCAGCATAACAAGGCTCCCAGTTCTCCATGGCCTGTCCTGCCTTTCTGGATTTTACACTTTTTTCAGATGGCCCTTTTGACCGGGGAGAAGTGAGACTTCATTGTAGTGCAGATTTCCTTTGCAAGCATGCTTGGTTGGCCAAAAAGTGCGTATGCGTTTTTTCCTGAATATATTCAGGAAAAAACACATACGCCCTTTTTGGCCAAGTGCATCATTGTGGACGTTCTGCCTCTTTTCCTATGCTTTCAATGCAATTCCAGTCTACCTCCTGAAATCGGTTTCCTGCAATTCTGCCCCGCTTTCAAGTCCTCTTGGCAGCCTTACTTCAGTATATTTTTGGACGATAGCTGTCATTTATAACTCTGCAGTTTTGTTAATTACAGTGCCCCTGAGCTCCTTTCTTCAACTCACTTTCCAGTGAGCTGGCCGCAACACCGCAGGATGGCTTCAGGCCCTAATCTGGTTCCGGCATGGCACGCTGAGCCTTTGGTTATTTCCTCTTCCTGGTGGGAAATGAGAGTTAAATTTGCCCGTCCAGACACCTCCAGCTAGTCTCTCATTGGTTCTCCCTATTCCTGTTCATCTTCCGCAGAAATTGCAAACTGGACCAAACAGGAGGTTAAAGGAACTGACTCTCCAAGTTGGGAGAGTGTTAGTAAAGCGTCTGGAATGTTGCACCCGAGTACGAGGGTACGAAAACAGAGACATATTTGAACACATCTCTCGATCACATGGTTGATCATACTCTAGGTTCCACATGCATGTTTTAGCTGAAGGAAGAATACCTTAAACCTGGGTAGTTGAAACCCGTGGAATGGGTACCATGCAATATGACTCAAAGGGTCTTCATTTGCTCACCGAACCTCTCCAATCCTATCACTGCTGCGTTTATGCCCCTGTACACATGCTTGATTCTCTTTCGGAGACATAGCAATCCATAGGTTTTAAGATACTTACTAGTCAGGTACATTCTTAGGCGTTTAATATGCGGTGTTGAGTCCATTTCGTTGAGCAAGGAGTAGCTCTTGTCTATTCCATATTTGGCTTAAGGAACTTTATCTGTGCTCATTTTAATCTCTGGTTTTATGCAGCACCCCAACTCACCTTTCCCCTTAGGCAAGCATAAGTTGGTTTTCTAAGTTTGAGACCCTGTTCTGTTCTGTAATTCAGTTCCTGTGTAGCCAAGTTTACATTCCGTGTATTACTGATACCTTATGATGTTTCTTTTTCTGTGTGACTTATTTCAGTTAGAATCATCATACCTGAATCCACTCATTGTGCTGCTAAGGGCCTGTTGACATAGATTTCATTGCTGAGTGATATTGCTTTGTAAGTAAATACCACAACTTCTTTATCCATTTTTCACTTTCTGCGATGTTGAACTTGTACTGTAAACGAGGTTCTTGTAAACAGAGGCATCCCAAACTTTGGAGTGGCTGTGTCTTTTTGATTTTAATTTCCCTAAGCTATAGGACCATAAGTGGAAGTGCCCTAGGCTCTGTTGCTTTCTTTTTTAGATGTTTCAGGAAACACCATACACTTCTCCTGAGTGTCTGTTGGCAATTTACATCCCGCCCATCAGCATAACAAGGCTCCCAGTTCTCCATGGCCTTTCCTGCCTTTCTGGATTTTACACTTTTTTCAGATGGCCCTTTTGACCGGGGGGAAGTGAGACTTCATTGTAGTGCAGATTTCCTTTGCAAGCTTGCTTGGTTGGCCAAAAAGGGCGTATGCGTTTTTCCCTGAATATATTCAGGAAAGAACGCATACGCCCTTTTTGGCCAAGTGCATCATTGTGGACGTTCTGCCTCTTTTCCTATGCTTTCAATGCCATTCCAGTCTACCTCCTGAAATTGGTTTCCTGCAATTCTGCCCCGCTTTCAAGTCCTCTTGGCAGCCTTACTTCAGTATATTTTTGGACGATAGCTGTCATTTATAACTCTGCAGGTTTGTGAATTACAGTGCCCCTGAGCTTCTTTCTTCAACTCGCTTTCTTGTGACCTGGCCGCAACACCGCAGGATGGCTTCAGGCCCTAATCTGGTTCCGGCAGGGCACGCTGAGCCTTTGGTTAATTCCTCTTCCTGGTGGGAAATGAGAGTTAAATTTGCCCGTCCAGACACCTCCAGCTAGTCTCTCATTGGTTCTCCCTATTCCTGTTCATCTTCCGCAGAAATTGCAAACTGGGCCAAACAGGAGGTTAAAGGCGCTGACTCTCCAAGTCGGGAGAGTGTTAGTAAAGCGTCTGGAATGTTGCACCCGAGTACCAGGGGAGGAAAACTGAGACATATTTGAACATGTCTCCCGTTCACATGGTTGATCATACTCCGGGTTCCACATGCATGTTTTAGCTGAAGAAAGAATACCTTAAACCTGCGTAGTTGAAACCCGTGGAATGGGTACCATGCAATATGACTTCAAAGGGTCTTCATTTGCTCACCGAACCTCTCCAATCCTATCACTGCTGCGTTTATGCCCCTGTACACACGCTTGATTCTCTTTTGGAGACATAGCAATCCATAGGTTTTAAGATACTTACTAGTCAGGTACATTCTTAGGCGTTTAATATGGGGTGTTGAGTCCATTTCGTTGAGCAAGGAGTAGCTCTTGTCTATTCCATATTTGGCTTAAGGAACTTTATCTGTACTCATTTCAATCTCTGGTTTTATGCAGCACCCCAACTCACCTTTCCTCTTAAGCAAGCATAAGTTGGTTTTCTAAATTTGAGACCCTGTTCTGTTCTGTAATTCAGTTCCTGTGTAGCCAAGTTTACATTCCGTGTATTACTGATATCTTATGATGTTTCTTTTTCTGTGTGACTTATTTCAGTTAGAATCATCATACCTGAATCCACTCATTGTGCTGCTAAGGGCCTGATGACATAGATTTCATTGCTGAGTGATATTGCGTTGTAAGTAAATACCACAACTTCTTTATCCATTTTTCACTTTCTGCGATGTTGAACTTGTACTGTAAACGAGGTTCTTGTAAACAGAGCCGTTCCATACTTTGGGGTGGCTGTGTCTTTTTGATTTTAATTTCCCTAAGCTATAGGACCATAAGTGAAGTGCCCTAGGCTCTGTTGCTTTGTTTTTTAGATGTTTCAGGAAACACCATACACTTCTCCCGAGTGTCTGTTGGCAATTTACATCCTGCCCATCAGCATAACAAGGCTCCCAGTTCTCCATGGCCTGTCCTGCCTTTCTGGATTTTACACTTTTTTCAGATGGCCCTTTTGACCGGGGGGAAGTGAGACTTCATTGTAGTGCAGATTTCCTTTGCAAGCATGCTTGGTAGGCCAAAAAGGGCATATGCGTTTTTTCCTGAATATATTCAGGAAAAAACGCATACGCCCTTTTTGGCCAAGTGCATCATTGTGGACGTTCTGCCTCTTTTCCTATGCTTTCAATGCAATTCCAGTCTACCTCCTGAAATCGGTTTCCTGCAATTCTGCCCCGCTTTCAAGTCCTCTTGGCAGCCTTACTTCAGTATATTTTTGGACGATAGCTGTCATTTATAACTCTGCAGGTTTGTGCATTACAGTGCCCCTGAGCTCCTTTCTTCAACTCGCTTTCTTGTGAGCTGGCCGCAACACCGCAGGATGGCTTCAGGCCCTAATCTGGTTCCGGCACGGCACGCTGAGCCTTTGGTTAATTCCTCTTCCTGGTGGGAAATGAGAGTTAAATTTGCCCGTCCAGACACCTCCAGCTAGTCTCTCATTGGTTCTCGCTATTCCTGTTCATCTTCCGCAGAGATTGCAAACTGGGCCAAACAGGAGGCTAAAGGGACTGACTCTCCGAGTCGGGAGAGTGTTAGTAAAGCGTCTGGAATGTTGCACCCGAGTACCAGGGTACGAAAACTGAGACATATTTGAACACGTCTCCCGATCACATGGTTGATCATACTCTAGGTTCCACATGCATGTTTTAGCTGAAGGAAGAATACCTTAAACCTGGGTAGTTGAAACCCGTGGAATGGGTACCATGCAATATGAATTCAAAGGGTCTTCATTTGCTCACCGAACCTCTCCAATCCTATCACTGCTGTGTTTATGCCCCTGTACACATGCTTGATTCTCTTTCGGAGACATAGCAATCCATAGGTTTTAAGATACTTACTAGTCAGGTACATTCTTTGGCGTTTAATATGCGGTGTTGAGTCCATTTCGTTGAGCAAGGAGTAGCTCTTGTCTATTCCATATTTGGCTTAAGGAACTTTATCTGTGCTCATTTTAATCTCTGGTTTTATGCAGCACCCCAACTCACCTTTCCCCTTAGGCAAGCATAAGTTGGTTTTCTAAGTTTGAGACCCTATTCTGTTCTGTAATTCAGTTCCTGTGTAGCCATGTTTACATTCCGTGTATTACTGATATCTTTTGATGTTTCTTTTTCTGTGTGATTTATTTCAGTTAGAATCATCATACCTGAATCCACTCATTGTGCTGCTAAGGGCCTGATGACATAGATTTCATTGCTGAGTGATATTGCTTTGTAAGTAAATACCACAACTTCTTTATCCATTTTTCACTTTCTGCGATGTTGAACTTGTACTGTAAACGAGGTTCTTGTAAACAGAGGCATCCCAAACTTTGGAGTGGCTGTGTCTTTTTGATTTTAATTTCCCTAAGCTATAGGACCATAAGTGGAAGTGCCCTAGGCTCTGTTGCTTTGTTTTTTAGATGTTTCAGGAAACACCATACACTTCTCCTGAGTGTCTGTTGGCAATTTACATCCCGCCCATCAGCATAACAAGGCTCCCAGTTCTCCATGGCCTTTCCTGCCTTTCTGGATTTTACACTTTTTTCAGATGGCCCTTTTGACCGGGGGGAAGTGAGACTTCATTGTAGTGCAGATTTCCTTTGCAAGCTTGCTTGGTTGGCCAAAAAGGGCGTATTCGTTTTTTCCTGAATATATTCAGGAAAGAACGCATACGCCCTTTTTGGCCAAGTGCATCATTGTGGACGTTCTGCCTCTTTTCCTATGCTTTCAATGCCATTCCAGTCTACCTCCTGAAATTGGTTTCCTGCAATTCTGCCCCGCTTTCAAGTCCTCTTGGCAGCCTTACTTCAGTATATTTTTGGACGATAGCTGTCATTTATAACTCTGCAGGTTTGTGAATTACAGTGCCCCTGAGCTTCTTTCTTCAACTCGCTTTCTTGTGACCTGGCCGCAACACCGCAGGATGGCTTCAGGCCCTAATCTGGTTCCGGCAGGGCACGCTGAGCCTTTGGTTAATTCCTCTTCCTGGTGGGAAATGAGAGTTAAATTTGCCCGTCCAGACACCTCCAGCTAGTCTCTCATTGGTTCTCCCTATTCCTGTTCATCTTCCGCAGAAATTGCAAACTGGGCCAAACAGGAGGTTAAAGGGACTGACTCTCCAAGTCGGGAGAGTGTTAGTAAAGCGTCTGGAATGTTGCACCCGAGTACCAGGGGAGGAAAACTGAGACATATTTGAACATGTCTCCCGTTCACATGGTTGATCATACTCCGGGTTCCACATGCATGTTTTAGCTGAAGGAAGAATACCTTAAACCTGCGTAGTTGAAACCCGTGGAATGGGTACCATGCAATATGACTTCAAAGGGTCTTCACTTGCTCACCGAACCTCTCCAATCCTATCACTGCTGCGTTTATGCCCCTGTACACACGCTTGATTCTCTTTTGGAGACATAGCAATCCATAGGTTTTAAGATACTTACTAGTCAGGTACATTCTTAGGCGTTTAATATGGGGTGTTGAGTCCATTTCGTTGAGCAAGGAGTAGCTCTTGTCTATTCCATATTTGGCTTAAGGACCTTTATCTGTACTCATTTCAATCTCTGGTTTTATGCAGCACCCCAACTCACCTTTCCTCTTAAGCAAGCATAAGTTGGTTTTCTAAATTTGAGACCCTGTTCTGTTCTGTAATTCAGTTCCTGTGTAGCCAAGTTTACATTCCGTGTATTACTGATATCTTATGATGTTTCTTTTTCTGTGTGACTTATTTCAGTTAGAATCATCATACCTGAATCCACTCATTGTGCTGCTAAGGGCCTGATGACATAGATTTCATTGCTGAGTGATATTGCTTTGTAAGTAAATACCACAACTTCTTTATCCATTTTTCACTTTCTGCGATGTTGAACTTGTACTGTAAACGAGGTTCTTGTAAACAGAGCCGTTCCATACTTTGGGGTGGCTGTGTCTTTTTGATTTTAATTTCCCTAAGCTATAGGACCATAAGTGAAGTGCCCTAGGCTCTGTTGCTTTGTTTTTTAGATGTTTCAGGAAACACCATACACTTCTCCCGAGTGTCTGTTGGCAATTTACATCCTGCCCGTCAGCATAACAAGGCTCCCAGTTCTCCATGGCCTGTCCTGCCTTTCTGGATTTTACACTTTTTTCAGATGGCCCTTTTGACCGGGGGGAAGTGAGACTTCATTGTAGTGCAGATTTCCTTTGCAAGCATGCTTGGTAGGCCAAAAAGGGCATATGCGTTTTTTCCTGAATATATTCAGGAAAAAACGCATACGCCCTTTTTGGCCAAGTGCATCATTGTGGACGTTCTGCCTCTTTTCCTATGCTTTCAATGCAATTCCAGTCTACCTCCTGAAATCGGTTTCCTGCAATTCTGCCCCGCTTTCAAGTCCTCTTGGCAGCCTTACTTCAGTATATTTTTGGACGATAGCTGTCATTTATAACTCTGCAGGTTTGTGCATTACAGTGCCCCTGAGCTCCTTTCTTCAACTCGCTTTCTTGTGAGCTGGCCGCAACACCGCAGGATGGCTTCAGGCCCTAATCTGGTTCCGGCACGGCACGCTGAGCCTTTGGTTAATTCCTCTTCCTGGTGGGAAATGAGAGTTAAATTTGCCCGTCCAGACACCTCCAGCTAGTCTCTCATTGGTTCTCGCTATTCCTGTTCATCTTCCGCAGAGATTGCAAACTGGGCCAAACAGGAGGCTAAAGGGACTGACTCTCCGAGTCGGGAGAGTGTTAGTAAAGCGTCTGGAATGTTGCACCCGAGTACCAGGGTACGAAAACTGAGACATATTTGAACACGTCTCCCGATCACATGGTTGATCATACTCTAGGTTCCACATGCATGTTTTAGCTGAAGGAAGAATACCTTAAACCTGGGTAGTTGAAACCGTGGAATGGGTACCATGCAATATGAATTCAAAGGGTCTTCATTTGCTCACCGAACCTCTCCAATCCTATCACTGCTGTGTTTATGCCCCTGTACACATGCTTGATTCTCTTTCGGAGACATAGCAATCCATAGGTTTTAAGATACTTACTAGTCAGGTACATTCTTTGGCGTTTAATATGCGGTGTTGAGTCCATTTCGTTGAGCAAGGAGTAGCTCTTGTCTATTCCATATTTGGCTTAAGGAACTTTATCTGTGCTCATTTTAATCTCTGGTTTTATGCAGCACCCCAACTCACCTTTCCCCTTAGGCAAGCATAAGTTGGTTTTCTAAGTTTGAGACCCTATTCTGTTCTGTAATTCAGTTCCTGTGTAGCCATGTTTACATTCCGTGTATTACTGATATCTTTTGATGTTTCTTTTTCTGTGTGACTTATTTCAGTTAGAATCATCATACCTGAATCCACTCATTGTGCTGCTAAGGGCCTGATGACATAGATTTCATTGCTGAGTGATATTGCTTTGTAAGTAAATACCACAACTTCTTTATCCATTTTTCACTTTCTGCGATGTTGAACTTGTACTGTAAACGAGGTTCTTGTAAACAGAGCCATTCCATACTTTGGGGTGGCTCTGTCTTTTTGATTTTAATTTCCCTAAGCTATAGGACCATAAGTGGAAGTGCCCTAGGCTCTGTTGCTTTGTTTTTTAGATGTTTCAGGAAACACCATACACTTCTCCCGAGTGTCTGTTGGCAATTTACATCCCGGCCATCAGCATAACAAGGCTCCCAGTTCTCCATGGCCTGTCCTGCCTTTCTGGATTTTACACTTTTTTCAGATGGCCCTTTTGACCGGGGGGAAGTGAGACTTCATTGTAGTGCAGATTTCCTTTGCAAGCATGCTTGGTTGGCCAAAAAGGGCGTATGCGTTTTTTCCTGAATATATTCAGGAAAAAACGCATACGCCCTTTTTGGCCAAGTGCATCATTGTGGACGTTCTGCCTCTTTTCCTATGCTTTCAATGCAATTCCAGTCTACCTCGTGAAATCGGTTTCCTGCAATTCTGCCCCGCTTTCAAGTCCTCTTGGCAGCCTTACTTCAGTATATTTTTGGACGATAGCTGTCATTTATAACTCTGCAGGTTTGTGAATTACAGTGCCTCTGAGCTCCTTTCTTCAACTCGCTTTCCAGTGAGCTGGCCGCAACACCGCAGGATGGCTTCAGGCCCTAATCTGGTTCCGGCATGGCACGCTGAGCCTTTGGTTATTTCCTCTTCCTGGTGGGAAATGAGAGTTAAATTTGCCCGTCCAGACACCTCCAGCTAGTCTCTCATTGGTTCTCCCTATTCCTCTTCATCTTCCGCAGAAATTGCAAAGTGGGCCAAACAGGAGGTTAAAGGGACTGACTCTCCAAGTCGGGAGAGTGTTAGTAAAGCGTCTGGAATGTTGCACCCGAGTACCAGGGTACGAAAACTGAGACATATTTGAACACGTCTCCCGATCACATGGTTGATCATACTCTAGGTTCCACATGCATGTTTTAGCTGAAGGAAGAATACCTTAAACCTGGGTAGTTGAAACCGTGGAATGGGTACCATGCAATATGACTTCAAAGGGTCTTCATTTGCTCACCGAACCTCTCCAATCCTATCACTGCTGCGTTTATGCCCCTGTACACATGCTTGATTCTCTTTCGGAGACATAGCAATCCATAGGTTTTAAGATACTTACTAGTCAGGTACATTCTTAGGCGTTTAATATGCGGTGTTGAGTCCATTTCGTTGAGCAAGGAGTAGCTCTTGTCTATTCCATATTTGGCTTAAGGAACTTTATCTGTGCTCATTTCAATCTCTGGTTTTATGCAGCACCCCAACTCACCTTTCCTCTTAAGCAAGCATAAGTTGGTTTTCTAAATTTGAGACCCTGTTCTGTTCTGTAATTCAGTTCCTGTGTAGCCAAGTTTACATTCTGTGTATTACTGATATCTTATGATGTTTCTTTTTCTGTGTGACTTATTTCAGTTAGAATCATCATACCTGAATCCACTCATTGTGCTGCTAAGGGCCTGATGACATAGATTTCATTGCTGAGTGATATTGCTTTGTAAGTAAATACCACAACTTCTTTATCCATTTTTCACTTTCTGCGATGTTGAACTTGTACTGTAAACGAGGTTCTTGTAAACAGAGCCGTTCCATACTTTGGGGTGGCTGTGTCTTTTTGATTTAATTTCCCTAAGCTATAGGACCATAAGTGGAAGTGCCCTAGGCTCTGTTGCTTTGTTTTTTAGATGTTTCAGGAAACACCATACACTTCTCCCGAGTGTCTGTTGGCAATTTACATCCCGCCCATCAGCATAACAAGGCTCCCAGTTCTCCATGGCCTGTCCTGCCTTTCTGGATTTTACACTTTTTTCAGATGGCCCTTTTGACCGGGGAGAAGTGAGACTTCATTGTAGTGCAGATTTCCTTTGCAAGCATGCTTGGTTGGCCAAAAAGGGCGTATGCGTTTTTTCCTGAATATATTCAGGAAAAAACGCATACGCCCTTTTTGGCCAAGTGCATCATTGTGGACGTTCTGCCTCTTTTCCTATGCTTTCAATGCAATTCCAGTCTACCTCCTGAAATCGGTTTCCTGCAATTCTGCCCCGCTTTCAACTCCTCTTGGCAGCCTTACTTCAGTATATTTTTGGACGATAGCTGTCATTTATAACTCTGCAGGTTTGTGAATTACAGTGCCCCTGAGCTCCTTTCTTCAACTCGCTTTCCAGTGAGCTGGCCGCAACACCGCAGGATGGCTTCAGGCCCTAATCTGGTTCCGGCATGGCACGCTGAGCCTTTGGTTATTTCCTCTTCCTGGTGGGAAATGAGAGTTAAATTTGCCCGTCCAGACACCTCCAGCTAGTCTCTCATTGGTTCTCCCTATTCCTGTTCATCTTCCGCAGAAATTGCAAACTGGACCAAACAGGAGGTTAAAGGAACTGACTCTCCAAGTTGGGAGAGTGTTAGTAAAGCGTCTGGAATGTTGCACCCGAGTACGAGGGTACGAAAACAGAGACATATTTGAACACATCTCTCGATCACATGGTTGATCATACTCTAGGTTCCACATGCATGTTTTAGCTGAAGGAAGAATACCTTAAACCTGGGTAGTTGAAACCCGTGGAATGGGTACCATGCAATATGACTCAAAGGGTCTTCATTTGCTCACCGAACCTCTCCAATCCTATCACTGCTGCGTTTATGCCCCTGAACACATGCTTGATTCTCTTTCGGAGACATAGCAATCCATAGGTTTTAAGATACTTACTAGTCAGGTACATTCTTAGGCGTTTAATATGCGGTGTTGAGTCCATTTCGTTGAGCAAGGAGTAGCTCTTGTCTATTCCATATTTGGCTTAAGGAACTTTATCTGTGCTCATTTTAATCTCTGGTTTTATGCAGCACCCCAACTCACCTTTCCCCTTAGGCAAGCATAAGTTGATTTTCTAAATTTGAGACCCTGTTCTGTTCTGTAATTCAGTTCCTGTGTAGCCAAGTTTACATTCCGTGTATTACTGATACCTTATGATGTTTCTTTTTCTGTGTGACTTATTTCAGTTAGAATCATCATACCTGAATCCACTCATTGTGCTGCTAAGGGCCTGTTGACATAGATTTCATTGCTGAGTGATATTGCTTTGTAAGTAAATACCACAACTTCTTTATCCATTTTTCACTTTCTGCGATGTTGAACTTGTACTGTAAACGAGATTCTTGTAAACAGAGCCGTTCCATACTTTGGGGTGGCTGTGTCTTTTTGATTTTAATTTCCCTAAACTAAAGGACCATAAGTGGAAGTGCCCTAGGCTCTGTTGCTTTGTTTTATAGATGTTTCAGGAAACACCATACACTTCTCCCGAGTGTCTGTTGGCAATTTACATCCCGCCCATCAGCATAACAAGGCTCCCAGTTCTCCATGGCCTGTCCTGCCTTTCTGGATTTTACACTTTTTTCAGATGGCCCTTTTGACCGGGGGGAAGTGAGACTTCATTGTAGTGCAGATTTCCTTTGCAAGCTTGCTTGGTTGGCCAAAAAGGGCGTATGCGTTTTTTCCTGAATATATTCAGGAAAGAACGCATACGCCCTTTTTGGCCAAGTGCATCATTGTGGACGTTCTGCCTCTTTTCCTATGCTTTCAATGCAATTCCAGTCTACCTCGTGAAATCGGTTTCCTGCAATTCTGCCCCGCTTTCAAGTCCTCTTGGCAGCCTTACTTCAGTATATTTTTGGACGATAGCTGTCATTTATAACTCTGCAGGTTTGTGAATTACAGTGCCTCTGAGCTCCTTTCTTCAACTCGCTTTCCAGTGAGCTGGCCGCAACACCGCAGGATGGCTTCAGGCCCTAATCTGGTTCCGGCATGGCACGCTGAGCCTTTGGTTATTTCCTCTTCCTGGTGGGAAATGAGAGTTAAATTTGCCCGTCCAGACACCTCCAGCTAGTCTCTCATTGGTTCTCCCTATTCCTCTTCATCTTCCGCAGAAATTGCAAAGTGGGCCAAACAGGAGGTTAAAGGGACTGACTCTCCAAGTCGGGAGAGTGTTAGTAAAGCGTCTGGAATGTTGCACCCGAGTACCAGGGTACGAAAACTGAGACATATTTGAACACGTCTCCCGATCACATGGTTGATCATACTCTAGGTTCCACATGCATGTTTTAGCTGAAGGAAGAATACCTTAAACCTGGGTAGTTGAAACCCGTGGAATGGGTACCATGCAATATGACTTCAAAGGGTCTTCATTTGCTCACCGAACCTCTCCAATCCTATCACTGCTGCGTTTATGCCCCTGTACACATGCTTGATTCTCTTTCGGAGACATAGCAATCCATAGGTTTTAAGATACTTACTAGTCAGGTACATTCTTAGGCGTTTAATATGCGGTGTTGAGTCCATTTCGTTGAGCAAGGAGTAGCTCTTGTCTATTACATATTTGGCTTAAGGAACTTTATCTGTGCTCATTTCAATCTCTGGTTTTATGCAGCACCCCAACTCACCTTTCCTCTTAAGCAAGCATAAGTTGGTTTTCTAAATTTGAGACCCTGTTCTGTTCTGTAATTCAGTTCCTGTGTAGCCAAGTTTACATTCTGTGTATTACTGATATCTTATGATGTTTCTTTTTCTGTGTGACTTATTTCAGTTAGAATCATCATACCTGAATCCACTCATTGTGCTGCTAAGGGCCTGATGACATAGATTTCATTGCTGAGTGATATTGCTTTGTAAGTAAATACCACAACTTCTTTATCCATTTTTCACTTTCTGCGATGTTGAACTTGTACTGTAAACGAGGTTCTTGTAAACAGAGCCGTTCCATACTTTGGGGTGGCTGTGTCTTTTTGATTTAATTTCCCTAAGCTATAGGACCATAAGTGGAAGTGCCCTAGGCTCTGTTGCTTTGTTTTTTAGATGTTTCAGGAAACACCATACACTTCTCCCGAGTGTCTGTTGGCAATTTACATCCCGCCCATCAGCATAACAAGGCTCCCAGTTCTCCATGGCCTGTCCTGCCTTTCTGGATTTTACACATTTTTCAGATGGCCCTTTTGACCGGGGAGAAGTGAGACTTCATTGTAGTGCAGATTTCCTTTGCAAGCATGCTTGGTTGGCCAAAAAGGGCGTATGCGTTTTTTCCTGAATATATTCAGGAAAAAACACATACGCCCTTTTTGGCCAAGTGCATCATTGTGGACGTTCTGCCTCTTTTCCTATGCTTTCAATGCAATTCCAGTCTACCTCCTGAAATCGGTTTCCTGCAATTCTGCCCCACTTTCAAGTCCTCTTGGCAGCCTTACTTCAGTATATTTTTGGACGATAGCTGTCATTTATAACTCTGCAGGTTTGTGAATTACAGTGCCCCTGAGCTCCTTTCTTCAACTCGCTTTCTTGTGACCTGGCCGCAACACCGCAGGATGGCTTCAGGCCCTAATCTGGTTCCGGCACGGCACGCTGAGCCTTTGGTTAATTCCTCTTCCTGGTGGGAAATGAGAGTTAAATTTGCCCGTCCAGACACCTCCAGCTAGTCTCTCATTGGTTCTCCCTATTCCTGTTCATCTTCCGCAGAAATTGCAAACTGGGCCAAACAGGAGGTTAAAGGGACTGACTCTCCAAGTCGGGAGAGTGTTAGTAAAGCGTCTGGAATGTTGCACCCGAGTACCAGGGTACGAAAACTGAGACATATTTGAACATGTCTCCCGTTCACATGGTTGATCATACTCCGGGTTCCACATGCATGTTTTAGCTGAAGGAAGAATACCTTAAACCTGGGTAGTTGAAACCCGTGGAATGGGTACCATGCAATATGACTTCAAAGGGTCTTCATTTGCTCACCGAACCTCTCCAATCCTATCACTGCTGCGTTTATGCCCCTGTACACACGCTTGATTCTCTTTTGGAGACATAGCAATCCATAGGTTTTAAGATACTTACTAGTCAGGTACATTCTTAGGCGTTTAATATGGGGTGTTGAGTCCATTTCGTTGAGCAAGGAGTAGCTCTTGTCTATTCCATATTTGGCTTAAGGAACTTTATCTGTGCTCATTTCAATCTCTGGTTTTATGCAGCACCCCAACTCACCTTTCCCCTTAAGCAAGCATAAGTTGGTTTTCTAAATTTGAGACCCTGTTCTGTTTTGGAATTCAGTTCCTGTGTAGCCAAGTTTACATTCCGTGTATTACTGATATCTTATGATGTTTCTTTTTCTGTGTGACTTATTTCAGTTAGAATCATCGTACCTGAATCCACTCATTATGCTGCTACGGGCCTGATGACATAGATTTCATTGTTGAGTGATACTGCATTGTACGTAAGTACCACAAGTTCTTTATCCATTTTTCACTTTCTGTGATATTGAACTTGTACGGTAAACGAGGTTCTTGTAAACAGAGGCGTCCCAAACTTTGGGGTGGGTGTGTCTTTTTGATTTTAATTTCCCTAAGCTATAGGACCATAAGTGGAAGTGCCCTAGGCTCTGTTGTTTTGTTTTTTAGATGTTTCAGGAAACACCATACACTTCTCCCGAGTGTCTGTTGGCAATTTACATCCCGCCCATCAGCATAACAAGGCTCCCAGTTCTCCATGGCCTGTCCTGCCTTTCTGGATTTTACACTTTTTTCAGATGGCCCTTTTGACCGGGGGGAAGTGAGACTTCATTGTAGTGCAGATTTCCTTTGCAAGTTTGCTTGGTTGGCCAAAAAGGGCGTATGGGTTTTTTCCTGAATATATTCAGGAAAAAACGCATACGCCCTTTTTGGCCAAGTGCATCATTGTGGACGTTCTGCCTCTTTTCCTATGCTTTCAATGCAATTCCAGTCTACCTCCTGAAATCGGTTTCCTGCAATTCTGCCCCGCTTTCAAGTCCCCTTGGCAGCCTTACTTCAGTATATTTTTGGACGATAGCTGTCATTTATAACTCTGCAGGTTTGTGAATTACAGTGCCCCTGATCTCCTTTCTTCAACTCGCTTTCTTGTGACCTGGCCGCAACACCGCAGGATGGCTTCAGGCCCTAATCTGGTTCCGGCACGGCACGCTGAGCCTTTGGTTACTTCCTCTTCCTGGTGGGAAATGAGAGTTAAATTTGCCCGTCCAGACACCTCCAGCTAGTCTCTCATTGGTTCTCGCTATTCCTGTTCATCTTCCGTAGAAATTGCAAACTGGGCCAAACAGGAGGTTAAAGGGACTGACTCTCCAAGTCGGGAGAGTGTTAGTAAAGCGTCTGGAATGTTGCACCCGAGTACCAGGGTACGAAAACTGAGACATATTTGAACACGTCTCCCGATCACATGGTTGATCATACTCTAGGTTCCACATGCATGTTTTAGCTGAAGGAAGAATACCTTAAAACTGGGTAGTTGAAACCCGTGGAATGGGTACCATGCAATATGACTTCAAAGGGTCTTCATTTGCTCACCGAACCTCTCCAATCCTATCACTGCTGCGTTTATGCCCCTGTACACATGCTTGATTCTCTTTCGGAGACATAGCAATCCATAGGTTTTAAGATACTTACTAGTCAGGTACATTCTTAGGCGTTTAATATGCGGTGTTGAGTCCATTTCGTTGAGCAAGGAGTAGCTCTTGTCTATTACATATTTGGCTTAAGGAACTTTATCTGTGCTCATTTCAATCTCTGGTTTTATGCAGCACCCCAACTCACCTTTCCTCTTAAGCAAGCATAAGTTGGTTTTCTAAATTTGAGACCCTGTTCTGTTCTGTAATTCAGTTCCTGTGTAGCCAAGTTTACATTCTGTGTATTACTGATATCTTATGATGTTTCTTTTTCTGTGTGACTTATTTCAGTTAGAATCATCATACCTGAATCCACTCATTGTGCTGCTAAGGGCCTGATGACATAGATTTCATTGCTGAGTGATATTGCTTTGTAAGTAAATACCACAACTTCTTTATCCATTTTTCACTTTCTGCGATGTTGAACTTGTACTGTAAACGAGGTTCTTGTAAACAGAGCCGTTCCATACTTTGGGGTGGCTGTGTCTTTTTGATTTAATTTCCCTAAGCTATAGGACCATAAGTGGAAGTGCCCTAGGCTCTGTTGCTTTGTTTTTTAGATGTTTCAGGAAACACCATACACTTCTCCCGAGTGTCTGTTGGCAATTTACATCCCGCCCATCAGCATAACAAGGCTCCCAGTTCTCCATGGCCTGTCCTGCCTTTCTGGATTTTACACATTTTTCAGATGGCCCTTTTGACCGGGGAGAAGTGAGACTTCATTGTAGTGCAGATTTCCTTTGCAAGCATGCTTGGTTGGCCAAAAAGGGCGTATGCGTTTTTTCCTGAATATATTCAGGAAAAAACACATACGCCCTTTTTGGCCAAGTGCATCATTGTGGACGTTCTGCCTCTTTTCCTATGCTTTCAATGCAATTCCAGTCTACCTCCTGAAATCGGTTTCCTGCAATTCTGCCCCACTTTCAAGTCCTCTTGGCAGCCTTACTTCAGTATATTTTTGGACGATAGCTGTCATTTATAACTCTGCAGGTTTGTGAATTACAGTGCCCCTGAGCTCCTTTCTTCAACTCGCTTTCTTGTGACCTGGCCGCAACACCGCAGGATGGCTTCAGGCCCTAATCTGGTTCCGGCACGGCACGCTGAGCCTTTGGTTAATTCCTCTTCCTGGTGGGAAATGAGAGTTAAATTTGCCCGTCCAGACACCTCCAGCTAGTCTCTCATTGGTTCTCCCTATTCCTGTTCATCTTCCGCAGAAATTGCAAACTGGGCCAAACAGGAGGTTAAAGGGACTGACTCTCCAAGTCGGGAGAGTGTTAGTAAAGCGTCTGGAATGTTGCACCCGAGTACCAGGGTACGAAAACTGAGACATATTTGAACATGTCTCCCGTTCACATGGTGGATCATACTCCGGGTTCCACATGCATGTTTTAGCTGAAGGAAGAATACCTTAAACATGGGTAGTTGAAACCCGTGGAATGGGTACCATGCAATATGACTTCAAAGGGTCTTCATTTGCTCACCGAACCTCTCCAATCCTATCACTGCTGCGTTTATGCCCCTGTACACATGCTTGATTCTCTTTTGGAGACATAGCAATCCATAGGTTTTAAGATACTTACTAGTCAGGTACATTCTTAGGCGTTTAATATGGGGTGTTGAGTCCATTTCGTTGAGCAAGGAGTAGCTCTTGTCTATTCCATATTTGGCTTAAGGAACTTTATCTGTGCTCATTTCAATCTCTGGTTTTATGCAGCACCCCAACTCACCTTTCCCCTTAAGCAAGCATAAGTTGGTTTTCTAAATTTGAGACCCTGTTCTGTTTTGGAATTCAGTTCCTGTGTAGCCAAGTTTACATTCCGTGTATTACTGATATCTTATGATGTTTCTTTTTCTGTGTGACTTATTTCAGTTAGAATCATCGTACCTGAATCCACTCATTATGCTGCTACGGGCCTGATGACATAGATTTCATTGTTGAGTGATACTGCATTGTACGTAAGTACCACAAGTTCTTTATCCATTTTTCACTTTCTGTGATATTGAACTTGTACGGTAAACGAGGTTCTTGTAAACAGAGGCGTCCCAAACTTTGGGGTGGCTGTGTCTTTTTGATTTTAATTTCCCTAAGCTATAGGACCATAAGTGGAAGTGCCCTAGGCTCTGTTGCTTTGTTTTTTAGATGTTTCAGGAAACACCATACACTTCTCCCGAGTGTCTGTTGGCAATTTACATCCCGCCCATCAGCATAACAAGGCTCCCAGTTCTCCATGGCCTGTCCTGCCTTTCTGGATTTTACACTTTTTTCAGATGGCCCTTTTGACCGGGGGGAAGTGAGACTTCATTGTAGTGCAGATTTCCTTTGCAAGTTTGCTTGGTTGGCCAAAAAGGGCGTATGGGTTTTTTCCTGAATATATTCAGGAAAAAACGCATACGCCCTTTTTGGCCAAGTGCATCATTGTGGACGTTCTGCCTCTTTTCCTATGCTTTCAATGCAATTCCAGTCTACCTCCTGAAATCGGTTTCCTGCAATTCTGCCCCGCTTTCAAGTCCCCTTGGCAGCCTTACTTCAGTATATTTTTGGACGATAGCTGTCATTTATAACTCGGCAGGTTTGTGAATTACAGTGCCCCTGATCTCCTTTCTTCAACTCGCTTTCTTGTGACCTGGCCGCAACACCGCAGGATGGCTTCAGGCCCTAATCTGGTTCCGGCACGGCACGCTGAGCCTTTGGTTACTTCCTCTTCCTGGTGGGAAATGAGAGTTAAATTTGCCCGTCCAGACACCTCCAGCTAGTCTCTCATTGGTTCTCGCTATTCCTGTTCATCTTCCGTAGAAATTGCAAACTGGGCCAAACAGGAGGTTAAAGGGACTGACACTCCAAGTCGGGAGAGTGTTAGTAAAGCGTCTGGAATGTTGCACCCGAGTACCAGGGTACGAAAACTGAGACATATTTGAACACGTCTCCCGATCACATGGTTGATCATACTCTGGGTTCCACATGCATGTTTTAGCTGAAGGAAGAATACCTTAAACCTGTGTAGTTGAAACCCGTGGAATGGATAGCATGCAATATGACTTCAAAGGGTCTTCATTTGCTCACCGAACCTCTCCAATCCTATCACTGCTGCGTTTATGACCCTGTACACACGCTTGATTCTCTTTCGGAGACATAGCAATCCATAGGTTTTAAGATACTTACTAGTCAGGTACATTCTTAGGCGTTTAATATGCGGTGTTGAGTCCATTTCGTTGAGCAAGGAGTAGCTCTTGTCTATTCCATATTTGGCTTAAGGAACTTTATCTGTGCTCATTTCAATCTCTGGTTTTATGCAGCACCCCAACTCACCTTTCCCCTTAAGCAAGCATAAGTTGGTTTTCTAAATTTGAGACCCTGTTCTGTTTTGGAATTCAGTTCCTGTGTAGCCAAGTTTACATTCTGTGTATTACTGATATCTTATGATGTTTCTTTTTCTGTGTGACTTATTTCAGTTAGAATCATCATACCTGAATCCACTCATTGTGCTGCTAAGGGCCTGATGACATAGATTTCATTGCTGAGTGATATTGCTTTGTAAGTAAATACCACAACTTCTTTATCCATTTTTCACTTTCTGCGATGTTGAACTTGTACTGTAAACGAGGTTCTTGTAAACAGAGCCGTTCCATACTTTGGGGTGGCTGTGTCTTTTTGATTTAATTTCCCTAAGCTATAGGACCATAAGTGGAAGTGCCCTAGGCTCTGTTGCTTTGTTTTTTAGATGTTTCAGGAAACACCATACACTTCTCCCGAGTGTCTGTTGGCAATTTACATCCCGCCCATCAGCATAACAAGGCTCCCAGTTCTCCATGGCCTGTCCTGCCTTTCTGGATTTTACACTTTTTTCAGATGGCCCTTTTGACCGGGGAGAAGTGAGACTTCATTGTAGTGCAGATTTCCTTTGCAAGCATGCTTGGTTGGCCAAAAAGGGCGTATGCGTTTTTTCCTGAATATATTCAGGAAAAAACACATACGCCCTTTTTGGCCAAGTGCATCATTGTGGACGTTCTGCCTCTTTTCCTATGCTTTCAATGCAATTCCAGTCTACCTCCTGAAATCGGTTTCCTGCAATTCTGCCCCGCTTTCAACTCCTCTTGGCAGCCTTACTTCAGTATATTTTTGGACGATAGCTGTCATTTATAACTCTGCAGGTTTGTGAATTACAGTGCCCCTGAGCTCCTTTCTTCAACTCGCTTTCCAGTGAGCTGGCCGCAACACCGCAGGATGGCTTCAGGCCCTAATCTGGTTCCGGCATGGCACGCTGAGCCTTTGGTTATTTCCTCTTCCTGGTGGGAAATGAGAGTTAAATTTGCCCGTCCAGACACCTCCAGCTAGTCTCTCATTGGTTCTCCCTATTCCTGTTCATCTTCCGCAGAAATTGCAAACTGGACCAAACAGGAGGTTAAAGGAACTGACTCTCCAAGTTGGGAGAGTGTTAGTAAAGCGTCTGGAATGTTGCACCCGAGTACGAGGGTACGAAAACAGAGACATATTTGAACACATCTCTCGATCACATGGTTGATCATACTCTAGGTTCCACATGCATGTTTTAGCTGAAGGAAGAATACCTTAAACCTGGGTAGTTGAAACCCGTGGAATGGGTACCATGCAATATGACTTCAAAGGGTCTTCATTTGCTCACCGAACCTCTCCAATCCTATCACTGCTGCGTTTATGCCCCTGTACACATGCTTGATTCTCTTTCGGAGACATAGCAATCCATAGGTTTTAAGATACTTACTAGTCAGGTACATTCTTAGGCGTTTAATATGCGGTGTTGAGTCCATTTCGTTGAGCAAGGAGTAGCTCTTGTCTATTACATATTTGGCTTAAGGAACTTTATCTGTGCTCATTTCAATCTCTGGTTTTATGCAGCACCCCAACTCACCTTTCCTCTTAAGCAAGCATAAGTTGGTTTTCTAAATTTGAGACCCTGTTCTGTTCTGTAATTCAGTTCCTGTGTAGCCAAGTTTACATTCTGTGTATTACTGATATCTTATGATGTTTCTTTTTCTGTGTGACTTATTTCAGTTAGAATCATCATACCTGAATCCACTCATTGTGCTGCTAAGGGCCTGATGACATAGATTTCATTGCTGAGTGATATTGCTTTGTAAGTAAATACCACAACTTCTTTATCCATTTTTCACTTTCTGCGATGTTGAACTTGTACTGTAAACGAGGTTCTTGTAAACAGAGCCGTTCCATACTTTGGGGTGGCTGTGTCTTTTTGATTTAATTTCCCTAAGCTATAGGACCATAAGTGGAAGTGCCCTAGGCTCTGTTGCTTTGTTTTTTAGATGTTTCAGGAAACACCATACACTTCTCCCGAGTGTCTGTTGGCAATTTACATCCCGCCCATCAGCATAACAAGGCTCCCAGTTCTCCATGGCCTGTCCTGCCTTTCTGGATTTTACACTTTTTTCAGATGGCCCTTTTGACCGGGGAGAAGTGAGACTTCATTGTAGTGCAGATTTCCTTTGCAAGCATGCTTGGTTGGCCAAAAAGGGCGTATGCGTTTTTTCCTGAATATATTCAGGAAAAAACACATACGCCCTTTTTGGCCAAGTGCATCATTGTGGACGTTCTGCCTCTTTTCCTATGCTTTCAAAGCAATTCCAGTCTACCTCCTGAAATCGGTTTTCTGCAATTCTGCCCCACTTTCAAGTCCTCTTGGCAGCCTTACTTCAGTATATTTTTGGACGATAGCTGTCATTTATAACTCTGCAGGTTTGTGAATTACAGTGCCCCTGAGCTCCTTTCTTCAACTCGCTTTCTTGTGACCTGGCCGCAACACCGCAGGATGGCTTCAGGCCGTAATCTGGTTCCGGCACGGCACGCTGAGCCTTTGGTTAATTCCTCTTCCTGGTGGGAAATGAGAGTTAAATTTGCCCGTCCAGACACCTCCAGCTAGTCTCTCATTGGTTCTCCCTATTCCTGTTCATCTTCCGCAGAAATTGCAAACTGGGCCAAACAGGAGGTTAAAGGGACTGACTCTCCAAGTCGGGAGAGTGTTAGCAAAGCGTCTGGAATGTTGCACCCGAGTACCAGGGTACGAAAACTGAGACATATTTGAACATGTCTCCCGTTCACATGGTTGATCATACTCCGGGTTCCACATGCATGTTTTAGCTGAAGGAAGAATACCTTAAACATGGGTAGTTGAAACCCGTGGAATGGGTACCATGCAATATGACTTCAAAGGGTCTTCATTTGCTCACCGAACCTCTCCAATCCTATCACTGCTGCGTTTATGCCCCTGTACACATGCTTGATTCTCTTTTGGAGACATAGCAATCCATAGGTTTTAAGATACTTACTAGTCAGGTACATTCTTAGGCGTTTAATATGGGGTGTTGAGTCCATTTCGTTGAGCAAGGAGTAGCTCTTGTCTATTCCATATTTGGCTTAAGGAACTTTATCTGTGCTCATTTCAATCTCTGGTTTTATGCAGCACCCCAACTCACCTTTCCCCTTAAGCAAGCATAAGTTGGTTTTCTAAATTTGAGACCCTGTTCTGTTTTGGAATTCAGTTCCTGTGTAGCCAAGTTTACATTCCGTGTATTACTGATATCTTATGATGTTTCTTTTTCTGTGTGACTTATTTCAGTTAGAATCATCGTACCTGAATCCACTCATTATGCTGCTACGGGCCTGATGACATAGATTTCATTGTTGAGTGATACTGCATTGTACGTAAGTACCACAAGTTCTTTATCCATTTTTCACTTTCTGTGATATTGAACTTGTACGGTAAACGAGGTTCTTGTAAACAGAGGCGTCCCAAACTTTGGGGTGGCTGTGTCTTTTTGATTTTAATTTCCCTAAGCTATAGGACCATAAGTGGAAGTGCCCTAGGCTCTGTTGCTTTGTTTTTTAGATGTTTCAGGAAACACCATACACTTCTCCCGAGTGTCTGTTGGCAATTTACATCCCGCCCATCAGCATAACAAGGCTCCCAGTTCTCCATGGCCTGTCCTGCCTTTCTGGATTTTACACTTTTTTCAGATGGCCCTTTTGACCGGGGGGAAGTGAGACTTCATTGTAGTGCAGATTTCCTTTGCAAGTTTGCTTGGTTGGCCAAAAAGGGCGTATGGGTTTTTTCCTGAATATATTCAGGAAAAAACGCATACGCCCTTTTTGGCCAAGTGCATCATTGTGGACGTTCTGCCTCTTTTCCTATGCTTTCAATGCAATTCCAGTCTACCTCCTGAAATCGGTTTCCTGCAATTCTGCCCCGCTTTCAAGTCCCCTTGGCAGCCTTACTTCAGTATATTTTTGGACGATAGCTGTCATTTATAACTCGGCAGGTTTGTGAATTACAGTGCCCCTGATCTCCTTTCTTCAACTCGCTTTCTTGTGACCTGGCCGCAACACCGCAGGATGGCTTCAGGCCCTAATCTGGTTCCGGCACGGCACGCTGAGCCTTTGGTTACTTCCTCTTCCTGGTGGGAAATGAGAGTTAAATTTGCCCGTCCAGACACCTCCAGCTAGTCTCTCATTGGTTCTCGCTATTCCTGTTCATCTTCCGTAGAAATTGCAAACTGGGCCAAACAGGAGGTTAAAGGGACTGACACTCCAAGTCGGGAGAGTGTTAGTAAAGCGTCTGGAATGTTGCACCCGAGTACCAGGGTACGAAAACTGAGACATATTTGAACACGTCTCCCGATCACATGGTTGATCATACTCTGGGTTCCACATGCATGTTTTAGCTGAAGGAAGAATACCTTAAACCTGTGTAGTTGAAACCCGTGGAATGGATAGCATGCAATATGACTTCAAAGGGTCTTCATTTGCTCACCGAACCTCTCCAATCCTATCACTGCTGCGTTTATGACCCTGTACACACGCTTGATTCTCTTTCGGAGACATAGCAATCCATAGGTTTTAAGATACTTACTAGTCAGGTACATTCTTAGGCGTTTAATATGCGGTGTTGAGTCCATTTCGTTGAGCAAGGAGTAGCTCTTGTCTATTCCATATTTGGCTTAAGGAACTTTATCTGTGCTCATTTCAATCTCTGGTTTTATGCAGCACCCCAACTCACCTTTCCCCTTAAGCAAGCATAAGTTGGTTTTCTAAATTTGAGACCCTGTTCTGTTTTGGAATTCAGTTCCTGTGTAGCCAAGTTTACATTCTGTGTATTACTGATATCTTATGATGTTTCTTTTTCTGTGTGACTTATTTCAGTTAGAATCATCATACCTGAATCCACTCATTGTGCTGCTAAGGGCCTGATGACATAGATTTCATTGCTGAGTGATATTGCTTTGTAAGTAAATACCACAACTTCTTTATCCATTTTTCACTTTCTGCGATGTTGAACTTGTACTGTAAACGAGGTTCTTGTAAACAGAGCCGTTCCATACTTTGGGGTGGCTGTGTCTTTTTGATTTAATTTCCCTAAGCTATAGGACCATAAGTGGAAGTGCCCTAGGCTCTGTTGCTTTGTTTTTTAGATGTTTCAGGAAACACCATACACTTCTCCCGAGTGTCTGTTGGCAATTTACATCCCGCCCATCAGCATAACAAGGCTCCCAGTTCTCCATGGCCTGTCCTGCCTTTCTGGATTTTACACTTTTTTCAGATGGCCCTTTTGACCGGGGAGAAGTGAGACTTCATTGTAGTGCAGATTTCCTTTGCAAGCATGCTTGGTTGGCCAAAAAGGGCGTATGCGTTTTTTCCTGAATATATTCAGGAAAAAACACATACGCCCTTTTTGGCCAAGTGCATCATTGTGGACGTTCTGCCTCTTTTCCTATGCTTTCAATGCAATTCCAGTCTACCTCCTGAAATCGGTTTCCTGCAATTCTGCCCCGCTTTCAACTCCTCTTGGCAGCCTTACTTCAGTATATTTTTGGACGATAGCTGTCATTTATAACTCTGCAGGTTTGTGAATTACAGTGCCCCTGAGCTCCTTTCTTCAACTCGCTTTCCAGTGAGCTGGCCGCAACACCGCAGGATGGCTTCAGGCCCTAATCTGGTTCCGGCATGGCACGCTGAGCCTTTGGTTATTTCCTCTTCCTGGTGGGAAATGAGAGTTAAATTTGCCCGTCCAGACACCTCCAGCTAGTCTCTCATTGGTTCTCCCTATTCCTGTTCATCTTCCGCAGAAATTGCAAACTGGACCAAACAGGAGGTTAAAGGAACTGACTCTCCAAGTTGGGAGAGTGTTAGTAAAGCGTCTGGAATGTTGCACCCGAGTACGAGGGTACGAAAACAGAGACATATTTGAACACATCTCTCGATCACATGGTTGATCATACTCTAGGTTCCACATGCATGTTTTAGCTGAAGGAAGAATACCTTAAACCTGGGTAGTTGAAACCCGTGGAATGGGTACCATGCAATATGACTTCAAAGGGTCTTCATTTGCTCACCGAACCTCTCCAATCCTATCACTGCTGCGTTTATGCCCCTGTACACATGCTTGATTCTCTTTCGGAGACATAGCAATCCATAGGTTTTAAGATACTTACTAGTCAGGTACATTCTTAGGCGTTTAATATGCGGTGTTGAGTCCATTTCGTTGAGCAAGGAGTAGCTCTTGTCTATTACATATTTGGCTTAAGGAACTTTATCTGTGCTCATTTCAATCTCTGGTTTTATGCAGCACCCCAACTCACCTTTCCTCTTAAGCAAGCATAAGTTGGTTTTCTAAATTTGAGACCCTGTTCTGTTCTGTAATTCAGTTCCTGTGTAGCCAAGTTTACATTCTGTGTATTACTGATATCTTATGATGTTTCTTTTTCTGTGTGACTTATTTCAGTTAGAATCATCATACCTGAATCCACTCATTGTGCTGCTAAGGGCCTGATGACATAGATTTCATTGCTGAGTGATATTGCTTTGTAAGTAAATACCACAACTTCTTTATCCATTTTTCACTTTCTGCGATGTTGAACTTGTACTGTAAACGAGGTTCTTGTAAACAGAGCCGTTCCATACTTTGGGGTGGCTGTGTCTTTTTGATTTAATTTCCCTAAGCTATAGGACCATAAGTGGAAGTGCCCTAGGCTCTGTTGCTTTGTTTTTTAGATGTTTCAGGAAACACCATACACTTCTCCCGAGTGTCTGTTGGCAATTTACATCCCGCCCATCAGCATAACAAGGCTCCCAGTTCTCCATGGCCTGTCCTGCCTTTCTGGATTTTACACTTTTTTCAGATGGCCCTTTTGACCGGGGAGAAGTGAGACTTCATTGTAGTGCAGATTTCCTTTGCAAGCATGCTTGGTTGGCCAAAAAGGGCGTATGCGTTTTTTCCTGAATATATTCAGGAAAAAACACATACGCCCTTTTTGGCCAAGTGCATCATTGTGGACGTTCTGCCTCTTTTCCTATGCTTTCAAAGCAATTCCAGTCTACCTCCTGAAATCGGTTTTCTGCAATTCTGCCCCACTTTCAAGTCCTCTTGGCAGCCTTACTTCAGTATATTTTTGGACGATAGCTGTCATTTATAACTCTGCAGGTTTGTGAATTACAGTGCCCCTGAGCTCCTTTCTTCAACTCGCTTTCTTGTGACCTGGCCGCAACACCGCAGGATGGCTTCAGGCCGTAATCTGGTTCCGGCACGGCACGCTGAGCCTTTGGTTAATTCCTCTTCCTGGTGGGAAATGAGAGTTAAATTTGCCCGTCCAGACACCTCCAGCTAGTCTCTCATTGGTTCTCCCTATTCCTGTTCATCTTCCGCAGAAATTGCAAACTGGGCCAAACAGGAGGTTAAAGGGACTGACTCTCCAAGTCGGGAGAGTGTTAGCAAAGCGTCTGGAATGTTGCACCCGAGTACCAGGGTACGAAAACTGAGACATATTTGAACATGTCTCCCGTTCACATGGTTGATCATACTCCGGGTTCCACATGCATGTTTTAGCTGAAGGAAGAATACCTTAAACATGGGTAGTTGAAACCCGTGGAATGGGTACCATGCAATATGACTTCAAAGGGTCTTCATTTGCTCACCGAACCTCTCCAATCCTATCACTGCTGCGTTTATGCCCCTGTACACACGCTTGATTCTCTTTTGGAGACATAGCAATCCATAGGTTTTAAGATACTTACTAGTCAGGTACATTCTTAGGCGTTTAATATGGGGTGTTGAGTCCATTTCGTTGAGCAAGGAGTAGCTCTTGTCTATTCCATATTTGGCTTAAGGAACTTTATCTGTGCTCATTTCAATCTCTGGTTTTATGCAGCACCCCAACTCACCTTTCCCCTTAAGCAAGCATAAGTTGGTTTTCTAAATTTGAGACCCTGTTCTGTTTTGGAATTCAGTTCCTGTGTAGCCAAGTTTACATTCCGTGTATTACTGATATCTTATGATGTTTCTTTTTCTGTGTGACTTATTTCAGTTAGAATCATCGTACCTGAATCCACTCATTATGCTGCTACGGGCCTGATGACATAGATTTCATTGTTGAGTGATACTGCATTGTACGTAAGTACCACAAGTTCTTTATCCATTTTTCACTTTCTGTGATATTGAACTTGTACGGTAAACGAGGTTCTTGTAAACAGAGGCGTCCCAAACTTTGGGGTGGCTGTGTCTTTTTGATTTTAATTTCCCTAAGCTATAGGACCATAAGTGGAAGTGCCCTAGGCTCTGTTGCTTTGTTTTTTAGATGTTTCAGGAAACACCATACACTTCTCCCGAGTGTCTGTTGGCAATTTACATCCCGCCCATCAGCATAACAAGGCTCCCAGTTCTCCATGGCCTGTCCTGCCTTTCTGGATTTTACACTTTTTTCAGATGGCCCTTTTGACCGGGGGGAAGTGAGACTTCATTGTAGTGCAGATTTCCTTTGCAAGTTTGCTTGGTTGGCCAAAAAGGGCGTATGGGTTTTTTCCTGAATATATTCAGGAAAAAACGCATACGCCCTATTTGGCCAAGTGCATCATTGTGGACGTTCTGCCTCTTTTCCTATGCTTTCAATGCAATTCCAGTCTACCTCCTGAAATCGGTTTCCTGCAATTCTGCCCCGCTTTCAAGTCCCCTTGGCAGCCTTACTTCAGTATATTTTTGGACGATAGCTGTCATTTATAACTCTGCAGGTTTGTGAATTACAGTGCCCCTGATCTCCTTTCTTCAACTCGCTTTCTTGTGACCTGGCCGCAACACCGCAGGATGGCTTCAGGCCCTAATCTGGTTCCGGCACGGCACGCTGAGCCTTTGGTTACTTCCTCTTCCTGGTGGGAAATGAGAGTTAAATTTGCCCGTCCAGACACCTCCAGCTAGTCTCTCATTGGTTCTCGCTATTCCTGTTCATCTTCCGTAGAAATTGCAAACTGGGCCAAACAGGAGGTTAAAGGGACTGACTCTCCAAGTCGGGAGAGTGTTAGTAAAGCGTCTGGAATGTTGCACCCGAGTACCAGGGTACGAAAACTGAGACATATTTGAACACGTCTCCCGATCACATGGTTGATCATACTCTGGGTTCCACATGCATGTTTTAGCTGAAGGAAGAATACCTTAAACCTGTGTAGTTGAAACCCGTGGAATGGATAGCATGCAATATGACTTCAAAGGGTCTTCATTTGCTCACCGAACCTCTCCAATCCTATCACTGCTGCGTTTATGACCCTGTACACACGCTTGATTCTCTTTCGGAGACATAGCAATCCATAGGTTTTAAGATACTTACTAGTCAGGTACATTCTTAGGCGTTTAATATGCGGTGTTGAGTCCATTTCGTTGAGCAAGGAGTAGCTCTTGTCTATTCCATATTTGGCTTAAGGAACTTTATCTGTGCTCATTTCAATCTCTGGTTTTATGCAGCACCCCAACTCACCTTTCCCCTTAAGCAAGCATAAGTTGGTTTTCTAAATTTGAGACCCTGTTCTGTTTTGGAATTCAGTTCCTGTGTAGCCAAGTTTACATTCCGTGTATTACTGATATCTTATGATGTTTCTTTTTCTGTGTGACTTATTTCAGTTAGAATCATCGTACCTGAATCCACTCATTATGCTGCTACGGGCCTGATGACATAGATTTCATTGCTGAGTGATACTGCATTGTACGTAAGTACCACAAGTTCTTTATCCATTTTTCACTTTCTGTGATACTGAACTTGTACGGTAAACGAGGTTATTGTAAACAGAGGCGTTCCAATATTTGGGGTGGCTGTGTCTTTTTGATTTTAATTTCCCTAAGCTATAGGACCATAAGTGGAAGTGCCCGAGGCTCTGTTGCTTTGTTTTTTAGATGTTTCAGGAAACACCATACACTTCTCCCGAGTGTCTGTTGGCAATTTACATCCCGCCCATCAGCATAACAAGGCTCCCAGTTCTCCATGGCCTGTCTTGCCTTTCTGGATTTTACACTTTTTTCAGATGGCCCTTTTGACCGGAGGGAAGTGAGACTTCATTGTAGTGCAGATTTCTTTTGCAAGCATGCTTGGTTGGCCAAAAAGGGCGTATGCGTTTTTTCCTGAATATATTCAGGAAAAAACGCATACGCCCTTTTTGGCCAAGTGCATCATTGTGGATGTTCTGCCTCTTTTCCTATGCTTTCAATGCAATTCCTGTCTACCTCCTGAAATCGGTTTCCTGCAATTCTGCCCCGCTTTCAAGTCCTCTTGGCAGCCTTACTTCAGTATATTTTTGGACGATAGCTGTCATTTATAACTCTGCAGGTTTGTGAATTACAGTGCCCCTGAGCTCCTTTCTTCAACTCGCTTTCTTGTGAGCTGGCCGCAACACCGCAGGATGGCTTCAGGCCCTAATCTGGTTCCGGCACGGCACGCTGAGCCTTTGGTTAATTCCTCTTCCTGGTGGGAAATGAGAGTTAAATTTGCCCGTCCAGACACCTCCAGCTAGTCTCTCATTGGTTCTCCCTATTCCTGTTCATCTTCCGCAGAAATTGCAAACTGGGCCAAACAGGAGGTTAAAGGGACTGACTCTCCAAGTGGGGAGAGTGTTAGTAAAGCGTCTGGAATGTTGCACCCGAGTACCAGGGTACGAAAACTGAGACATATTTGAACACGTCTCCCGATCACATGGTTGATCATACTCTAGGTTCCACATGCATGTTTTAGCTCAAGGAAGAATACCTTAAACCTGGGTAGTTGAAACCCGTGGAATGGGTACCATGCAATATGACTTCAAAGGGTCTTCATTTGCTCACCGAACCTCTCCAATCCTATCACTGCTGCGTTTCTGCCCCTGTACACATGCTTGATTCTCTTTCAGAGACATAGCAATCCATAGGTTTTAAGATACTTACTAGTCAGGTACATTCTTAGGCGTTTAATATGGGGTGTTGAGTCCATTTCGTTGAACAAGGAGTAGCTCTTGTCTATTCCATATTTGGCTTAAGGAACTTTATCTGTGCTCATTTCAATCTCTGGTTTTATGCAACACCCCAACTCACCTTTCCCCTTAAGCAAGCATAAGTTGGTTTTCTAAATTTGAGACCCTGTTCTGTTTTGGAATTCAGTTCCTGTGTAGCCAAGTTTACATTCCGTGTATTAGTGATATCTTATGATGTTTCTTTTTCTGTGTGACTTATTTCAGTTAGAATCATCGTACCGGAATCCACTCATTATGCTGCTACGGACCTGATGACATAGATTTCATTGCTGAGTGATACTGCATTGTACGTAAGTACCACAAGTTCTTTATCCATTTTTCACTTTCTGTGATAGTGAACTTGTACGGTAAACGAGGTTCTTGTAAACAGAGCCATTCCATACTTTGGGGTGGCTGTGCCTTTTTGACTTTAATTTCCCTAAGCTATAGGACCATAAGTGGAAGTGCCCTAGGCTCTGTTGGTTTGTTTTTTAGATGTTTCAGGAAACACCATACACTTCTCCCGAGTGTCTGTTGGCAATTTACATCCCGCCCATCAGCATAACAAGGCTCCCAGTTCTCCATGGCCTGTCCTGCCTTTCTGGATTTTACACTTTTTTCAGATGGCCCTTTTGACCGGGGGGAAGTGAGACTTCATTGTAGTGCAGATTTCCTTTGCAAGCTTGCTTGGTTGGCCAAAAAGGCCGTATGCGTTTTTTCCTGAATATATTCAGGAAAAAACGCATACGCCCTTTTTGGCCAAGTGCATCATTGTGGATGTTCTGCCTCTTTTCCTATGCTTTCAATGCAATTCCAGTCTACCTCCTGAAATCGGTTTCCTGCAATTCTGCCCTGCTTTCAAGTCCTCTTGGCAGCCTTACTTCAGTATATTTTTGGACGATAGCTGTCATTTATAACTCTGCAGGTTTGTGAATTACAGTGCCCCTGAGCTCCTTTCTTCAACTCGCTTTCTTGTGAGCTGGCCGCAACACCGCAGGATGGCCTCAGGCCCTAATCTGGTTCCAGCACGGCACGCTGAGCCTTTGGTTAATTCCTCTTCCTGGTGGGAAATGAGAGTTAAATTTGCCCGTCCAGACACCTCCAGCTAGTCTCTCATTGGTTCTCGCTATTCCTGTTCATCTTCCGCAGAAATTGCAAACTGGGCCAAACAGGAGGTTAAAGGGACTGACTCTCCAAGTCGGGAGAGTGTTAGTAAAGCGTCTGGAATGTTGCACCCGAGGACCAGGGTACGAAAACTGAGACATATTTGAACACGTCTCCCGATCACACGGTTGATCATACTCTGGGTTCCACATGCATGTTTTAGCTGAAGGAAGAATACCTTAAACCTGGGTAGTTGAAACCCGTGGAATGGGTACCATGCAATATGACTTCAAAGGGTCTTCATTTGCTCACCGAACCTCTCCAATCCTATCACTGCTGCGTTTATGCCCCTGTACACATGCTTGATTCTCTTTCGGAGACATAGCAATCCATAGGTTTTAAGATACTTACTAGTCAGGTACATTCTTAGGCGTTTAATATGCGGTGTTGAGTCCATTTCGTTGAGCAAGGAGTAGCTCTTGTCTATTCCATATTTGGCTTAAGGAACTTTATCTGTGCTCATTTCAATCTCTGGTTTTATGCAGCACCCCAACTCACCTTTCCTCTTAAGCAAGCATAAGTTGGTTTTCTAAATTTGAGACCCTGTTCTGTTCTGTAATTCAGTTCCTGTGTAGCCAAGTTTACATTCCGTGTATTGCTGATATCTTATGATGTTTCTTTTTCTGTGTGACTTATTTCAGTTAGAATCATCATACCTGAATCCACTCATTGTGCTGCTAAGGGCCTGATGACATAGACTTCATTGCTGAGTGATATTGCTTTGTAAGTAAATACCACAACTTCTTTATCCATTTTTCACTTTCTGCGATGTTGAACTTGTACTGTAAACGAGGTTCTTGTAAACAGAGCCGTTCCATACTTTGGGGTGGCTGTGTCTTTTTGATTTTAATTTCCCTAAGCTATAGGACCATAAGTGGAAGTGCCCTAGGCTCTGTTGCTTTGTTTTTTAGATGTTTCAGGAAACACCATACACTTCTCCCGAGTGTCTGTTGGCAATTTACATCCCGCCCATCAGCATAACAAGGCTCCCAGTTCTCCATGGCCTGTCCTGCCTTTCTGGATTTTACACTTTTTTCAGATGGCCCTTTTGACCGGGGGGAAGTGAGACTTCATTGTAGTGCAGATTTCCTTTGCAAGCATGCTTGGTTGGCCAAAAAGGGCGTATGCGTTTTTTCCTGAATATATTCAGGAAAAAACGCATACGCCCTTTTTGGCCAAGTGCATCATTGTGGACGTTCTGCCTCTTTTCCTATGCTTTCAATGCAATTCCAGTCTACCTCCTGAAAGCGGTTTCCAGCAATTCTGACCCGCTTTCAAGTCCTCTTGGCAGCCTTACTTCAGTATATTTTTGGACGATAGCTGTCATTTATAACTCTGCAGGTTTGTGAATTACAGTGCCCCTGAGCTCCTTTCTTCAACTCGCTTTCTTGTGAGCTGGCCGCAACACCGCAGGATGGCTTCAGGCCCTAATCTGGTTCCAGCACAGCACGCTGAGCCTTTGGTTAATTCCTCTTCCTGGTGGGAAATGAGAGTTAAATTTGCCCGTCCAGACACCTCCAGCTAGTCTCTCATTGGTTCTCGCTATTCCTGTTCATCTTCCGCAGAAATTGCAAACTGGGCCAAACAGGAGGTTAAAGGGACTGACTCTCCAAGTTGGGAGAGTGTTAGTAAAGCGTCTGGAATGTTGCACCCGAGGACCTGGGTACGAAAACTGAGACATATTTGAACACGTCTCCCGATCACATGGTTGATCATACTCTAGGTTCCACATGCATGTTTTAGCTGAAGGAAGAATACCTTAAACCTGGGTAGTTGAAACCCGTGGAATGGGTTCCATGCAATATGACTTCAAAGGGTCTTCATTTGCTCACCGAACCTCTCCAATCCTATCACTGCTGCGTTTATGCCCCTGTACATATGCTTGATTCTCTTTCGGAGACATAGCAATCCATAGGTTTAAAGATACTTACTAGTCAGGTACATTCTTAGGCGTTTAATATGCGGTGTTGAGTCCATTTCGTTGAGCAAGGAGTAGCTCTTGTCTATTCCATATTTGGCTTAAGGAACTTTATCTGTGCTCATTTCAATCTCTGGTTTTATGCAGCACCCCAACTCACCTTTCCTCTTAAGCAAGCATAAGTTGGTTTTCTAAATTTGAGACCCTGTTCTGTTCTGTAATTCAGTTCCTGTGTAGCCAAGTTTACATTCCGTGTATTACTGATATCTTATGATGTTTCTTTTTCTGTGTGACTTATTTCAGTTAGAATCATCATACCTGAATCCACTCATTGTGCTGCTAAGGGCCTGATGACATAGACTTCATTGCTGAGTGATATTGCTTTGTAAGTAAATACCACAACTTCTTTATCCATTTTTCACTTTCTGCGATGTTGAACTTGTACTGTAAACGAGGTTCTTGTAAACAGAGCCGTTCCATACTTTGGGGTGGCTGTGTCTTTTTGATTTTAATTTCCCTAAGCTATAGGACCATAAGTGGAAGTGCCCTAGGCTCTGTTGCTTTGTTTTTTAGATGTTTCAGGAAACACCATACACTTCTCCCGAGTGTCTGTTGGCAATTTACATCCCGCCCATCAGCATAACAAGGCTCCCAGTTCTCCATGGCCTGTCCTGCCTTTCTGGATTTTACACTTTTTTCAGATGGCCCTTTTGACCGGGGGGAAGTGAGACTTCATTGTAGTGCAGATTTCCTTTGCAAGCATGCTTGGTTGGCCAAAAAGGGCGTATGCGTTTTTTCCTGAATATATTCAGGAAAAAACGCATATGCCCTTTTTGGCCAAGTGCATCATTGTGGACGTTCTGCCTCTTTTCCTATGCTTTCAATGCAATTCCAGTCTACCTCCTGAAATCGGTTTCCTGCAATTTTGACCCGCTTTCAAGTCCTCTTGGCAGCCTTACTTCAGTATATTTTTGGACGATAGCTGTCATTGATAACTCTGCAGGTTTGTGAATTACAGTGCCCCTGAGCTCCTTTCTTCAACTCGCTTTCTTGTGAGCTGGCCGCAACACCGCAGGATGGCTTCAGGCCCTAATCTGGTTCCAGCACGGCACGCTGAGCCTTTGGTTAATTCCTCTTCCTGGTGGGAAATGAGAGTTAAATTTGCCCGTCCAGACACCTCCAGCTAGTCTCTCATTGGTTCTCGCTATTCCTGTTCATCTTCCGCAGAAATTGCAAACTGGGCCAAACAGGAGGTTAAAGGGACTGACTCTCCAAGTGGGGAGAGTGTTAGTAAAGCGTCTGGAATGTTGCACCCGGGGACCTGGGTACGAAAACTGAGACATATTTGAACACGTCTCCCGATCACACGGTTGATCATACTCTGGGTTCCACATGCATGTTTTAGCTGAAGGAAGAATACCTTAAACCTGCGTAGTTGAAACCCGTGGAATGGGTACCATGCAATATGACTTCAAAGGGTCTTCATTTGCTCACCGAACCTCTCCAATCCTATCACTGCTGCGTTTATGCCCCTGTACACATGCTTGATTCTCTTTCGGAGACATAGCAATCCATAGGTTTTAAGATACTTACTAGTCAGGTACATTCTTAGGCGTTTAATATGCGGTGTTGAGTCCATTTCGTTGAGCAAGGAGTAGCTCTTGTCTATTCCATATTTGGCTTAAGGAACTTTATCTGTGCTCATTTCAATCTCTGGTTTTATGCAGCACCCCAACTCACCTTTCCTCTTAAGCAAGCATAAGTTGGTTTTCTAAATTTGAGACCCTGTTCTGTTCTGTAATTCAGTTCCTGTGTAGCCAAGTTTACATTCCGTGTATTAGTGATATCTTATGATGTTTCTTTTTCTGTGTGACTTATTTCAGTTAGAATCATCATACCTGAATCCACTCATTGTGCTGCTAAGGGCCTGATGACATAGATTTCATTGCTGAGTGATATTGCTTTGTAAGTAAATACCACAACTTCTTTATCCATTTTTCACTTTCTGCGATGTTGAACTTGTACTGTAAACGAGGTTCTTGTAAACAGAGCCGTTCCATACTTTGGGGTGGCTGTGTCTTTTTGATTTTAATTTCCCTAAGCTATAGGACCATAAGTGGAAGTGCCCTAGGCTCTGTTGCTTTGTTTTTTAGATGTTTCAGGAAACACCATACACTTCTCCCGAGTGTCTGTTGGCAATTTACATCCCGCCCATCAGCATAACAAGGCTCCCAGTTCTCCATGGCCTGTCCTGCCTTTCTGGATTTTACACTTTTTTCAGATGGCCCTTTTGACCGGGGGGAAGTGAGACTTCATTGTAGTGCAGATTTCCTTTGCAAGCTTGCTTGGTTGGCCAAAAAGTGCGTATGCTTTTTTTCCTGAATATATTCAGGAAAAAACGCATACGCCCTTTTTGGCCAAGTGCATCATTGTGGATGTTCTGCCTCTTTTCCTATGCTTTCAATGCAATTCCTGTCTACCTCCTGAAATCGGTTTCCTGCAATTCTGCCCCGCTTTCAAGTCCTCTTGGCAGCCTTACTTCAGTATATTTTTGGACGATAGCTGTCATTTATAACTCTGCAGGTTTGTGAATTACAGTGCCCCTGAGCTCCTTTCTTCAACTCGCTTTCTTGTGAGCTGGCCGCAACACCGCAGGATGGCTTCAGGCCCTAATCTGGTTCCGGCACGGCACGCTGAGCCTTTGGTTAATTCCTCTTCCTGGTGGGAAATGAGAGTTAAATTTGCCCGTCCAGACACCTCCAGCTAGTCTCTCATTGGTTCTCCCTATTCCTGTTCATCTTCCGCAGAAATTGCAAACTGGGCCAAACAGGAGGTTAAAGGGACTGACTCTCCAAGTGGGGAGAGTGTTAGTAAAGCGTCTGGAATGTTGCACCCGAGTACCAGGGTACGAAAACTGAGACATATTTGAACACGTCTCCCGATCACATGGTTGATCATACTCTAGGTTCCACATGCATGTTTTAGCTCAAGGAAGAATACCTTAAACCTGGGTAGTTGAAACCCGTGGAATGGGTACCATGCAATATGACTTCAAAGGGTCTTCATTTGCTCACCGAACCTCTCCAATCCTATCACTGCTGCGTTTCTGCCCCTGTACACATGCTTGATTCTCTTTCAGAGACATAGCAATCCATAGGTTTTAAGATACTTACTAGTCAGGTACATTCTTAGGCGTTTAATATGGGGTGTTGAGTCCATTTCGTTGAACAAGGAGTAGCTCTTGTCTATTCCATATTTGGCTTAAGGAACTTTATCTGTGCTCATTTCAATCTCTGGTTTTATGCAACACCCCAACTCACCTTTCCCCTTAAGCAAGCATAAGTTGGTTTTCTAAATTTGAGACCCTGTTCTGTTTTGGAATTCAGTTCCTGTGTAGCCAAGTTTACATTCCGTGTATTAGTGATATCTTATGATGTTTCTTTTTCTGTGTGACTTATTTCAGTTAGAATCATCGTACCGGAATCCACTCATTATGCTGCTACGGACCTGATGACATAGATTTCATTGCTGAGTGATACTGCATTGTACGTAAGTACCACAAGTTCTTTATCCATTTTTCACTTTCTGTGATATTGAACTTGTACGGTAAACGAGGTTCTTGTAAACAGAGCCATTCCATACTTTGGGGTGGCTGTGCCTTTTTGACTTTAATTTCCCTAAGCTATAGGACCATAAGTGGAAGTGCCCTAGGCTCTGTTGGTTTGTTTTTTAGATGTTTCAGGAAACACCATACACTTCTCCCGAGTGTCTGTTGGCAATTTACATCCCGCCCATCAGCATAACAAGGCTCCCAGTTCTCCATGGCCTGTCCTGCCTTTCTGGATTTTACACTTTTTTCAGATGGCCCTTTTGACCGGGGGGAAGTGAGACTTCATTGTAGTGCAGATTTCCTTTGCAAGCTTGCTTGGTTGGCCAAAAAGGCCGTATGCGTTTTTTCCTGAATATATTCAGGAAAAAACGCATACGCCCTTTTTGGCCAAGTGCATCATTGTGGATGTTCTGCCTCTTTTCCTATGCTTTCAATGCAATTCCAGTCTACCTCCTGAAATCGGTTTCCTGCAATTCTGCCCTGCTTTCAAGTCCTCTTGGCAGCCTTACTTCAGTATATTTTTGGACGATAGCTGTCATTTATAACTCTGCAGGTTTGTGAATTACAGTGCCCCTGAGCTCCTTTCTTCAACTCGCTTTCTTGTGAGCTGGCCGCAACACCGCAGGATGGCCTCAGGCCCTAATCTGGTTCCAGCACGGCACGCTGAGCCTTTGGTTAATTCCTCTTCCTGGTGGGAAATGAGAGTTAAATTTGCCCGTCCAGACACCTCCAGCTAGTCTCTCATTGGTTCTCGCTATTCCTGTTCATCTTCCGCAGAAATTGCAAACTGGGCCAAACAGGAGGTTAAAGGGACTGACTCTCCAAGTCGGGAGAGTGTTAGTAAAGCGTCTGGAATGTTGCACCCGAGGACCAGGGTACGAAAACTGAGACATATTTGAACACGTCTCCCGATCACACGGTTGATCATACTCTGGGTTCCACATGCATGTTTTAGCTGAAGGAAGAATACCTTAAACCTGGGTAGTTGAAACCCGTGGAATGGGTACCATGCAATATGACTTCAAAGGGTCTTCATTTGCTCACCGAACCTCTCCAATCCTATCACTGCTGCGTTTATGCCCCTGTACACATGCTTGATTCTCTTTCGGAGACATAGCAATCCATAGGTTTTAAGATACTTACTAGTCAGGTACATTCTTAGGCGTTTAATATGCGGTGTTGAGTCCATTTCGTTGAGCAAGGAGTAGCTCTTGTCTATTCCATATTTGGCTTAAGGAACTTTATCTGTGCTCATTTCAATCTCTGGTTTTATGCAGCACCCCAACTCACCTTTCCTCTTAAGCAAGCATAAGTTGGTTTTCTAAATTTGAGACCCTGTTCTGTTCTGTAATTCAGTTCCTGTGTAGCCAAGTTTACATTCCGTGTATTGCTGATATCTTATGATGTTTCTTTTTCTGTGTGACTTATTTCAGTTAGAATCATCATACCTGAATCCACTCATTGTGCTGCTAAGGGCCTGATGACATAGACTTCATTGCTGAGTGATATTGCTTTGTAAGTAAATACCACAACTTCTTTATCCATTTTTCACTTTCTGCGATGTTGAACTTGTACTGTAAACGAGGTTCTTGTAAACAGAGCCGTTCCATACTTTGGGGTGGCTGTGTCTTTTTGATTTTAATTTCCCTAAGCTATAGGACCATAAGTGGAAGTGCCCTAGGCTCTGTTGCTTTGTTTTTTAGATGTTTCAGGAAACACCATACACTTCTCCCGAGTGTCTGTTGGCAATTTACATCCCGCCCATCAGCATAACAAGGCTCCCAGTTCTCCATGGCCTGTCCTGCCTTTCTGGATTTTACACTTTTTTCAGATGGCCCTTTTGACCGGGGGGAAGTGAGACTTCATTGTAGTGCAGATTTCCTTTGCAAGCATGCTTGGTTGGCCAAAAAGGGCGTATGCGTTTTTTCCTGAATATATTCAGGAAAAAACGCATACGCCCTTTTTGGCCAAGTGCATCATTGTGGACGTTCTGCCTCTTTTCCTATGCTTTCAATGCAATTCCAGTCTACCTCCTGAAAGCGGTTTCCAGCAATTCTGACCCGCTTTCAAGTCCTCTTGGCAGCCTTACTTCAGTATATTTTTGGACGATAGCTGTCATTTATAACTCTGCAGGTTTGTGAATTACAGTGCCCCTGAGCTCCTTTCTTCAACTCGCTTTCTTGTGAGCTGGCCGCAACACCGCAGGATGGCTTCAGGCCCTAATCTGGTTCCAGCACAGCACGCTGAGCCTTTGGTTAATTCCTCTTCCTGGTGGGAAATGAGAGTTAAATTTGCCCGTCCAGACACCTCCAGCTAGTCTCTCATTGGTTCTCGCTATTCCTGTTCATCTTCCGCAGAAATTGCAAACTGGGCCAAACAGGAGGTTAAAGGGACTGACTCTCCAAGTTGGGAGAGTGTTAGTAAAGCGTCTGGAATGTTGCACCCGAGGACCTGGGTACGAAAACTGAGACATATTTGAACACGTCTCCCGATCACATGGTTGATCATACTCTAGGTTCCACATGCATGTTTTAGCTGAAGGAAGAATACCTTAAACCTGGGTAGTTGAAACCCGTGGAATGGGTTCCATGCAATATGACTTCAAAGGGTCTTCATTTGCTCACCGAACCTCTCCAATCCTATCACTGCTGCGTTTATGCCCCTGTACATATGCTTGATTCTCTTTCGGAGACATAGCAATCCATAGGTTTAAAGATACTTACTAGTCAGGTACATTCTTAGGCGTTTAATATGCGGTGTTGAGTCCATTTCGTTGAGCAAGGAGTAGCTCTTGTCTATTCCATATTTGGCTTAAGGAACTTTATCTGTGCTCATTTCAATCTCTGGTTTTATGCAGCACCCCAACTCACCTTTCCTCTTAAGCAAGCATAAGTTGGTTTTCTAAATTTGAGACCCTGTTCTGTTCTGTAATTCAGTTCCTGTGTAGCCAAGTTTACATTCCGTGTATTACTGATATCTTATGATGTTTCTTTTTCTGTGTGACTTATTTCAGTTAGAATCATCATACCTGAATCCACTCATTGTGCTGCTAAGGGCCTGATGACATAGACTTCATTGCTGAGTGATATTGCTTTGTAAGTAAATACCACAACTTCTTTATCCATTTTTCACTTTCTGCGATGTTGAACTTGTACTGTAAACGAGGTTCTTGTAAACAGAGCCGTTCCATACTTTGGGGTGGCTGTGTCTTTTTGATTTTAATTTCCCTAAGCTATAGGACCATAAGTGGAAGTGCCCTAGGCTCTGTTGCTTTGTTTTTTAGATGTTTCAGGAAACACCATACACTTCTCCCGAGTGTCTGTTGGCAATTTACATCCCGCCCATCAGCATAACAAGGCTCCCAGTTCTCCATGGCCTGTCCTGCCTTTCTGGATTTTACACTTTTTTCAGATGGCCCTTTTGACCGGGGGGAAGTGAGACTTCATTGTAGTGCAGATTTCCTTTGCAAGCATGCTTGGTTGGCCAAAAAGGGCGTATGCGTTTTTTCCTGAATATATTCAGGAAAAAACGCATATGCCCTTTTTGGCCAAGTGCATCATTGTGGACGTTCTGCCTCTTTTCCTATGCTTTCAATGCAATTCCAGTCTACCTCCTGAAATCGGTTTCCTGCAATTTTGACCCGCTTTCAAGTCCTCTTGGCAGCCTTACTTCAGTATATTTTTGGACGATAGCTGTCATTGATAACTCTGCAGGTTTGTGAATTACAGTGCCCCTGAGCTCCTTTCTTCAACTCGCTTTCTTGTGAGCTGGCCGCAACACCGCAGGATGGCTTCAGGCCCTAATCTGGTTCCAGCACGGCACGCTGAGCCTTTGGTTAATTCCTCTTCCTGGTGGGAAATGAGAGTTAAATTTGCCCGTCCAGACACCTCCAGCTAGTCTCTCATTGGTTCTCGCTATTCCTGTTCATCTTCCGCAGAAATTGCAAACTGGGCCAAACAGGAGGTTAAAGGGACTGACTCTCCAAGTGGGGAGAGTGTTAGTAAAGCGTCTGGAATGTTGCACCCGGGGACCTGGGTACGAAAACTGAGACATATTTGAACACGTCTCCCGATCACACGGTTGATCATACTCTGGGTTCCACATGCATGTTTTAGCTGAAGGAAGAATACCTTAAACCTGCGTAGTTGAAACCCGTGGAATGGGTACCATGCAATATGACTTCAAAGGGTCTTCATTTGCTCACCGAACCTCTCCAATCCTATCACTGCTGCGTTTATGCCCCTGTACACATGCTTGATTCTCTTTCGGAGACATAGCAATCCATAGGTTTTAAGATACTTACTAGTCAGGTACATTCTTAGGCGTTTAATATGCGGTGTTGAGTCCATTTCGTTGAGCAAGGAGTAGCTCTTGTCTATTCCATATTTGGCTTAAGGAACTTTATCTGTGCTCATTTCAATCTCTGGTTTTATGCAGCACCCCAACTCACCTTTCCTCTTAAGCAAGCATAAGTTGGTTTTCTAAATTTGAGACCCTGTTCTGTTCTGTAATTCAGTTCCTGTGTAGCCAAGTTTACATTCCGTGTATTAGTGATATCTTATGATGTTTCTTTTTCTGTGTGACTTATTTCAGTTAGAATCATCATACCTGAATCCACTCATTGTGCTGCTAAGGGCCTGATGACATAGATTTCATTGCTGAGTGATATTGCTTTGTAAGTAAATACCACAACTTCTTTATCCATTTTTCACTTTCTGCGATGTTGAACTTGTACTGTAAACGAGGTTCTTGTAAACAGAGCCGTTCCATACTTTGGGGTGGCTGTGTCTTTTTGATTTTAATTTCCCTAAGCTATAGGACCATAAGTGGAAGTGCCCTAGGCTCTGTTGCTTTGTTTTTTAGATGTTTCAGGAAACACCATACACTTCTCCCGAGTGTCTGTTGGCAATTTACATCCCGCCCATCAGCATAACAAGGCTCCCAGTTCTCCATGGCCTGTCCTGCCTTTCTGGATTTTACACTTTTTTCAGATGGCCCTTTTGACCGGGGGGAAGTGAGACTTCATTGTAGTGCAGATTTCCTTTGCAAGCTTGCTTGGTTGGCCAAAAAGTGCGTATGCTTTTTTTCCTGAATATATTCAGGAAAAAACGCATACGCCCTTTTTGGCCAAGTGCATCATTGTGGATGTTCTGCCTCTTTTCCTATGCTTTCAATGCAATTCCAGTCTACCTCCTGAAATCGGTTTCCTGCAATTCTGCCCCGCTTTCAAGTCCTCTTGGCAGCCTTACTTCAGTATATTTTTGGACGATAGCTGTCATTTATAACTCTGCAGGTTTGTGAATTACAGTGCCCCTTTGCTCCTTTCTTCAACTCGCTTTCTTGTGAGCTGGCCGCAACACCGCAGGATGGCTTCAGGCCCTAATCTGGTTCTAGCACGGCACGCTGAGCCTTTGGTTAATTCCTCTTCCTGGTGGGAAATGAGAGTTAAATTTGCCCATCCAGACACCTCCAGCTAGTCTCTCATTGGTTCTCGCTATTCCTGTTCATCTTCCGCAGAAATTGCAAACTGGGCCAAACAGGAGGTTAAAGGGACTGACTCTCCAAGTCGGGAGAGTGTTAGTAAAGCGTCTGGAATGTTGCACCCGAGTACCAGGGTACGAAAACTGAGACATATTTGAACACGTCTCCCGATCACATGGTTGATCATACTCTAGGTTCCACATGCATGTTTTAGCTGAAGGAAGAATACCTTAAACCTGGGTAGTTGAAACCCGTGGAATGGGTACCATGCAATATGACTTCAAAGGGTCTTCATTTGCTCACCGAACCTCTACAATCCTATCACTGCTGCGTTTATGACCCTGTACACATGCTTGATTCTCTTTCGGAGACATAGCAATCCATAGGTTTTAAGATACTTACTAGTCAGGTACATTCTTAGGCGTTTAATATGCGGTGTTGAGTCCATTTCGTTGAGCAAGGAGTAGCTCTTGTCTATTACATATTTGGCTTAAGGAACTTTATCTGTGCTCATTTCAATCTCTGGTTTTATGCAGCACCCCAACTCACCTTTCCTCTTAAGCAAGCATAAGTTGGTTTTCTAAATTTGAGACCCTGTTCTGTTCTGTAATTCAGTTCCTGTGTAGCCAAGTTTACATTCCGTGTATTACTGATATCTTATGATGTTTCTTTTTCTGTGTGACTTATTTCAGTTAGAATCATCATACCTGAAAACACTCATTGTGCTGCTAAGGGCCTGATGACATAGATTTCATTGCTGAGTGATATTGCTTTGTAAGTAAATACCACAACTTCTTTATCCATTTTTCCCTTTCTGAGATGTTCAACTTGTACTGTAAATGAGGTTCTTGTAAACAGAGCTGTTCCATACTTTGGGGTGGCTGTGTCTTTTTGATTTTAATTTCCCTAAACTAAAGGACCATAAGTGGAAGTGCCCTAGGCTCTGTTGCTTTGTTTTATAGATGTTTCAGGAAACACCATACACTTCTCCCGAGTGTCTGTTGGCAATTTACATCCCGCCCATCAGCATAACAAGGCTCCCAGTTCTCCATGGCCTGTCCTGCCTTTCTGGATTTTACACTTTTTTCAGATGGCCCTTTTGACCAGGGGGAAGTGAGACTTCATTGTAGTGCAGATTTCCTTTGCAAGCATGCTTGGTTGGCCAAAAAGTGCGTATGCGTTTTTTCCTGAATATATTCAGGAAAAAACGCATACGCCCTTTTTGGCCAAGTGCATCATTGAGGACGTTCTGCCTCTTTTCCTATGCTTTCAATGCAATTCCAGTCTACCTCCTGAAATCGGTTTCCTGCAATTCTGCCCCGCTTTCAAGTCCTCTTGGCAGCCTTACTTCAGTATATTTTTGGACGATAGCTGTCATTTATAACTCTGCAGGTTTGTGAATTACAGTGCCCCTGAGCTCCTTTCTTCAACTCGCTTTCTTGTGAGCTGGCCGCAACACCGCAGGATGGCTTCAGGCCCTAATCTGGTTCCAGCACGGCATGCTGAGCCTTTGGTTAATTCCTCTTCCTGGTGGGAAATGAGAGTTAAATTTGCCCGTCCAGACACCTCCAGCTAGTCTCTCATTGGTTCTCGCTATTCCTGTTCATCTTCCGCAGAAATTGCAAACTGGGCCAAACAGGAGGTTAAAGGGACTGACTCTCCAAGTCGGGAGAGTGTTAGTAAAGCGTCTGGAATGTTGCACCCGAGGACCAGGGTACGAAAACTGAGACATATTTGAACACGTCTCCCGATCACACGGTTGATCATACTCTGGGTTCCACATGCATGTTTTAGCTGAAGGAAGAATACCTTAAACCTGGGTAGTTGAAACCCGTGGAATGGGTACCATGCAATATGACTTCAAAGGGTCTTCATTTGCTCACCGAACCTCTCCAATCCTATCACTGCTGCGTTTATGCCCCTGTACACATGCTTGATTCTCTTTCGGAGACATAGCAATCCATAGGTTTTAAGATACTTACTAGTCAGGTACATTCTTAGGCGTTTAATATGCGGTGTTGAGTCCATTTCGTTGAGCAAGGAGTAGCTCTTGTCTATTCCATATTTGGCTTAAGGAACTTTATCTGTGCTCATTTCAATCTCTGGTTTTATGCAGCACCCCAACTCACCTTTCCTCTTAAGCAAGCATAAGTTGGTTTTCTAAATTTGAGACCCTGTTCTGTTCTGTAATTCAGTTCCTGTGTAGCCAAGTTTACATTCCGTGTATTACTGATATCTTATGATGTTTCTTTTTCTGTGTGACTTATTTCAGTTAGAATCATCATACCTGAATCCGCTCATTGTGCTGCTAAGGGCCTGATGACATAGACTTCATTGCTGAGTGATATTGCTTTGTAAGTAAATACCACAACTTCTTTATCCATTTTTCACTTTCTGCGATGTTGAACTTGTACTGTAAACGAGGTTCTTGTAAACAGAGCCGTTCCATACTTTGAGGTGGCTGTGTCTTTTTGATTTTAATTTCCCTAAGCTATAGGACCATAAGTGGAAGTGCCCTAGGCTCTGTTGCTTTGTTTTTTAGATGTTTCAGGAAACACCATACACTTCTCCCGAGTGTCTGTTGGCAATTTACATCCCGCCCATCAGCATAACAAGGCTCCCAGTTCTCCATGGCCTGTCCTGCCTTTCTGGATTTTACACTTTTTTCAGATGGCCCTTTTGACCGGGGGGAAGTGAGACTTCATTGTAGTGCAGATTTCCTTTGCAAGCATGCTTGGTTGGCCAAAAAGGGCGTATGCGTTTTTTCCTGAATATATTCAGGAAAAAACGCATACGCCCTTTTTGGCCAAGTGCATCATTGTGGACGTTCTGCCTCTTTTCCTATGCTTTCAATGCAATTCCAGTCTACCTCCTGAAAGCGGTTTCCAGCAATTCTGCCCCGCTTTCAAGTCCTCTTGGCAGCCTTACTTCAGTATATTTTTGGACGATAGCTGTCATTTATAACTCTGCAGGTTTGTGAATTACAGTGCCCCTTTGCTCCTTTCTTCAACTCGCTTTCTTGTGAGCTGGCCGCAACACCGCAGGATGGCTTCAGGCCCTAATCTGGTTCTAGCACGGCACGCTGAGCCTTTGGTTAATTCCTCTTCCTGGTGGGAAATGAGAGTTAAATTTGCCCATCCAGACACCTCCAGCTAGTCTCTCATTGGTTCTCGCTATTCCTGTTCATCTTCCGCAGAAATTGCAAACTGGGCCAAACAGGAGGTTAAAGGGACTGACTCTCCAAGTCGGGAGAGTGTTAGTAAAGCGTCTGGAATGTTGCACCCGAGTACCAGGGTACGAAAACTGAGACATATTTGAACACGTCTCCCGATCACATGGTTGATCATACTCTAGGTTCCACATGCATGTTTTAGCTGAAGGAAGAATACCTTAAACCTGGGTAGTTGAAACCCGTGGAATGGGTACCATGCAATATGACTTCAAAGGGTCTTCATTTGCTCACCGAACCTCTCCAATCCTATCACTGCTGCGTTTATGACCCTGTACACATGCTTGATTCTCTTTCGGAGACATAGCAATCCATAGGTTTTAAGATACTTACTAGTCAGGTACATTCTTAGGCGTTTAATATGCGGTGTTGAGTCCATTTCGTTGAGCAAGGAGTAGCTCTTGTCTATTCCATATTTGGCTTAAGGAACTTTATCTGTGCTCATTTCAGTCTCTGGTTTTATGCAGCACCCCAACTCACCTTTCCTCTTAAGCAAGCATAAGTTGGTTTTCTAAATTTGAGACCCTGTTCTGTTCTGTAATTCAGTTCCTGTGTAGCCAAGTTTACATTCCGTGTATTACTGATATCTTATGATGTTTCTTTTTCTGTGTGACTTATTTCAGTTAGAATCATCATACCTGAATCCACTCATTGTGCTGCTAAGGGCCTGATGACATAGATTTCATTGCTGAGTGATATTGCTTTGTAAGTAAATACCACAACTTCTTTATCCATTTTTCACTTTCTGCGATGTTGAACTTGTACTGTAAACGAGGTTCTTGTAAACAGAGCTGTTCCATACTTTGGGGTGGCTGTGTCTTTTTGATTTTAATTTCCCTAAGCTATAGGACCATAAGTGGAAGTGCCCTAGGCTCTGTTGCTTTGTTTTTTAGATGTTTCAGGAAACACCATACACTTCTCCCGAGTGTCTGTTGGCAATTTACATCCCGCCCATCAGCATAACAAGGCTCCCAGTTCTCCATGGCCTGTCCTGCCTTTCTGGATTTTACACTTTTTTCAGATGGCCCTTTTGACCGGGGGAAGTGAGAATTCATTGTAGTGCAGATTTCCTTTGCAAGCATGCTTGGTTGGCCAAAAAGGGCGTATGCGTTTTTTCCTGAATATATTCAGGAAAAAACGCATACGCCCTTTTTGGCCAAGTGCATCATTGTGGACTTTCTGCCTCTTTTCCTATGTTTTCAGTGCAATTCCAGTCTACCTCCTGAAATCGGTTTCCTGCAATTCTGCCCTGCTTTCAAGTCCTCTTGGCAGCCTTACTTCAGTATATTTTTGGACGATAGCTGTCATTTATAACTCTGCATGTTTGTGAATTACAGTGCCCCTGAGCTCCTTTCTTCAACTCGCTTTCTTGTGACCTGGCCGCAACACCGCAGGATGGCTTCAGGCCCTAATCTGGTTCCAGCACGGCACGCTGAGCCTTTGGTTAATTCCTCTTCCTGGTGGGAAATGAGAGTTAAATTTGCCCGTCCAGACACCTCCAGCTAGTCTCTCATTGGTTCTCGCTATTCCTGTTCATCTTCCGCAGAAATTGCAAACTGGGCCAAACAGGAGGTTAAAGGGACTGACTCTCCAAGTGGGGAGAGTGTTAGTAAAGCGTCTGGAATGTTGCACCCGAGGACCTGGGTACGAAAACTGAGACATATTTGAACACGTCTCCCGATCACACGGTTGATCATACTCTGGGTTCCACATGCATGTTTTAGCTGAAGGAAGAATACCTTAAACCTGGGTAGTTGAAACCCGTGGAATGGGTACCATGCAATATGACTTCAAAGGGTCTTCATTTGCTCACCGAACCTCTCCAATCCTATCACTGCTGCGTTTATGCCCCTGTACACATGCTTGATTCTCTTTCGGAGACATAGCAATCCATAGGTTTTAAGATACTTACTAGTCAGGTACATTCTTAGGCGTTTAATATGCGGTGTTGAGTCCATTTCGTTGAGCAAGGAGTAGCTCTTGTCTATTCCATATTTGGCTTAAGGAACTTTATCTGTGCTCATTTCAATCTCTGGTTTTATGCAGCACCCCAACTCACCTTTCCTCTTAAGCAAGCATAAGTTGGTTTTCTAAATTTGAGACCCTGTTCTGTTCTGTAATTCAGTTCCTGTGTAGCCAAGTTTACATTCCGTGTATTACTGATATCTTATGATGTTTCTTTTTCTGTGTGACTTATTTCAGTTAGAATCATCATACCTGAATCCACTCATTGTGCTGCTAAGGGCCTGATGACATAGATTTCATTGCTGAGTGATATTGCTTTGTAAGTAAATACCACAACTTCTTTATCCATTTTTCACTTTCTGCGATGTTGAACTTGTACTGTAAACGAGGTTCTTGTAAACAGAGCCGTTCCATACTTTGGGGTGGCTGTGTCTTTTTGATTTTAATTTCCCTAAGCTATAGGACCATAAGTGGAAGTGCCCTAGGCTCTGTTGCTTTGTTTTTTAGATGTTTCAGGAAACACCATACACTTCTCCCGAGTGTCTGTTGGCAATTTACATCCCGGCCATCAGCATAACAAGGCTCCCAGTTCTCCATGGCCTGTCCTGCCTTTCTGGATTTTACACTTTTTTCAGATGGCCCTTTTGACCGGGGGGAAGTGAGACTTCATTGTAGTGCAGATTTCCTTTGCAAGCTTGCTTGGTTGGCCAAAAAGTGCGTATGCTTTTTTTCCTGAATATATTCAGGAAAAAACGCATACGCCCTTTTTGGCCAAGTGCATCATTGTGGATGTTCTGCCTCTTTTCCTATGCTTTCAATGCAATTCCAGTCTACCTCCTGAAATCGGTTTCCTGCAATTCTGCCCCGCTTTCAAGTCCTCTTGGCAGCCTTACTTCAGTATATTTTTGGACGATAGCTGTCATTTATAACTCTGCAGGTTTGTGAATTACAGTGCCCCTTTGCTCCTTTCTTCAACTCGCTTTCTTGTGAGCTGGCCGCAACACCGCAGGATGGCTTCAGGCCCTAATCTGGTTCTAGCACGGCACGCTGAGCCTTTGGTTAATTCCTCTTCCTGGTGGGAAATGAGAGTTAAATTTGCCCATCCAGACACCTCCAGCTAGTCTCTCATTGGTTCTCGCTATTCCTGTTCATCTTCCGCAGAAATTGCAAACTGGGCCAAACAGGAGGTTAAAGGGACTGACTCTCCAAGTCGGGAGAGTGTTAGTAAAGCGTCTGGAATGTTGCACCCGAGTACCAGGGTACGAAAACTGAGACATATTTGAACACGTCTCCCGATCACATGGTTGATCATACTCTAGGTTCCACATGCATGTTTTAGCTGAAAGAAGAATACCTTAAACCTGGGTAGTTGAAACCCGTGGAATGGGTACCATGCAATATGACTTCAAAGGGTCTTCATTTGCTCACCGAACCTCTCCAATCCTATCACTGCTGCGTTTATGACCCTGTACACATGCTTGATTCTCTTTCGGAGACATAGCAATCCATAGGTTTTAAGATACTTACTAGTCAGGTACATTCTTAGGCGTTTAATATGCGGTGTTGAGTCCATTTCGTTGAGCAAGGAGTAGCTCTTGTCTATTCCATATTTGGCTTAAGGAACTTTACTGTGCTCATTTCAGTCTCTGGTTTTATGCAGCACCCCAACTCACCTTTCCTCTTAAGCAAGCATAAGTTGGTTTTCTAAATTTGAGACCCTGTTCTGTTCTGTAATTCAGTTCCTGTGTAGCCAAGTTTACATTCCGTGTATTACTGATATCTTATGATGTTTCTTTTTCTGTGTGACTTATTTCAGTTAGAATCATCATACCTGAATCCACTCATTGTGCTGCTAAGGGCCTGATGACATAGATTTCATTGCTGAGTGATATTGCTTTGTAAGTAAATACCACAACTTCTTTATCCATTTTTCACTTTCTGCGATGTTGAACTTGTACTGTAAACGAGGTTCTTGTAAACAGAGCCGTTCCATACTTTGGGGTGGCTGTGTCTTTTTGATTTTAATTTCCCTAAGCTATAGGACCATAAGTGGAAGTGCCCTAGGCTCTGTTGCTTTGTTTTTTAGATGTTTCAGGAAACACCATACACTTCTCCCGAGTGTCTGTTGGCAATTTACATCCCGCCCATCAGCATAACAAGGCTCCCAGTTCTCCATGGCCTGTCCTGCCTTTCTGGATTTTACACTTTTTTCAGATGGCCCTTTTGACCGGGGAAGTGAGAATTCATTGTAGTGCAGATTTCCTTTGCAAGCATGCTTGGTTGGCCAAAAAGGGCGTATGCGTTTTTTCCTGAATATATTCAGGAAAAAACGCATACGCCCTTTTTGGCCAAGTGCATCATTGTGGACGTTCTGCCTCTTTTCCTATGCTTTCAATGCAATTCCAGTCTACCTCGTGAAATCGGTTTCCTGCAATTCTGCCCCGCTTTCAAGTCCTCTTGGCAGCCTTACTTCAGTATATTTTTGGACGATAGCTGTCATTTATAACTCTGCAGGTTTGTGAATTACAGTGCCCCTGAGCTCCTTTCTTCAACTCGCTTTCCAGTGAGCTGGCCGCAACACCGCAAGATGGCTTCAGGCCCTAATCTGGTTCCGGCACGGCACGCTGAGCCTTTGGTTATTTCCTCTTCCTGGTGGGAAATGAGAGTTAAATTTGCCCGTCCAGACACCTCCAGCTAGTCTCTCATTGGTTCTCCCTATTCCTGTTCATCTTCCGCAGAAATTGCAAACTGGGCCAAACTGGAGGTTAAAGGGGGACTGACTCTCCAAGTCGGGAGAGTGTTAGTAAAGCGTCTGGAATGTTACACTCGAGTACCAGGGTACGAAAACTGAGACATATTTGAACACGTCTCCCGATCACACGGTTGATCATAATCTGGGTTCCACATGCATGTTTTAGCTGAAGGAAGAATACCTTAAACCTGGGTATTTGAAACCCGTGGAATGGGTACCATTCAATATGACTTCAAAGGGTCTTCATTTGCTCACCGAACCTCTCCAATCCTATCACTGCTGCGTTTATGCCCCTGTACACACGCTTGATTCTCTTTCGGAGACATAGCAATCCATAGGTTTTAAGATACTTACTAGTCAGGTACATTCTTAGGCGTTTAATATGGGGTGTTGAGTCCATTTCGTTGAGCAAGGAGTAGCTCTTGTCTATTCCATATTTGGCTTAAGGAACTTTATCTGTGCTCATTTCAATCTCTGGTTTTATGCAACACCCCAACTCACCTTTCCCCTTAAGCAAGCATAAGTTGTGTTTTCTAAATTTGAGACCCTGTTCTGTTTTGGAATTCAGTTCCTGTGTAGCCAAGTTTACATTCCGTGTATTAGTGATATCTTATGATGTTTCTTTTTCTGTGTGACTTATTTCAGTTAGAATCATCGTACCGGTATCCACTCATTATGCTGCTACGGACCTGATGACATAGATTTCATTGCTGAGTGATACTGCATTGTACGTAAGTACCACAAGTTCTTTATCCATTTTTCACTTTCTGTGATATTGAACTTGTACGGTAAACGAGGTTCTTGTAAACAGAGCCATTCCATACTTTGGGGTGGCTGTGTCTTTTTGACTTTAATTTCCCTAAGCTATAGGACCATAAGTGGAAGTGCCCTAGGCTCTGTTGCTTTGTTTTTTAGATGTTTCAGGAAACACCATACACTTCTCCCGAGTGTCTGTTGGCAATTTACATCCCGGCCATCAGCATAACAAGGCTCCCAGTTCTCCATGGCCTGTCCTGCCTTTCTGGATTTTACACTTTTTTCAGATGGCCCTTTTGACCGGGGGGAAGTGAGACTTCATTGTAGTGCAGATTTCCTTTGCAAGCATGCTTGGTTGGCCAAAAAGTGCGTATGCGTTTTTTCCTGAATATATTCAGGAAAAAACGCATACGCTCTTTATGGCCAAGTGCATCATTGTGGACGTTCTGCCTCTTTTCCTATGCTTTCAATGCAATTCCAGTCTACCTCCTGAAATCGGTTTCCTGCAATTCTGCCCCACTTTCAAGTCCTCTTGGCAGCCTTACTTCAGTATATTTTTGGACGATAGCTGTCCTTTATAACTCTGCAGGTTTGTGAATTACAGTGCTCCTGAGCTCCTTTCTTCAACTCGCTTTCTTGTGACCTGGCCACAACACCGCAGGATGGCTTCAGGCCCTAATCTGGTTCCGGCACGGCACGCTGAGCCTTTGGTTAATTCCTCTTCCTGGTGGGAAATGAGAGTTAAATTTGCCCGTCCAGACACCTCCAGCTAGTCTCTCATTGGTTCTCCCTATTCCTGTTCATCTTCCGCAGAAATTGCAAACTGGGCCAAACAGGAGGTTAAAGGGACTGACTCTCCAAGTCGGGAGAGTGTTAGTAAAGCGTCTGGAATGTTGCACCCGAGTACCAGGGTACGAAAACTGAGACATATTTGAACACGTCTCCCGATCACATGGTTGATCATACTCTAGGTTCCACATGCATGTTTTAGCTGAAGGAAGAATACCTTAAACCTGGGTAGTTGAAACCCGTGGAATGGGTACCATGCAATATGACTTCAAAGGGTCTTCATTTGCTCACCGAACCTCTCCAATCCTATCACTGCTGCGTTTATGCCCCTGTACACATGCTTGATTCTCTTTCGGAGACATAGCAATCCATAGGTTTTAAGATACTTACTAGTCAGGTACATTCTTAGGCGTTTAATATGCGGTGTTGAGTCCATTTCGTTGAGCAAGGAGTAGCTCTTGTCTATTCCATATTTGGCTTAAGGAACTTTATCTGTGCTCATTTCAATCTCTGGTTTTATGCAGCACCCCAACTCACGTTTCCTCTTAAGCAAGCATAAGTTGGTTTTCTAAATTTGAGACCCTGTTCTGTTTTGGAATTCAGTTCCTGTGTAGCCAAGTTTACATTCCGTGTATTAGTGATATCTTATGATGTTTCTTTTTCTGTGTGACTTATTTCAGTTAATATCATCGTACCGGAATCCACTCATTATGCTGCTACGGACCTGATGACATAGATTTCATTGCTGAGTGATACTGCATTGTACGTAAGTACCACAAGTTCTTTATCCATTTTTCACTTTCTGTGATATTGAACTTGTACGGTAAACGAGGTTCTTGTAAACAAAGGCGTCCCAAACTTTGGGGTGGCTGTGTCTTTTTGACTTTAATTTCCCTAAGCTATAGGACCATAAGTGGAAGTGCCCTAGGCTCTGTTGGTTTGTTTTTTAGATGTTTCAGGAAACACCATACACTTCTCCCGAGTGTCTGTTGGCAATTTGCATCCCGCCCATCAGCATAACAAGACTCCCAGTTCTCCATGGCCTGTCCTGCCTTTCTGGATTTTACACTTTTTCAGATGGCACGTTTGACCGGGGTGAAGTGAGACTTCATTGTAGTGCAGATTTCCTTTGCAAGCTTGCTTGGTTGGCCAAAAAGGCCGTATGCGTTTTTTCCTGAATATATTCAGGAAACAAGGCATACGCCCTTTTTGGCCAAGTGCATCATTGTGGACGTTCTGCCTCTTTTCCTATGCTTTCAATGCAATTCCAGTCTACCTCCTGAAATCGGTTTCCTGCAATTCTGCCCTGCTTTCAAGTCCTCTTGGCAGCCTTACTTCAGTATATTTTTGGACGATAGCTGTCATTTATAACTCTGCAGGTTTGTGCATTACAGTGCCCCTGAGCTCCTTTCTTCAACTCGCTTTCTTGTGAGCTGGCCGCAACACCGCAGGATGGCTTCAGGCCCTAATCTGGGTCCGGCACGGCATGCTGAGCCTTTGGTTAATTCCTCTTCCTGGTGGGAAATGAGAGTTAAATTTGCCCGTCCAGACACCTCCAGCTAGTCTCTCATTGGTTCTCCCTATTCCTGTTCATCTTCCGCAGAAATTGCAAACTGGGCCAAACAGGAGGTTAAAGGGACTGACTCTCCAAGTCGGGAGAGTGTTAGTAAAGCGTCTGGAATGTTGCACCCGAGTACGAGGGTACGAAAACTGAGACATATTTGAACACGTCTCCCGATCACATGGTTGATCATACTCTAGGTTCCACATGCATGTTTTAGCTGAAGGAAGAATACCTTAAACCTGGGTAGTTGAAACCCGTGGAATGGGTACCATGCAATATGACTTCAAAGGGTCTTCATTTGCTCACCAAACCTCTCCAATCCTATCACTGCTGCGTTTATGCCCCTGTACACATGCTTGATTCTCTTTCGGAGACATAGCAATCCATAGGTTTTAAGATACTTACTAGTCAGGTACATTCTTAGGCGTTTAATATGCGGTGTTGAGTCCATTTCGTTGAGCAAGGAGTAGCTCTTGTCTATTCCATATTTGGCTTAAGGAACTTTATCTGTGCTCATTTCAATCTCTGGTTTTATGCAGCACCCCAACTCACCTTTCCCCTTAAGCAAGCATAAGTTGGTTTTCTAAATTTGAGACCCTGTTCTATTCTGTAATTCAGTTCCTGTGTAGCCAAGTTTACATTCCGTGTATTAGTGATATCTTATGTTTGTTTTTCTGTGTGACTTATTTCAGTTAGAATCATCATACCTGAATCCACTCATTGTGCTGCTAAGGGCCTGATGACATAGATTTCATTGCTGAGTGATATTGATTTGTAAGTAAATACCACAACTTCTTTATCCATTTTTCACTTTCTGCGATGTTGAACTTGTACTGTAAACGCGGTTTTGTAAACAGAGCCGTTCCAAACTTTGGGGTGGCTGTGTCTTTTTGATTTTAATTTCCCTAAGCTATAGGACCATAAGTGGAAGTGCCCTAGGCTCTGTTGCTTTGTTTTTTAGATGTTTCAGGAAACACCATACACTTCTCCCGAGTGTCTGTTGGCAATTTACATCCCGCCCATCAGCATAACAAGGCTCCCAGTTCTCCATGGCCTGTCCTGACTTTCTGGATTTTACACATTTTTCAGATGGCCCTTTTGACCGGGGGGAAGTGAGACTTCATTGTAGTGCAGATTTCCTTTGCAAGCATGCTTGGTTGGCCAAAAAGTGCGTATGAGTTTTTTCCTGAATATATTCAGGAAAAAATGCATACGCCCTTTTTGGCCAAGTGCATCATTGTGGACGTTCTGCCTCTTTTCCTATGCTTTCAATGCAATTCCAGTCTACCTCCTGAAATCGGTTTCCTGCAATTCTGCCCCGCTTTCAAGTCCTCTTGGCAGCCTTACTTCAGTATATTTTTGGACGATAGCTGTCATTTATAACTCTGCAGGTTTGTGAATTACAGTGCCCCTGAGCTCCTTTCTTCAACTCGCTTTCTTGTGAGCTGGCCGCAACACCGCAGGATGGCTTCAGGCCCTAATCTTGTTCCAGCACGGCATGCTGAGCCTTTGGTTAATTCCTCTTCCTGGTGGGAAATGAGAGTTAAATTTGCCCGTCCAGACACCTCCAGCTAGTCTCTCATTGGTTCTCGCTATTCCTGTTCATCTTCCGCAGAAATTGCAAACTGGGCCAAACAGGAGGTTAAAGGGACTGACTCTCCAAGTCGGGAGAGTGTTAGTAAAGCGTCTGGAATGTTGCACCCGAGTACCAGGGTACGAAAACTGAGACATATTTGAACACGTCTCCCGATCACATGGTTGATCATACTCTAGGTTCCACATGCATGTTTTAGCTGAAGGAAGAATACCTTAAACCTGGGTAGTTGAAACCCGTGGAATGGGTACCATGCAATATGACTTCAAAGGGTCTTCATTTGCTCACCGAACCGCTCCAATCCTATCACTGCTGCGTTTATGCCCCTGTACACATGCTTGATTCTCTTTCGGAGACATAGCAATCCATAGGTTTTAAGATACTTACTAGTCAGGTACATTCTTAGGCGTTTAATATGCGGTGTTGAGTCCATTTCGTTGAGCAAGGAGTAGCTCTTGTCTATTCCATATTTGGCTTAAGGAACTTTATCTGTACTCATTTCAATCTCTGGTTTTATGCAGCACCCCAACTCACCTTTCCTCTTAAGCAAGCATAAGTTGGTTTTCTAAATTTGAGACCCTGTTCTGTTTTGGAATTCAGTTCCTGTGTAGCCAAGTTTACATTCCGTGTATTAGTGATATCTTATGATGTTTCTTTTTCTGTGTGTCTTATTTTAGTTAGAATCATCATACCTGAATCCACTCATTGTGCTGCTAAGGGCCTGATGACATAGATTTCATTGCTGAGTGATACTGCATTGTACGTAAGTACCACAAGTTCTTTATCCATTTTTCACTTTCTGTGATATTGAACTTGTACGGAAAACGAGGTTCTTGTAAACAGAGCCATTCCATACTTTGGGGTGGCTGTGTCTTTTTGACTTTAATTTCCCTAAGCTATAGGACCATAAGTGGAAGTGCCCTAGGCTCTGTTGCTTTGTTTTTTAGATGTTTCAGGAAACACCATACACTTCTCCCGAGTGTCTGTTGGCAATTTACATCCCGCCCATCAGCATAACAAGGCTCCCAGTTCTCCATTGCCTGTCTTGCCTTTCTGGATTTTACACTTTTTTCAGATGGCCCTTTTGACCGGGGGGCAGTGAGACTTCATTGTAGTGCAGATTTCCTTTGCAAGCTTGCTTGGTTGGCCAAAAAGGGCGTATGCGTTTTTTCCTGAATATATTCAGGAAAAAACGCATACGCCCTTTTTGGCCAAGTGCATCATTGTGGACGTTCTGCCTCTTTTCCTATGCTTTCAATGCAATTCCAGTCTACCTCGTGAAATCGGTTTCCTGCAATTCTGCCCCGCTTTCAAGTCCTCTTGGCAGCCTTACTTCAGTATATTTTTGGACGATAGCTGTCATTTATAACTCTGCAGGTTTGTGAATTACAGTGCCCCTGAGCTCCTTTCTTCAACTCGCTTTCCAGTGAGCTGGCCGAAACACCGCAGGATGGCTTCAGGCCCTAATCTGGTTCCGGCACGGCACGCTGAGCCTTTGATTATTTCCTCTTCCTGGTGGGAAATGAGAGTTAAATTTGCCCGTCCAGACACCTCCAGCTAGTCTCTCATTGGTTCTCCCTATTCCTGTTCATCTTCCGCAGAAATTGCAAACTGGGCCAAACAGGAGGTTAAAGGCACTGACTCTCCAAGTCGGGAGAGTGTTAGTAAAGCGTCTGGAATGTTGCACCCGAGTACCAGGGTACGAAAACTGAGACATATTTGAACACGTCTCCCGATCACATGGTTGATCATACTCTAGGTTCCACATGCATGTTTTAGCTGAAGGAAGAATACCTTAAACCTGGGTAGTTGAAACCCGTGGAATGGGTACCATGCAATATGACTTCAAAGGGTCTTCATTTGCTCACCGAACCTCTCCAATCCTATCACTGCTGCGTTTATGCCCCTGTACACATGCTTGATTCTCTTTCGGAGACATAGCAATCCATAGGTTTTAAGATACTTACTAGTCAGGTACATTCTTAGGCGTTTAATATGCGGTGTTGAGTCCATTTCATTGAGCAAGGAGTAGCTCTTGTCTATTCCATATTTGGCTTAAGGAACTTTATATGTGCTCATTTCAATCTCTGGTTTTATGCAGCACCCCAACTCACCTTTCCTCTTAAGCAAGCATAAGTTGGTTTTCTAAATTTGAGACCCTGTTCTGTTTTGGAATTCAGTTCCTGTGTAGCCAAGTTTACATTCCGTGTATTAGTGATATCTTATGATGTTTCTTTTTCTGTGTGACATATTTCAGTTAGAATCATCGTACCGGAATCCACTCATTATGCTGCTACGGACCTGATGACATAGATTTCATTGCTGAGTGATACTGCATTGTACGTAAGTACCACAAGTTCTTTATCCATTTTTCACTTTCTGTGATATTGAACTTGTACGGTAAACGAGGTTCTTGTAAACAGAGCCATTCCATACTTTGGGGTGGCTGTGTCTTTTTGACTTTAATTTCCCTAAGCTATAGGACCATAAGTGGAAGTGCCCTAGGCTCTGTTGCTTTGTTTTTTAGATGTTTCAGGAAACACCATACACTTCTCCCGAGTGTCTGTTGGCAATTTACATCCCGCCCATCAGCATAACAAGACTCCCAGTTCTCCATGGCCTGTCCTGCCTTTCTGGATTTTACACTTTTTCAGATGGCACGTTTGACCGGGGTGAAGTGAGACTTCATTGTAGTGCAGATTTCCTTTGCAAGCTTGCTTGGTTGGCCAAAAAGGGCGTATGCGTTTTTTCCTGAATATATTCAGGAGACAAGGTATACGCCCTTTTTGGCCAAGTGCATCATTGTGGACGTTCTGCCTCTTTTCCTATGCTTTCAATGCAATTCCAGTCTACCTCGTGAAATCGGTTTCCTGCAATTCTGCCCTGCTTTCAAGTCCTCTTGGCAGCCTTACTTCAGTATATTTTTGGACGATAGCTGTCATTTATAACTCTGCAGGTTTGTGCATTACAGTGCCCCTGAGCTCCTTTCTTCAACTCGCTTTCTTGTGAGCTGGCCGCAACACCGCAGGATGGCTTCAGGCCCTAATCTGGTTCCGGCACGGCACGCTGAGCCTTTGGTTAATTCCTCTTCCTGGTGGGAAATGAGAGTTAAATTTGCCCGTCCAGACACGTCCAGCTAGTCTCTCATTGGTTCTCGCTATTCCTGTTCATCTTCCGCAGAAATTGCAAACTGGGCCAAACAGGAGGTTAAAGGGACTGACTCTCCAAGTCGGGAGAGTGTTAGTAAAGCGTCTGGAATGTTGCACCCGAGAACCTGGGTACGAAAACTGAGACATATTTGAACACGTCTCCCGATCACATGGTTGATCATACTCTAGGTTCCACATGCATGTTTTAGCTGAAGGAAGAATACCTTAAACCTGGGTAGTTGAAACCCGTGGAATGGGTACCATGCAATATGACTTCAAAGGGTCTTCATTTGCTCACCGAACCTCTCCAATCCTATCACTGCTGCGTTTATGCCCCTGTACACATGCTTGATTCTCTTTCGGAGACATAGCAATCCATAGGTTTTAAGATACTTACTAGTCAGGTACATTCTTTGGCGTTTAATATGCGGTGTTGAGTCCATTTCGTTGAGCAAGGAGTAGCTCTTGTCTATTCCATATTTGGCTTAAGGAACTTTATCTGTGCTCATTTCAATCTCTGGTTTTATGCAGCACCCCAACTCACCTTTCCCCTTAAGCAAGCATAAGTTGGTTTTCTAAATTTGAGACCCTGTTCTGTTCTGTAATTCAGTTCCTGTGTAGCCAAGTTTACATTCCGTGTATTAGTGATATCTTATGTTTGTTTTTCTGTGTGACTTATTTCAGTTAGAATCATCATACCTGAATCCACTCATTGTGCTGCTAAGGGCCTGATGACATAGATTTCATTGCTGAGTGATATTGCTTTGTAAGTAAATACCACAACTTCTTTATCCATTTTTCACTTTCTGTGATGTTGAACTTGTACTGTAAACGCGGTTTTGTAAACAGAGCCGTTCCAAACTTTGGGGTGGCTGTGTCTTTTTGATTTTAATTTCCCTAAGCTATAGGACCATAAGTGGAAGTGCCCTAGGCTCTGTTGCTTTGTTTTTTAGATGTTTCAGGAAACACCATACACTTCTCCCGAGTGTCTGTTGGCAATTTACATCCTGCCCATCAGCATAACAAGGCTCCCAGTTCTCCATGGCCTGTCCTGACTTTCTGGATTTTACACATTTTTCAGATGGCCCTTTTGACCGGGGGGAAGTGAGACTTCATTGTAGTGCAGATTTCCTTTGCAAGCTTGCTTGGTTGGCCAAAAAGGGCGTATGCGTTTTTTCCTGAATATATTCAGGAAAAAACGCATACGCACTTTTTGGCCAAGTGCATCATTGTGGATGTTCTGCCTCTTTTCCTATGCTTTCAATGCAATTCCAGTCTACCTCCTGAAATCGGTTTCCTGCAATTCTGCCCCGCTTTCAAGTCCTCTTGGCAGCCTTACTTCAGTATATTTTTGGACGATAGCTGTCATTTATAACTCTGCAGGTTTGTGAATTACAGTGCCCCTGAGCTCCTTTCTTCAACTCGCTTTCTTGTGACCTGGCCGCAACACCGCAGGATGGCTTCAGGCCCTAATCTGGTTCCGGCACGGCACGCTGAGCCTTTGGTTAATTCCTCTTCCTGGTGGGAAATGAGAGTTAAATTTGCCCGTCCAGACACCTCCAGCTAGTCTCTCATTGGTTCTCGCTATTCCTGTTCATCTTCCGCAGAAATTGCAAACTGGGCCAAACAGGAGGTTAAAGGGACTGACTCTCCAAGTCGGGAGAGTGTTAGTAAAGCGTCTGGAATGTTGCACCCGAGGACCTGGGTACGAAAACTGAGACATATTTGAACACGTCTCCGGATCACATGGTTGATCATACTCTAGGTTCCACATGCATGTTTTAGCTGAAGGAAGAATACCTTAAACCTGGGTAGTTGAAACCCGTGGAATGGGTACCATGCAATATGACTTCAAAGGGTCTTCATTTGCTCACCGAACCTCTCCAATCCTATCACTGCTGCGTTTATGCCCCTGTACACATGCTTGATTCTCTTTCGGAGACATAGCAATCCATAGGTTTTAAGATACTTACTAGTCAGGTACATTCTTAGGCGTTTAATATGCGGTGTTGAGTCCATTTCGTTGAGCAAGGAGTAGCTCTTGTCTATTCCATATTTGGCTTAAGGAACTTTATCTGTGCTCATTTCAATCTCTGGTTTTATGCAGCACCCCAACTCACCTTTCCCCTTAAGCAAGCATAAGTTGGTTTTCTAAATTTGAGACCCTGTTCTGTTCTGTAATTCAGTTCCTGTGTAGCCAAGTTTACATTCCGTGTATTAGTGATATCTTATGTTTGTTTTACTGTGTGACTTATTTCAGTTAGAATCATCATACCTGAATCCACTCATTGTGCTGCTAAGGGCCTGATGACATAGATTTCATTGCTGAGTGATATTGCTTTGTAAGTAAATACCACAACTTCTTTATCCATTTTTCACTTTCTGCGATGTTGAACTTGTACTGTAAACGCGGTTTTGTAAACAGAGCCGTTCCAAACTTTGGGGTGGCTGTGTCTTTTTGATTTTAATTTCCCTAAGCTATAGGACCATAAGTGGAAGTGCCCTAGGCTCTGTTGCTTTGTTTTTTAGATGTTTCAGGAAACACCATACACTTCTCCCGAGTGTCTGTTGGCAATTTACATCCCGCCCATCAGCATAACAAGGCTCCCAGTTCTCCATGGCCTGTCCTGACTTTCTGGATTTTACACATTTTTCAGATGGCCCTTTTGACCGGGGGGAAGTGAGACTTCATTGTAGTGCAGATTTCCTTTGCAAGCATGCTTGGTTGGCCAAAAAGGGCGTATGAGTTTTTTCCTGAATATATTCAGGAAAAAATGCATACGCCCTTTTTGGCCAAGTGCATCATTGTGGACGTTCTGCCTCTTTTCCTATGCTTTCAATGCAATTCCAGTCTACCTCCTGAAATCGGTTTCCTGCAATTCTGCCCCGCTTTCAAGTCCTCTTGGCAGCCTTACTTCAGTATATTTTTGGACGATAGCTGTCATTTATAACTCTGCAGGTTTGTGAATTACAGTGCCCCTGAGCTCCTTTCTTCAACTCGCTTTCTTGTGACCTGGCCGCAACACTGCAGGATGGCTTCAGGCCCTAATCTGGTTCCGGCACGGCACGCTGAGCCTTTGGTTAATTCCTCTTCCTGGTGGGAAATGAGAGTTAAATTTGCCCGTCCAGACACCTCCAGCTAGTCTCTCATTGGTTCTCGCTATTCCTGTTCATCTTCCGCAGAAATTGCAAACTGGGCCAAACAGGAGGTTAAAGGGACTGACTCTCCAAGTCGGGAGAGTGTTAGTAAAGCGTCTGGAATGTTGCACCCGAGTACCAGGGTACGAAAACTGAGACATATTTGAACACGTCTCCCGATCACATGGTTGATCATACTCTAGGTTCCACATGCATGTTTTAGCTGAAGGAAGAATACCTTAAACCTGGGTAGTTGAAACCCGTGGAATGGGTACCATGCAATATGACTTCAAAGGGTCTTCATTTGCTCACCGAACCTCTCCAATCCTATCACTGCTGCGTTTATGCCCCTGTACACATGCTTGATTCTCTTTCGGAGACATAGCAATCCATAGGTTTTAAGATACTTACTAGTCAGGTACATTCTTAGGCGTTTAATATGCGGTGTTGAGTCCATTTCGTTGAGCAAGGAGTAGCTCTTGTCTATTCCATATTTGGCTTAAGGAACTTTATCTGTACTCATTTCAATCTCTGGTTTTATGCAGCACCCCAACTCACCTTTCCTCTTAAGCAAGCATAAGTTGGTTTTCTAAATTTGAGACCCTGTTCTGTTTTGGAATTCAGTTCCTGTGTAGCCAAGTTTACATTCCGTGTATTAGTGATATCTTATGATGTTTCTTTTTCTGTGTGTTACTTATTTCAGTTAGAATCATCGTACCGGAATCCACTCATTATGCTGCTACGGACCTGTTGACATAGATTTCATTGCTGAGTGATACTGCATTGTACGTAAGTACCACAAGTTCTTTATCCATTTTTCACTTTCTGTGATATTGAACTTGTACGGTAAACGAGGTTCTTGTAAACAGAGCCATTCCATACTTTGGGGTGGCTGTGTCTTTTTGACTTTAATTTCCCTAAGCTATAGGACCATAAGTGGAAGTGCCCTAGGCTCTGTTGCTTTGTTTTTTAGATGTTTCAGGAAACACCATACACTTCTCCCGAGTGTCTGTTGGCAATTTACATCCCGCCCATCAGCATAACAAGGCTCCCAGTTCTCCATTGCCTGTCTTGCCTTTCTGGATTTTACACATTTTTCAGATGGCCCTTTTGACTGGGGGGCAGTGAGACTTCATTGTAGTGCAGATTTCCTTTGCAAGCTTGCTTGGTTGGCCAAAAAGGGCGTATGCGTTTTTTCCTGAATATATTCAGGAAAAAACGCATACGCCCTTTTTGGCCAAGTGCATCATTGTGGACGTTCTGCCTCTTTTCCTATGCTTTCAATGCAATTCCAGTCTACCTCCTGAAATCGGTTTCCTGCAATTCTGCCCCGCTTTCAAGTCCTCTTGGCAGCCTTACTTCAGTATATTTTTGGACGATAGCTGTCATTTATAACTCTGCAGGTTTGTGAATTACAGTGCCCCTGAGCTCCTTTCTTCAACTCGCTTTCCAGTGAGCTGGCCGAAACACCGCAGGATGGCTTCAGGCCCTAATCTGGTTCCGGCACGGCACGCTGAGCCTTTGATTATTTCCTCTTCCTGGTGGGAAATGAGAGTTAAATTTGCCCGTCCAGACACCTCCAGCTAGTCTCTCATTGGTTCTCCCTATTCCTGTTCATCTTCCGCAGAAATTGCAAACTGGGCCAAACAGGAGGTTAAAGGCACTGACTCTCCAAGTCGGGAGAGTGTTAGTAAAGCGTCTGGAATGTTGCATTCGAGTACCAGGGTACGAAAACTGAGACATATTTGAACACGTCTCCCATTCACACGGTTGATCATACTCTGGGTTCCACATGCATGTTTTAGCTGAAGGAAGAATACCTTAAACCTGGGTAGTTGAAACCCGTGGAATGGGTACCATGCAATATGACTTCAAAGGGTCTTCATTTGCTCACCGAACCTCTCCAATCCTATCACTGCTGCGTTTATGCCCCTGTACACACGCTTGATTCTCTTTCGGAGACATAGCAATCCATAGGTTTTAAGATACTTACTAGTCAGGTACATTCTTAGGCGTTTAATATGGGGTGTTGAGTCCATTTCGTTGAGCAAGGAGTAGCTCTTGTCTATTCCATATTTGGCTTAAGGAACTTTATCTGTGCTCATTTCAATCTCTGGTTTTATGCAACACCCCAACTCACCTTTCCCCTTAAGCAAGCATAAGTTGGTTTTCTAAATTTGAGACCCTGTTCTGTTTTGGAATTCAGTTCCTGTGTAGCCAAGTTTACATTCCGTGTATTACTGATATCTTATCATGTTTCTTTTTCTGTGTGACTTATTTCAGTTAGAATCATCGTACCGGAATCCACTCATTATGCTGCTACGGACCTGATGACATAGATTTCATTGCTGAGTGATACTGCATTGTACGTAAGTACCACATGTTCTTTATCCATTTTTCACTTTCTGTGATATTGAACTTGTACGGTAAACGAGGTTCTTGTAAACAGAGGCGTCCCAAACTTTGGGGTGGCTGTGTCTTTTTGACTTTAATTTCCCTAAGCTATAGGACCATAAGTGGAAGTGCCCTAGGCTCTGTTGCTTTGTTTTTTAGATGTTTCAGGAAACACCATACACTTCTCCCGAGTGTCTGTTGGCAATTTACATCCCGCCCATCAGCATAACAAGGCTCCCAGTTCTCCATGGCCTGTCCTGCCTTTCTGGATTTTACACTTTTTCAGATGGCACGTTTGACCGGGGTGAAGTGAGACTTCATTGTAGTGCAGATTTCCTTTGCAAGCTTGCTTGGTTGGCCAAAAAGGGCGTATGCGTTTTTTCCTGAATATATTCAGGAAACAAGACATACGCACTTTTTGGCCAAGTGCATCATTGTGGACGTTCTGCCTCTTTTCCTATGCTTTCAATGCAATTCCAGTCTACCTCCTGAAATCGGTTTCCTGCAATTCTGCCCCGCTTTCAAGTCCTCTTGGCAGCCTTACTTCAGTATATTTTTGGACGATAGCTGTCATTTATAACTCTGGAAGTTTGTGCATTACAGTGCCCCTGAGCTCCTTTCTTCAACTCGCTTTCTTGTGAGCTGGCCGCAACACCGCAGGATGGCTTCAGGCCCTAATCTGGTTCCGGCACGGCACGCTGAGCCTTTCGTTAATTCCTCTTCCTGGTTGGAAATGAGAGTTAAATTTGCCCGTCCAGACACCTCCAGCTAGTCTCTCATTGGTTCTCGCTATTCCTGTTCATCTTCCGCAGAAATTGCAAACTGGGCCAAACAGGAGGTTAAAGGGACTGACTCTCCAAGTTGGGAGAGTGTTAGTAAAGCGTCTGGAATGTTGCACCCGAGGACCTGGGTACGAAAACTGAGACATATTTGAACACGTCTCCCGATCACATGGTTGATCATACTCTAGGTTCCACATGCATGTTTTAGCTGAAGGAAGAATACCTTAAACCTGGGTAGTTGAAACCCGTGGAATGGGTACCATGCAATATGACTTCAAAGGGTCTTCATTTGCTCACCAAACCTCTCCAATCCTATCACTGCTGCGTTTATGCCCCTGTACACATGCTTGATTCTCTTTCGGAGACATAGCAATCCATAGGTTTTAAGATACTTACTAGTCAGGTACATTCTTAGGCGTTTAATATGCGGTGTTGAGTCCATTTCGTTGAGCAAGGAGTAGCTCTTGTCTATTCCATATTTGGCTTAAGGAACTTTATCTGTGCTCATTTCAATCTCTGGTTTTATGCAGCACCCCAACTCACCTTTCCCCTTAAGCAAGCATAAGTTGGTTTTCTAAATTTGAGACCCTGTTCTGTTCTGTAATTCAGTTCCTGTGTAGCCAAGTTTACATTCCGTGTATTACTGATATCTTATGATGTTTCTTTTTCTGTGTGACTTATTTCAGTTAGAATCATCATACCTGAATCCACTCATTGTGCTGCTAAGGGCCTAATGACATAGATTTCATTGCTGAGTGATATTGCTTTGTAAGTAAATACCACAACTTCTTTATCCATTTTTCACTTTCTGCGATGTTGAACTTGTACTGTAAACGCGGTTCTGTAAACAGAGCCGTTCCATACTTTGGGGTGGCTGTGTCTTTTTTATTTTAATTTCCCTAAACTATAGGACCATAAGTGGAAGTGCCCTAGGCTCTGTTGCTTTGTGTTTTAGATGTTTCAGGAAACACCATACACTTCTCCCGAGTGTCTGTTGCCTATTTACATCCCGCCCATCAGCATAACAAGGCTCCCAGTTCTCCATGGCCTGTCCTGCCATTCTGGATTTTACACTTTTTTCAGATGGCCCTTTTGACCGGGGGGAAGTGAGACTTCATTGTAGTGCAGATTTCCTTTGCAAGCATGCTTGGTTGGCCAAAAAGGGCATATGCGTTTTTTCCTGATTATATTCAGGAAAATACACATACGCCCTTTTTGGCCAAGTGCATCATTGTGGACGTTCTGCCTCTTTTCCTATGCTTTCAATGCAATTCCAGTCTACCTCGTGAAATCGGTTTCCTGCAATTCTGCCCCACTTTCAAGTCCTCTTGGCAGCCTTACTTCAGTATATTTTTGGACGATAGCTGTCATTTATAACTCTGCAGGTTTGTGAATTACAGTGCCCCTGAGCTCCTTTCTTCAACTCGCTTTCTTGTGACCTGGCCGCAACACTGCAGGATGCCTTCAGGCATTAATCTGGTTCCGCCACGGCACGCTGAGCCTTTGGTTAATTCCTCTTCCTGGTGGGAAATGAGAGTTAAATTTGCCCGTCCAGACACCTCCAGCTAGTCTCTCATTGGTTCTCGCTATTCCTGTTCATCTTCCGCAGAAATTGCAAACTGAGCCAAACAGGAGGTTAAAGGGACTTACTCTCCAAGTCGGGAGAGTGTTAGTAAAGCGTCTGGAATGTTGCACCCGAGTACCAGGGTACGAAAACTGAGACATATTTGAACACGTCTCCCGATCACATGGTTGATCATACTCTAGGTTCCACATGCATGTTTTAGCTGAAGGAAGAATACCTTAAACCTGGGTAGTTGAAACCCGTGGAATGGGTACCATGCAATATGACTTCAAAGGGTCTTCATTTGCTCACCGAACCTCTCCAATCCTATCACTGCTGCGTTTATGCCCCTGTACACATGCTTGATTCTCTTTCGGAGACATAGAAATCCATAGGTTTTAAGATACTTACTAGTCAGGTACATTCTTAGGCGTTTAATATGCGGTGTTGAGTCCATTTCGTTGAGCAAGGAGTAGCTCTTGTCTATTCCATATTTGGCTTAAGGAACTTTATCTGTGCTCATTTCAATCTCTGGTTTTATGCAGCACCCCAACTCACCTTTCCTCTTAAGCAAGCATAAGTTGGTTTTCTAAATTTGAGACCCTGTTCTGTTTTGGAATTCAGTTCCTGTGTAGCCAAGTTTACATTCCGTGTATTAGTGATATCTTATGATGTTTCTTTTTCTGTGTGACTTATTTCAGTTAATATCATCGTACCGGAATCCACTCATTATGCTGCTACGGACCTGATGACATAGATTTCATTGCTGAGTGATACTGCATTGTACGTAAGTACCACATGTTCTTTATCCATTTTTCACTTTCTGTGATATTGAACTTGTACGGTAAATGAGGTTCTTGTAAACAGAGGCGTCCCAAACTTTGGGGTGGCTGTGTCTTTTTGACTTTAATTTCCCTAAGCTATAGGACCATAAGTGGAAGTGCCCTAGGCTCTGTTGCTTTGTTTTTTAGATGTTTCAGGAAACACCATACACTTCTCCCGAGTGTCTGTTGGCAATTTACATCCCGCCCATCAGCATAACAAGACTCCCAGTTCTCCATGGCCTGTCCTGCCTTTCTGGATTTTACACTTTTTCAGATGGCACGTTTGACCGGGGTGAAGTGAGACTTCATTTTAGTGCAGATTTCCTTTGCAAGCTTGCTTGGTTGGCCAAAAAGGGCGTATGCGTTTTTTCCTGAATATATTCAGGAAACAAGGCATACGCCCTTTTTGGCCAAGTGCATCATTGTGGACGTTCTGCCTCTTTTCCTATGCTTTCAATGCAATTCCAGTCTACCTCGTGAAATCGGTTTCCTGCAATTCTGCCCTGCTTTCAAGTCCTCTTGGCAGCCTTACTTCAGTATATTTTTGGACGATAGCTGTCATTTATAACTCTGCAGGTTTGTGCATTACAGTGCCCCTGAGCTCCTTTCTTCAACTCGCTTTCTTGTGAGCTGGCCGCAACACCGCAGGATGGCTTCAGGCCCTAATCTGGTTCCGGCACGGCACGCTGAGCCTTTCGTTAATTCCTCTTCCTGGTGGGAAATGAGAGTTAAATTTGCCCGTCCAGACACCTCCAGCTAGTCTCTCATTGGTTCTCGCTATTCCTGTTCATCTTCCGCAGAAATTGCAAACTGGGCCAAACAGGAGGTTAAAGGGACTGACTCTCCAAGTCGGGAGAGTGTTAGTAAAGCGTCTGGAATGTTGCACCCGAGGACCTGGGTACGAAAACTGAGACATATTTGAACACGTCTCCCGATCACATGGTTGATCATACTCTAGGTTCCACATGCATGTTTTAGCTGAAGGAAGAATACCTTAAACCTGGGTAGTTGAAACCCGTGGAATGGGTACCATGCAATATGACTTCAAAGGGTCTTCATTTGCTCACCGAACCTCTCCAATCCTATCACTGCTGCGTTTATGCCCCTGTACACATGCTTGATTCTCTTTCGGAGACATAGCAATCCATAGGTTTTAAGATACTTACTAGTCAGGTACATTCTTAGGCGTTTAATATGCGGTGTTGAGTCCATTTCGTTGAGCAAGGAGTAGCTCTTGTCTATTCCATATTTGGCTTAAGGAACTTTATCTGTGCTCATTTCAATCTCTGGTTTTATGCAGCACCCCAACTCACCTTTCCCCTTAAGCAAGCATAAGTTGGTTTTCTAAATTTGAGACCCTGTTCTGTTCTGTAATTCAGTTCCTGTGTAGCCAAGTTTACATTCCGTGTATTAGTGATATCTTATGTTTGTTTTTCTGTGTGACTTATTTCAGTTAGAATCATCATACCTGAATCCACTCATTGTGCTGCTAAGGGCCTGATGACATAGATTTCATTGCTGAGTGATATTGCTTTGTAAGTAAATACCACAACTTCTTTATCCATTTTTCACTTTCTGCGATGTTGAACTTGTACTGTAAACGCGGTTTTGTAAACAGAGCCATTCCAAACTTTGGGGTGGCTGTGTCTTTTTGATTTTAATTTCCCTAAGCTATAGGACCATAAGTGGAAGTGCCCTAGGCTCTGTTGCTTTGTTTTTTAGATGTTTCAGGAAACACCATACACTTCTCCCGAGTGTCTGTTGGCAATTTATATCCCGCCCATCAGCATAACAAGGCTCCCAGTTCTCCATGGCCTGTCCTGCCTTTCTGGATTTTACACTTTTTTCACATGGCCCTTTTGACCGGGGGGAAGTGAGACTTCATTGTAGTGCAGATTTCCTTTGCAAGCTTGCTTGGTTGGCCAAAAAGGGCGTATGCGTTTTTTCCTGAATATATTCAGGAAAAAACGCATACGCCCTTTTTGGCCAAGTGCATCATTGTGGACGTTCTGCCTCTTTTCCTATGCTTTCAATGCAATTCCAGTCTACCTCCTGAAATCGGTTTCCTGCAATTCTGCCCCGCTTTCAAGTCCTCTTGGCAGCCTTACTTCAGTATATTTTTGGACGATAGCTGTGATTTATAACTCTGCAGGTTTGTGAATTACAGTGCCCCTGAGCTCCTTTCTTCAACTCGCTTTCTTGTGACCTGGCCACAACACCGCAGGATGGCTTCAGGCCCTAATCTGGTTCCGGCACGGCACGCTGAGCCTTTGGTTAGTTCCTCTTCCTGGTGGGAAATGAGAGTTAAATTTGCCCATCCAGACACCTCCAGCTAGTCTCTCATTGGTTCTCCCTATTCCTGTTCATCTTCCGCAGAAATTGCAAACTGGGCCAAACAGGAGGTTAAAGGGACTGACTCTCCAAGTGGGGAGAGTGTTAGTAAAGCGTCTGGAATGTTGCACCCGAGTACCAGGGGAGGAAAACTGAGACATATTTGAACACGTCTCCCGTTCACACGGTTGATCATACTCTGGGTTCCACATGCATGTTTTAGCTGAAGGAAGAATACCTTAAACCTGGGTAGTTGAAACCCGTGGAATGGGTACCATGCAATATGACTTCAAAGGGTCTTCATTTGCTCACCGAACCTCTCCAATCCTATCACTGCTGCGTTTATGCCCCTGTACACATGCTTGATTCTCTTTCGGAGACATAGCAATCCATAGGTTTTAAGATACTTACTAGTCAGGTACATTCTTAGGCGTTTAATATGCGGTGTTGAGTCCATTTCGTTGAGCAAGGAGTAGCTCTTGTCTATTCCATATTTGGCTTAAGGAACTTTATCTGTGCTCATTTCAATCTCTGGTTTTATGCAGCACCCCAACTCACCTTTCCCCTTAAGCAAGCATAAGTTGGTTTTCTAAATTTGAGACCCTGTTCTGTTCTGTAATTCAGTTCCTGTGTAGCCAAGTTTACATTCCGTGTATTAGTGATATCTTATGTTTGTTTTACTGTGTGACTTATTTCAGTTAGAATCATCATACCTGAATCCACTCATTGTGCTGCTAAGGGCCTGATGACATAGATTTCATTGCTGAGTGATATTGCTTTGTAAGTAAATACCACAACTTCTTTATCCATTTTTCACTTTCTGCGATGTTGAACTTGTACTGTAAACGCGGTTTTGTAAACAGAGCCGTTCCAAACTTTGGGGTGGCTGTGTCTTTTTGATTTTAATTTCCCTAAGCTATAGGACCATAAGTGGAAGTGCCCTAGGCTCTGTTGCTTTGTTTTTTAGATGTTTCAGGAAACACCATACACTTCTCCCGAGTGTCTGTTGGCAATTTACATCCCGCCCATCAGCATAACAAGGCTCCCAGTTCTCCATGGCCTGTCCTGACTTTCTGGATTTTACACATTTTTCAGATGGCCCTTTTGACCGGGGGGAAGTGAGACTTCATTGTAGTGCAGATTTCCTTTGCAAGCATGCTTGGTTGGCCAAAAAGGGCGTATGAGTTTTTTCCTGAATATATTCAGGAAAAAATGCATACGCCCTTTTTGGCCAAGTGCATCATTGTGGACGTTCTGCCTCTTTTCCTATGCTTTCAATGCAATTCCAGTCTACCTCCTGAAATCGGTTTCCTGCAATTCTGCCCCGCTTTCAAGTCCTCTTGGCAGCCTTACTTCAGTATATTTTTGGACGATAGCTGTCATTTATAACTCTGCAGGTTTGTGAATTACAGTGCCCCTGAGCTCCTTTCTTCAACTCGCTTTCTTGTGACCTGGCCGCAACACCGCAGGATGGCTTCAGGCCCTAATTTGGTTCCGGCACGGCACGCTGAGCCTTTCGTTAATTCCTCTTCCTGGTGGGAAATGAGAGTTAAATTTGCCCGTCCAGACACCTCCAGCTAGTCTCTCATTGGTTCTCGCTATTCCTGTTCATCTTCCGCAGAAATTGCAAACTGGGCCAAACAGGAGGTTAAAGGGACTGACTCTCCAAGTCGGGAGAGTGTTAGTAAAGTGTCTGGAATGTTGCACCCGAGTACCAGGGTACGAAAACTGAGACATATTTGAACACGTCTCCCGATCACATGGTTGATCATACTCTAGGTTCCACATGCATGTTTTAGCTGAAGGAAGAATACCTTAAACCTGGGTAGTTGAAACCCGTTGAATGGGTACCATGCAATATGACTTCAAAGGGTCTTCATTTGCTCACCGAACCTCTCCAATCCTATCACTGCTGCGTTTATGCCCCTGTACACATGCTTGATTCTCTTTCGGAGACATAGCAATCCATAGGTTTTAAGATACTTACTAGTCAGGTACATTCTTAGGCGTTTAATATGCGGTGTTGAGTCCATTTCGTTGAGCAAGGAGTAGCTCTAGTCTATTCCATATTTGGCTTAAGGAACTTTATCTGTACTCATTTCAATCTCTGGTTTTATGCAGCACCCCAACTCACCTTTCCTCTTAAGCAAGCATAAGTTGGTTTTCTAAATTTGAGACCCTGTTCTGTTTTGGAATTCAGTTCCTGTGTAGCCAAGTTTACATTCCGTGTATTAGTGATATCTTATGATGTTTCTTTTTCTGTGTGACATATTTCAGTTAGAATCATCGTACCGGAATCCACTCATTATGCTGCTACGGACCTGATGACATAGATTTCATTGCTGAGTGATACTGCATTGTACGTAAGTACCACAAGTTCTTTATCCATTTTTCACTTTCTGTGATATTGAACTTGTACGGTAAACGAGGTTCTTGTAAACAGAGCCATTCCATACTTTGGGGTGGCTGTGTCTTTTTGACTTTAATTTCCCTAAGCTATAGGACCATAAGTGGAAGTGCCCTAGGCTCTGTTGCTTTGTTTTTTAGATGTTTCAGGAAACACCATACACTTCTCCCGAGTGTCTGTTGGCAATTTACATCCCGCCCATCAGCATAACAAGGCTCCCAGTTCTCCATTGCCTGTCTTGCCTTTCTGGATTTTACACTTTTTTCAGATGGCCCTTTTGACCGGGGGGCAGTGAGACTTCATTGTAGTGCAGATTTCCTTTGCAAGCTTGCTTGGTTGGCCAAAAAGGGCGTATGCGTTTTTTCCTGAATATATTCAGGAAAAAACGCATACGCCCTTTTTGGCCAAGTGCATCATTGTGGACGTTCTGCCTCTTTTCCTATGCTTTCAATGCAATTCCAGTCTACCTCCTGAAATCGGTTTCCTGCAATTCTGCCCCGCTTTCAAGTCCTCTTGGCAGCCTTACTTCAGTATATTTTTGGACGATAGCTGACATTTATAACTCTGCATGTTTGTGAATTACAGTGGCCCTGAGCTCCTTTCTTCAACTCGCTTTCCAGTAAGCTGGCCGAAACACCGCAGGATGGCTTCAGGCCCTAATCTGGTTCCGGCACGGCACGCTGAGCCTTTGATTATTTCCTCTTCCTGGTGGGAAATGAGAGTTAAATTTGCCCGTCCAGACACCTCCAGCTAGTCTCTCATTGGTTCTCCCTATTCCTGTTCATCTTCCGCAGAAATTGCAAACTGGGCCAAACAGGAGGTTAAAGGCACTGACTCTCCAAGTCGGGAGAGTGTTAGTAAAGCGTCTGGAATGTTGCACTCGAGTACCAGGGTACGAAAACTGAGACATATTTGAACACGTCTCCCATTCACACGGTTGATCATACTGTGGGTTCCACATGCATGTTTTAGCTGAAGGAAGAATACCTTAAACCTGGGTAGTTGAAACCCGTGGAATGGGTACCATGCAATATGACTTCAAAGGGTCTTCATTTGCTCACCGAACCTCTCCAATCCTATCACTGCTGCGTTTATGCCCCTGTACACACGCTTGATTCTCTTTCGGAGACATAGCAATCCATAGGTTTTAAGATACTTACTAGTCAGGTACATTCTTAGGCGTTTAATATGGGGTGTTGAGTCCATTTCGTTGAGCAAGGAGTAGCTCTTGTCTATTCCATATTTGGCTTAAGGAACTTTATCTGTGCTCATTTCAATCTCTGGTTTTATGCAACACCCCAACTCACCTTTCCCCTTAAGCAAGCATAAGTTGGTTTTCTAAATTTGAGACCCTGTTCTGTTTTGGAATTCAGTTCCTGTGTAGCCAAGTTTACATTCCGTGTATTACTGATATCTTATCATGTTTCTTTTTCTGTGTGACTTATTTCAGTTAGAATCATCGTACCGGAATCCACTCATTATGCTGCTACGGACCTGATGACATAGATTTCATTGCTGAGTGATACTGCATTGTACGTAAGTACCACATGTTCTTTATCCATTTTTCACTTTCTGTGATATTGAACTTGTACGGTAAATGAGGTTCTTGTAAACAGAGGCGCCCCAAACTTTGGGGTGGCTGTGTCTTTTTGAATTTAATTTCCCTAAGCTATAGGACCATAAGTGGAAGTGCCCTAGGCTCCGTTGCTTTGTTTTTTAGATGTTTTAGGAAACACCATACACTTCTCCCGAGTGTCTGTTGGCAATTTACATCCCGCCCATCAGCATAACAAGGCTCCCAGTTCTCCATGGCCTGTCCTGCCTTTCTGGATTTTACACTTTTTCAGATGGCACGTTTGACCGGGGTGAAGTGAGACTTCATTGTAGTGCAGATTTCCTTTGCAAGCTTGCTTGGTTGGCCAAAAAGGGCGTATGCGTTTTTTCCTGAATATATTCAGGAAACAAGGCATACGCCCTTTTTGGCCAAGTGCATCATTGTGGACGTTCTGCCTCTTTTCCTATGCTTTCAATGCAATTCCAGTCTACCTCCTGAAATCGGTTTCCTGCAATTCTGCCCCGCTTTCAAGTCCTCTTGGCAGCCTTACTTCAGTATATTTTTGGACGATAGCTGTCATTTATAACTCTGCAGGTTTGTGCATTACAGTGCCCCTGAGCTCCTTTCTTCAACTCACTTTCTTGTGAGCTGGCCGCAACACCGCAGGATGGCTTCAGGCCCTAATCTGGTTCCGGCACGGCACGCTGAGCCTTTCGTTAATTCCTCTTCCTGGTGGGAAATGAGAGTTAAATTTGCCCGTCCAGACACCTCCAGCTAGTCTCTCATTGGTTCTCGCTATTCCTGTTTATCTTCCGCAGAAATTGCAAACTGGGCCAAACAGGAGGTTAAAGGGACTGACTCTCCAAGTTGGGAGAGTGTTAGTAAAGCGTCTGGAATGTTGCACCCGAGGACCTGGGTACGAAAACTGAGACATATTTGAACACGTCTCCCGATCACATGGTTGATCATACTCTAGGTTCCACATGCATGTTTTAGCTGAAGGAAGAATACCTTAAACCTGGGTAGTTGAAACCCGTGGAATGGGTACCATGCAATATGACTTCAAAGGGTCTTCATTTGCTCACCGAACCTCTCCAATCCTATCACTGCTGCGTTTATGCCCCTGTACACATGCTTGATTCTCTTTCGGAGACATAGCAATCCATAGGTTTTAAGATCCTTACTAGTCAGGTACATTCTTAGGCGTTTAATATGCGGTGTTGAGTCCATTTCGTTGAGCAAGGAGTAGCTCTTGTCTATTCCATATTTGGCTTAAGGAACTTTATCTGTGCTCATTTCAATCTCTGGTTTTATGCAGCACCCCAACTCACCTTTCCCCTTAAGCAAGCATAAGTTGGTTTTCTAAATTTGAGACCCTGTTCTGTTCTGTAATTCAGTTCCTGTGTAGCCAAGTTTACATTCCGTGTATTACTGATATCTTATGATGTTTCTTTCTCTGTGTGACTTATTTCAGTTAGAATCATCATACCTGAATCCACTCATTGTGCTGCTAAGGGCCTGATGACATAGATTTCATTGTTGAGTGATATTGCTTTGTAAGTAAATACCACAACTTCTTTATCCATTTTTCACTTTCTGCGATGTTGAACTTGTACTGTAAACGCGGTTCTGTAAACAGAGCCGTTCCATACTTTGGGGTGGCTGTGTCTTTTTGATTTTAATTTCCCTAAACTATAGGACCATAAGTGGAAGTGCCCTAGGCTCTGTTGCTTTGTGTTTTAGATGTTTCAGGAAACACCATACACTTCTCCCGAGTGTCTGTTGCCAATTTACATCCCGCCCATCAGCATAACAAGGCTCCCAGTTCTCCATGGCCTGTCCTGCCATTCTGGATTTTACACTTTTTTCAGATGGCCCTTTTGACCGGGGGGAAGTGAGACTTCATTGTAGTGCAGATTTCCTTTGCAAGCATGCTTGGTTGGCCAAAAAGGGCATATGCATTTTTTCCTGATTATATTCAGGAAAATACACATACGCCCTTTTTGGCCAAGTGCATCATTGAGGACGTTCTGCCTCTTTTCCTATGCTTTCAATGCAATTCCAGTCTACCTCCTGAAATCGGTTTCCTGCAATTTTGCCCCACTTTCAAGTCCTCTTGGCAGCCTTACTTCAGTATATTTTTGGACGATAGCTGTCATTTATAACTCTGCAGGTTTTGTGCATTACAGTGCCCCTGAGCTCCTTTCTTCAACTCGCTTTCTTGTGACCTGGCCGCAACACTGCAGGATGGCTTCAGGCCTTAATCTGGTTCCGGCACGGCACGCTGAGCCTTTGGTTAATTCCTCTTCCTGGTGGGAAATGAGAGTTAAATTTGCCCGTCCAGACACCTCCAGCTAGTCTCTCATTGGTTCTCGCTATTCCTGTTCATCTTCCGCAGAAATTGCAAACTGAGCGAAACAGGAGGTTAAAGGGACTGACTCTCCAAGTCGGGAGAGTGTTAGTAAAGCGTCTGGAATGTTGCACCCGAGTACCAGGGTACGAAAACTGAGACATATTTGAACACGTCTCCCGATCACATGGTTGATCATACTCTAGGTTCCACATGCATGTTTTAGCTGAAGGAAGAATACCTTAAACCTGGGTAGTTGAAACCCGTGGAATGGGTACCATGCAATATGACTTCAAAGGGTCTTCATTTGCTCACCGAACCTCTCCAATCCTATCACTGCTGCGTTTATGCCCCTGTACACATGCTTGATTCTCTTTCGGAGACATAGCAATCCATAGGTTTTAAGATACTTACTAGTCAGGTACATTCTTAGGCGTTTAATATGCGGTGTTGAGTCCATTTCGTTGAGCAAGGAGTAGCTCTTGTCTATTCCATATTTGGCTTAAGGAACTTTATCTGTGCTCATTTCAATCTCTGGTTTTATGCAGCACCCCAACTCACCTTTCCTCTTAAGCAAGCATAAGTTGGTTTTCTAAATTTGAGACCCTGTTCTGTTCTGTAATTCAGTTCCTGTGTAGCCAAGTTTACATTCCGTGTATTACTGATATCTTATCATGTTTCTTTTTCTGTGTGACTTATTTCAGTTAGAATCATCGTACCGGAATCCACTCATTATGCTGCTACGGACCTGATGACATAGATTTCATTGCTGAGTGATACTGCATTGTACGTAAGTACCACATGTTCTTTATCCATTTTTCACTTTCTGTGATATTGAACTTGTACGGTAAATGAGGTTCTTGTAAACAGAGGCGCCCCAAACTTTGGGGTGGCTGTGTCTTTTTGAATTTAATTTCCCTAAGCTATAGGACCATAAGTGGAAGTGCCCTAGGCTCCGTTGCTTTGTTTTTTAGATGTTTTAGGAAACACCATACACTTCTCCCGAGTGTCTGTTGGCAATTTACATCCCGCCCATCAGCATAACAAGGCTCCCAGTTCTCCATGGCCTGTCCTGCCTTTCTGGATTTTACACTTTTTCAGATGGCACGTTTGACCGGGGTGAAGTGAGACTTCATTGTAGTGCAGATTTCCTTTGCAAGCTTGCTTGGTTGGCCAAAAAGGGCGTATGCGTTTTTTCCTGAATATATTCAGGAAACAAGGCATACGCCCTTTTTGGCCAAGTGCATCATTGTGGACGTTCTGCCTCTTTTCCTATGCTTTCAATGCAATTCCAGTCTACCTCCTGAAATCGGTTTCCTGCAATTCTGCCCCGCTTTCAAGTCCTCTTGGCAGCCTTACTTCAGTATATTTTTGGACGATAGCTGTCATTTATAACTCTGCAGGTTTGTGCATTACAGTGCCCCTGAGCTCCTTTCTTCAACTCACTTTCTTGTGAGCTGGCCGCAACACCGCAGGATGGCTTCAGGCCCTAATCTGGTTCCGGCACGGCACGCTGAGCCTTTCGTTAATTCCTCTTCCTGGTGGGAAATGAGAGTTAAATTTGCCCGTCCAGACACCTCCAGCTAGTCTCTCATTGGTTCTCGCTATTCCTGTTCATCTTCCGCAGAAATTGCAAACTGGGCCAAACAGGAGGTTAAAGGGACTGACTCTCCAAGTTGGGAGAGTGTTAGTAAAGCGTCTGGAATGTTGCACCCGAGGACCTGGGTACGAAAACTGAGACATATTTGAACACGTCTCCCGATCACATGGTTGATCATACTCTAGGTTCCACATGCATGTTTTAGCTGAAGGAAGAATACCTTAAACCTGGGTAGTTGAAACCCGTGGAATGGGTACCATGCAATATGACTTCAAAGGGTCTTCATTTGCTCACCGAACCTCTCCAATCCTATCACTGCTGCGTTTATGCCCCTGTACACATGCTTGATTCTCTTTCGGAGACATAGCAATCCATAGGTTTTAAGATCCTTACTAGTCAGGTACATTCTTAGGCGTTTAATATGCGGTGTTGAGTCCATTTCGTTGAGCAAGGAGTAGCTCTTGTCTATTCCATATTTGGCTTAAGGAACTTTATCTGTGCTCATTTCAATCTCTGGTTTTATGCAGCACCCCAACTCACCTTTCCCCTTAAGCAAGCATAAGTTGGTTTTCTAAATTTGAGACCCTGTTCTGTTCTGTAATTCAGTTCCTGTGTAGCCAAGTTTACATTCCGTGTATTACTGATATCTTATGATGTTTCTTTCTCTGTGTGACTTATTTCAGTTAGAATCATCATACCTGAATCCACTCATTGTGCTGCTAAGGGCCTGATGACATAGATTTCATTGCTGAGTGATATTGCTTTGTAAGTAAATACCACAACTTCTTTATCCATTTTTCACTTTCTGCGATGTTGAACTTGTACTGTAAACGCGGTTCTGTAAACAGAGCCGTTCCATACTTTGGGGTGGCTGTGTCTTTTTGATTTTAATTTCCCTAAACTATAGGACCATAAGTGGAAGTGCCCTAGGCTCTGTTGCTTTGTGTTTTAGATGTTTCAGGAAACACCATACACTTCTCCCGAGTGTCTGTTGCCAATTTACATCCCGCCCATCAGCATAACAAGGCTCCCAGTTCTCCATGGCCTGTCCTGCCATTCTGGATTTTACACTTTTTTCAGATGGCCCTTTTGACCGGGGGGAAGTGAGACTTCATTGTAGTGCAGATTTCCTTTGCAAGCATGCTTGGTTGGCCAAAAAGGGCATATGCGTTTTTTCCTGATTATATTCAGGAAAATACACATACGCCCTTTTTGGCCAAGTGCATCATTGAGGACGTTCTGCCTCTTTTCCTATGCTTTCAATGCAATTCCAGTCTACCTCCTGAAATCGGTTTCCTGCAATTTTGCCCCACTTTCAAGTCCTCTTGGCAGCCTTACTTCAGTATATTTTTGGACGATAGCTGTCATTTATAACTCTGCAGGTTTTGTGCATTACAGTGCCCCTGAGCTCCTTTCTTCAACTCGCTTTCTTGTGACCTGGCCGCAACACTGCAGGATGGCTTCAGGCCTTAATCTGGTTCCGGCACGGCACGCTGAGCCTTTGGTTAATTCCTCTTCCTGGTGGGAAATGAGAGTTAAATTTGCCCGTCCAGACACCTCCAGCTAGTCTCTCATTGGTTCTCGCTATTCCTGTTCATCTTCCGCAGAAATTGCAAACTGAGCCAAACAGGAGGTTAAAGGGACTGACTCTCCAAGTCGGGAGAGTGTTAGTAAAGCGTCTGGAATGTTGCACCCGAGTACCAGGGTACGAAAACTGAGACATATTTGAACACGTCTCCCGATCACATGGTTGATCATACTCTAGGTTCCACATGCATGTTTTAGCTGAAGGAAGAATACCTTAAACCTGGGTAGTTGAAACCCGTGGAATGGGTACCATGCAATATGACTTCAAAGGGTCTTCATTTGCTCACCGAACCTCTCCAATCCTATCACTGCTGCGTTTATGCCCCTGTACACATGCTTGATTCTCTTTCGGAGACATAGCAATCCATAGGTTTTAAGATACTTACTAGTCAGGTACATTCTTAGGCGTTTAATATGCGGTGTTGAGTCCATTTCGTTGAGCAAGGAGTAGCTCTTGTCTATTCCATATTTGGCTTAAGGAACTTTATCTGTGCTCATTTCAATCTCTGGTTTTATGCAGCACCCCAACTCACCTTTCCTCTTAAGCAAGCATAAGTTGGTTTTCTAAATTTGAGACCCTGTTCTGTTTTGGAATTCAGTTCCTGTGTAGCCAAGTTTACATTCCGTGTATTAGTGATATCTTATGATGTTTCTTTTTCTGTGTGACATATTTCAGTTAATATCATCGTACAGGAATCCACTCATTATGCTGCTACGGACCTGATGACATAGATTTCATTGCTGAGTGATACTGCATTGTACGTAAGTACCACAAGTTCTTTATCCATTTTTCACTTTCTGTGATATTGAACTTGTATGGTAAACGAGGTTCTTGTAAACAGAGGCATCCAAACTTTGGGGTGGCTGTGTCTTTTTGACTTTAATTTCCCTAAGCTATAGGACCATAAGTGGAAGTGCCCTAGGCTCTGTTGCTTTGTTTTTTAGATGTTTCAGGAAACACCATACACTTCTCCCGAGTGTCTGTTGGCAATTTACATCCCGCCCATCAGCATAACAAGACTCCCAGTTCTCCATGGCCTGTCCTGCCTTTGTGGATTTTACACTTTTTCAGATGGCACGTTTGACCGGGGTGAAGTGAGACTTCATTGTAGTGCAGATTTCCTTTGCAAGCTTGCTTGGTTGGCCAAAAAGGGCGTATGCGTTTTTTCCTGAATATATTCAGGAAACAAGGCATACGCCCTTTTTGGCCAAGTGCATCATTGTGGACGTTCTGCCTCTTTTCCTATGCTTTCAATGCAATTCCAGTCTACCTCCTGAAATCGGTTTCCTGCAATTCTGCCCTGCTTTCAAGTCCTCTTGGCAGCCTTACTTCAGTATATTTTTGGACGATAGCTGTCATTTATAACTCTGCAGGTTTGTGCATTACAGTGCCCCTGAGCTCCTTTCTTCAACTCGCTTTCTTGTGAGCTAGCCGCAACACCGCAGGATGGCTTCAGGCCCTAATCTGGTTCCGGCACGGCACGCTGAGCCTTTCGTTAATTCCTCTTCCTGGTGGGAAATGAGAGTTAAATTTGCCCGTCCAGACACCTCCAGCTAGTCTCTCATTGGTTCTCGCTATTCCTGTTCATCTTCCGCAGAAATTGCGAACTGGGCCAAATAGGAGGTTAAAGGGACTGACTCTCCAAGTTGGGAGAGTGTTAGTAAAGCGTCTGGAATGTTGCACCCGAGGACCTGGGTACGAAAACTGAGACATATTTGAACACGTCTCCCGATCACATGGTTGATCATACTCTAGGTTCCACATGCATGTTTTAGCTGAAGGAAGAATACCTTAAACCTGGGTAGTTGAAACCCGTGGAATGGGTACCATGCAATATGACTTCAAAGGGTCTTCATTTGCTCACCGAACCTCTCCAATCCTATCACTGCTGCGTTTATGCCCCTGTACACATGCTTGATTCTCTTTCGGAGACATAGCAATCCATAGGTTTTAAGATACTTACTAGTCAGGTACATTCTTAGGCGTTTAATATGCGGTGTTGAGTCCATTTCGTTGAGCAAGGAGTAGCTCTTGTCTATTCCATATTTGTCTTAAGGAACTTTATCTGTGCTCATTTCAATCTCTGGTTTTATGCAGCACCCCAACTCACCTTTCCCCTTAAGCAAGCATAAGTTGGTTTTCTAAATTTGAGACCCTGTTCTGTTCTGTAATTCAGTTCCTGTGTAGCCAAGTTTACATTCCGTGTATTAGTGATATCTTATGTTTGTTTTTCTGTGTGACTTATTTCAGTTAGAATCATCATACCTGAATCCACTCATTGTGCTGCTAAGGGCCTGATGACATAGATTTCATTGCTGAGTGATATTGCTTTGTAAGTAAATACCACAACTTCTTTATCCATTTTTCACTTTCTGCGATGTTGAACTTGTACTGTAAACGCGGTTTTGTAAACAGAGCCATTCCAAACTTTGGGGTGGCTGTGTCTTTTTGATTTTAATTTCCCTAAGCTATAGGACCATAAGTGGAAGTGCCCTAGGCTCTGTTGCTTTGTTTTTTAGATGTTTCAGGAAACACCATACACTTCTCCCGAGTGTCTGTTGGCAATTTACATCCCGCCCATCAGCATAACAAGGCTCCCAGTTCTCCATGGCCTGTCCTGACTTTCTGGATTTTACACATTTTTCAGATGGCCCTTTTGACCGGGAGGAAGTGAGACTTCATTGTAGTGCAGATTTCCTTTGCAAGCATGCTTGGTTGGCCAAAAAGTGCGTATGAGTTTTTTCCTGAATATATTCAGGAAAAAATGCATACGCCCTTTTTGGCCAAGTGCATCATTGTGGACGTTCTGCCTCTTTTCCTATGCTTTCAATGCAATTCCAGTCTACCTCCTGAAATCGGTTTCCTGCAATTCTGCCCCGCTTTCAAGTCCTCTTGGCAGCCTTACTTCAGTATATTTTTGGACGATACCTGTCATTTATAACTCTGCAGGTTTGTGAATTACAGTGCCCCTGAGCTCCTTTCTTCAACTCGCTTTCTTGTGACCTGGCCGCAACACCACAGGATGGCTTCAGGCCCTAATCTGGTTCCGGCACGGCATGCTGAGCCTTTGGTTAATTCCTCTTCCTGGTGGGAAATCAGAGTTAAATTTGCCCGTCCAGACACCTCCAGCTAGTCTCTCATTGGTTCTCGCTATTCCTGTTCATCTTCCGCAGAAATTGCAAACTGGGCCAAACAGGAGGTTAAAGGGACTGACTCTCCAAGTCGGGAGAGTGTTAGTAAAGTGTCTGGAATGTTGCACCCGAGTACCAGGGTACGAAAACTGAGACATATTTGAACACGTCTCCCGATCACATGGTTGATCATACTCTAGGTTCCACATGCATGTTTTAGCTGAAGGAAGAATACCTTAAACCTGGGTAGTTGAAACCCATGGAATGGGTACCATGCAATATGACTTCAAAGGGTCTTCATTTGCTCACCAAACCTCTCCAATCCTATCACTGCTGCGTTTATGCCCCTGTACACACGCTTGATTCTCTTTCGGAGACATAGCAATCCATAGGTTTTAAGATACTTACTAGTCAGGTACATTCTTAGGCGTTTAATATGGGGTGTTGAGTCCATTTCGTTGAGCAAGGAGTAGCTCTTGTCTATTCCATATTTGGCTTAAGGAACTTTATCTGTGCTCATTTCAATCTCTGGTTTTATGCAACACCCCAACTCACCTTTCCCCTTAAGCAAGCATAAGTTGGTTTTCTAAATTTGAGACCCTGTTCTGTTTTGGAATTCAGTTCCTGTGTAGCCAAGTTTACATTCCTTGTATTAGTGATATCTTATGATGTTTCTTTTTCTGTGTGACTTATTTCAGTTAGAATCATCGTACCGGAATCCACTCATTATGCTGCTACGGACCTGATGACATAGATTTCATTGCTGAGTGATACTGCATTGTACGTAAGTACCACAAGTTCTTTATCCATTTTTCACTTTCTGTGATATTGAACTTGTACGGTAAACGAGGTTCTTGTAAACAGAGGCGTCCCAAACTTTGGGGTGGCTGTGTCTTTTTGATTTTAATTTCCCTAAGCTATAGGACCATAAGTGGAAGTGCCCTAGGCTCTGTTGCTTTGTGTTTTAGATGTTTCAGGAAACACCATACACTTCTCCCGAGTGTCTGTTGGCAATTTACATCCCGCCCATCAGCATAACAAGGCTCCCAGTTCTCCATGGCCTGTCTTGCCTTTCTGGATTTTACACTTTTTTCAGATGGCCCTTTTGACCGGGGGGAAGTGAGACTTCATTTTAGTGCAGATTTCCTTTGCAAGCATGCTTGGTTGGCCAAAAAGTGCGTATGCGTTTTTTCCTGAATATATTCAGGAAAAAACGCATACGCCCTTTTTCGCCAAGTGCATCATTGTGGACGTTCTGCCTCTTTTCCTATGCATTCAATGCAATTCCAGTCTACCTCCTGAAATCGGTTTCTTGCAATTCTGCCCCGCTCTCAAGTCCTCTTGGCAGCCTTACTTCAGTATATTTTTGGACGATAGCTGTCATTTATAACTCTGCAGGTTTGTGAATTACAGTGCCCCTGAGCTCCTTTCTTCAACTCGCTTTCTTGTGACCTGGCCGCAACACCGCAGGATGGCTTCAGGCCCTAATCTGGTTCCGGCACGGCACGCTGAGCCTTTGGTTAATTCCTCTTCCTGGTGGGAAATCAGAGTTAAATTTGCCCGTCCAGACACCTCCAGCTAGTCTCTCATTGGTTCTCGCTATTCCTGTTCATCTTCCGCAGAAATTGCAAACTGGGCCAAATAGGAGGTTAAAGGGACTGACTCTCCAAGTTGGGAGAGTGTTAGTAAAGCGTCTGGAATGTTGCACCCGAGGACCTGGGTACGAAAACTGAGACATATTTGAACACGTCTCCCGTTCACATGGTTGATCATACTCTGGGTTCCACATGCATGTTTTAGCTGAAGGAAGAATACCTTAAACCTGGAGAGTTGAGAACCGTGTAATGGGTACCATGAAATATGACTTCAAAGGGTCTTCATTTGCTCACCGAACCTCTCCAATCCTATCACTGCTGCGTTTATGCCCCTGTCCACATGCTTGATTCACTTTTGGAGACATAGCAATCCATAGGTTTTACGATACTTACTAGTCAGGTACATTCTTAGGCGTTTAATATGGGGTGTTGAGTCCATTTCATTGAGCAAGGAGTAGCTCTTGTCTATGCCATATTTGGCTTAAGGAACTTTATCTGTGCTCATTTCAATCTCTGGTTTTATGCAGCACCCCAACTCACCTTTCCCCTTAAGCAAGCATAAGTTGGTTTTCTAAATTTGAGACCCTGTTCTGTTTTGGAATTCAGTTCCTGTGTAGCCAAGTTTACATTCCGTATATTAGTGATATCTTATGATGTTTCTTTTTCTGTGTGACTTATTTCAGTTAGAATCATCGTACCTGAATCCACTTATTATGCTGCTACGGGCCTGATGACATAGATTTCATTGCTGAGTGATATTGCTTTGTAAGTAAATACCACAACTTCTTTATCCATTTTTCACTTTCTGTGATATTGAACTTGTACGGTAAACGAGGTTCTTGTAAACAGAGGCATCCCAAACTTTGGGGTGGCTGTGTCTTTTTTATTTTAATTTCCCTAAGCTATAGGACCATAAGTGGAAGTGCCCTAGGCTCTGTTGCTTTGTTTTTTAGATGTTTCAGGAAACACCATACACTTCTCCCGAGTGTCTGTTGGCAATTTACATCCCGCCCATCAGCATAACAAGGCTCCCAGTTCTCCATGGCCTGTCCTGCCTTTCTGGATTTTACACTTTTTTCAGATGGCCCTTTTGACCAGGGTGAAGTGAGACTTCATTGTAGTGCAGATTTCCTTTGCAAGCATGCTTGGTTGGCCAAAAAGGGCGTATGCGTTTTTTCCTGAATATATTCAAGAAAAAACGCATACGCCCTTTTTGGCCTAGTGCATCATTGTGGTCGTGCTGCCTCTTTTCCTATGCTTTCAATGCAATTCCAGTCTACCTCGTGAAATCGGTTTCCTGCAATTCTGCCCCGCTTTCAAGTCCTCTTGGCAGCCTTACTTCAGTATATTTTTGGACGATAGCTGTCATTTATAACTCTGCAGGTTTGTGAATTACAGTGCCCCTGAGCTCCTTTCTTCAACTCGCTTTCTTTTGAGCTGGCCGCAACACCGCAGGATGGCTTCAGGCCCTAATCTGGTTCCGGCACGGCACGCTGAGCCTTTGGTTAATTCCTCTTCCTGGTGGGAAATGAGAGTTAAATTTGCCCGTCCAGACACCTCCAGCTAGTCTCTCATTGGTTCTCGCTATTCCTGTTCATCTTCCGCAGAAATTGCAAACTGGGCCAAACAGGAGGTTAAAGGGACTGACTCTCCAAGTTGGGAGAGTGTTAGTAAAGCGTCTGGAATGTTGCACCCGAGTACCAGGGTACGAAAACTGAGACATATTTGAACACGTCTCCCGATCACATGGTTGATCATACTCTAGGTTCCACATACATGTTTTAGCTGAAGGAAGAATACCTTAAAACTGGGTAGTTGAAACCCGTGGAATGGGTACCATGCAATATGACTTCAAAGGGTCTTCATTTGCTCACCGAACCTCTCCAATCCTATCACTGCTGCGTTTATGCCCCTGTACACATGCTTGATTCTCTTTCGGAGACATAGCAATCCATAGGTTTTAAGATACTTACTAGTCAGGTACATTCTTAGGCATTTAATATGGGGTGTTGAGTCCTTTTCGTTGAGCAAGGAGTAGCTCTTGTCTATTCCATATTTGGCTTAAGGAACTTTATCTGTGCTCATTTCAATCTCTGGTTTTATGCAGCACCCCAACTCACCTTTCCCCTTAAGCAAGCATAAGTTGGTTTTCTAAATTTGAGACCCTGTTCTGTTCTGTAATTCAGTTCCTGTGTAGCCAAGATTACATTCCGTGTATTACTGATATCTTATGATGTTTCTTTTTCTGTGTGACTTATTTCAGTTAGAATCATCATACCTGAATCCACTCATTGTGCTGCTAAGGGCCTGATGACATAGATTTCATTGCTGAGTGATATTGCTTTGTAAGTAAATACCACAACTTCTTTATCCATTTTTCACTTTCTGCGATGTTGAACTTGTACTGTAAATGATGTTCTTGTAAACAGAGCCGTTCCAAACTTTGGGGTGGCTGTGTCTTTTTGATTTTAATTTCCCTAAGCTATAGGACCATAAGTGGAAGTGCCCTAGGCTCTGTTGCTTTGTTTTTTAGATGTTTCAGGAAACACCATACACTTCTCCCGAGTGTCTGTTGCCAATTTACATCCCGCCCTTCAGCATAACAAGGCTCCCAGTTCTCCATGGCCTGTCCTGCCATTCTGGATTTTACACTTTTTTCAGATGGCCCTTTTGACCGGGGGGAAGTGAGACTTCATTGTAGTGCAGATTTCCTTTGCAAGCATGCTTGGTTGGCCAAAAAGGGCATATGCGTTTTTTCCTGATTATATTCAGGAAAATAAACATACGACCTTTTTGGCCAAGTGTATCATTGTGGACGTTCTGCCTCTTTTCCTATGCTTTCAAAGCAATTCCAGTCTACCTCCTGAAATCGGTTTCCTGCAATTCTGCCCCACTTTCAAGTCCTCTTGGCAGCCTTACTTCAGTATATTTTTGGACGATAGCTGTCATTTATAACTCTGCAGGTTTGTGAATTACAGTGCCCCTGAGCTCCTTTCTTCAACTCGCTTTCTTGTGACCTGGCCGCAACACTGAAGGATGGCTTCAGGCCTTAATCTGGTTCCGGCACGGAACGCTGAGCCTTTGGTTAATTCCTCTTCCTGGTGGGAAATGAGAGTTAAATTTGCCCGTCCAGACACCTCCAGCTAGTCTCTCATTGGTTCTCGCTATTCCTGTTCATCTTCCGCAGAAATTGCAAACTGGGCCAAACAGGAGGTTAAAGGGACTGACTCTCCAAGTTGGGAGAGTGTTAGTAAAGCGTCTGGAATGTTGCACCCGAGGACCTGGGTACGAAAACTGAGACATATTTGAACACGTCTCCCGATCACATGGTTGATCATACTCTAGGTTCCACATGCATGTTTTAGCTGAAGGAAGAATACCTTAAACCTGGGTAGTTGAAACCCGTGGAATGGGTACCATGCAATATGACTTCAAAGGGTCTTCATTTGCTCACCGAACCTCTGCAAACCTATCACTGCTGCGTTTATGCCCCTGTACACATACTTGATTCTCTTTCGGAGACATAGCAATCCATAGGTTTTAAGATACTTACTAGTCAGGTACATTCTTAGGCGTTTAATATGCGGTGTTGAGTCCATTTCGTTGAGCAAGGAGTAGCTCTTGTCTATTCCATATTTGGCTTAAGGAACTTTATCTGTGCTCATTTCAATCTCTGGTTTTATGCAGCACCCCAACTCACCTTTCGCCTTAAGCAAGCATAAGTTGGTTTTCTAAATTTGAGACCCTGTTCTGTTCTGTAATTCAGTTCCTGTGTAGCCAAGTTTACATTCCGTGTATTAGTGATATCTTATGATGTTTCTTTTTCTGTGTGACTTATTTCAGTTAGAATCATCATACCTGAATCCACTCATTGTGCTGCTAAGGGCCTGATGACATAGATTTCATTGCTGAGTGATATTGCTTTGTAAGTAAATACCACAACTTCTTTATCCATTTTTCACTTTCTGCGATGTGGAACTTGTACTGTAAACGCGGTTTTGTAAACAGAGCTGTTCCATACTTTGGGGTGGCTGTGTCTTTTTGATTTTAATTTCCCTAAGCTATAGGACCATAAGTGGAAGTGCCCTAGGCTCTGTTGCTTTGTTTTTTAGATGTTTCAGGAAACACCATACACTTCTCCCCAGTGTCTGTTGGCAATTTACATCCCGCCCATCAGCATAACAAGGCTCCCAGTTCTCCATGGCCTGTCTTGCCTTTCTGGATTTTACACTTTTTTCAGATGGCCCTTTTGACCGGGGGGAAGTGAGACTTCATTGTAGTGCAGATTTCCTTTGCAATCATGCTTGGTTGGCCAAAAAGTGCGTATGCGTTTTTTCCTGAATATATTCAGGAAAAAACGCATACGCCCTTTTTGGCCAAGTGCATCATTGTGGACGTTCTGCCTCTTTTCCTATGCTTTCAATGCAATTCCAGTCTACCTCCTGAAATCGGTTTCCTGCAATTCTGCCCCGCTTTCAAGTCCTCTTGGCAGCCTTACTTCAGTATATTTTTGGACGATAGCTGTCATTTATAACTCTGCAGGTTTGTGAATTACAGTGCCCCTGAGCTCCTTTCTTCAACTCGCTTTCTTGTGACCTGGCCGCAACACTGCAGGATGGCTTCAGGCCTTAATCTGGTTCCGGCACGGCACGCTGAGCCTTTGGTTAATTCCTCTTCCTGGTGGGAAATGAGAGTTAAATTTGCCCGTCCAGACACCTCCAGCTAGTCTCTCATTGGTTCTCGCTATTCCTGTTCATCTTCCGCAGAAATTGCAAACTGAGCCAAACAGGAGGTTAAAGGGACTGACTCTCCAAGTCGGGAGAGTGTTAGTAAAGCGTCTGGAATGTTGCACCCGAGTACCAGGGTACGAAAACTGAGACATATTTGAACACGTCTCCCGATCACATGGTTGATCATACTCTAGGTTCCACATGCATGTTTTAGCTGAAGGAAGAATACCTTAAACCTGGGTAGTTGAAACCCGTGGAATGGGTACCATGCAATATGACTTCAAAGGGTCTTCATTTGCTCACCGAACCTCTCCAATCCTATCACTGCTGCGTTTATGCCCCTGTACACATGCTTGATTCTCTTTCGGAGACATAGCAATCCATAGGTTTTAAGATACTTACTAGTCAGGTACATTCTTAGGCGTTTAATATGCGGTGTTGAGTCCATTTCGTTGAGCAAGGAGTAGCTCTTGTCTATTCCATATTTGGCTTAAGGAACTTTATCTGTGCTCATTTCAATCTCTGGTTTTATGCAGCACCCCAACTCACCTTTCCTCTTAAGCAAGCATAAGTTGGTTTTCTAAATTTGAGACCCTGTTCTGTTTTGGAATTCAGTTCCTGTGTAGCCAAGTTTACATTCCGTGTATTAGTGATATCTTATGATGTTTCTTTTTCTGTGTGACATATTTCAGTTAATATCATCGTACAGGAATCCACTCATTATGCTGCTACGGACCTGATGACATAGATTTCATTGCTGAGTGATACTGCATTGTACGTAAGTACCACAAGTTCTTTATCCATTTTTCACTTTCTGTGATATTGAACTTGTATGGTAAACGAGGTTCTTGTAAACAGAGGCATCCAAACTTTGGGGTGGCTGTGTCTTTTTGACTTTAATTTCCCTAAGCTATAGGACCATAAGTGGAAGTGCCCTAGGCTCTGTTGCTTTGTTTTTTAGATGTTTCAGGAAACACCATACACTTCTCCCGAGTGTCTGTTGGCAATTTACATCCCGCCCATCAGCATAACAAGACTCCCAGTTCTCCATGGCCTGTCCTGCCTTTGTGGATTTTACACTTTTTCAGATGGCACGTTTGACCGGGGTGAAGTGAGACTTCATTGTAGTGCAGATTTCCTTTGCAAGCTTGCTTGGTTGGCCAAAAAGGGCGTATGCGTTTTTTCCTGAATATATTCAGGAAACAAGGCATACGCCCTTTTTGGCCAAGTGCATCATTGTGGACGTTCTGCCTCTTTTCCTATGCTTTCAATGCAATTCCAGTCTACCTCCTGAAATCGGTTTCCTGCAATTCTGCCCTGCTTTCAAGTCCTCTTGGCAGCCTTACTTCAGTATATTTTTGGACGATAGCTGTCATTTATAACTCTGCAGGTTTGTGCATTACAGTGCCCCTGAGCTCCTTTCTTCAACTCGCTTTCTTGTGAGCTAGCCGCAACACCGCAGGATGGCTTCAGGCCCTAATCTGGTTCCGGCACGGCACGCTGAGCCTTTCGTTAATTCCTCTTCCTGGTGGGAAATGAGAGTTAAATTTGCCCGTCCAGACACCTCCAGCTAGTCTCTCATTGGTTCTCGCTATTCCTGTTCATCTTCCGCAGAAATTGCGAACTGGGCCAAATAGGAGGTTAAAGGGACTGACTCTCCAAGTTGGGAGAGTGTTAGTAAAGCGTCTGGAATGTTGCACCCGAGGACCTGGGTACGAAAACTGAGACATATTTGAACACGTCTCCCGATCACATGGTTGATCATACTCTAGGTTCCACATGCATGTTTTAGCTGAAGGAAGAATACCTTAAACCTGGGTAGTTGAAACCCGTGGAATGGGTACCATGCAATATGACTTCAAAGGGTCTTCATTTGCTCACCGAACCTCTCCAATCCTATCACTGCTGCGTTTATGCCCCTGTACACATGCTTGATTCTCTTTCGGAGACATAGCAATCCATAGGTTTTAAGATACTTACTAGTCAGGTACATTCTTAGGCGTTTAATATGCGGTGTTGAGTCCATTTCGTTGAGCAAGGAGTAGCTCTTGTCTATTCCATATTTGTCTTAAGGAACTTTATCTGTGCTCATTTCAATCTCTGGTTTTATGCAGCACCCCAACTCACCTTTCCCCTTAAGCAAGCATAAGTTGGTTTTCTAAATTTGAGACCCTGTTCTGTTCTGTAATTCAGTTCCTGTGTAGCCAAGTTTACATTCCGTGTATTAGTGATATCTTATGTTTGTTTTTCTGTGTGACTTATTTCAGTTAGAATCATCATACCTGAATCCACTCATTGTGCTGCTAAGGGCCTGATGACATAGATTTCATTGCTGAGTGATATTGCTTTGTAAGTAAATACCACAACTTCTTTATCCATTTTTCACTTTCTGCGATGTTGAACTTGTACTGTAAACGCGGTTTTGTAAACAGAGCCATTCCAAACTTTGGGGTGGCTGTGTCTTTTTGATTTTAATTTCCCTAAGCTATAGGACCATAAGTGGAAGTGCCCTAGGCTCTGTTGCTTTGTTTTTTAGATGTTTCAGGAAACACCATACACTTCTCCCGAGTGTCTGTTGGCAATTTACATCCCGCCCATCAGCATAACAAGGCTCCCAGTTCTCCATGGCCTGTCCTGACTTTCTGGATTTTACACATTTTTCAGATGGCCCTTTTGACCGGGAGGAAGTGAGACTTCATTGTAGTGCAGATTTCCTTTGCAAGCATGCTTGGTTGGCCAAAAAGGGCGTATGAGTTTTTTCCTGAATATATTCAGGAAAAAATGCATACGCCCTTTTTGGCCAAGTGCATCATTGTGGACGTTCTGCCTCTTTTCCTATGCTTTCAATGCAATTCCAGTCTACCTCCTGAAATCGGTTTCCTGCAATTCTGCCCCGCTTTCAAGTCCTCTTGGCAGCCTTACTTCAGTATATTTTTGGACGATACCTGTCATTTATAACTCTGCAGGTTTGTGAATTACAGTGCCCCTGAGCTCCTTTCTTCAACTCGCTTTCTTGTGACCTGGCCGCAACACCACAGGATGGCTTCAGGCCCTAATCTGGTTCCGGCACGGCATGCTGAGCCTTTGGTTAATTCCTCTTCCTGGTGGGAAATCAGAGTTAAATTTGCCCGTCCAGACACCTCCAGCTAGTCTCTCATTGGTTCTCGCTATTCCTGTTCATCTTCCGCAGAAATTGCAAACTGGGCCAAACAGGAGGTTAAAGGGACTGACTCTCCAAGTCGGGAGAGTGTTAGTAAAGTGTCTGGAATGTTGCACCCGAGTACCAGGGTACGAAAACTGAGACATATTTGAACACGTCTCCCGATCACATGGTTGATCATACTCTAGGTTCCACATGCATGTTTTAGCTGAAGGAAGAATACCTTAAACCTGGGTAGTTGAAACCCATGGAATGGGTACCATGCAATATGACTTCAAAGGGTCTTCATTTGCTCACCAAACCGCTCCAATCCTATCACTGCTGCGTTTATGCCCCTGTACACACGCTTGATTCTCTTTCGGAGACATAGCAATCCATAGGTTTTAAGATACTTACTAGTCAGGTACATTCTTAGGCGTTTAATATGGGGTGTTGAGTCCATTTCGTTGAGCAAGGAGTAGCTCTTGTCTATTCCATATTTGGCTTAAGGAACTTTATCTGTGCTCATTTCAATCTCTGGTTTTATGCAACACCCCAACTCACCTTTCCCCTTAAGCAAGCATAAGTTGGTTTTCTAAATTTGAGACCCTGTTCTGTTTTGGAATTCAGTTCCTGTGTAGCCAAGTTTACATTCCTTGTATTAGTGATATCTTATGATGTTTCTTTTTCTGTGTGACTTATTTCAGTTAGAATCATCGTACCGGAATCCACTCATTATGCTGCTACGGACCTGATGACATAGATTTCATTGCTGAGTGATACTGCATTGTACGTAAGTACCACAAGTTCTTTATCCATTTTTCACTTTCTGTGATATTGAACTTGTACGGTAAACGAGGTTCTTGTAAACAGAGGCGTCCCAAACTTTGGGGTGGCTGTGTCTTTTTGATTTTAATTTCCCTAAGCTATAGGACCATAAGTGGAAGTGCCCTAGGCTCTGTTGCTTTGTGTTTTAGATGTTTCAGGAAACACCATACACTTCTCCCGAGTGTCTGTTGGCAATTTACATCCCGCCCATCAGCATAACAAGGCTCCCAGTTCTCCATGGCCTGTCTTGCCTTTCTGGATTTTACACTTTTTTCAGATGGCCCTTTTGACCGGGGGGAAGTGAGACTTCATTGTAGTGCAGATTTCCTTTGCAAGCATGCTTGGTTGGCCAAAAAGTGCGTATGCGTTTTTTCCTGAATATATTCAGGAAAAAACGCATACGCCCTTTTTCGCCAAGTGCATCATTGTGGACGTTCTGCCTCTTTTCCTATGCATTCAATGCAATTCCAGTCTACCTCCTGAAATCGGTTTCTTGCAATTCTGCCCCGCTCTCAAGTCCTCTTGGCAGCCTTACTTCAGTATATTTTTGGACGATAGCTGTCATTTATAACTCTGCAGGTTTGTGAATTACAGTGCCCCTGAGCTCCTTTCTTCAACTCGCTTTCTTGTGACCTGGCCGCAACACCGCAGGATGGCTTCAGGCCCTAATCTGGTTCCGGCACGGCACGCTGAGCCTTTGGTTAATTCCTCTTCCTGGTGGGAAATCAGAGTTAAATTTGCCCGTCCAGACACCTCCAGCTAGTCTCTCATTGGTTCTCGCTATTCCTGTTCATCTTCCGCAGAAATTGCAAACTGGGCCAAATAGGAGGTTAAAGGGACTGACTCTCCAAGTTGGGAGAGTGTTAGTAAAGCGTCTGGAATGTTGCACCCGAGGACCTGGGTACGAAAACTGAGACATATTTGAACACGTCTCCCGTTCACATGGTTGATCATACTCTGGGTTCCACATGCATGTTTTAGCTGAAGGAAGAATACCTTAAACCTGGAGAGTTGAGACCCGTGTAATGGGTACCATGAAATATGACTTCAAAGGGTCTTCATTTGCTCACCGAACCTCTCCAATCCTATCACTGCTGCGTTTATGCCCCTGTCCACATGCTTGATTCACTTTTGGAGACATAGCAATCCATAGGTTTTACGATACTTACTAGTCAGGTACATTCTTAGGCGTTTAATATGGGGTGTTGAGTCCATTTCATTGAGCAAGGAGTAGCTCTTGTCTATGCCATATTTGGCTTAAGGAACTTTATCTGTGCTCATTTCAATCTCTGGTTTTATGCAGCACCCCAACTCACCTTTCCCCTTAAGCAAGCATAAGTTGGTTTTCTAAATTTGAGACCCTGTTCTGTTTTGGAATTCAGTTCCTGTGTAGCCAAGTTTACATTCCGTATATTAGTGATATCTTATGATGTTTCTTTTTCTGTGTGACTTATTTCAGTTAGAATCATCGTACCTGAATCCACTTATTATGCTGCTACGGGCCTGATGACATAGATTTCATTGCTGAGTGATATTGCTTTGTAAGTAAATACCACAACTTCTTTATCCATTTTTCACTTTCTGTGATATTGAACTTGTACGGTAAACGAGGTTCTTGTAAACAGAGGCATCCCAAACTTTGGGGTGGCTGTGTCTTTTTTATTTTAATTTCCCTAAGCTATAGGACCATAAGTGGAAGTGCCCTAGGCTCTGTTGCTTTGTTTTTTAGATGTTTCAGGAAACACCATACACTTCTCCCGAGTGTCTGTTGGCAATTTACATCCCGCCCATCAGCATAACAAGGCTCCCAGTTCTCCATGGCCTGTCCTGCCTTTCTGGATTTTACACTTTTTTCAGATGGCCCTTTTGACCAGGGTGAAGTGAGACTTCATTGTAGTGCAGATTTCCTTTGCAAGCATGCTTGGTTGGCCAAAAAGGGCGTATGCGTTTTTTCCTGAATATATTCAAGAAAAAACGCATACGCCCTTTTTGGCCTAGTGCATCATTGTGGTCGTGCTGCCTCTTTTCCTATGCTTTCAATGCAATTCCAGTCTACCTCGTGAAATCGGTTTCCTGCAATTCTGCCCCGCTTTCAAGTCCTCTTGGCAGCCTTACTTCAGTATATTTTTGGACGATAGCTGTCATTTATAACTCTGCAGGTTTGTGAATTACAGTGCCCCTGAGCTCCTTTCTTCAACTCGCTTTCTTTTGAGCTGGCCGCAACACCGCAGGATGGCTTCAGGCCCTAATCTGGTTCCGGCACGGCACGCTGAGCCTTTGGTTAATTCCTCTTCCTGGTGGGAAATGAGAGTTAAATTTGCCCGTCCAGACACCTCCAGCTAGTCTCTCATTGGTTCTCGCTATTCCTGTTCATCTTCCGCAGAAATTGCAAACTGGGCCAAACAGGAGGTTAAAGGGACTGACTCTCCAAGTTGGGAGAGTGTTAGTAAAGCGTCTGGAATGTTGCACCCGAGTACCAGGGTACGAAAACTGAGACATATTTGAACACGTCTCCCGATCACATGGTTGATCATACTCTAGGTTCCACATACATGTTTTAGCTGAAGGAAGAATACCTTAAAACTGGGTAGTTGAAACCCGTGGAATGGGTACCATGCAATATGACTTCAAAGGGTCTTCATTTGCTCACCGAACCTCTCCAATCCTATCACTGCTGCGTTTATGCCCCTGTACACATGCTTGATTCTCTTTCGGAGACATAGCAATCCATAGGTTTTAAGATACTTACTAGTCAGGTACATTCTTAGGCATTTAATATGGGGTGTTGAGTCCTTTTCGTTGAGCAAGGAGTAGCTCTTGTCTATTCCATATTTGGCTTAAGGAACTTTATCTGTGCTCATTTCAATCTCTGGTTTTATGCAGCACCCCAACTCACCTTTCCCCTTAAGCAAGCATAAGTTGGTTTTCTAAATTTGAGACCCTGTTCTGTTCTGTAATTCAGTTCCTGTGTAGCCAAGTTTACATTCCGTGTATTACTGATATCTTATGATGTTTCTTTTTCTGTGTGACTTATTTCAGTTAGAATCATCATACCTGAATCCACTCATTGTGCTGCTAAGGGCCTGATGACATAGATTTCATTGCTGAGTGATATTGCTTTGTAAGTAAATACCACAACTTCTTTATCCATTTTTCACTTTCTGCGATGTTGAACTTGTACTGTAAATGATGTTCTTGTAAACAGAGCCGTTCCAAACTTTGGGGTGGCTGTGTCTTTTTGATTTTAATTTCCCTAAGCTATAGGACCATAAGTGGAAGTGCCCTAGGCTCTGTTGCTTTGTTTTTTAGATGTTTCAGGAAACACCATACACTTCTCCCGAGTGTCTGTTGCCAATTTACATCCCGCCCTTCAGCATAACAAGGCTCCCAGTTCTCCATGGCCTGTCCTGCCATTCTGGATTTTACACTTTTTTCAGATGGCCCTTTTGACCGGGGGGAAGTGAGACTTCATTGTAGTGCAGATTTCCTTTGCAAGCATGCTTGGTTGGCCAAAAAGGGCATATGCGTTTTTTCCTGATTATATTCAGGAAAATAAACATACGACCTTTTTGGCCAAGTGTATCATTGTGGACGTTCTGCCTCTTTTCCTATGCTTTCAAAGCAATTCCAGTCTACCTCCTGAAATCGGTTTCCTGCAATTCTGCCCCACTTTCAAGTCCTCTTGGCAGCCTTACTTCAGTATATTTTTGGACGATAGCTGTCATTTATAACTCTGCAGGTTTGTGAATTACAGTGCCCCTGAGCTCCTTTCTTCAACTCGCTTTCTTGTGACCTGGCCGCAACACTGAAGGATGGCTTCAGGCCTTAATCTGGTTCCGGCACGGAACGCTGAGCCTTTGGTTAATTCATCTTCCTGGTGGGAAATGAGAGTTAAATTTGCCCGTCCAGACACCTCCAGCTAGTCTCTCATTGGTTCTCGCTATTCCTGTTCATCTTCCGCAGAAATTGCAAACTGGGCCAAACAGGAGGTTAAAGGGACTGACTCTCCAAGTTGGGAGAGTGTTAGTAAAGCGTCTGGAATGTTGCACCCGAGGACCTGGGTACGAAAACTGAGACATATTTGAACACGTCTCCCGATCACATGGTTGATCATACTCTAGGTTCCACATGCATGTTTTAGCTGAAGGAAGAATACCTTAAACCTGGGTAGTTGAAACCCGTGGAATGGGTACCATGCAATATGACTTCAAAGGGTCTTCATTTGCTCACCGAACCTCTGCAAACCTATCACTGCTGCGTTTATGCCCCTGTACACATACTTGATTCTCTTTCGGAGACATAGCAATCCATAGGTTTTAAGATACTTACTAGTCAGGTACATTCTTAGGCGTTTAATATGCGGTGTTGAGTCCATTTCGTTGAGCAAGGAGTAGCTCTTGTCTATTCCATATTTGGCTTAAGGAACTTTATCTGTGCTCATTTCAATCTCTGGTTTTATGCAGCACCCCAACTCACCTTTCGCCTTAAGCAAGCATAAGTTGGTTTTCTAAATTTGAGACCCTGTTCTGTTCTGTAATTCAGTTCCTGTGTAGCCAAGTTTACATTCCGTGTATTAGTGATATCTTATGATGTTTCTTTTTCTGTGTGACTTATTTCAGTTAGAATCATCATACCTGAATCCACTCATTGTGCTGCTAAGGGCCTGATGACATAGATTTCATTGCTGAGTGATATTGCTTTGTAAGTAAATACCACAACTTCTTTATCCATTTTTCACTTTCTGCGATGTGGAACTTGTACTGTAAACGCGGTTTTGTAAACAGAGCTGTTCCATACTTTGGGGTGGCTGTGTCTTTTTGATTTTAATTTCCCTAAGCTATAGGACCATAAGTGGAAGTGCCCTAGGCTCTGTTGCTTTGTTTTTTAGATGTTTCAGGAAACACCATACACTTCTCCCCAGTGTCTGTTGGCAATTTACATCCCGCCCATCAGCATAACAAGGCTCCCAGTTCTCCATGGCCTGTCTTGCCTTTCTGGATTTTACACTTTTTTCAGATGGCCCTTTTGACCGGGGGGAAGTGAGACTTCATTGTAGTGCAGATTTCCTTTGCAATCATGCTTGGTTGGCCAAAAAGTGCGTATGCGTTTTTTCCTGAATATATTCAGGAAAAAACGCATACGCCCTTTTTGGCCAAGTGCATCATTGTGGACGTTCTGCCTCTTTTCCTATGCTTTCAATGCAATTCCAGTCTACCTCCTGAAATCGGTTTCCTGCAATTCTGCCCCGCTTTCAAGTCCTCTTGGCAGCCTTACTTCAGTATATTTTTGGACGATAGCTGTCATTTATAACTCTGCAGGTTTGTGAATTACAGTGCCCCTGAGCTCCTTTCTTCAACTCGCTTTCTTGTGACCTGGCCGCAACACCGCAGGATGGCTTCAGGCCCTAATCTGGTTCCGGCACTGCACGCTGAGCCTTTGGTTAATTCCTCTTCCTGGTGGGAAATCAGAGTTAAATTTGCCCGTCCAGACACCTCCAGCTAGTCTCTCATTGGTTCTCGCTATTCCTGTTCATCTTCCGCAGAAATTGCAAACTGGGCCAAACAGGAGGTTAAAGGGACTGACTCTCCAAGTTGGGAGAGTGTTAGTAAAGCGTCTGGAATGTTGCACCCGAGGATCTGGGTACGAAAACTGAGACATATTTGAACACGTCTCCCGTTCACATGGTTGATCATACTCTGGGTTCCACATGCATGTTTTAGCTGAAGGAAGAATACCTTAAACCTGGAGAGTTGAGACCCGTGTAATGGGTACCATGCAATATGACTTCAAAGGGTCTTCATTTGCTCACCGAACCTCTCCAATCCTATCACTGCTGCGTTTATGCCCCTGTCCACATGCTTGATTCACTTTTGGAGACATAGCAATCCATAGGTTTTAAGATACTTACTAGTCAGGTACATTCTTAGGCGTTTAATATGGGGTGTTGAGTCCATTTCATTGAGCAAGGAGTAGCTCTTGTCTATGCCATATTTGGCTTAAGGAACTTTATCTGTGCTCATTTCAATCTCTGGTTTTATGCAGCACCCCAACTCACCTTTCCCCTTAAGCAAGCATAAGTTGGTTTTCTAAATTTGAGACCCTGTTCTGTTTTGGAATTCAGTTCCTGTGTAGCCAAGTTTACATTCCGTATATTAGTGATATCTTATGATGTTTCTTTTTCTGTGTGACTTATTTCAGTTAGAATCATCGTACCTGAATCCACTCATTATGCTGCTACGGGCCTGATGACATAGATTTCATTGCTGAGTGATACTGCATTGTACGTAAGTACCACAAGTTCTTTATCCATTTTTCACTTTCTGTGATATTGAACTTGTACGTTAAACGAGGTTCTTGTAAACAGAGGCGTCCCAAACTTTGGGGTGGCTGTGTCTTTTTGATTTTAATTTCCCTAAGCTGTAGGACCATAAGTGGAAGTGCCCTAGGCTCTGTTGCTTTGTTTTTTAGATGTTTCAGGAAACACCATACACTTCTCCCGAGTGTCTGTTGGCAATTTACATCCCGCCCATCAGCATAACAAGGCTCCCAGTTCTCCATGGCCTGTCCTGCCTTTCTGGATTTTACACTTTTTTCAGATGGCCCTTTTGACCGGGGGGAAGTCAGACTTCATTGTAGTGCAGATTTCCTTTGCAAGTTTGCTTGGTTGGCCAAAAAGGGCGTATGCGTTCTTTCCTGAATATATTCAGGAAACAACGCATACGCCCTTTTTGGCCAAGTGCATCATTGTGGACATTCTGCCTCTTTTCCTATGCTTTCAATGCAATTCCTGTCTACCTCCTGAAATCGGTTTCCTGCAATTCTGCCCCGCTTTCAAGTCCTCTTGGCAGCCTTACTTCAGTATATTTTTGGACGATAGCTGTCATTTATAACTCTGCAGGTTTGTGAATTACAGTGCCCCTGAGCTCCTTTCTTCAACTCGCTTTCTTTTGAGCTGGCCGCAACACCGCAGGATGGCTTCAGGCCCTAAACTGGTTCCGGCATGGCACGCTGAGCCTTTGGTTAATTCCTCTTCCTGGTGGGAAATGAGAGTTAAATTTGCCCGTCCAGACACCTCCAGCTAGTCTCTCATTGGTTCTCCCTATTCCTGTTCATCTTCCGCAGAAATTGGAAACTGGGCCAAACAGGAGGTTAAAGGCGCTGACTCTCCAAGTGGGGAGAGTGTTAGTAAAGCGTCTGGGATGTTGCACCCGAGTACCAGGGGAGGAAAACTGAGACATATTTGAACACGTCTCCCGTTCACATGGTTGATCATACTCTGGGTTCCACATGCATGTTTAGCTGAATGAAGAATACCTTAAACCTGGAGAGTTGAGACCCGTGGAATGGGTACCATGCAATATGACTTCAAAGGGTCTTCATTTGCTCACCGAACCTCTCCAATCCTATCACTGCTGCGTTTATGCCCCTGTACACATGCTTGATTCTCTTTTGGAGACATAGCAATCCATAGGTTTTAAGATACTTACTAGTCAGGTACATTCTTAGGCGTTTAATATGGGGTGTTGAGTCCATTTCATTGAGCAAGGAGTAGCTCTTGTCTATTCCATATTTGGCTTAAGGAACTTTATCTGTGCTCATTTCAATCTCTGGTTTTATGCAGCACCCCAACTCACCTTTCCCCTCAAGCAAGCATAAGTTGGTTTTCTAAATTTGAGACCCTGTTCTGTTTTGTAATTCAGTTCCTGTGTAGCCAAGTTTACATTCCGTGTATTAGTGATATCTTATGATGTTTCTTTTTCTGTGTGACTTATTTCAGTTAGAATCATCGTACCTGAATCCACTTATTGTGCTGCTAAGGGCCTGATGACATAGATTTCATTGCTGAGTGATATTGCTTTGTAAGTAAATACCACAACTTCTTTATCCATTTTTCACTTTCTGCGATGTTGAACTTGTACTGTAAACGATGTTCTTGTAAACAGAGCCGTTCCAAACTTTGGGGTGGCTGTGTCTTTTTGATTTTAATTTCCCTAAGCTATAGGACCATAAGTGGAAGTGCCCTAGGCTCTGTTGCTTTGTTTTTTAGATGTTTCAGGAAACACCATACACTTTTCCCGAGTGTCTGTTGGCAATTTACATCCCGCCCATCAGCATAACAAGGCTCCCAGTTCTCCATGGCCTGTCCTGCCTTTCTGGATTTTACACTTTTTTCAGATGGCCCTTTTGACCGGGGTGAAATGAGACTTCATTGTAGTGCAGATTTCCTTTGCAAGCTTGCTTGGTTGGCCAAAAAGGGCGTAAGCGTTTTTTCCTGAATATATTCAGGAAAAAACGCATACGCCCTTTTTCGCCAAGTGCATCATTGTGGACGTTCTGTCTCTTTTTCTATGCTTTCAATGCAATTCCAGTCTACCTCCTGAAATCGGTTTCCTGCAATTCTGCCCCGCTTTCAAGTCCTCTTGGCAGCCTTGCTTCACTATATTTTTGGACGATAGCTGTCATTTATAACTCTGCAGGTTTGTGAATTACAGTGCCCCTGAGCTCCTTTCTTCAACTCGCTTTCTTGTGAGCTGGCCGCAACACCGCAGGATGGCTTCAGGTCCTAATCTGGTTCCGGCACGGCACGCTGAGCCTTTGATTATTTCCTCTTTCTGGTGGGAAATGAGAGTTAAATTTGCCCGTCCAGACACCTCCAGCTAGTCTCTCATGGGTTCTCCCTATTCCTGTTCATCTTCCGCAGAAATTGCAAACTGGGCCAAACAGGAGGTTAAAGGCGCTGACTCTCCAAGTGGGGAGAGTGTTAGTAAAGCGTCTGGAATGTTTCACCCGAGTACCAGGGGAGGAAAACTGAGACATATTTGAACACGTCTCCCGTTCACACGGTTGATCATAATCTGGGTTCCACATGCATGTTTTTGCTGAAGGAAGAATACCTTAAACCTGGAGAGTTGAGACCCGTGGAATGGGTACCATGCAATATGACTTCAAAGGGTCTTCATTTGCTCACCGAACCTCTCCAATCCTATCACTGCTGCGTTTATGCCCCTGTACACATGCTTGATTCTCTTTCGGAGACATAGCAATCCATAGGTTTTAAGATCCTTACTAGTCAGGTACATTCTTAGGCGTTTAATATGCGGTGTTGAGTCCATTTCGTTGAGCAAGGAGTAGCTCTTGTCTATTCCATATTTGGCTTAAGGAACTTTATCTGTGCTCATTTCAATCTCTGGTTTTATGCAGCACCCCAACTCACCTTTCCTCTTAAGCAAGCATAAGTTGGTTTTCTAAATTTGAGACCCTGTTCTGTTCTGTAATTCAGTTCCTGTGTAGCCAAGTTTACATTCCGTGTATTACTGATATCTTATGATGTTTCTTTCTCTGTGTGACTTATTTCAGTTAGAATCATCATACCTGAATCCACTCATTGTGCTGCTAAGGGCCTGATGACATAGATTTCATTGCTGAGTGATATTGCTTTGTAAGTAAATACCACAACTTCTTTATCCATTTTTCACTTTCTGCGATGTTGAACTTGTATTGTAAACGAGGTTCTTGTAAACAGAGCCGTTCCATACTTTGGGGTGGCTGTGTCTTTTTGATTTTAATTTCCCTAAGCTATAGGACCATAAGTGGAAGTGCCCTAGGCTCTGTTGCTTTGTTTTTTAGATGTTTCAGGAAACACCATACACTTCTCCCGAGTGTCTGTTGGCAATTTACATCCCGCCCATCAGCATAACAAGGCTCCCAGTTCTCCATGGCCTGTCCTGCCTTTCTGGATTTTACACTTTTTTCAGATGGCCCTTTTGACCGGGGGGAAGTGAGACTTCATTGTAGTGCAGATTTCCTTTGCAAGCTTGCTTGGTTGGCCAAAAAGGGCGTATGCGTTTTTTCCTGAATATATTCAGGAAAAAACGCATACGCCCTTTTTGGCCAAGTGCATCATTGTGGACTTTCTGCCTCTTTTCCTATGCTTTCAATGCAATTCCAGTCTACCTCCTGAAATCGGTTTCCTGCAATTCTGCCCCGCTTTCAAGTCCTCTTGGCAGCCTTACTTCAGTATATTTTTGGACGATAGCTGTCATTTATAACTCTGCAGGTTTGTGAATTACAGTGCCCCTGAGCTCCTTTCTTCAACTCGCTTTCTTGTGAGCTGGCTGCAACACCGCAGGATGGCTTCAGGCCCTAATCTGGTTCCGGCACGGCACGCTGAGCCTTTGGTTAATTCCTCTTCCTGGTGGGAAATGAGAGTTAAATTTGCCCGTCCAGACACCTCCAGCTAGTCTCTCATTGGTTCTCGCTATTCCTGTTCATCTTCCCAGAAATTGCAAACTGGGCCAAACAGGAGGTTAAAGGGACTGACTCTCCAAGTCGGGAGAGTGTTAGTAAAGCGTCTGGAATGTTGCACCCGAGTACCAGGGGAGGAAAACTGAGACATATTTGAACACGTCTCCCGATCACATGGTTGATCATACTCTAGGTTCCACATGCATGTTTTAGCTGAAGGAAGAATACCTTAAAACTGGGTAGTTGAAACCCGTGGAATGGGTACCATGCAATATGACTTCAAAGGGTCTTCATTTGCTCACCGAACCTCTCCAATCCTATCACTGCTGCGTTTATGCCCCTGTACACATGCTTGATTCTCTTTTGGAGACATAGCAATCCATAGGTTTTAAGATACTTACTAGTCAGGTACATTCTTAGGCGTTTAATATGCGGTGTTGAGTCCATTTCGTTGAGCAAGGAGTAGCTCTTGTCTATTCCATATTTGGCTTAAGGAACTTTATCTGTGCTCATTTCAATCTCTGGTTTTATGCAGCACCCCAACTCACCTTTCCCCTTAAGCAAGCATAAGTTGGTTTTCTAAATTTGAGACCCTGTTCTGTTCTGTAATTCAGTTCCTGTGTAGCCAAGTTTACATTCCGTGTATTACTGATATCTTATGATGTTTCTTTTTCTGTGTGACTTATTTCAGTTAGAATCATCATACCTGAATCCACTCATTGTGCTGCTAAGGGCCTGATGACATAGATTTCATTGCTGAGTGATATTGCTTTGTAAGTAAATACCACAACTTCTTTATCCATTTTTCACTTTCTGCGATGTTGAACTTGTACTGTAAACGAGGTTCTTGTAAACAGAGCTGTTCCATACTTTGGGGTGGCTGTGTCTTTTTGATTTTAATTTCCCTAAGCTATAGGACCATAAGTGGAAGTGCCCTAGGCTCTGTTGCTTTGTTTTTTAGATGTTTCAGGAAACACCATACACTTCTCCCGAGTGTCTGTTGGCAATTTACATCCCGCCCATCAGCATAACAAGGCTCCCAGTTCTCCATGGCCTGTCCTGCCTTTCTGGATTTTACACTTTTTTCAGATGGCCCTTTTGACCGGGGGGAAGTGAGACTTCATTGTAGTGCAGATTTCCTTTGCAAGCTTGCTTGGTTGGCCAAAAAGTGCGTATGCGTTTTTTCCTGAATATATTCAGGAAAAAACGCATACGCCCTTTTTGGCCAAGTGCATCATTGTGGACTTTCTGCCTCTTTTCCTATGCTTTCAATGCAATTCCAGTCTACCTCCTGAAATCGGTTTCCTGCAATTCTGCCCCGCTTTCAAGTCCTCTTGGCAGCCTTACTTCAGTATATTTTTGGACGATAGCTGTCATTTATAACTCTGCAGGTTTGTGAATTACAGTGCCCCTGAGCTCCTTTCTTCAACTCGCTTTCTTGTGAGCTGGCCGCAACACCGCAGGATGGCTTCAGGCCCTAATCTGGTTCCGGCACGGCACGCTGAGCCTTTGGTTAATTCCTCTTCCTGGTGGGAAATGAGAGTTAAATTTGCCCGTCCAGACACCTCCAGCTAGTCTCTCATTGGTTCTCGCTATTCCTGTTCATCTTCCGCAGAAATTGCAAACTGGGCCAAACAGGAGGTTAAAGGGACTGACTCTCCAAGTCGGGAGAGTGTTAGTAAAGCGTCTGGAATGTTGCACCCGAGTACCAGGGTATGAAAACTGAGACATATTTGAACACGTCTCCCATTCACACGGTTGATCATACTCTGGGTTCCACATGCATGTTTTAGCTGAAGGAAGAATACCTTAAACCTGGGTATTTGAAACCCGTGGAATGGGTACCATTCAATATGACTTCAAAGGGTCTTCATTTGCTCACCGAACCTCTCCAATCCTATCACTGCTGCGTTTATGCCCCTGTACACACGCTTGATTCTCTTTCGGAGACATAGCAATCCATAGGTTTTAAGATACTTACTAGTCAGGTACATTCTTAGGCGTTTAATATGGGGTGTTGAGTCCATTTCGTTGAGCAAGGAGTAGCTCTTGTCTATTCCATATTTGGCTTAAGGAACTTTATCTGTGCTCATTTCAATCTCTGGTTTTATGCAACACCCCAACTCACCTTTCCCCTTAAGCAAGCATAAGTTGGTTTTCTAAATTTGAGACCCTGTTCTGTTTTGGAATTCAGTTCCTGTGTAGCCAAGTTTACATTCCGTGTATTTGTGATATCTTATGATGTTTCTTTTTCTGTGTGACTTATTACAGTTAGAATCATCGTACCGGTATCCACTCATTATGCTGCTACGGACCTGATGACATAGATTTCATTGCTGAGTGATACTGCATTGTACGTAAGTACCACAAGTTCTTTATCCATTTTTCACTTTCTGTGATATTGAACTTGTACGGTAAACGAGGTTCTTGTAAACAGAGCCATTCCATACTTTGGGGTGGCTGTGTCTTTTTGATTTTAATTTCCCTAAGCTATAGGACCATAAGTGGAAGTGCCCTAGGCTCTGTTGCTTTGTTTTTTAGATGTTTCAGGAAACACCATACACTTCTCCCGTGTGTCTGTTGGCAATTTACATCCCGCCCATCAGCATAACAAGGCTCCCAGTTCTCCATGGCCTGTCCTGCCTTTCTGGATTTTACACTTTTTTCAGATGGCCCTTTTGACCGGGGGGATGTGAGACTTCATTGTAGTGCAGATTTCCTTTGCAAGCATGCTTGGTTGGCCAAAAAGGGCGTATGCGTTTTTTCCTGAATATATTCAGGAAACAAGGCATACGCCCTTTTTGGCCAAGTGCATCATTGTGGACGTTCTGCCTCTTTTCCTATGCTTTCAATGCAATTCCAGTCTACCTCGTGAAATCGGTTTCCTGCAATTCTGCCCTGCTTTCAAGTCCTCTTGGCAGCCTTACTTCAGTATATTTTTGGACGATAGCTGTCATTTATAACTCTGCAGGTTTGTGCATTACAGTGCCCCTGAGCTCCTTTCTTCAACTCGCTTTCTTGTGAGCTGGCCGCAACACCGCAGGATGGCTTCAGGCCCTAATCTGGTTCCGGCACGGCACGCTGAGCCTTTCGTTAATTCCTCTTCCTGGTGGGAAATGAGAGTTAAATTTGCCCGTCCAGACACCTCCAGCTAGTCTCTCATTGGTTCTCGCTATTCCTGTTCATCTTCCGCAGAAATTGCAAACTGGGCCAAACGGGAGGTTAAAGGGACTGACTCTCCAAGTCGGGAGAGTCTTAGTAAAGCGTCTGGAATGTTGCACCCGAGGACCTGGGTATGAAAACTGAGACATATTTGAACACGTCTCCCGTTCACACGGTTGATCATACTCTGGGTTCCACATGCATGTTTTAGCTGAAGGAAGAATACCTTAAACCTGGAGAGTTGAGACCCGTGTAATGGGTACCATGCAATATGACTTCAAAGGGTCTTCATTTGCTCACCGAACCTCTCCAATCCTATCACTGCTGCGTTTATGCCCCTGTCCACATGCTTGATTCACTTTTGGAGACATAGCAATCCATAGGTTTTAAGATACTTACTAGTCAGGTACATTCTTAGGCGTTTAATATGGGGTGTTGAGTCCATTTCATTGAGCAAGGAGTAGCTCTTGTCTATGCCATATTTGGCTTAAGGAACTTTATCTGTGCTCATTTCAATCTCTGGTTTTATGCAGCACCCCAACTCACCTTTCCCCTTAAGCAAGCATAAGTTGGTTTTCTAAATTTGAGACCCTGTTCTGTTTTGGAATTCAGTTCCTGTGTAGCCAAGTTTACATTCCGTATATTAGTGATATCTTATGATGTTTCTTTTTCTGTGTGACTTATTTCAGTTAGAATCATCGTACCTGAATCCACTTATTATGCTGCTACGGGCCTGATGACATAGATTTCATTGCTGAGTGATATTGCTTTGTAAGTAAATACCACAACTTCGTTATCCATTTTTCACTTTCTGCGATGTTGAACTTGTACTGTAAATGATTTTTTTGTAAACAGAGCCGTTCCAAACTTTGGGGTGGCTGTGTCTTTTTGATTTTAATTTCCCTAAGCTATAGGACCATAAGTGGAAGTGCCCTAGGCTCTGTTGCTTTGTTTTTCAGATGTTTCAGGAAACACCATACACATCTCCCGAGTGTCTGTTGGCAATTTACATCCCGCCCATCAGCATAACAAGGCTCCCAGTTCTCCATGGCCTGTCCTGCCTTTCTGGATTTTACACTTTTTTCAGATGGCCCTTTTGACCAGGGGGAAGTGAGACTTCATTGTAATGCAGATTTCCTTTGCAAGTTTGCTTGGTTGGCCAAAAAGGGCGTATGCGTTTTTTCCTGAATATATTTAGGAAAAAACGCATACGCCCTTTTTGGCCAAGTGCATCATTGTGGTCGTTCTGCCTCTTTTCCTATGCTTTCAATGCAATTCCAGTCTACCTCCTGAAATCGGTTTCCTGCAATTCTGCCCCGCTTTCAAGTCCTCTTGGCAGCCTTACTTCAGTATATTTTTGGACGATAGCTGTCATTTATAACTCTGCAGGTTTGTGAATTACAGTGCCCCTGAGCTCCTTTCTTCAACTCGCTTTCTTTTGAGCTGGCCGCAACACCGCAGGATGGCTTCAGGCCCTAATCTTGTTCCGGCACGGCACGCTGAGCCTTTGGTTAATTCCTCTTCCTGGTGGGAAATGAGAGTTAAATTAGCCCGTCCAGACACCTCCAGCTAGTCTCTCATTGGTTCTCGCTATTCCTGTTCATCTTCCGCAGAAATTGCAAACTGGGCCAAACAGGAGGTTAAAGGGACTGACTCTCCAAGTCGGGAGAGTGTTAGTAAAGCGTCTGGAATGTTGCACCCGAGTACCAGAGAACGAAAACTGAGACATATTTGAACACGTCTCCTAATCACATGGTTGATCATACTCTAGGTTCCACATGCATGTTTTAGCTGAAGGAAGAATACCTTAAACCTGGGTAGTTGAAACCCGTGGAATGGGTACCATGCAATATGACTTCAAAGGGTCTTCATTTGCTCACCGAACCTCTCCAATCCTATCACTGCTGCATTTATGCCCCTGTACACATGCTTGATTCTCTTTCGGAGACATAGCAATCCATATGTTTTAAGATACTTACTAGTCAGGTAAATTCTTAGGCGTTTAATATGGGGTGTTGAGTCCTTTTCGTTGAGCAAGGAGTAGCTCTTGTCTATTCCATATTTGGCTTAAGGAACTTTATCTGTGCTCATTTCAATCTCTGGTTTTATGCAGCACCCCAACTCACCTTTCCCCTTAAGCAAGCATATGTTGGTTTTCTAAATTTGAGACCCTGTTCTGTTCTGTAATTCAGTTCCTGTGTAGCCAAGTTTACATTCCGTGTATTACTGATATCTTATGATGTTTCTTTTTCTCTGTGACTTATTTCAGTTAGAATCATCATACCTGAATCCACTCATTGTGCTGCTAAGGGCCTGATGACATAGATTTCATTGCTGAGTGATATTGCTTTGTAAGTAAATACCACAACTTCTTTATCCATTTTTCACTTTCTGCGATGTTGAACTTGTACTGTAAACGATGTTCTTGTAAACAGAGCCGTTCCAAACTTTGGGGTGGCTGTGTCTTTTTGATTTTAATTTCCCTAAGCTAAAGGACCATAAGTGGAAGTGCCCTAGGCTCTGTTGCTTTGTTTTTTAGATGTTTCAGGAAACACCATACACTTTTCCCGAGTGTCTGTTGGCAATTTACATCCCGCCCATCAGCATAACAAGGCTCCCAGTTCTCCATGGCCTGTCCTGCCTTTCTGGATTTTACACTTTTTTCAGATGGCCCTTTTGACCGGGGTGAAATGAGACTTCATTGTAGTGCAGATTTCCGTTGCAAGCTTGCTAGGTTGGCCAAAAAGGGCGTATGCGTTTTTTCCTGAATATATTCAGGAAAAAACGCATACGCCCTTTTTGGCCAAGTGCATCATTGTGGACGTTCTGCCTCTTTTTCTATGCTTTCAATGCAATTCCAGTCTACCTCCTGAAATCGGTTTCCTGCAATTCTGCCCCGCTTTCAAGTCCTCTTGGCAGCCTTGCTTCACTATATTTTTGGACGATAGCTGTCATTTATAACTCTGCAGGTTTGTGAATTACAGTGCCCCTGAGCTCCTTTCTTCAACTCGCTTTCTTGTGAGCTGGCCGCAACACCGCAGGATGGCTTCAGGCCCTAATCTGGTTGCGGCACGGCACGCTGAGCCTTTGATTATTTCCTCTTCCTGGTGGGAAATGAGAGTTAAATTTGCCCGTCCAGACACCTCCAGCTAGTCTCTCATTGGTTCTCCCTATTCCTGTTCATCTTCCGCAGAAATTGCAAACTGGGCCAAAAAGGAGGTTAAAGGCGCTGACTCTCCAAGTGGGGAGAGTGTTAGTTAAGCGTCTGGAATGTTGCATCCGAGTACCAGGGGAGGAAAACTGAGACATATTTGAACACGTCTCCCGTTCACACGGTTGATCATACTCTGGGTTCCACATGCATGTTTTTGCTGAAGGATGAATAACTTAAACCTGGAGAGTTGAGACCCGTGTAATGGGTACCATGCAATATGACTTCAAAGGGTCTTCATTTGCTCACCGAACCTCTCCAATCCTATCACTGCTGCGTTTATGCCTCTGTACACACGCTTGATTCTCTTTTGGAGACATAAAAATCCATAGGTTTTAAGATACTTAGAAGTCAGGTACATTCTTAGGCATTTAATATGGGGTGTTGAGTCCATTTCGTTGAGCAAGGAGTAGCTCTTGTCTATTCCATATTTGGCTTAAGGAACTTTATCTGTGCTCATTTCAATCTCTGGTTTTATGCAGTACCCTAACTCACCTTTCCCCTTAAGCAAGCATAAGTTGGTTTTCTAAATTTGAGACCCTGTTCTGTTTTGGAATTCAGTTCCTGTGTAGCCAAGTTTACATTCCGTGTATTAGTGATATCTTATGATGTTTCTTTTTCTGTGTGAATTATTTCAATTAGAATCATCGTACCTGAATCCACTCATTATGCTGCTACGGGCCTGATGACATAGATTTCATTGCTGAGTGATACTGCATTGTACGTAAGTACCACAAGATCTTTATCCATTTTTCACTTTCTGTGATATTGAACTTGTACGGTAAACGAGGTTCTTGTAAACAGAGGCGTCCCAAACATTGGGGTGGCTGTGTCTTTTTGATTTTAATTTCCCTAAGCTATAGGACCATAAGTGGAAGTGCCCTAGGCTCTGTTGCTTTGTTTTTTAGATGTTTCAGGAAACACCATACACTTCTCCCGAGTGTCTGTTGGCAATTTACATCCCGCCCATCAGCATAAGAAGGCTCCCAGTTCTCCATGGCCTGTCCTGCCTTTCTGGATTTTACACTTTTTTCAGATGGCCCTTTTGACCGGGGGGAAGTGAGACTTCATTGTAGTGCAGATTTCCTTTGCAAGCTTGCTTGGTTGGCCAAAAAGGGCGTATGCGTTTTTTCCTGAATATATTCAGGAAAAAACGCATACGCCCTTTTTGGCCAAGTGCATCATTGTGGACGTTCTGCCTCTTTTCCTATGCTTTCAATGCAATTCCAGTCTACCTCCTGAAATCGGTTTCCTGCAATTCTGCCCCGCTTTCAAGTCCTCTTGGCAGCCTTACTTCAGTATATTTTTGGACGATAGCTGTCATTTATAACTCTGCAGGTTTGTGCATTACAGTGCCCCTGAGCTCCTTTCTTCAACTCGCTTTCTTGTGAGCTGGCCGCAACACCGCAGGATGGCTTCAGGCCCTAATCTGGTTCCGGCACGGCACGCTGAGCCTTTGATTATTTCCTCTTTCTGGTGGGAAATGAGAGTTAAATTTGCCCGTCCAGACACCTCCAGCTTGTCTCTCATGGGTTCTCCCTATTCCTGTTCATCTTCCGCAGAAATTGCAAACTGGGCCAAACAGGAGGTTAAAGGCGCTGACTCTCCAAGTGGGGAGAGTGTTAGTAAAGCGTCTGGAATGTTGCACCCGAGTACCAGGGGAGGAAAACTGAGACATATTTGAACACGTCTCCCGTTCACACGGTTGATCATACTCTGGGTTCCACATGCATGTTTTTGCTGAAGGAAGAATACCTTAAACCTGGAGAGTTGAGACCCGTGGAATGGGTAACATGCAATATGACTTCAAAGGGTCTTCATTTGCTCACCGAACCTCTCCAATCCTATCACTGCTGCGTTTATGCCCCTGTACACATGCTTGATTCTCTTTCGGAGACACAGCAATCCATAGGTTTTAAGATCCTTACTAGTCAGGTACATTCTTAGGCGTTTAATATGCGGTGTTGAGTCCATTTCGTTGAGCAAGGAGTAGCTCTTGTCTATTCCATATTTGGCTTAAGGAACTTTATCTGTGCTCATTTCAATCTCTGGTTTTATGCAGCACCCCAACTCACCTTTCCTCTTAAGCAAGCATAAGTTGGTTTTCTAAATTTGAGACCCTGTTCTGTTCTGTAATTCAGTTCCTGTGTAGCCAAGTTTACATTCCGTGTATTACTGATATCTTATGATGTTTCTTTTTCTGTGTGACTTATTTCAGTTAGAATCATCATACCTGAATCCACTCATTGTGCTGCTAAGGGCCTGATGACATAGATTTCATTGCTGAGTGATATTGCTTTGTAAGTAAATACCACAACTTCTTTATCCATTTTTCACTTTCTGCGATGTTGAACTTGTACTGTAAACGAGGTTCTTGTAAACAGAGCCGTTCCATACTTTGGGGTGGCTGTGTCTTTTTGATTTTAATTTCCCTAAGCTATAGGACCATAAGTGGAAGTGCCCTAGGCTCTGTTGCTTTGTTTTTTAGATGTTTCAGGAAACACCATACACTTCTCCCGAGTGTCTGTTGGCAATTTACATCCCGCCCATCAGCATAACAAGGCTCCCAGTTCTCCATGGCCTGTCCTGCCTTTCTGGATTTTACACTTTTTTCAGATGGCCCTTTTGACCGGGGGGAAGTGAGACTTCATTGTAGTGCAGATTTCCTTTGCAAGCTTGCTTGGTTGGCCAAAAAGGGCGTATGCGTTTTTTCCTGAATATATTCAGGAAAAAACGCATACGCCCTTTTTGGCCAAGTGCATCATTGTGGACTTTCTGCCTCTTTTCCTATGCTTTCAATGCAATTCCAGTCTACCTCCTGAAATCGGTTTCCTGCAATTCTGCCCCGCTTTCAAGTCCTCTTGGCAGCCTTACTTCAGTATATTTTTGGACGATAGCTGTCATTTATAACTCTGCAGGTTTGTGAATTACAGTGCCCCTGAGCTCCTTTCTTCAACTCGCTTTCTTGTGAGCTGGCCGCAACACCGCAGGATGGCTTCAGGCCCTAATCTGGTTCCGGCACGGCACGCTGAGCCTTTGGTTAATTCCTCTTCCTGGTGGGAAATGAGAGTTAAATTTGCCCGTCCAGACACCTCCAGCTAGTCTCTCATTGGTTCTCGCTATTCCTGTTCATCTTCCCAGAAATTGCAAACTGGGCCAAACAGGAGGTTAATGGGACTGACTCTCCAAGTCGGGAGAGTGTTAGTAAAGCGTCTGGAATGTTGCACCCGAGTACCAGGGTACGAAAACTGAGACATATTTGAACACGTCTCCCGATCACATGGTTGATCATACTCTAGGTTCCACATGCATGTTTTAGCTGAAGGAAGAATACCTTAAACCTGGGTAGTTGAAACCCGTGGAATGGGTACCATGCAATATGACTTCAAAGGGTCTTCATTTGCTCACCGAACCTCTCCAATCCTATCACTGCTGCGTTTATGCCCCTGTACACACGCTTGATTCTCTTTTGGAGACATAGCAATCCATAGGTTTTAAGATACTTAGAAGTCAGGTACATTCTTAGGCATTTAATATGGGGTGTTGAGTCCATTTCGTTGAGCAAGGAGTAGCTCTTGTCTATTCCATATTTGGCTTAAGGAACTTTATCTGTGCTCATTTCAATCTCTGGTTTTATGCAGTACCCCAACTCACCTTTCCCCTTAAGCAAGCATAAGTTGGTTTTCTAAATTTGAGACCGTGTTCTGTTCTGTAATTCAGTTCCTGTGTAGCCAAGTTTACATTCCGTGTATTACTGATATCTTATGATGTTTCTTTTTCTGTGTGACTTATTTCAGTTAGAATCATCATACCTGAATCCACTCATTGTGCTGCTAAGGGCCTGATGACATAGATTTCATTGCTGAGTGATATTGCTTTGTAAGTAAATACCACAACTTCTTTATCCATTTTTCACTTTCTGCGATGTTGAACTTGTACTGTAAACGAGGTTCTTGTAAACAGAGCCGTTACATACTTTGGGGTGGCTGTGTCTTTTTGATTTTAATTTCCCTAAGCTATAGGACCATAAGTGGAGGTGCCCTAGGCTCTGTTGCTTTGTTTTTTAGATGTTTCAGGAAACACCATACACTTCTCCCGAGTGTCTGTTGGCAATTTACATCCCGCCCATCAGCATAACAAGGCTCCCAGTTCTCCATGGCCTGTCCTGCCTTTCTGGATTTTACACTTTTTTCAGATGGCCCTTTTGACCGGGGGGAAGTGAGACTTCATGGTAGTGCAGATTTCCTTTGCAAGCATGCTTGGTTGGCCAAAAAGGGCGTATGCGTTTTTTCCTGAATATATTCAGGAAAAAACGCATACGCCCTTTTTGGCCAAGTGCATCATTGTGGACGTTCTGCCTCTTTTCCTATGCTTTCAATGCAATTCCAGTCTACCTCCTGAAATCGGTTTCCTGCAATTCTGCCCCGCTTTCAAGTCCTCTTGGCAGCCTTACTTCAGTATATTTTTGGACGATAGCTGTCATTTATAACTCTGCAGGTTTGTGAATTACAGTGCCCCTGAGCTCCTTTCTTCAACTCGCTTTCCAGTGAGCTGGCCGCAACACCGCAGGATGGCTTCAGGCCCTAATCTGGTTCCGGCAAGGCACGCTGAGCCTTTGGTTATTTCCTCTTCCTGGTGGGAAATGAGAGTTAAATTTGCCCGTCCAGACACCTCCAGCTAGTCTCTCATTGGTTCTCCCTATTCCTGTTCATCTTCCGCAGAAATTGCAAACTGGGTCAAACAGGAGGTTAAAGGGACTGACTCTCCAAGTCGGGAGAGTGTTAGTAAAGCGTCTGGAATGTTGCACTCGAGTACCAGGGTACGAAAACTGAGACATATTTGAACACGTCTCCCATTCACACGGTTGATCATACTCTGGGTTCCACATGCATGTTTTAGCTGAAGGAAGAATACCTTAAACCTGGGTATTTGAAACCCGTGGAATGGGTACCATTCAATATGACTTCAAAGGGTCTTCATTTGCTCACCGAACCTCTCCAATCCTATCACTGCTGCGTTTATGCCCCTGTACACACGCTTGATTCTCTTTCGGAGACATAGCAATCCATAGGTTTTAAGATACTTACTAGTCAGGTACATTCTTAGGCGTTTAATATGGGGTGTTGAGTCCATTTCGTTGAGCAAGGAGTAGCTCTTGTCTATTCCATATTTGGCTTAAGGAAATTTATCTGTGCTCATTTCAATCTCTGGTTTTATGCAACACCCCAACTCACCTTTCCCCTTAAGCAAGCATAAGTTGGTTTTCTAAATTTGAGACCCTGTTCTGTTTTGGAATTCAGTTCCTGTGTAGCCAAGTTTACATTCCGTGTATTAGTGATATCTTATGATGTTTCTTTTTCTGTGTGACTTATTTCAGTTAGAATCATCGTACCGGTATCCACTCATTATGCTGCTACGGACCTGATGACATAGATTTCATTGCTGAGTGATACTGCATTGTACGTAAGTACCACAAGTTCTTTATCCATTTTTCACTTTCTGTGATATTGAACTTGTACGGTAAACGAGGTTCTTGTAAACAGAGCCATTCCATACTTTGGGGTGGCTGTGTCTTTTTGACTTTAATTTCCCTAAGCTATAGGACCATAAGTGGAAGTGCCCTAGGCTCTGTTGCTTTGTTTTTTAGATGTTTCAGGAAACACCATACACTTCTCCCGAGTGTCTGTTGGCAATTTACATCCCGGCCATCAGCATAACAAGGCTCCCAGTTCTCCATGGCCTGTCCTGCCTTTCTGGATTTTACACTTTTTTCAGATGGCCCTTTTGACCGGGGGGAAGTGAGACTTCATTGTAGTGCAGATTTCCTTTGCAAGCATGCTTGGTTGGCCAAAAAGGGCGTATGCGTTTTTTCCTGAATATATTCAGGAAACAAGGCATACGCCCTTTTTGGCCAAGTGCATCATTGTGGACGTTCTGCCTCTTTTCCTATGCTTTCAATGCAATTCCAGTCTACCTCCTGAAATCGGTTTACTGCAATTCTGCCCCGCTTTCAAGTCCTCTTGGCAGCCTTACTTCAGTATATTTTTGGACGATAGCTGTCATTTATAACTCTGCAGGTTTGTGAATTACAGTGCCCCTGAGCTCCTTTCTTCAACTCGCTTTCTTTTGAGCTGGCCGCAACACCGCAGGATGGCTTCAGGTCCTAATCTGGTTCCGGCACGGCATGCTGAGCCTTTGGTTAATCCTCTTCCTGGTGGGAAATGAGAGTTAAATTTGCCCGTCCAGACACCTCCAGCTAGTCTCTCATTGGTTCTCGCTATTCCTGTTCATCTTCCGCAGAAATTGCAAACTGGGCCAAACAGGAGGTTAAAGGCGCTGACTCTCCAAGTGGGGAGATTTTTAGTAAAGCGTCTGGAATGTTGCACCCGAGTACCAGGGGAGGAAAACTGAGACATATTTGAACACGTCTCCCGTTCATACGGTTGATCATACTCTGAGTTCCACATGCATGTTTTTGCTGAAGGAAGAATACCTTAAACCTGGAGAGTTGAGACCCGTGGAATGGGTACCATGCAATATGACTTCAAAGGGTCTTCATTTGCTCACCGAACCTCTCCAATCCTATCACTGCTACGTTTATGCCCCCGTACACACGCTTGATTCTCTTTTGGAGACATAGCAATCCATAGGTTTTAAGATACTTAGTAGTCAGGTACATTCTTAGGCGTTTAACATGGGGTGTTGAGTCCATTTCGTTGAGCAAGGAGTAGCTCTTGTCTATTCCATATTTGGCTTAAGGAACTTTATCTGTGCTCATTTCAATCTCTGGTTTTATGCAGCACCCTAACTCACCTTTCCCCTTAAGCAAGCATAAGTTGGTTTTCTAAATTTGAGACCCTGTTCTGTTTTGTAATTCAGTTCCTGTGTAGCCAAGTTTACATTCCGTGTATTAGTGATATCTTATGATGTTTCTTTTTCTGTGTGAATTATTTCAATTAGAATCATCGTACCTGAATCCACTCATTATGCTGCTACGGGCCTGATGACATAGATTTTATTGCTGAGTGATACTGCATTGTACGTAAGTACCACAAGTTCTTTATCCATTTTTCACTTTCTGTGATATTGAACTTGTACGGTAAATGAGGTTCTTGTAAACAGAGGCGTCCCAAACTTTGGGGTGGCTGTGTCTTTTTGATTTTAATTTCCCTAAGCTATAGGACCATAAGTGGAAGTGCCCTAGGCTCTGTTGCTTTGTTTTTCAGATGTTTCAGGAAACAACGTACACATCTCCCAAGTGTCTGTTGGCAATTTACATCCCGGCCATCAGCATAACAAGGCTCCCAGTTCTCCATGGCCTGTCCTGCCTTTCTGGATTTTACACTTTTTTCAGATGGCCCTTTTGACCAGGGGGAAGTGAGACTTCATTGTAGTGCAGATTTCCTTTGCAAGTTTGCTTGGTTGGCCAAAAAGTGCGTATGCGTTTTTTCCTGAATATATTCAGGAAAAAACGCATACGCCCTTTTTGGCCAAGTGCATCATTGTGGACGTTCTGCCTCTTTTCCTATGCTTTCAATGCCATTCCAGTCTACCTCCTGAAATCGGTTTCCTGCAATTCTGCCCCGCTTTCAAGTCCTCTTGGCAGCCTTACTTCAGTATATTTTTGGACGATAGCTGTCATTTATAACTCTGCAGGTTTGTGAATTACAGTGCCCCTGAGCTTCTTTCTTCAACTCGCTTTCTTGTGACCTGGCCGCAACACCGCAGGATGGCTTCAGGCCCTAATCTGGTTCCGGCAGGGCACGCTGAGCCTTTGGTTAATTCCTCTTCCTGGTGGGAAATGAGAGTTAAATTTGCCCGTCCAGACACCTCCAGCTAGTCTCTCATTGGTTCTCGCTATTCCTGTTCATCTTCCGCAGAAATTGCAAACTGGGCCAAACAGGAGGTTAAAGGCGCTGACTCTCCAAGTGGGGAGAGTGTTAGTAAAGCGTCTGGAATGTTGCACCCGAGTACCAGGGGAGGAAAACTGAGACATATTTGAACACGTCTCCCGTTCACACGGTTGATCATACTCTGGGTTCCACATGCATGTTTTTGCTGAAGGAAGAATACCTTAAACCTGGAGAGTTGAGACCCGTGGAATGGGTAACATGCAATATGACTTCAAAGGGTCTTCATTTGCTCACCGAACCTCTCCAATCCTATCACTGCTGCGTTTATGCCCCTGTACACATGCTTGATTCTCTTTCGGAGACACAGCAATCCATAGGTTTTAAGATCCTTACTAGTCAGGTACATTCTTAGGCGTTTAATATGCGGTGTTGAGTCCATTTCGTTGAGCAAGGAGTAGCTCTTGTCTATTCCATATTTGGCTTAAGGAACTTTATCTGTGCTCATTTCAATCTCTGGTTTTATGCAGCACCCCAACTCACCTTTCCTCTTAAGCAAGCATAAGTTGGTTTTCTAAATTTGAGACCCTGTTCTGTTCTGTAATTCAGTTCCTGTGTAGCCAAGTTTACATTCCGTGTATTACTGATATCTTATGATGTTTCTTTTTCTGTGTGACTTATTTCAGTTAGAATCATCATACCTGAATCCACTCATTGTGCTGCTAAGGGCCTGATGACATAGATTTCATTGCTGAGTGATATTGCTTTGTAAGTAAATACCACAACTTCTTTATCCATTTTTCACTTTCTGCGATGTTGAACTTGTACTGTAAACGAGGTTCTTGTAAACAGAGCCGTTCCATACTTTGGGGTGGCTGTGTCTTTTTGATTTTAATTTCCCTAAGCTATAGGACCATAAGTGGAAGTGCCCTAGGCTCTGTTGCTTTGTTTTTTAGATGTTTCAGGAAACACCATACACTTCTCCCGAGTGTCTGTTGGCAATTTACATCCCGCCCATCAGCATAACAAGGCTCCCAGTTCTCCATGGCCTGTCCTGCCTTTCTGGATTTTACACTTTTTTCAGATGGCCCTTTTGACCGGGGGGAAGTGAGACTTCATTGTAGTGCAGATTTCCTTTGCAAGCTTGCTTGGTTGGCCAAAAAGGGCGTATGCGTTTTTTCCTGAATATATTCAGGAAAAAACGCATACGCCCTTTTTGGCCAAGTGCATCATTGTGGACTTTCTGCCTCTTTTCCTATGCTTTCAATGCAATTCCAGTCTACCTCCTGAAATCGGTTTCCTGCAATTCTGCCCCGCTTTCAAGTCCTCTTGGCAGCCTTACTTCAGTATATTTTTGGACGATAGCTGTCATTTATAACTCTGCAGGTTTGTGAATTACAGTGCCCCTGAGCTCCTTTCTTCAACTCGCTTTCTTGTGAGCTGGCCGCAACACCGCAGGATGGCTTCAGGCCCTAATCTGGTTCCGGCACGGCACGCTGAGCCTTTGGTTAATTCCTCTTCCTGGTGGGAAATGAGAGTTAAATTTGCCCGTCCAGACACCTCCAGCTAGTCTCTCATTGGTTCTCGCTATTCCTGTTCATCTTCCCAGAAATTGCAAACTGGGCCAAACAGGAGGTTAATGGGACTGACTCTCCAAGTCGGGAGAGTGTTAGTAAAGCGTCTGGAATGTTGCACCCGAGTACCAGGGTACGAAAACTGAGACATATTTGAACACGTCTCCCGATCACATGGTTGATCATACTCTAGGTTCCACATGCATGTTTTAGCTGAAGGAAGAATACCTTAAACCTGGGTAGTTGAAACCCGTGGAATGGGTACCATGCAATATGACTTCAAAGGGTCTTCATTTGCTCACCGAACCTCTCCAATCCTATCACTGCTGCGTTTATGCCCCTGTACACACGCTTGATTCTCTTTTGGAGACATAGCAATCCATAGGTTTTAAGATACTTAGAAGTCAGGTACATTCTTAGGCATTTAATATGGGGTGTTGAGTCCATTTCGTTGAGCAAGGAGTAGCTCTTGTCTATTCCATATTTGGCTTAAGGAACTTTATCTGTGCTCATTTCAATCTCTGGTTTTATGCAGTACCCCAACTCACCTTTCCCCTTAAGCAAGCATAAGTTGGTTTTCTAAATTTGAGACCGTGTTCTGTTCTGTAATTCAGTTCCTGTGTAGCCAAGTTTACATTCCGTGTATTACTGATATCTTATGATGTTTCTTTTTCTGTGTGACTTATTTCAGTTAGAATCATCATACCTGAATCCACTCATTGTGCTGCTAAGGGCCTGATGACATAGATTTCATTGCTGAGTGATATTGCTTTGTAAGTAAATACCACAACTTCTTTATCCATTTTTCACTTTCTGCGATGTTGAACTTGTACTGTAAACGAGGTTCTTGTAAACAGAGCCGTTACATACTTTGGGGTGGCTGTGTCTTTTTGATTTTAATTTCCCTAAGCTATAGGACCATAAGTGGAGGTGCCCTAGGCTCTGTTGCTTTGTTTTTTAGATGTTTCAGGAAACACCATACACTTCTCCCGAGTGTCTGTTGGCAATTTACATCCCGCCCATCAGCATAACAAGGCTCCCAGTTCTCCATGGCCTGTCCTGCCTTTCTGGATTTTACACTTTTTTCAGATGGCCCTTTTGACCGGGGGGAAGTGAGACTTCATGGTAGTGCAGATTTCCTTTGCAAGCATGCTTGGTTGGCCAAAAAGGGCGTATGCGTTTTTTCCTGAATATATTCAGGAAAAAACGCATACGCCCTTTTTGGCCAAGTGCATCATTGTGGACGTTCTGCCTCTTTTCCTATGCTTTCAATGCAATTCCAGTCTACCTCCTGAAATCGGTTTCCTGCAATTCTGCCCCGCTTTCAAGTCCTCTTGGCAGCCTTACTTCAGTATATTTTTGGACGATAGCTGTCATTTATAACTCTGCAGGTTTGTGAATTACAGTGCCCCTGAGCTCCTTTCTTCAACTCGCTTTCCAGTGAGCTGGCCGCAACACCGCAGGATGGCTTCAGGCCCTAATCTGGTTCCGGCAAGGCACGCTGAGCCTTTGGTTATTTCCTCTTCCTGGTGGGAAATGAGAGTTAAATTTGCCCGTCCAGACAC